>NC_137470.1:141246205-142446205 GCF_964235325.1 Thermobia domestica
GTGGTAATTAGATACCCGAACATCTGTGCTACAGATGTATTTTTTTTTTTTGTATAATGATTTCTACTGATTATAACCTGCGATAAAGCTAATTTGCTATATTGCTGAGTGAGTTGGATATTTTCATAGCAATATAGTAGTGGTAGTAGATTTAATGCAAGCGATCTCTTTGCTGATGGTAAAGGATAAATCGACTGACTCATTCACTGATACTCAGCAACAGCTCATCAACGCTATTGGGTGTAGAATCCTCAGATTTTTCATAAATGTTCTCCTTGCACTATAGATTATAGACAATAATGGGCTTTAAACGTTGAAATACATACAAAAAAAAAAAATACAATCGTGAATACACACGTTGGGTGTCAGAACATCCCATTTAATTAAATACGAGGGTGATTCAAAAATGCCTCCAAGGTGATACCTTTATTTGAGTTTGAGATATAACACCGATATAGGTATTAGTGGAAAGTTTGCAATGTCAGATACAAATGGTGGCATCAGTTTTCAATACCGTCGGTGAAGAATTGTGGTTGCTGCTGCCGACACTTGCTACTGATTCAACCTCCGCGTAACAACTGTAGCGTTGGTCCTGAAGGTGATCCTTAGGTTTGAGGAAGAGCCAAAAGTGGCAGGGCGCAAGACTACAGGCAGGATGGGACAGAATGTCAACAACACTTTGACAGCAGATGGGACAATTTTGATTTTTTCTTGCAAAAGAAAGAATATGTGGCAGTACTTTATCGACTGACGCTTCGTTTCCGAGTCGTAATGGTGTATCCACGATTCGTTGTCCGCGATGAATTTTTCTGGGTGCACAACCTTCTGCAGTCAGAAATTAAATGACAGCCCGCTGTTTCAAGCGTACGTCACCACTGCATGTCATAGATTGCTCTATTATTCTGGAACGAGAAGAAAGAGGAATGTGAAACAAGTTACATTCCATAGTGTAAACATCAGTGCATTAATGATAAACAACTTAAAATGTTTGCGGCACTATTGGCAAATAAGCGGGCTTGGAGGCATTACTTTCTGGATCGCCCTCGTACTATTGAAAACAATAATAAACAAACTTGAACAAATTTATATCCCTTGTCATACACAATAACACAATAGATAATTGTTTTACATTTTGAGCAAACATCGTTACTTTTGACTGAATGAAATGCATACTTTCGTTTAAAGCTCAGCACAAGCACCAATCTTGCAACTGGTAAAAAATGCTTTTTTTTTCATCGTTTTCTGGGGCACATTCGACATCATACTTGCTTTGGAAAACCAGGTGTTGAACCATGTATTGATGATGGTTGGTCTTCAATACCAAGAATATTTTTAATGCCAGTAGACAAATTCGTGGAAAGATTCAATTTTAGGCACTGCTCCATGCAGGGTTTAGCTAACTACATCTCCAGTTCTTTGTGAAACCCCTTAGACTATATTTCCTTCTGCTGACCTATATTATTGTTGAACAGAACCACTGCGTTAAAACCAGCCTGATACAACATACCATAAAGAAAATCCAAAGTCAATCGACGTGTTTTCCTGTTGAAAATATATATGTGAAGCAACTGATCGAAATTGACAACACTTCCTTTTGAATCGTTGTGGAAATGTATAATTTCAGGTCTAGTGTGTTCAGTATAAAGTTTATAAACTTACTTGAATTTGCACTTACTTTCACCATCAGAAAATATTACATAAACACACGCAAAGTACCTAAAACGATTTTCGAAAACACTGGATTTTATAAACTTAAACACACAGACATAGGGTGCTATAGAACTCCACATCTTATGTATCTTATATTCAGAAACGAAAGAAATGTCTTGATATCCACCACTGGAAATTTCACTCTCTAAAATGAGATTATATGGAAGTTCCAACCAATAAGCCTAAAAACAACGCTACTATGGCGATTAGTATAACAACTGGAGTGCTCCAGTATCCCGGTGTGTATTTTAGTGTCAAAGATGAGAATGAGATTGATTTTTTTGCTGTTGTTCACGTTTTTGAAAATAATAGGAGTAGAACTTTGAAATTTTCTGTAAATATTCTCCTTGCACCCTAGGATTTGTACAGGGTGTTTCAAAACAACGCCGACAATGTGTGGAAGGTGATGCCTGACACCAAAGTAAGACAAAAAGTATAGATCACCCTGGATGCACAAACGCTTCCTTTCCGAGTTATAGGCTGCCGAAAACATATAAAAACTGAAATTTAGAGGTCCATAGCTCCAAAACAATGGGACCTACCGTAGTCGGTTCAAGACTTCATCTGCTCTATCCAAATATAAAAGTTTCAGAATCCTGCACACTTGCGCAACAATTTTTAAAGATGTAGTTGGTGAGTACTTCAGATTACATGCCATACCCAAACTCATTGTATAAAAATTGTTGCGTAAGTAACTTAGGATTCTGAAATATGTATTTTGGATAGCGCACACAATACTTCCTAAGTGAAGTCCTGACCCGACTACGGTAGTCTCATAGTTCTTGAGCTATGGACCTTTAAAGTTCATTCTTTCATGTTTTCGGTAGCCTATAACTCCGAAGGGAAGCATTTGTGCACCCAGGTTGGCCTATACTTTTTGTCTTATCTTGATATCACGAATCACCTACCAAACGTTGTGACTTTTTGAAACAAACACCCTGTATAAGACTTGGTTGTTTTGCAAATAGGGGCTAGAAGGGTTGGAATATTTTTGTCTCATCAGACCCTGAAACTATTAGCCTTAGAACTTTGAAATTTCACAAATAATTTCTTTGTAATCTATTCTCCGTTTTGGACGAGATTTTTTAAATGCGGCCTCTAAGAGGGGAATGAGGGTTCTCATTATTTTCTTATTTTTCATGTCTCCAAAACTATCGAGCGCATAATCATGAAATTGAGTATGTTGTTTACTTACGCGTATTTAATATCGAAGGAAAAAAGAATGGGACACACGGACAAGAAAGAATGAAAAATATGAACGATAACACTTCGGGCTTATACTAGTACTGTATAAATTTTCACAGAAATAATTTTGTGCATATTGGCTGTAAGGATAACTGCATTATTAAACTATTAAGCGTCTCTAAAGGCAGTAAAATTAATTAAACAGTAAAAGCTTAGAGGAACTTCACAATTGGCTGATTTTTTCTTAAATTTTCGTTTACAGCTGAACATTTTGAATTTGCTTTTTATCTGTAATCAACCATGTATGAACGTTATCAAAACAAAACAAATTGCGAACGTTATCAAAGCAACCTTGCAGCTAAGTGATTAGCGATGTAGCTTTCGGTAAGAAAGACCCAGGTTCGAATGCCGGTAGGACCTCATGTGGTTCGGATTCCCCTTTAATCTAGATTTAGGTTTCCTATGGCTTTCGTCTGAAGAGAACAAAGAATTTCAAAATAATAGATCATCAACACAAATTATCGAGACGAAAGGTGATAAAACGATGTATAAACCTTGTAAGTTCCAGTTTTCTTTTTTTACGTGCTTCCCTTATACTGATAAATATATGTTTATTCAATTATTGAGGCGTTGATCCGCTTCCTTCAAACTTGATCCACTAGTGTGTCATGATCAGGTAGCTACAAGTATGTACCTCATGAAATACTACATGTTCTAGGCTGTATATGTATTTTGTTTTTCACCAAGTTTCATTGCAGTATTAGTAGCTACGAAGATAAAACTTCATATTGAAATGTTTATAGGAAGCGTTAATGTGCAAGATTGCCGATACTTGGGAGATGAGTGCACATTCAAATGAAATGAAATATTTCAGTTTAATATCTTACAACTATGCCCGTTAGGCTAAGGGAGACGATGATTTAGGCAAGTGAATGATGATGGAAAAATTGGTGGAATGAGAAACTGGGAGGAAACTGGAGTAAAAATCCACGGACATGGTGTTGTTCACCACAAACTTACTTTGCTGGACACCACGCACCAGAGGTAAGCGTGATTGCCCATTGAAAACTAAGGACAAAACTCCATGTGACAAAACGTCAGAAGCTGGTTCCTGTCCAAGTTACAAGCATGTGAAGATGAAAAATAAAAGAAAAAAAATGAACTGACCCCGAACAGATGAAAAATGAGTGTGCATAGAACAGCGATGTCAGGTAGCATGTAAAGATACAACATGCAGTACGTAAAAGTGCAAAGGTCGCATGGGATGAACGGTTGCCCAAGGGATTTCCCACAGGACATTAGGGTTTTCTACAAATTACGTCAATACAATTTGTGTTAATCCATTGTTCTATGTACGAGGCGTGTTCAAAAAGAAACCAAACTATTGCTATAACACCTTTATTACTCATTATACAACGTATTAAGTACTGTCCCCCTCAAAGTAGTCCCCTCTACTGGCAATACGCCGTCCCCAACGTTTCGGCCATTTTCAGAAACCCTCCTGAAACGAAGTTTCTGGGACGGTACGCAGGTATCTTGTTGTATTGTCCTAAATCTTCTCCATGGTTTGGAAACGACCTTCTTTCAATGTGATTTTAAGTTTGGGAAACAGGAAAGAGTCTGCTGGGACTACGTCCAGAGAATACTGTGGATAGGGCAGAACGTGAGTCTGATTTTTTACCAGATAACTGCGGATGAGGAGCGAAGCGTGATTGGTCTCATTGGCACGATGCACCATCCAAATCTGACTTCAGGCCTCTTCCTTCACACAACATCCATCAATCACGCTAAAATGGCCTGGTATAACTGTTTGCTTACCATCTGATCACGTGATACAAATTCATGATGGATACCTATCCAATCATAAAACGCAACCATCACCTTGAATTTTGACCGAATCATGCATGCTTTTCTTCCTTTCCTTTTTTTTTCTTTCTTTCTTTCTTTTTTTTTTTTTTTTTTGGATGAGAAGACTTTGAACAAATTGGAAAGCAATTGAAATGTATCTGTATATGTTTAGCCAAATTTGTAGCAAAATTTCACACACACACACAAGTTGTTCAAGCTCTTTAATTGCCACTGTATCATTAGTCCGATGAACAGCTTGTGAACGTGCTCACTTCCGCAGCAATAGCTCGTCAAATAACGGTCATACTGAAAAGCGACAAATGCCAACTTGTTGTCTAAGTCTGCCGCTAGATGCGCTCAATAGCCGCAGTGCGCTCCCGTTGCTGGTTGGTGCGCTATTTCAAAACCGGTTTGTTTTTGAACACATTTCGTATATATGTAAGCTCGAGAAAATGAAACTTTGATGTTTCTGTTTCTTTAGATTCTGTGTCTATAGTAATAAAAATGAATATAGTATGTGATAGCATCACAATCGAACGGCTTAACTTGATTAACTTTTAAGGTATTTAACATAGTTAGTACTTACTTTGAACTGGATTTTTACAATGTTGATTTGATTAAATTGCTTTTAGTTAGGGGAAGGGGGGTTCAATTTTTGTACGAAAAACATAATATTTCAGATCTCAACAATAAGGTTATTAATTTTTTGCATTTAAATATTATGTTTTTCAATGTTACACGATTATTTATAACAAAACTTCCCATATCAACCACATAATGACAGCCAATAAACTAAGAAACTAAAGAAGGAAATCAAGACATGCTATGTCCAACAGCACATAAAGGAGAAATCACAATGGAATAGGATAGAAAATGCAATAAACAGAATTATAGCTCAGAATAGAAGAAATCACATAGTTTCAATGACAACACTAAGGCAGCTTCATAATTATACCTTGATTAACTTGCGTATATTACGGGGGAAGGGAGTTTAAATTTCTCGTAAAGAATAACTATTGCACAATGTATATTCTGAGTATGTTCATGCATAATTTCGATATCCATGGGTCAATTTAGGATATTATTATTTTGATTGAAAGAATGATTTTGCCGATGGTCTCGTTTTTTTAAAGGATATGATGGTAATCTTTGGAGCTAGACTATGACAAACCTGAACGGATACAGGGTTAATTATTTCAAAGTAACATGCATATATGCAACCATATATGCTTTAGCGTGGTTATGGTTGCATAACAATGTAAGGGTTGTACTCTAAAATTTCGGAACACTTTCGTTGTACACTATTTGAACTATGTTGTTTGTAAAATTTTAAACAAGTAGATTGCGTATTTGAAGCCAGTTAAAATTTTTATCATTTCTGGAGGGAAGCTCCTCTTGACTCGACTTAGGCATTTGTTTATTCGAGTATTCATCCAAGATGCCTGAACCGTTCCTAACCAAATTTGCCATGGTGATTTGAGAGCGCGCGCTGAGTATCGCAAGGTGTTCCTTGTTCCGATCGGACATACCATTGAGGACTAACCACCCAGAAACGGAATGTTTATGTACTTACACTTAGAAAAGTATTTGGTGCGCGAATTCTCATTGTAAACAACGGAAAACATAATTTTCAGCATTATAAATAATGCGAAGATCATTTCGTTTTGTTCAGCGAACACAATTTTTCAAAGCCATTATGATTTTCGCTGATATACCAAATTCAACTACTTGCATGTCTAGTTCGTTCACGGAAACAATTGATGCACTAATATATTCTATGAATAATCAATATAGGTTGATCGCTTAGCTCCAAATTTGCAATTAATGCATGCCTAGTTTTAATGTTTTACAATTATTGAACATTTGAATCGAACTAGGTTTCCACCATTCCTTTATAATTGAAATGCTCATCTCAAGGCGGAAGAGGGTTCAATATACATCTTTCAAATATTTTTCCTAAATCTACTTCCTTCGTGCGAAAAGCAGACGTTGAGCTAGTGTTCGTATATTACCATTCAGCTCAGAAGCAGGGCGTTCTAAAAATGTGTAAAAAATTTCAATTACTCTGTATTTCAAATATTAATTCTTTCAATGTGAATAGTTCTTTAGCACTACCTTAAGAGTCCTTTTTTTGTACGGCTTTCTTTCTGTTAAGCAATGTTTAAGCAGCTAATTTTCTTGTTGGACTTACTTCTCTTTCACTTTAATACGATTTTCGTATTGATTTCCGTTTCCGTTTACGACATTCTCTATTCATTTTCTCCTTTTATTTTGGATGTGAGCTTCACCTCACTTCAAGAGATTAATTCCAACATGGACTAAGAAGTAAAGACTAAAACAAAAAAAAAAAAAAAAGTAAAGAAATAAGACATCAGAACGAAATTGAATAACTAAGAGAGAAGTTTCGTAGCTTTTCATCGCGTGTTTCTTACTGTGTATATCGTAACAAAATATCGCATTCCAGCGATTTGTCAAATATTCTTATGACACGCAACGAGTTAGCAAAAATGAGTGAATAAGAATTACCTACAATATTTGTAAAAGTGGTTAGTCTGCAAAGTATTTTTTCTATGTGGTTAAATATCTTGTCTGGTCATTTTTTTAGATAGTTTATATTTGACGCACATAGATTAGAATTCGTTTTACACTGAGAACATAACAGTCTTTTCCTGACTCAGTATTTTAAGATATATTAAAAGTTACCTAAATTATGAAAGAGTGAGCAAACTCTAGTCTACCGAACCAGAAGTTATGGGAACGGGTGCTTATGTGTTGAATACACACATAGCACACAATTTGCTTGCATTTTATTAGACTGAACTTTCTTTAGGATGTAGCGATATAACAGCTCCATGTACCACTTGCGAATGGGGGAAACAGGCTGTTATAATACGAGGTGAGATAAAAAAAAACGGACTTTTGTTATAAAAAAAGGTAATTTATTAAGTTTTATTTTTAAAAATAAAATTCTTTCAGTCTTCTTCAAAGTACTTTCCGTTAAATGCGATTCATTTCTCCAGTCTTCTTTTCCACTGTTTGAAGCACCTCTGGAGCTCAAAGCGCTCGGCACCATCAAAGCACTTTCCTTTTAGATTTTATTTAATTCCCGGAAACTGTCATCACGTTGGTCAAAAAGTTCCGATCACTTTCAATCTAATTGTTTCAAGTCCTGGCTTAAATTCAGAAGAATATTCTTGATCCTATGTGAGCAGGCGAGAAACAAACTTAGCAGCAACATGTCTCATTTACAAAACCTCAAGCTGACACTCGCTCCAAGTCACTCCTGTTTGTTTTGAAATATCTTCGATCATGAAACGACGATCCTCGTTGATTTTTTGGTTGCTTTTATTCGAGTTTTCGTCTTTTCGAAATGAAGAGCACTCAGAATGAGCATAATCGTCAACAATCATCTCACCACACTTAAAGCAGCCGAATCACTTTAAAAAAATGTGTGCTGTTCATAGAGTTCTTCTTGAAAACCTGTTGAATCAATTGGTAAATTTCCGTTTAAGATTTTGCAAGTAGGAAACACAATTTCAAACACATTCTTTCTTCCTTTGAATCTGAAATAACCATTTCGCAGATGGCAAATGAGAGAGAAAAACAATAATACGAGCAATCCTTAACCCCTTACGCAGACACCGTTTGGCCAACTGATTTTGGAAGGTCTCAACTAGATCCACCTAGCGGGGGAACTTTCTACTACGCCTAGGAACGGCGGCGTTCTTTCAAACTGATTTCTTCTGAGTCCCACGTCGTACAAAATATTTTGATTTACCTTACAGTATTAATTAACACGTTCAATGTAGTACCTTAGTACCTTACAGCTTGATATGAATATTGAACTTTGTATTCTTAGAAGTAGTTCAGTGGTAGAGAGCTCACCTTTCTTGTTAGCGGTTCCTGGTTTGATTTCAAGATATGTGAGCGTGAGGTGTACAAGATAGTATACATGGATTTTCTTTTCAGGAATTTTCCATTTCGTCCCACATTCCCATCGCACCAATTCATTTATAATTATTCACTTTCAATAATAATTCGTATTGTTTGTCCTACAGGCCAAAATCGTGAAACGTAAGGCTGAACGATTTCATTGTACAAAACAACAAACATCTGTCTTTTTACTACCTATTGAAGAAAGGAAACATTTTTTTTTACTTTCAAATGGGTACTGTATTACAGGACCACACCATGTATCGGGTTTTAAGAATTTCTTTCTTTTTTTTTTTTAAATTAAGAGCCGCTCTTATTGCTTAATGTTGAAGGGTAAAGTGTTAAAAGTCCACAACTTAAAGTCTTCCGTACTCTTCTACTGTGCACGGTGCCGTTAGGTATAATAATTGTTAAAGGCTGTCCTTTCTTAACATTAATTCCACTTTATAATCTGGCTTTGTCTAGCCATACAACACATTTCGCTCACGAACTATGAAGGCCAGACTACACATGTCAAAGATAAAGATTCTCCGCCATTGCCAAACTTGGGTAATATAATTGATCGTCTATCTGTTTCCTGGACTCCTTGTTTACGGAGCGTTGATTTCAATCAATATAAGTCAGAGATAAGCATTTCCCTAGCACAACATACACTGGCAATCCGATTGTTCATTTACTCTTTCCCTGGGCACCTGGCTCTCTGAGCATTGATCTGAAACCACGTATGTCAGACATAAACATTCCCGCAGAGCAGCATCGACAATTAACCAGAGTGGTCACTTGTTTGTTCCCTTGACACTTGACTCATTGAATAAATCTCAAACTATGCATGCTAGTGCTAAATGTTCTTGAGCGCAGAATGCACGGGCAATCTGATTGGTCACCTACTCTTTCTCTGGACACCTGACTCACTGAGCATTGATCTAAAACGTATGTATTCGCGCGCCTTTGATGTGGGAGACCCGGCTTCAATTCTCGGCATTAGGTCATGTACTGTAGTATTGCACGGATTGCACTATATTCATGTTTCACGTAGCTGTAGGTTCACGCCTCATATAGCCTCGCTCTTGAGACACTAAAATCAAATCAAATCAAACTACGCAAGTCAGTGATAAACATTACCCCAGCGCAACACGGAAAATTAACCAGATTGGTCACTTGCCTGTTCCCTGGACACTTGGCTCATTGAATTGATCTCAAACTACAATATACTAGTGGCAAACGTTCTTCACCGCAGCATGTACAGACAATCTGATTGGTCACTTAATCTTTCCCTGGACACTTGGCTTACTGGACATTGATCTCGAATTACGTAAGTCAGCGATAAACATTACCCCAGCCCAACACGGACAATTAACCAGGTTGGTCACTTGCCTGTTCCCTGGACACTTGGCTCATTGAATTGATCTCAAACTACAGCATACTAGTGGCAAACGTTCTTCACCACAGCATGTACAGACAATCTGATTGGTCACTTAATCTTTCCCTGGACACTTGGCTTACTGGACATTGATCTCGAATTACGTAAGCCAGCGATAAACATTCTCCCAGCGCAACACGGGCAATTAACCAGGTTGGTCACTTGCCTGTTCCCTGGACACTGGGCTCATTGAATTGATCTCAAACTACAGCATACTAATGGCAAACGTTCTTCACCGCAGCATGTACAAACAATCTGA
Organism: Thermobia domestica; assembly: GCF_964235325.1. Taxonomy (NCBI): domain Eukaryota; kingdom Metazoa; phylum Arthropoda; class Insecta; order Zygentoma; family Lepismatidae; genus Thermobia; species Thermobia domestica. The sequence goes on from NC_137470.1 coordinate 141,256,561, forward strand.
TTGGTCACTTAATCTTTCCCTGGACACTTGGCTTACTGTACATTGATCTTGAATTACGTAAGTCAGCGATAAACATTCTCCCAGCGCAACACGGACAATTAACCAGATTGGTCGCTTGCGTGTTCTCTGGACACTTGGCTTATTGAATTGATCTCAAAGTATGTGTACCAGTAGTAAACGATCTTCAGCGCAGCTTGCACGGGCAATCTGATTGTCGCCTATCTATTCCTTGAGTAATCATCCTTGAATAATAGACAGAGGCACTGTTATTGATTTTTTCCCTCATGCTAAAGGTTAATGTAGTTACCAGATAGACTATAGTAGTAGTATGATGCTGAGTTAAGATAAATTGTTCAGAAAAGTTTTGAATTATATTGTTCTCTATACAATTATATTAACCAAAGTATACCAAGTTTCTGTTTCTTCCAGTTATTTGCAGAAATTACACCGTAAGTGATAGACTAGAATGCGTTTTTTGGTTTGTTTGCTCAGAAAAGAAAATGAGACACGAGATGGATTATATGCGAAGTATGAAGTATCGCTTAATTTTACCCACATTTTCCCCTAATAATTAATAAAAACTATTTATATGAAGTTTCCTCTTTAATTTGCTTACATATTTAACTGACAAAGAGAGAAAAATCTTAATTAATTCTTAAGTAAGTAGTGATGGATCTTTGTTTCCGAGCTGTCAAGCGAGAAATAATTGATTTTCAGTTTGGTTTTCAAGTAAACCGCTATTTAAAGTAGCTTTCTGTATTGATCTGCAGATCTTTATAATTAGCTGTAAATTAAGAATTGAATAGAGAAGATATACGCTTGTAAAGCTTATAGACGGTATACGAGGTAGTTTTGTTAAACATGTGGTTCGCGTGTAAACCTATTTCTTAATTTAGTATCTATTTTATAGTACGATTGAATCGAATTCCCTCTCTACTTACAAATATATATATATATATATATATATATATATATATATATATATATATATATATATATATATATATATATATATATATATATGACTTCAATTTTGGCAGTGGATATTAGTTTCTGTACAGACGTTTAAAGAGTCTATTTTAATTCACATCTTGATTTGGTGATTTTATTTAAAACTTGAAAGTTTTCCCTCCAATGTAGTTCAAAAGTAGGTACCCCTACATTGATCGAGTAAATATTCTAGTTTATGGATTTATTTGCTTCGACTGTTCTGGGATTAAGTTATAAGTAAAAAGACGTTAAGAACAAATAATACAGAAACCAGGTCTAAGTGTTTGATAACAATAAGAAATGGTATAAAATACGGGACGGGACTGTATAGCTACTTTTGGGTCATCCTTTAATATATCAAAGTGACCTCGATCAAATTTTCAACATAGATGGGGTTTGGGCTTGGGATGGTTTCTATGTTGTTATTTTTTTTCTTTTTGTCATTTTACCTTGACGTTGGAATCTAGGGGAGGATGAGGGGGATATATGTAAATAAAAAAAAATAACTCTTGAACCACGCGACCGATCTCGATCAAATTAGCCACATGGATGAGGTTCGGGAATGGGATGGTTTTTATCACTTCACTTTCACGGTGCAACTTAGGGGAGGAGGAGGAGGATATGCTAAAATGATAGAAAATAACCAATATTAGTGTCAAATTCCTAGTTTTCGGAGTTGCTGAGATGGACTGTGACACTTCCAATGCTGTTTAAATCCAAATTTAGCCCCGCAATTTGGGATATGGGGAGATATATAAAGGTGACCGAAAATGACCGGTATTAGTAAAGCTTTAAAAGCTTTAAGTCTAACGTCCCACGCTTATGCCGGTTAAGCTAAAAGAGATGGTGATGATGAGATATAAATGAAATGGTGGAATGAAGAAAGTAGGAGGAAACGGGAGAACCCCCGAGAAAACCCAGGAGCACGTTGTTTGTCCACTACAAAGTCAATACAGCGCAAGCTGGGATCGAACCAGGGACCCGAAGCACCGGAGGTGAACGCTCTACCACTGAGCCACCGTGCCCCCGACCGATGTTAGTGTCGAATACATAGTTTGCAGAGTCACTGAGACGAGCAGAGACACTTGTAATGCAGTTTAAATCCAAATTATGTCCCTATAGCCATTTATGTCCAAAATTATCATTCTTCCCGTGCGAAGAACCGGCATTCTGCTATTCTATTAGAAGGATCAAAGAAAAAAATATATTTTTCTGAGTAATTTTCTTGTAACCAACTGGCCAGAAAATTACTTAACATTTTAAAGAGGAAAATAATAATAATAATAATAATAAAAACTATGCTACTATGTACTGAGCTCTCACATATATATATTTGTTATGTGTGATTCTCTTAAATAGCATTAAAATAACTGCTGTAGCTAGTTTTCTTTAATTTTTAGACTTTAGAACTTTAGAAATGCTTCTGTAGTTCTATTTTTGAACATTTTGGTTGATTAGATTTAAGCATATTCCCTTTTTACCGTTGAAGCTATATGGGACCTCGACATACATCTTAAAATAGGATTCCAATGACATAACCTCCCACCGGGAAACGAATCCAGATCTTTCACGCCTTTTAATGTGTTCTATCTACTAACGTGTGAATAAATGTTTTAAGTACATTGTAAGTTTTGAGTACATATTTGTAGATGAGAGTAAATAAAAGATTCATACTTTACCTTGATTACCAGTCAAGGAAAACAAGGTTGGCGCATGATTTATTAAAATTTTCCATGTGTCGGGTCTAAGTATATATTTTCTGTTCTTTCGGAAAGCATTTAAAAATTGTCAGGGCTGTGTCCTCGATTTACGGGGCATGGAACAAAAATACGGGCGAGTTCAATGACAAGATTATCATTTCGTTTCCAGTAGAAATTAATTATTTTTGGTCAGCTTTGGTTTCCTCATATCAGTCATACTAATACACCAGTAAGCACTTAAAATAAGGTTAAAGTATAAATAATAATAATAATAATAATAATAATAATAATAATAATAATAATAATAATAATAATAATAATAATAATAATAATAATAATTTTATAATGTTGGTTTGAGGCGTGCCAGGCATTAAGGGCAAACTCAACGAAAGTTGCATGCAATCTGAAAATTTATAAATTACATTTGAAGAGTTTGAGTAACAATACGAAAAATTCCCCGTGGCAGAAAGTTCTCGCTCTTATATGGGTAGTTTGTAGAAGCCGTTTTTCTTTCCTTCAGAAAACAGAATTTCAAAATTAATGGATAATTGTTTCGACCGTTCACACTGCAGTAATAAGATTTTTAAGGAAGCAAACCTTTGTTGAACACACTCTTACTAGGCAAAACACATGATTTGACCGAAAGAACGCTCGGTCGAAAAAGTGTAAATCTTTTTTTTTTCCGTCCGGACATCCTGAGTAAGGTTTTCCTGGGTTTTACTCGTTCACACCGTGCAAAATTCGGGATGGTACCTAAGATACAGACACGTCCTGGGTCGCTTCCTTCCTTCCCATTCCTCGGATAGCGTGATCGCTGAAGGACGTCATTCCTCATACATGAAGGAATAATAAAGCCATAGAGGCCGAGAACCCAGAAATCTGGTAGCTAATCCTAATCCTTGACCCAAAGAAGCTACACACGAAGTTAAAGACTAATGAACTTCTTATGGTAGAAGATACATAGCCTTTCGACATAGGCAACCAACAATTCATTGGTACAATGCAGGTTGCGTATAAGGTAGGGAATGCCATGGATTTTAAAATATCGTTATCTGTTAAGATGCTAACGGATTGACTTCGTTAACGAATGTCGAGCTGTCGTGTGGAGTAACGGTCGGACGTAGCAACATTACAATCTTATAGCATCAATTTGTGTGATTATAATATATAAGAATTCGCTTTTAAGAAGGTGATAAGAGTTCCTTTAATTTCTTCTTTCGGCAAATTCTTTGTAGTTTTGCTTGTAAGTTAAATATCCACCACACAGCTATCTTTAATGTTACCGTTATGAGTGCACTTCGTGACATTAATAGTCTGCTAGTCGTAAAAATGCCTTACAAAGTGACAGTTCTTAACTTCTCAATGTTTTAAATCCCAAGAATATATTAGAAATAGTAATACTTTTTGTGAAGATGCTTATTTTTTGTTCCTATACCACGGGGCCTGCGGTGAACTTCCCACGTTTCTCATCCACGGGACAGCCCTAGATATCGCATAACAAAGTTTTTATTACCCAGATAGAAGTTTATATGTACGAAAAGCGATTTATTCTAAATACATGCAATACATGTATTATGGTGCTTGCAAACATGAATTGTTGTTCTACAAAAACGATTGTTCGTTATACAAATGCACGCTTTGCCATTTACATTCTTCTGGTTTATCATAAGGAAAGAGCAATATCGTTATTTTAAAAAAATCCTATGCAAGATAAACTTTCAAACATTTACAAATAGAAGTTTCTAACTTTGTGCCTTAAAGTTCATGGATTTGCAAAACTTTAATGGTGTGCTCTCATAGTTTTTTTTTTTTTTTTTTTTTTAAGGAAGAAAGGAAAAAAACAATTTCCGCACGCGAGAAGGAAATAATTTCTCAGATGAATTATCTTGAAAAAAAAGCAACATTAAAATTGAATAAAAATATACAACTTCTTTAATTTGATTTGATTTTGTATTTTGCGCCCTTTCGAGACTATATGATATGTGGACCAATAGCTTGAAGCGGGATCAAAACCATATGAGTTCCTGCTGGAAATCGGTCCCGGGTGTGATGGTTTCCTAATATTCATGACTCTACATATTACCCAGGATATCAAGAAAAGAAAAAAAACTAACTTTCTGTATCTAAAAGTGTTAACGTGAAAGAAAATTATTTTGAATTCAGTTGTTCTGGAAGGAAAATTTAGATATTAAGTCAATAATATTCGCATTCATTTCTGCAATAGACTATTTTCGTGTAGTTTACAATTTCCTATTTTCATGGTATTTATTTCCTTTATTTAGAATATCTCACAATATCAGTTTTGTTTACTTGTTCTGAAATACTGATGAAGGACTTCAAGTAAATAATATGAGCAGAGAGTCATACTTTATTTCCGAGATTTTGAAAGAAGAAATACCTGAGAATAACTGATAGTTCGAACCTTCTGAAAACACTATAAACAGTTTTTTTTACATTTTAAAGAAACATTATGATACAGTGATAATAGTTGCTTTTAAATTATTAATTATGTAAATTAATTTGAATGATTAAATTATAATATTCAAACGAATTGGTAATACCTAGGTAGTAAACGAAAGATAAATAGTTGATTGTTTTCAAGGCAAGAAACATGTTTTGCATTGAACACAATGACAGAAAACCAATCACGACGTCTTAGTAAATCGTTTTTCGTTACCTAATTCTGGATTCAAACGCCGGCATAGCATTTTCAGCAAGAGACACCATTCATAATGTAATTCATTAACCAAATGACATTGTTGTTTCGAAACAAACGTCATTTTTCTGTAAACTATCTTACACCATGTAAATTTTTATTCATTACTTGCACAATACGTTATAATACACTTCCTTTCCTTATTATTATCTAACATTGTTTCTGTCTAAGATCAAGTAAGACATTTGTCGTACATACTGAATGTTTATAAACGTATAAAATACATGTTTACGTTAATATTACATTGATAAAACTGACAACTTGTCGTCATCTGATTCCGTTTGTAATATTCATTCATAGTTGCGCACTGCAGATACTCAGTAATCGCAATAAATTCCTCAAAGATATAACATATTTATTTTCTCACTATGAAAGTAGTATGTGAGCGTTGATATATATCATTGCTACCAAATACCTCTAAATTGTACGATTGAAAAAAAAAAAGTTCATACATCCGTAAATATTGCATTAGAATGTAAACCACACAACCTGGATATAGGTCATAATGGCTGTATCCTATCAATCCAGGTAGTATGTCATTTCGTGGGTGTGACGCATGCAGTTAAACAATACACAACTTTACATATACGTAAAAGCACCGGTGTCACTTATAAATCTTTACAAAGGAACGTTTGAAAAATTGAGAGCTATACCAAATTTAATACAGTTTTATCAGCTCTCTCGTTCAATTCTTGAAACATATCAGTTAAAAATATATAAATGTTATTACTTACCTCTCATGTAGATATAGGCTGTACCTTTCATGTTTCTTCTTGTTAAGACGACGAGGTTCAGCAAATTGCCGACAATTCCTAAAAAAGATATTACCGGTAGCGCGACACCGTACGAGTAATGCTTCAGAGTCTCCATGCTGTTGTCGAGGTTCGAAGCCGTAACCTGCAGGAAGACAGTCACATTTGTTTGAGTTAAGTTGGCGTTTGAACAGGATTCTAATGCCTGACTTTCTTCCATTCTGAAGAGAAAGTCCATGACGGGGAGGATCTTTCCTGATATGTTCGTAAAATCACTGCAACTACACAAAATATTCAGAAGTCCGCTGTATTGCGATATCGATTCTATTCGTAATGTTCAAAATATGTCAAAATGTATATAACGGGTTCAACCATTATAACGTTAAGTATAATTAAAACAGGTTTGACAAGGACAGTAAATTCTAGTCTTCGCGCTCAAGTTTATTTTTATTATAGGTACTAGAACACATATGTAAATTCTGTTTCACTTTGAGATTTTTAAATATATACCACTTCGTAGATTCAAGAAATACAAGTGTTTCAAATAAAGCCTCAAATCACATAGATTAAAAATTGATACTAGAAATATTTGTTTCTTGTTCACTTTAATTTTATCCGGTGCAATACTCATTATACGACATATAGTTACAGAGTATGTACACTAATACTGATTATCCCTTGGTACAAAAATCAACCACGTGGTTACTACGTTCAGAAATAAGTTTTATATTCGCCGTTTAGGATTTGGACAAGTTTAGCTATAATGCTGATTTGGTACTCACGTGGAAAAGAGTTTCTCCAAGTATTTCAAAAAAGAAAGGAACGTTGTCGAACGTTTCTTCAGCAATAACAGTTCTTTGATGTTTATAAAAGCTTATTTCAGGATTAAATATTTACTTGCAACGTTGCTGAGTTACGAAATGCCTTGTTATTTTGCGAAATCTACGGTTCTAAGTAAACTTTTTATTGTAACAGAACACTATGTGGTGAGTACAAGTATCACCACCCAAATTATTGATAAGGGAAATTTGTTTCTATAGTTATTTTTGAAAGAATACTTGCCTATTAAATAATTTTCCGATTCAATTGCACAAAATGTGAAAATTATATTTGCGATTGCCAACTAAGAGAATTGTCACTTATATAGGAATATAATGGTTTTGCTAATTTACTAGGGTAAAACTATATACACAAACTTCAATCACTTTGCACTATGATAAATCTTCCTCAATTTTGGAGATACTTTTACAGAACTGCACAAGTGGTAAACGAATGTATTTTTGTCAAAATTCATTTGATTTGTAGTTCACATGACACTCGGTATTGACTATACTCTTCAGCACTCACACATGGAAAGAAAGTCAAAATAAATAAACAATTTCGAAATATTACCGTCCTCGCCAGCTGTTGTTGTCGAGTGAATAAGTGCAAATGCAATGTGTTTACACACACGTGGTACCTTTTATATTCGACTTTGTGCGTGCATCAGTGTTCGTTTCTGTGTTTCTGCAATGTGTATGTGTGTGTGTGAGTGTATGTAGTGCGAGCACACTCCTTCCCTTAAGAAGAAATGAAATATATATATATATATACATATATATTGATCTTGGAAATCGCACGAAGACTCACGTGCGCTGGTGGTGCAAACGGAGGGTGTGTTGTGATGGGAACTTCCGAAAGGTGGGAGAGCAGCTCGCGGTTCTGTCCAGTCCTTTAGTATATCAACAACTTTTCCTGTTACGCGGGTCTGAAAATGCCAACCCCATGCAACAGGTGGGGGATGCTGCGCAGAAACCAACTACAATATTCCCGATGCTGAAGTGTTGCAAGTTCAGGAGTTGGAAAACTTTCCGTCACAAATATTACAAAGCATCATGAGCGTCGTGTTAAGAGGCCTCATCACTGCGAAATTAAAATACCGCTAATTTTACAGTAATTATGTGATATCTTCAAATAGATAAAAGATAATCGAAAAGTGGAACAAGACCTCCCTAGACAATATTATTTTGCGTGAGATACCGTTATCATAACTCATTTATCTGCTTTCGATTTCCAGCCATATTGAAAATCGGCATTTATTTTCGCGTTTCTAAATAATTGCAAACGGAAAGCTACTAGGTGACCCGTGATAACGGTACCTCATGCAAAATAACATCGTCTAGGGAGGTCTTGATCCACTTTTCGATCATCGTTTATCTCTTTGAAGATATCATATAATTAATGTAAAATTAGCGGTATTTTAATTTCGCAGTGATAGGGACTCTTAAGATCTTGTGTGATTTTTTTGGTGCATTACCAAGTAACACAACATTTTCTTGAGGATAGGTTAACGTTTTTAATTTTGGCGCAAGAGACCCTGACTCGATCTCCATTAACCCTCGCACTACCTAGGTATTTTTCGTAACGCGGACTATGAAGAGGGAGTTCTTTTGTACCTACCTGTTAAGATTAAATATATCTCGCAAAAGAAACAAATTTGAGACTTTCACAAAAAATCTACAGTGACTGAAGTGAACTTACATGCGATAAGGCTAACAGATATTTATTATACGGCCATCTAGGGGTGACGCTTCTAAATGTTAGTCACATATCCTACCAACAGATGGGGTGTACTTTGTGCCCGCCAACTTCAAATACCAAACTTATGAGACACACTAGGTCTATTGTGAAACTCTCACAAAAAGTGTATAGTGACTGAAGTGAACAATACACGGAATAAGACCAACCGCCAAATTTTGGAAAGGCGGGAAGCAGCTATGTGGTGCCATCTAGGAGTGGCGCTACTAAATGTCAGTTATATCTCCTAACAACAGGAGGGGGGCTTTTTGCCCATCAATTTGAAATACCCAATTTATAAGACACACTAACGTTCAATTTGTACCACCGTAAGGTATACGCTTTAGCTAAACATGTTACAATTTTAACCCTACAATGCTTAGTGGGACAGATATGGGTTATAGTGGTAAATAATCTGTGCTTTCCTACATAACGGTATGTAGTTGCTAATGCATGTTGAACCAGATTGAGAACGTTCTAAGCTAGTTGCAATTCCACTGATTCCCCATAGATGGCACTATTAAGCAAACCGGTACTTCCTGCTACTCATTTTTGTTTTCTCTTGCAAAATTATTTTTTCACAGAAAATAAAAAGAATCATGCATTGTAGGGTTAAAGAAACAATTAGAAGAGTAATTACAAAAAAAAAAACATACTGTGGTAGGCACAAAATACCCTCACCCCGTTGGTAGTGCGAGGGTTACGAGTGCATATAATAACTACACAAAATATCAATATTAGGCCCCAGAGAAGGCATTACCTTCTGTGGCCCACCCAGTTTCTACTGGGAATGAGATTGCAGGTTAACAATAGTAAAGAGCGACAGGAAGTAAGTGCAAAACATATGTATTTGAAAATTGTAATGTAAGTGAATCTAAATTCTTTCGTGCGACATATACAGACACACTTCTGCAAATGTACGTGTTGCACGAAAATTTTCATTGAAAGGAGATAATTTGTTTGAAACACAACATGTGTCTTCTATGATTAAGGATGCCACTGTGTATGAATTGTTCAGCGTTCTCTCTTGGTACGACGGTTGCCTGGTTCGAACCCAGGTCACACGATGTACAACATCTCAATGGTAGAGCGCTTACCTCTGGTAAATGGGGACCCTGGTTCGACCCCCTGTCAAGTAAATTTGTGGTGGACAACATCGTGGTTGTGGGTGTTCTCGGAGTACTCCCGTTTCCTCCCACATTCTCATTCCACCCATTGTATTTCATTATCACTCACTAATCTTAATCATCTGTCTCCCTTTGCCTAAAGAGCGTAAACGTGGGACGTTAAACTGAAAGATCTTTGACAATACCTTTTTCGTGGGTTTGTTCGGATTTGTCCTGTTCCCTACCGACTTTCCGATGACACCAATTCGTTCATACTCACTTACTTTAACCCAAGCGCGCAACAGGGATGTTTTGTTGGGAGTGGCTCGAAGTTTGAGGGATCTCCAACACTGGAAGGAACTACTTCTATGTAGTATTGAACTGATGTTAGTTTACACCCGAAAACACGATTAGTAATTGTTAACAGCTGCCACCTATATCAAAAAAGGATAGAACTAGGTTGCTCTATTAGAAAAGAAACAGTAGAAATGAAGTGTAAGATCAAATCTTTAGGCTCCATCAATCATTCCTCTGCTAAACAAATCGAACTTCACTAATAATGCTTTACATCGTCCTAAAGGATTTTTGCGCTAATACTAACCTTGCTTTTTATTCACCTTTCACTTTCACTAACAGTGTTTTTTCTCTCTCTGAACGTTTCTTTCGCCATTAATATCGTTGTTTTTATTTATATTTCATTAATAATGTTTTTGTCTTCCTAAACGCTTCTTTCCCACCATTACTATTCTTGCTTTTTATGTCCCTTTCACTTTCGCTAACAATGTTTTTCGTCTTCCTAAACACTTCTTTCGTCATTTATATTCTTGCTTCTTAATTTCCTTTCACTCTCACTAACATTGTTTCTCGCCTTCCTAAACACTTCTTTCAGGATTGCTATCATTGCTTTTTAATTCACTTTCACTTTCGCTAACAGTGTTTTGCGTCTTCCTAAACTCTTCTTTCACCATTGCTATCATTGCTTTCTAATTCCCTTTCACTTTCATTGACAATATTTTTCGTCTTCCTAAACCCTTTTTTGCCATTATTATCCTTGCATTTTATTTCCCATTCACTTTCACTAACAATGTTTTCGCTTCTTTCGTCATTACTATCCTTGCTTTTTTATTTCACTTTCAATTTCACTAACAGTGCTTTACGTCTTCCTAAACTCTTCTTTCACCATTACTATCCTTGCATGTTATGTTCCTTTCACTTTTACTAACAATGTTTTCACCTTCCTAGACGCTTCTTTCACCATTACTATCCTTGCTTTTTATGTCCCTTTCGCTTTCATTAACAATGTTTTTCGTCTTTCTAAACTTTTTTTTGCCATTACAAAACTTGCTTTTTATTTCACTTTCACTAACAATGTTTTTCGTCTACCTAAACGCTTCTTGCACCATTACTACCCTTGCTTTTTAAATTTTCTTTTACTTTCACTATCGATGTTTTTCGTCTGCATAAACGCTCATTTTTTACCTTTGCTATTCTTGCTTTCTAATCCCCATTCACATTTGATATTTTTACTAATAATTCTCTTATTCTTTCTAAAAGATTTTATTTTGTCATTACTAACCTAACTTTTTTCCTGTTCATATTTTTTTAAGATTCACACTACTAACACTACCTAGTATAGGAAACTACATACCTTTCCTTCTTTCGCTCATCCAGCTTCCTATAGCTTGTTACATTTCTTATTCGACTCACTCTTGGGTAGTTTCGTGCGATAACCTAATTTACGTTTCGAAAATATATTAAATGTTAAAACTATCAATATATGGAAAATATCAACTATTGAAATAATAAAAAAAGCATATTGAGTAATTAAAACATCAAAATATAAAAAAAAATGAACTAACGTAAAATAACCAAATATTTAATATTGAAATAACAAAAAATACCGAAGTATCGAACATTGAAATAAAAAAAAAAAACAAGAAATAACGAACATTGGAAAAAATGTTCCAGCGTCCCACCGAATATCGAATACTGAAATAGTAATAAAAAAATGAAACAGCTATCGAATACTCAAATAACAAAAAATCTCAAAATCTCAAATTTTGAAATATCAAAAGAAATACCTAAATGTCGAACATAAAAACATCAGATAATCCCGAAATGTCGAATATTGAAATAAGGAAAATATCAAAATGTATAATATTGAAATATCAATATACATTTAGAAAAAAATATCTGATATTAGAACATGGAGAAATGTGGATCAAATACAAAAATTTCGAAAAATTTGGAAATATGGAATATTGAAGTAAATGAAATGAAATGGAGCTTTCAGTTTTATGTCACACTGTTATACAGGTTAGGCTAAAGGAGATAATGATGATGAGTAGGAATGATTGAAATGGTGGAATGAAGAAAGTGGGACGAAACAGGAGAACCCCGAAAAACCCGCGCACATGGTGTTTGTCCACCACAAAATTCACTTGGCGAACCCAGCACCTTATGCATCAGAGGTGAACGCTCTACTACTGAGCGACCGCAGCCCCTTATTCAAGTAAGTATTGCATGAAAATACAAAAAATTTAAGAATATTGAAAAGTATCAAGGAATTGAAGAAATATTTTACAGTATATAACATATACATTTAACAAACAACAACAAAACGAAATATACAAATTTCGATTAGTATGTTGATATCAATATTTTTATATTTGGTCAATAGTTCGATTCATCGACACATCGTCTTTATTTAAAACTTGTATTTTCATTTAATGTAAGTTATCGCCGGTTTCTCAGTTACAAAGAGCATTTTGGTGACTTTGATTCGCGGTGGGAAACTGTTGTTGTTCCGAACCCTTCCGTTTTAGTGTCGTGAACGAAGAGAGTTGAAGATAGGCGGGGAAGTAGTGATCTCAGCAAGAAGAGTTTGCGCAGTGTTATTCTCCAATGAGGCAAAAAAAAAAAAAAAAGAAACAACTCCAATCTCCCTAACCAACCCCACGTTCTCGTATGAATGTGGACAGAGTTTCCTGATTCGGTGTTGAGGTAACTTCCGTTTTGCATGTCGTAAAAGGCTATCGCGAAACGGCATCTAATCCGCTGCCCGTGATCACCTTTCGCTGCATAGCAGAAATTACTCGTTTCTATTATTTATTCGAGGGTGAAAGTTTTATACAGTTGGAACTCGATAACCTGAATTCCTTGATGACTCGTGACTGAATGGTAGAGCACTTACCTCTGTGTGTGGGGTCCCTGGTTCAGTCCCAGAACAAGTAATTTTGTGGTGGACAACACCGTGTCCATGGGGTTTCTCGGAGTACTCCCATTTTCTCCCACTTTCTCATTCCACCAATTGTATTTCATTATCACTCACTTGTCATAAGCATCTGCCTCCCTTCGTCTAGCGGGCATAATAATAGGACGTTAAACTGAAAGATTTTTTATATTCTTTTTTAGATTTTTTTTCACATTTTTTTTTTAACTCTTCATAATACTAAATCGAACGTTTAAAAATTACAACCTCGATACAGCAGGTTTCTAATAATACTTGAATTCCTCGGTAACTAGAACTTTCGTATCTGCGAATCTCTATAAGACGAAGTTCGAGTTATAGAGGTTATATAATCACTTTACATGAAGAAAACGGAACTTCGGTATCTCGAATGTTTGTTGTGACCATCTTGATAACTCGAAAAACTAGATAATTCGAATTTTATCTATACCCTTCAGCTTCTAGTTAGCGAAGTTTTTCAACATATTTTTTTTTCGAAATCTACAGATATGCTTGTTGTTAAGCCTAGAAGGTTGCGTGCATCTCTGTTAGGAGTTCGTGCTTTACTGTAAAAAGAAACCAAACAACAATAGGGGCTGTGTTGGCTCAGTGGTAGTGCGTTTACCTCTTATTCGTGGACGCCTTGGTTCGATCGTCTCTCTCGCCAAGTGATCTTTGTAGTGGATAAATAGCACGTGTAGGAACTTCCTCGGTTTCTCTCCTTTCCTCCCATTTTGCAATTTCATGCATTATCATCATCACATGTTTCTTGCCTCGGTACTCAATTGTAGGACTTTCACCTAAAACGAAAGAAACATTACTACTAATATCTAACGATATAGGGTTTTCATATTCAGTGCATAAATCGGATATAAATAAAATAAAGAGTTTCTTAGTGTGTTTGTTTGTCTGTCTGTGCCCGGCCAGGGGACCAGACAACTGGACCGAGAGTTACCAAAATTTGGTCACGGGTACCTGGGATAAGGACAAAACCTCGCAGCCAAAGCCTCCCGTGGCCAAAACCTCGCCGTCCGAAACCTCGCGGGCTAAAATTTCGCCTGGCCAAGACATCGCGTGGACAAAACCTCGCCGCCCGAAACCTCGCGTCGCCGAAACCTCGCCGCCCAAAACCTCGCGGACCAAAATCTCGCTTGGCCAAAAATTTGCGAAATGAAACCTTTCCTTAAAATTTACCCAATGAGTTTCTTAATATGCAATTCCATATTACAAATAATAATAATAATAATAATAATAATAATAATAATAATAATAATAATAATAATAATAATAATAATAATAATAATAATAATAATAATAATAATAATAATAATAATAATATACAAAACATCGTGTGTTTGGGCTTTCGAGGGGTATTCCCGTTTTTTCCCACTTTCTTCATTTTATCATTTCCTTCATCCTGATCATCTACGTCTCCTTTAACCTACAGGATATAACCGAGAGACGTAAAAACTCACATATTATTTCATACTTTCATAAATATTATTCGATTTTGTTAGAATTTCCTAAGGTCACCGTAAAAGTGAAATAAAAACCATCCCTGGCTTAAACTCCATCTATATTGAAAATTTGATCGAGACAGGTCGGGTGGTTCAAGAGTTATTAAGTCACAAACGCCGCCAATTTAATTTTTATGTATTTCTATATGTTTCCCCTTTCCCTCCGCCTTCCCGCCAAAGTGAAATGATAAAAAACATCCCAGGCGGCAACCTGATTTCTATGGCAAATTTGATTGAGATTGGTCTCTTGGTTCAAGAGTTATTAAGTGTTATTTATTTTTATATATATCCCCCTCCACTTCATTATGCTTCAAAGTGAAATTACAAAAAACATCCCAGACCCGAACCTCATCTATGTTGAATATTTGATCGAGATCGGTCGGGTGGCATAAAAGGTATGATGTCACAAACATAGTAATTTTCATTTTTATATATACAGATTTTCAAACCACGTGTTAGCATATTTTCTTGTCATTATTTTAACGCAATTATGTATTATTACAAAATATATACATATAGCAATATATAGAGCATTCTACATGGAAGAAATCGTCGTGACGAGGTTTTATACTGACGACATTTCTTCCCAGGCAAGATTACGTCCCGCGTAGTTTAGACCAGGCGAGATTCTGTGTCCAGAGATCAGGATCGCGTGGTTTTGGCAGGCGATATTTTGGGTATGGCGATATTTTGGGCGGCGAGGATTTGTCCACGCGAGGTTTTGACCGCGAGGATTTGGACAGGCGAGGTTTTGGTCTGGCGAGACTTTGTCCCGCGAGGTTTTGTGCGGCAAGGTTTTGGCCGTGCGATATTTTGGGCGGCGATGTTTCGGACGCGAGATATTGTCCGTATCCCAGGTACCCGTGACCAAATTTTAGTAGCTCTCGATCCAGTCGTCTAGTCCCCAGGCCGGACATAGACAGACGGACAAACAAACACACCAAGAAATTCTTTATTTTATTTATATTAGATTTATGCACTCAATATGAAAAAACTATATCGTTAGATATTAGTAGTAATGTTCCTTTCGTTTTAGGTGAAAGTCCTACGATTGAGTACCGAGGCAAGAAAGATGTGATGATGATAATGCATGAAATTGCGAAATGGGAAGAAAGGAGAGAAACCGAGGAAGTTCCTACACATGCTATTTATCCACTACAAAGATCACTTGGCGAGAGAGACGATCGAACCGAGGCGTCCACGAATCAGAGGTAAACGCACTATCACTGAGCCAACACAGTCCCTATTGTTGTTCGGTTTCTGGCCTGGCGGGATTTTGTCCCTCGAGGTTTTGGCCAGGCGATGTTGTCGCCGCGAGGTTCTGGCCGCGAGATTTTGTACCCATACCCGGGTATCTTGGTCCTGGCCCCGGATCAAGACGCAGCGGTTTTTTTTCTTTTAATTTCGAACCAGGGGGCCTCAGGGGAGGCGTTTACCGGGACCAACCTGGTGACCAGACAAGCTGACCGAGAATTACCAAATTTTGGTCACGAATACCTTGGGTCAAGCCCCAGACCAAGGCGAAACGTTTTTTTTTTTTTATCTCGAACCAGGGAATCTCAGGGGAGCGTTTATCTTTACATGTAAAAGTAGTAGAAAATGACCGATATTAGTGTCGAATTCATAGTTTTCGCGGTCGCTGAGATCAAAGGTGAAACTCCAATCGCATTAACTTCAAAATTTACCCTATTCGGCTGCGGGCTAGGGGTCACCGGGGAGAATACCGAGACATGTAAAAGTACTCCAAAATGACCGATATTACTGTCAAATCCATAATTTTTGCGGTCGAGGAGATCAATGGTGACACTACCATTAGCGATGACTTTCAAATTAAGCTACCATTGTATGCTGGCCAGGGTCAGTATGGGTGATACCGAGACATGTAAAAATAGCCCAAAATGACCGATATTTGTGTCAAATCCATAGTTTTCGGGGTCGCTGAAATGAAAGGCAATACTCTCACAGGCGTTGACTTCCAAATACAGCCTCAATGCGAACAATGGATATATTCAACGAGTAAAAAATAAAAAAAAATAAAAACAAATCTATTCTAGCACAATAAAAACTAACAAGTGAGCAAGACTGACAACAAACCATATATTTTCTAGTGACATAAAATTTAATTTTGTTGACCTTACAAAAAGTATGCATCCGAATTTACCTGCCTGTATGTCTATTTAAGCTGTATATTATGTATTAATTGACATACATGGTATATTTGAATACTATAAGAGTTGAAAATAATTTTGGGATTAACCAGACGATATTGTGTGTTCTAAAAATGGCGCCCATGGACTACAAAACATTATTTTACAAATCAAAACAATGCAATATATATATATATATATATATATATATATATATATATATATATATATATATATATATATATATATATATATATATATATATATATATATATATAATTGCATACTTTTCGTGTCCAAATCTAGAGATGGGAATTGTACAATCTGGCAACATCGCAGATAAAGAACAATAGGGTAGAACTACCAATCAATCAAATAGTTACATCGATTCTATCCAGGCGGAAGTTAACGTCAATATACGTTGATACTAGCACCATCTGTTAGCATAAGAATCGATTTAACTCTTTGACGTAATGCTGGGTCGACTCCTGCGTTCCTGCGGATACATATTTCGCTTCAAGAATCAAATAACTGAACGGACCTCTTTCGCCAGACAAATTTTCCAAACGAGACGTCATTTGTGTTTACCTTCAACTAGCATTGTAGGTAGAGGGTAGCTGAAACTCTGCACAGTTGCCAACTTCATGTATTGAAATTACCACACACTCTTCATTCCTCTAGCAGACGAAACTCTAGAAATATCGGCCTTGTAAACTTTGTTCTGATGCTTCCTCGTAAGATGATATGATTTCACTTACTTAAATGCATGTATAATATTACGTTGTGCAGGCTCATGACTCCAGAGTTATGATGATCAAATTTCCGTCATATTTTCAACAACAAGAATTTATATATATATATATATACTAGCAGCGTTCACCCCGCTTCGCTGCGGTCACCCCGGAACGCAATAAACTTTGTTACTTAGATAATTTTTACTTTTTCGCTTTCAAGTGATATGATAAAAACCATAGAAGATTGCAGTAAATCTTAACATTATATCGCCTGTCATTTATGTTAACCCGCCCCGCTTCGCTGCGGTCATCCCGGTGCTGGCATATTGTAAAAGTGTCTGTAAAAATAAGCAAATCAATTAAAAAATTTTAAACAGAAGATTCAAGCTATTTTCCGCTGTATATCGCCTGTCATTTATGTTAACCCGCCGAGTGACACGGTCATGCGGGTTGCATATAAATACGTTTATTTTTACCTATGATGAACTAATAACAAAGGATTTGTACGTTATGGACACTTGAATGGTCAATTATCTCAAGACACTGGTAATTAAAAATTAAAGTGATATGATAAAAACCATCTAGGGTCCAAATCCTAATAACCCCCCAAAAATGAAAGAAATTGGTTCAGCCGTATTAGCGTGATGAGCGGACAAAATTTTGTACGTTCTCTTTTATATATATAGATAGCAGCGTTCACCCCGCTTCGCTGCGGTCACCCCGGAACGCAATAAACTTTGTTACTTAGATAATTTTTACTTTTTCGCTTTCAAGTGATATGATAAAAACCATAGAAGATTGCAGTAAATCTTAACATTATATCGCCTGTCATTTATGTTAACCCACCCCGCTTCGCTGCGGTCATCCCGGTGCTGGGATATTGTAAAAGTGTCTGTAAAAATAAGCAAATCAATTAAAAAATTTTAAACAGAAGATTCAAGCTATTTTCCGCTGTATATCGCCTGTCATTTATGTTAACCCGCCGAGTGACACGGTCATGCGGGTTGCATATAAATACGTTTATTTTTACCTATGATGAACTAATAACAAAGGATTTGTACGTTATGGACACTTGAATGGTCAATTATCTCAAGACACTGGTAATTAAAAATTAAAGTGATATGATAAAAACCATCTAGGGTCCAAATCCTAATAACCCCCCAAAAATGAAAGAAATTGGTTCAGCCGTATTAGCGTGATGAGCGGACAAAATTTTGTACGTTCTCTTTTATATATATATATATATATATATATATATATATATATATATATATATATATATGATTCAATCGAGATCAAACCAAGCGTATGGAATATTGTAACGTAGGCTTATGGTTTCCGAGTTATTGGCTGTCGAATCCTGCGTTATATCTTGGAAAGCAGAAATCCATACAGTGAGCTCATCTTATTTGCATCTGTTTTGATTTGGTTTTAAACCTTACCTATTATATAAAGGATGTTCAATAAGTTTTGCACAAATGGTTATAATATTGCTATTTCTTATAATATTATATGGCGAAATTTTAGGTGAACATACTTTGATGCATTGGCTACAAAACCATGTTTCTCAATCTATCCTCCATGTGCTGTCACGCATCTCGTCTAACATTTTTCATGCCTTGAAAC
Source organism: Thermobia domestica (assembly GCF_964235325.1). Taxonomy (NCBI): domain Eukaryota; kingdom Metazoa; phylum Arthropoda; class Insecta; order Zygentoma; family Lepismatidae; genus Thermobia; species Thermobia domestica. Next base: position 141,275,634 of record NC_137470.1, read on the forward strand.
TACTGTTCTATTGTTCAGTTTGCTGCCTGTGCTGCGCCTCGGCTTGGGTGTACGGTGCCCTGGTCAATATGCGGCTAACCTTAGAATCTGAGAAATAACCGGGATAGCTACTAGGACAATTGAGAAGAGGGATATGATGTAGAAGAATGGGATAAGAAAGTGCTTACAGGGTATTCTTAGTTATGAATCCATGTCTAATGAAAGCAATATCAGGTTTTATTCCATTGTTCGCAGTTTCCTGTCTGTACTGCTCCTCGGCTTGGCTGCCCTGTCCTGTGGTTAATATGCAACTAGCCTTAGAATCTGAGGACAGAAATAACTAATACTTTAATTAAGGAAAGAGGCATGATGTAGAAAAATGGAATAAGCAAGTTTTAATAGAGTATACTTAATCATAAATCCATATGCAATGAAAGCGATATCAGATTTCATTCTATTGTTCACAGTTTCCTACATGTACTGCGCCTCGGCTTGGCTGTCCTGTATATGGAGGTTAGCTTGTAAATGGAAAAGGTGGGCGTTCCAAGAGAGATATTTGTCGTAAGTGACACCAAAGTACTTGACGGCATTTTGTAGCGGTAGTGGCGAGTCTAGTAATGTAAGATGTAAACGTTATGAATTTCGTGTTAAGCAGTATTTGTTTCATTTAAGTCCAAACAACGTTATTTGAGTTTTAGATGGATTTAATTTGTTTCTATTTGTGATACGAACTGACGAGTTTATCAATTGTTGGTTGTAATGCTACGTTTATTCGATCCACTCAGAAACATGAAGTAAGACACGCCGTATCATCAGCAAACTGAAGTGCACAAATTGGTGGATACGTTATTGGCATATCTATAACATATAGAACGTATAGTACACTACTATCTTTCCTTTTCTTAAAAAAAAAAAACTTTTCTATCACTTTTGCCGCTAGTCTCTGTATTTAAAAGTGAGCGATTTTGGGGGCAAAAAAACTTTAACTCATCATGTATTTGTTATGAAATACACACTTAGAAACATATATTTAAAAAAACTTATTGTATATATGCGTTAAAACCTTGCAATGTACTGCACCGTCAATAAATCTTAGTACTTCACTAGCAAAATCGACTATTAGCAGTTCAACTAGAATTTATATTATACAAAGGTCAATAGTTATTTTATTCAACAAAAGGTCATTTAACTGCGTTCTGGAATTAATACGAAAGAAGATACTACACATTTCCAAACAGTAATTTAATTAAATATGGATTATTCCGCTCAAGCCTCAATTAGGATTTCTTTCACGAAACGAAGTTCAATGTTAACTATTTAATTTCCTCTCGTATAGGGGATTATCAATTGTTCAACAGATTTAATCCAACATTCTCCCATACGTCAATGTACGGGAAATGTTATCACTGTTGCTCAGTTTTATTGCGTGTAGGTGGTAGTTTCAGTAAGATTATTAAATGAAATGCGGTGTTCAAAATGAATAATTACAGCATATAGATTAATTGTACCGGGTATTACTAAAATAGTGCTGAAGTTTCGTGAAGTGGAATAAAACGACTGTTTAGAACAGTGCCATGGCTAAATGGTTACGTGAGTATCTTTGGTACAGAGTTCAATTCTCGGTAGAGTTGCTTTGCCTTGAATACCAGTGATGTGAGGTGGAAAATTTTCCGCTATATTTTTCCGGAAAATTTTCCGTTCTAAAAAAATATCAGTAATCAAGTAACAATTCCTCAGCAATCATAAAATTGGTTGAATTCATGAATAGAAATGTTAAAAATTAAAAGATCGTTTAAAGAATCTGAGAATTTTCATGGCTCAGACAATTTTCAGTACTATGTAGGAATATGTAAAACAATTTTTCATGAATCAAAATATTTTCTGTCTTATATGGAAAAATTGAAAAACTTTTTATGTTTCGGAAACTTTTCATCATTTTGAATCAAAAAGTAAAACAACTTTTTGTGAATCGGAAAGTTTTATTGCTTTGTAGAAACAAGTGAAAGGAATTTTCATAGATCCGAAAATTTTTATCACGATGTAGAAACAAGTGGAAAAAACTTTTCGTAAGCCGGACAATTTTGGATATTATGTATTGTGATGTTAGGTGGAAAATTTTCCATTATATTTCACTGCCCATCAGTGATGAAAATTTTCCGGAAAATTTTCCTATTCATAAAAACATACTCCACTTATTCCTACATCGTTGTTTAGCCGTGATGTAAGATAGAAAATTTTCTTCTATATTTTCCCGGAAAATTTTCCGTTAACAAATATCAGTGATCAAGTAACAGTTCCTCAGTATTCAAAAAATTGATTGAAATCATGTATAGAAATATTAAAAAGTGAAAGATCGTTTAAAGAATCTGAAAATTTTCATGACTCAGACAATTTTCAGTACTATGTAGGAACAAGTGAAACAATTTTTCATAAATCGAAAAATTCACTCTCCTGTACAGTGATTAAAACTTTCCGGAAAATTTTGAAACGGAAACTTTTATGATTCATAAAAAGATACTCCACTTAGCCTATTCCTACACCGTTGTTTATTGGTAAAATTTATTGGTAATACATATTGTCTTAAAAAGTTTCATGAAGTGAAAATCTAAAGATTCTTCATTTCAAGAATGTTTCAAAAACTTCAATGCGTTCTTCCCTCAGAATCCACCTTTGATCTTACAATATTAGATTTCGTCAGTTTAATACGCATAATACGGTTTTCTCATAGCTTTACTACTTTTATAGATTTACATACCGCAACATTTATAAATACGTAGATATAATATAAAGTGCCTACTGGAAATTGTTGACTGCCCAAAATTCTAGTTTGAGTAACTCATGAAAGCAAATACTGACCATTTTCTGGAAACAAAAATTTATTTATTCATATATTCATTCAGAAGAGAAAGTGAAATATAAATAATAAGGAAGCTGATTTGTGTAGTTGTTCTTCCAATAAAATAATAAAAGAAACAAAAAGCTGCACTATTAGCGTTGCATTCTAAAAGCAACAAGTAATTTCATTTTAATTTACAAAATAAAAACATATTTCTTTTACACACACACACACACACACACACACACACACACACACATATATATATATATATATATATATATATATATATATATATATATATGTATGTATGTATGTATGTACTTGTTCTATCGAATCGTCATTATTTTTTATAAATTTTTATACACAATAATGAAATTATGATTTACGAGTGTTAAACACAATAAAATCATTTTTCTTATTTTCTGTTACAAAAATAAGGCAGTTCTACATGTGAAGAAATAGTGGAATTTTCTGTTTCTGAAATTAGTAAATTCACAAATGTTTGTTTTCAATTTCTTGTTACATTTTAAATATTGGATTTGGATATTTGTTCTCTACGAACTCGATGTATGTTCCCTGCATTTTACACATACACACACATAGAGGGAGAGAGAGAGAGAGAGAGAGAGGGAGAGAAACACTGTATATTTTTACTTTCCAACTTGAAATATTACAAAATTTTCTGGTTTCCGAAAGCTAATTTGAGAAATGATAATTTGTTGCTGTCTAACTTGCTTCTACAAGAATTGAACTTTATAGCTGAATGTGCAGTTAAATATAGTGGAAAATTTTCCACCAAACATCACTATACATAATATTCTAAATTTCCGGATTATGAAAAGTTTTTTCACTTGTTTTTACATCGTGATGAAGATTTTCCGAAATTCCGAAGAGTTTTCATGAAATTCCTTTCACTTGCTTCTACAGAGCAATAAAACATTCCGATTCACAAATAGTTGTTTTACTTTTTGCTTCAAAATGATGAAAATTTTCCGACTCATAAAAAGATCTTCAATTTTTCCATACAAGACAGAAAATATTTTGATTCATGAAAAATTGTTTCACTTGTTCCTACATAGTACTGAAAATTGTGATCCATGAAAATTTTCAGATTTCTTAAACGATCTTTCACTTTTTAACATTTCTATACATGATTTCAATCAATTTTATGAATACTGAGGAACTGTTACTTGATCACTATTTGTTAAGAACGGAAAATTTTCCGAAAAATATAGAAGGATACTTTCCATCTCACATCACGGCTAAACAACGATGTAGGAATAAGTGGAGTATGTTTTTATGAATCGGAAAATTTTCCGTTTCAAAATTTTCCGGAAAATTTTAATCACTGTACAGGACAGACAATTCTTCAATTCATGAAAAATTGTTTCACTTGTTCCTACATAGTACTGAAAATTGTCTGAGTCATGAACATTTTCAGATTCTTTAAACGATCTTTCACTTTTTAACCTTTCTATACATGAATTAAATCAATTTTATGAATATTGAGGGATTGTTACTTGATCACTGATATTTGTTAAGAACGGAAAATTTTCCGAAAATATGTAGAAGGAAATTTTCCACCTCACATCACGGCTAAATAACGATGTAGGAATAAGTACAGTATGTTTTTAGGAATCGGAAAATTTTCTGGAAAATTTTCATCACTGTTGAATACAACTCCGTATACTGGCTTCCGTTCAGCATAACGTGGATTCTGGAAAATGATAAACTTCCACAAAACAACTGTTTACTTGTTATTATTGCGTGCTCCTTGTTGTGCAGCTGTAGTTATATTGGCAGAAACACTGCTCATTATTAAATTGTTTTTTTCTCTTAAATAATAGTAATCATAATAATTCATTTACAGCTAGTCAACCGTCTTTTTACCTACTTTTCTATGCCCCAAACAAACGTTCAATAACAGGTTGGTTTCATGTGTTTTTCTTCTATAAATCGTCTCAAACACTGCGCAATGACTTGCAAAGCGTTTTGTAAAAGAACTAGCTGAACTTGGGCTATTTACTCAGCGCAGAGTTCTAATATGAGCGTGAATCTCATTCCCGCTTCTCACTATATTTGTGTAGGTCACTTTACGGACACAAGTAAAGGACAGGAAGACCCTCAAAGGGAGTGACTTGCTATAGACAAACATATAAATGTAGTATTTAAATATATAGAATGTTAGGATGAGTTTGTGGTAAACTTGGATAAAGAATAGATGATACCAAATGCAAATACTTTTTCTTAAAATTATATATCTGAGTACGCCGCATTCGAAGTTTCCAGCTTACAATAAATTTTCTCATTCGGATTAAAGCAAAGCCCCTGAAATGTCCATCAACCCGTTATACATAGCGCCTCTACTGGTTGCCTTTTACAAGGCTGTCAACCAGGGTTGGCAAGGTAATTTACTTCTTACGTATTTTACGTAAATTACGCGTAATTTACTAGTAATATACGCCATGTAGAAAACCAGTTTTTTACACAGACGTAGAAAACTATATTTCTTTCATTGAAACTAAGATCATTTTGAATAGTCGGTTATATTGTAAACTTAGTTTTCTTACTTAAGCATTAAAACATTATTATCTTCTAAACATTATATTTAAAAGTAATGATTTCATGCCAAATCATAATAATAATAAGATATAATTTTGGATAGCCCCTCGCCGGCCCACTACTACTTTCCACCTATTAGCGCACACCCAAGCACAACCACCCATAAGCACACACATTAAAAATATGTGTTGGTTCGATATGTTTGAAAGTATCAAGTAAACTTTTGATTATAACAATTTATTGTTATACCTTTACAGCTTTTAATATAAAACTCGAAACATTTCAGTATACTTTGAAACTTCTATTAGAAAAGAAAAAAAGATTGACTGTTAGGCTCATTTCACCTTCATATTACACACTAACACACACACACATAACTGATACGAAAAGTATTGATCAGAATATTGAAATAATGAAATTTTAGAAAAAACTGATTTGTTTTTCTTCCACGTCTGAACGATACTATATATACCACTTCACTTAGCACTGGGACATATTGAATTTTCGATGTAAAAGTTATTAGATTCTCATTTTAAACACACACAACTGAAAAAATATAAAAGCACCCAACAGAACATTATACTAAATTTTTCGGAATGAACTCATTTATTTTGCTCTTTTCTTCCAAGTCCAACAACAACACTAAATACATTACTTCCCTCAGCACTTGACTATCATTTGAACATTTAATGTAGAAATTTTTCATGCTCATAATAAATAGACAAAACTGAAGAAAATACTCAACAGAATATTGAACTACTTGTTTCTTCGCTTTTTTTTTTTTGAAAGAAACAATTTGTCTTTCTTTTTAGTTCGAATACTGAATATATTTCACTTGGTTCCAATAAAACTACGTATATCATTTCATTTAAAACTTAGCCATTATTTTAATTCTAAGTTTTAATTGAATTAGCCATTATTTTAATTCAACTTAATTAATTCTTCGAACGTTCGAAGCTGAGCCGGTTTCTTGTGACGTTATGAACAGAGGACCAATTTGAGAAAAAGTCTTTCAATTTGCGCTGAAGATGCTAGGATGTTCAGTAACTTCATAGCAAATTCCGACAACTCCTTATGTTACCGAGTAGCGAAATACCAGAATGTGCGTGGTGTTGTAATTCCCTTCTTCATAAGTTCTTCAAAATTTCCACATTTTCCCCGATATTGCTGGTAGCTAGTTATTTCTGAAGAGCCGAGGTTTTCCAACAGAAACTCCTCTACTTGTTCGTGATGCTTTTCTCAGACATTGCAGAAAGTCATCACAAGTGGAGACCACGAAGGCTTACCATTGTTGTTATATTGCACAATAGTTTATTCGATGGCTTCTCTGGCATAAAACTTTTCTCGATTACAGAGGGTTTAAAATATGAAAAATGATGAAATGGGTTTTGAACAGTCACGCGTGCAAACCGTATTATACAATGCTACTTTACAAAGCCAATACAAAATTCCCAGTTTATGCTTACGGATTAAGTTTTGCAAAATCCAGCTAGATTCCATACAATTTTAGGAAGAATTTTTTTAAAGCTCAGCGCGTAGAACGTTTTCTTTTAATTTGTAGACCTGTTTCTAATTTTTTACGTACTTTACTTATTTTACGTAAATTACGCGTTTTTACGCGTATTTTACACGTCAAGTAGAAAACCTTTTTTTACGCGTAATTACCCAACCCTGCTGTCAACCTTAACGTCCTAGTGGCAATATTAAACTAATTTGATCAAAACTATGCCTAAAATGTGAAATAGAAAAATAAAGACGTTTTTTTATTTGAATGAAAACTGGCAAATCTACACAAAATATGGAATCGAATAGCGAAAACGGAACGTTTCTAGCAGTTGTGGCTTTCGACATCTCATTGTCGAAAGGATTGGTCAGAAACATATAAACTTCTCTTGACCTAGTATTTTAACATACAGTACATTCCACGAATAACACTAAGGCCCATCTCCTGAAGAAATCAAGGCAGATAGAAACATGAAACATTTTGTAACCTTCAAGGGACATAAAATACAACATTATGCTGATAAGGATAACCCCCCATGAGGTAGGCTCAACTGAGTTAAGGGGGATAACTACAAAATTTTAAATAGCAACTACCACAGTGTGGTACCTCGTTTAAAAGGTAATTTCGCGTAGTTTTGGAAACTACATATCGCTAGCGTGCCCCTATCCCACATGGCAAGCATCCGTAAAGGACGGTCGAAGTACGTTCCACGCATAACACTAAGGCCCGCCTCTTGATGAAACCAAGGCAGATAGAAACATTAAACCTTTTAAAACCTTCAAAGGACATAAAAGACAACATTATGCTGATAAGGAGAATCCCCTAAGAGGGGACCTAAGGGGGTTACGGAGTTAACTACAAAAAATTTAAATAGCAACCCCCATCGTGTGGTACCTCGTTTGAAAGGTAACCACGTGTAGAGATCAGACCGTGTTCACAACAAACTCTAAAGTCTGACGAAGGCCTAATTCGTTCGAAACGAACGCATAATACATGTGCCACACGTTTAGCATTGTAACAATATTGCAAATACAAAACATGCAAATTGAACTAAAACGGATAGAAAAGAGAGTACCATAATATTAACGAAAAAATGAATCCTCCTAGGTGCGAATCCCGGACTGCACGTATATTGAATGCACGCGTTACCGTTGCGTTATTTTCGAACTGCTACTCTTGCGGGTGAGATATAGTTCATGAGGACGAGTTGCGCGTAGTGATGCTCTGGTGTTGAGCACACGCACTTGAGCAAAGTCACTCTGTTTACTCGTGCACCACTATCAGATGTGGTTTTCCGACCAACAGGGCGCTACATTACAACCCGGAGCAGTAGGTCTGAAAGCCGTACACGTATGTCTGGGCTAGTGCGTTTGATCCTCCTACATTGCAGGCATAATGTGGAACCTTGAACAGAGAATTGAAATTGTGTTACTCTTTGGTGCTACGAATCGCTCGTACAGTGCAACAATACGGTTATTTAATGAACAAAACGTGCGCAACCCGATTAGTGTTTCTTCTGTACGTCATTTATTACTCAAATTCTTTACGACAGGCAGTTTGACCAATGCCCCAAAGCCTCGAAACCCTAGTACTGGTACGGAGAAGACACAGATACAAGTGTTGGCGGAGCTAACTGTGCATCCTGAACAGTACATAACAACGGTGGCTCAAGTCACGATTAATAACATGCAGAATCTTAATATATATATATATATATATATATATATATATATATATATATATATATATATATATATATATATAGATATAGATATAGATATAGATATATAGATATATAGATATATAAACTTCCACCCATACAAACTACGTATGGTCCAGGAGTTAAGTGAACATAATCCCGATCTGCGTATCGAGTTTTGTAAGCAGATGTGTGAGGCATTGGCACGTGAGACCATTGTGCTGACAAACGCGAGATTCAGCGACGAAAGTACGTTTTACTTGAATGGCAAGGTCAACAAGAAGCATAACTGCCGATACTGGTGTGACACAAATCCTCATGTATTTCGTGAAGGCAACAGGCAACACCTACAGTCCCTGAATGTTTCGGCGGATATCTTCGGTAATTACAAAATCAGGCCCCTCTTCATCGATGGAATATTAACAGGTGAGAAATACCTTTCTGTGCACAAATGCTTGGCCGTCAGTCAGGTATGTTCTCAAAAGAGAATTCAGAAAATTTGCTTACATGTGTGAGATATGGGTTATAGATAGGCACCGTTGAAACCGCCGTTATCCATTAGTACGTTAACGAATTGACTTCATTAAGGAACCCCATCGAGGTAACTGCTCCAGTTGAAACGCACACCCAGAATTTTTTGTTGGGAGGGATACAAGCTTTTCGGGGGGAACCAATACTACAAGCCACTATACAGGGTATCCCAAAAGTAATGGTAAAAATGAAACCACAGATTCCTGGCACCAAACAAGAAAAACGGTTTATATGACATGTATTCTAGTCCAGAAGTGTACAGGGGCGGAGCTAGACAGCTCCGAATGTGGGGAGAAATGAACTACACACATGCCAGCGGAATAATGATATGAGCTAGGAAGGAGGTTCATAAATATACAAAAGTTATATTGGCTTGACATGTTATACGCATGTTACATAACTTCGCAAGAGATTCTTCTTATATCATTTACGAATTCAACGAATGTCTGTACGGCAGGTGTAATAAAACAGTGCAGTACAGATGAAAACCATACACAAAGTTGTTATCCATGTCACAATTGCACGCTCATGTACAATGGGAGTCAAAGTAAAACCACTGAGCATGGTTGCATAATCTCATGGAGTAATGGAAAGTAGTATGCCAGATAGAAACTTTCAGAGAGAGAGTTGAGTTGATTTTAGTTTAGCGTCCCGTTCAGCAGCAAGTCTATATGAGACCTGGACCTACTGATTAACGTGGAATCCGAACCACATGAGCTCCCGCCAGGAATCGAACCCGGGCCTCCCATGCCAAAAGCGCGTACGCTAACAGCTGAGCCACGAGGAAGCTCAACGTACAGAGAGAGGGTAGAAATAAAAACAAATGTAACTAGTCGTGTAATGTGCTCAAATAACACGCAGAGTACACAACGACGCACTGTATTTGTAACTTAGTATCTAACACAAAGTTACACTACAAGCTACTACGTCGTACGTTCTAACGACAAACTTACCTACAGAATATGTTAAAAGTGCTATCTGTCCACATCTACGCAACATGCTAATCGTGAGTTTCGAATGCATTCCATCACTTCGGGTGTATTGTGTAACTGTGTACACGTATCTTCAATGCGGTTTTGTAAGTCGGCAAATTCCTTTCCCTTAGTGTGAAGTTCCTTTTCTTCATATTCGAAGCTGTCTAGCTCCGCCCTTGTCAATTTCCGGACTATATGTCATATAAACTTTTTCTTCTTTTGGTGCCAGAAATCTGAGGTTTCATTTTTACCATTGCTTTTGGGACACCCTATATATAGTATTGAACGGATATTATTCTGCACCCGAAAAGCCAATAAGTAATTGTAAAATACTTCCACCTATGTTTTCTAAATATATATATATATATATATATATATATATATATATATATATATATATATATATATATATATATATGATAGAACCAGATTGCTTTTATGAGAGAAAAGAGTATAGCAGGTAGATAAAGTGTAAGATCAAATTTTCATGTTACATCAGTCATTTTTCTGTTAAGCAAGTATAGTTTAAGTCTTAGGCTATTTGAGAAAGCGTTACCCTCTGTAGCGAACGCAGCCAAAGTGGCTATTCAGTAATTTTACTTTCACCAGATGTGTAAATCATACTGTGAGCCAGTCAGGGTTTCCAGGTCTTTTTGCCCGGTCCAGGTGTGTAATAGCAGAGTTCCAACACTCTGCACAAACCATCTTCCAAGCAGCTGATTCTTGCTACAATCCCTTTGCCTGGCAACATCTTTCCTTTTTTTCCTTCCTTTTGAAATCTTTTAAACAGAAGGCGGTCTATTGTTCCAACCCGCACCAAATACGCTCGAGCTGACGTTTTTTCAGCGATTTTATTGCGTTCCCGTTTATGATTTGCCATCTACATTTAAATACATGGTCAGCGTATTCCAAGAGTACGCATGAGCAATAAATACGCTTTGCGATCGCCTCAAATAGCCGGGTACTTATTGAGAAAGTATACAATTGTATGCTGAATCAGGAAGTTTTTTTCTGAAGGGAGTCCGGATAGAAGAACCCTCCCACTGCTCTAGCTATCTGCTACCAAAAACAGAATTTAAAAATTTGTTTATTTATATGGGATATGGGATATACAATAGCCATATATATAGTTTTAAACTAAAGACAATTCAGGTACACGTGACTTCACTTGAATTACTTTTTTTTAAAAATATTGTTTTATTCTTGTTTCCAAGAGTCTAGTGAAATGACATCTACTTCAAGTTTAATGTCATCTCTATTTCTAACACTTTAACACATTGTCTTATATTAAAAAGAACTGCTGCAAGTATTGAATTACGAAACTTTTTATACTTTTTATGAATCCTTTTCACACGCGAAATATAATATTGACAAAATAAAAGAAATAAAACTACTTATCATGAGTTGATCTAGTATGCGAAGAAGAGTAACAGAAGTTGTTAGACTATATGCGTGATACGCGAAATAAAAAAAAAATCACACGCAAAAGAAATCGAACTTCATAAGAACTACCCCTTGTGTGGATCATGCGAACGTTTCAGAAGCTGTGGTTTCGAAAGCTCTGGGATCGGTATATTCATATTATATATATACACACACACACCAGAGTTCGACGCATGGTTCGGGAGATTGTCATCAGCTGTCTGCAGTGTAACACATAACACAAGAATGCAGAACAACCCTACAGCACGAAATAGGACACGGCAAAAATCGATGCGTCTGCACCCTATAGAAACATAAACCTTGCATTCGAAAGTAAGAGTTATTTCAATAAAATTGTTCTGGCAGGGTAGGGTTACGATATGCGTGTCTAAAAGTTTTTTGTAGTGTATTTACTAGTATCACGCAGTGATATTCATAATATTGTTTTGCAGGTACGTCTGTCCGTTACTTCACACGGTAACTTCCGAATGGACGCGATTTTTTAATTTTGTTTCTTGCAATAGTTAGCATGAGCTATTATCTCGGCTGAGTACGTTAATGGAGTGAATTCTTTAACCCTTTCGCTGCGGAATTAAAGTTTCGGGTGAGACCTGAAAAAAAGATACAGCAAAGAAATTAATATTCTTATCATCTTGATTTTTTGACACAACTGAAACAGAATATAACTAAAATACAGCTATCTGATTGTCAGTGATTGTTTCATTTTTTTTTTTGTACGACATAGTTTTCTGGTCTAATTAACTAGCGCCAAACCCGCCAACGCATCTCAATAGAATGTAGCAAGGCCTTCGTAATCATTCGTATTTCACTGCCTTAGTTCAAAGAAATCGCCGACAGCACAATACAATGAATTATTGCTACCAAATGAGAATGAGTGACAAAACGAATATTGCAGCGGAACATAACCAAAAATATTTGTTGTGGAATAAAGCCGAATTCGGCAACCAAAGTCTAAAATTGCGGGTGTGGGGCAAGAACATGGTAACCCACAATGGTACTGTTTTAAGAAATTAGAGATTTTCTGCTGCACAATTCATTTTCAAAGTCGGAAAACTGATTTTTCACATAAGACTATACATAAAGGATTAAAATAGTTACATCAAATCAAAATAGCGAATTTCTAATTTTGTATGCTGCTGTGTGAGATACCGTGTTTTAACATTTAAGCCATAATTGATACAAAGATTATTTTCTAAAGCATGTGTATTTACTTTGCGTCATGGCTCACATTTTGTATTGGTTTTTCATATCAGGTAATAATATTTATTGACTTATTAATACAAAACATGAGTATTACAGAAATGTACCTAATGACATAAAGAAAACTCGAACGACTGGATTTTTTATTCAACTCATGTTACAGACTTAGTGAAAAACCTCATTAACTAAAGAAATCCATTCTAAGTTAAGAAGAAAATCTGCTGTAGAAACGAATTGTTTTGACAATATCCAAACAGAAGTTTACAGAAAATGAATCTTGGAGTATATTCGTTTTACTCCATGACGTCTTGGTCCTCCTCTGTATCGTCAAGTTATCCTATGTCAATTTGATACACACGTTAGAATATTAATATTGGCGCTATTTCCATCCTCTTCGACCAGAAGAACAATTTCGAACCAAACCTAACGTAAACCTAACTGTAGTCCTGTTCCACTCCGCGAGCCTTGAGTGTTTGATACAATTAGGTTTGTTTTCTACATCAAACGAGAAGCATAGTTGCTTAGGATGCAAAAAGTGGGATAAAGGCCCTTGTACTTCACAAAAGGAAAGTAGGATCCCAGCTAGGGCCAAGTGAACTTTGTGGCGAACAAACACTGTGCGTGAGTTTTCTCGGGGTTCTCCCGTTTCCTCCCACTTTATTCATTCCACTATTTCATTCATTTCTCATCATCACCATCTCGTTTAGTCTAAGCGGCATAATCGTGGGAACTAACACTCAAATATGCCATCTTTTAAAGGAAAACATTATTAATAAAGGAAAACACGTAAGGCAACGTAACAATAATAGTTTTTTTTCGGTTTCTGAAGTACAAGGGTCACATGCTCACTTGTTTACCCAATTTACAAAGTCTTGCTGGACCAGCCACAATCCGGTCTGAATCTCCAGTAACACAGTGCGGATTTGGGAAGAATGTTTGCGAATACATACTGTGCTAATGGAAGCTTACTCGTGCGGAAAATTGTTTTCCTGGATTTTTATTGGACCAGCAACGGTTAAAAGAAACGCAGTGTTGCTGGAAATACCTACTGGATTCTTAGTGGTCCAGCAGAAAAAAATGTTGGTGAGATATACTGAAATCACTAAAATGCAATAATTGATATCCCACAACTACTACAATGCAAAACTTAGTAACCCACATTAACCGTTTATTATTAAAAATAAGCACGATTCACTCAACATAATTGCACCAAATGGTAAGCCTTATCCGAAAACAATAATGGATTTATCCAAAACCGAATGGAAAATATCCAGATGAAATTCTGCAAAATCATTAAAACAGAACATGGTAAGCAATGTACAAATTAGTGGTGGGGACAAAAACCGGTTTTTCGGTTTTCAGTTTTTCACCGAAACCGGTTTCGGCTTTCTTCAAAATCGGTTCGGTTTTTTACCTGGTCCGGATTCGGTTTTCTTCAAAGCCGATTCCGTTTTTTTTTTCCAAAACTTGTTCTATTTCTGACCAGAATGGTGTTTCGTTGTTCTCCGGAAATCGAATCTATTTCCACAGAAATAGTTTTATGTGTTTTCGAAAAGTTTTTACCGAAACCAGTTTCGGTGAAAAACCGAACCGGTTTTTGGATAAAACCGAAATGTCGGTTTTTCGGGTTTCGGTTTTTATAGAAATCAGTTTTCGGTTTTTATAAAAACCGGTTTTGCCCATCCCTAGTACAAATCGAGAAAGAAAACAGTGCAACTTACCTCATTATTTTCCCATGACGATCCAGTTGTGTTATCTTCGGGACAATACTTATTTCCTGAGTCACTCTTCATTTAAACATCCCTTTTGGATGGGAAGGTGATACATGGCTCCTCACTGCCTGTCATCTTAGCTGTTGGTTACCATCTTATGCACTCCAAAAGTTAGAAAGAGGCTTAGTATAAGTGAATATTACTGCACTCTATAGAGCACAATTTGAACTCGAACAATTACACGAAGCGGCATGCTTTGCTCTCTATTGGGTGCTACATAACTCAGAAATTGAAAATTTGTTGGTTACCATGTTCTTGCCTCACACCCTTTAAATTATCAATTCTACTTAAGTCGACTTTTGCAGGAAAAGAGTTAAAGTATTATCTTATATTGGTTATTTTAACGATGGATATATACAAGGTGGCCATGCGTGAATGGAGAAAAATTTGGGAGATGAATCTACACGTAAAAACAAGCAAAAAATGTCATATGAACATTGGGTGAATTCAGCTTCGTTTGGACGCTAGGGGCATCTGAAATGTCATCTTCCAAATCGACAGTTTGCAATATCGCGAGAAACAGGAATGCCAGGTTAAAAGATATCAAAGAAAACCAGATCCAAAGAATTCAATTATGCATAAGTGATGGGGAAACAGTGGCGGCGCCAGGGAGGCACAAATAAAATGAATGAATGGAGAGGAAAGTAAACAATTTACAGTGACACACTGTAGGAGGGGATGTTACATGGAACATGCAGCAACAAATGTTAATGAACCAATGCAACAATGGCTACCCTGTAGGAACGCAATGGGAGGCGGAATGTTGGGTCAAAAGATATCAAAGGAAACCCCATCCTAATCATCCAGTTATGCGCATATACTGGGGAGCAGTGGCAGCACATGGGAGCTACAAAGAAACTGTTAAACAATCTTAGTGATGAAACGTGCAGATCGTACAAAACACGCATGGAAGACAAAGGGTACTGTAAAAACAAGAGATATCATACTTACAGTGGTCATCATAATGCCGGCCTCCAGCAGCTGTTCAATATATCCTCCTTGCTCTTCGAGACAGTTACACGATGGCGTAAGGATTTTCTGACTGCCGGGAATATTGCTGGCGTTTACCGTGGTGTGGCAAATACGGCACATACATGCTCGCAAAGATTTTCAACGTCAGGCACGGACCGTGTGTAGAGAACTGTTCACGTAAACCCACAGGAAAAAAAAATATACGGGATTTATGTCGGGTGAACTTAGGGGCCATACTCGTCTGCCACCACGACCTATCCATCTGCGTGGAAATGTTTCGTTCAGATGTGCAAGAATGATGTGACATGAGTGGGCAGGGTCGCAATCATGCCTAAACCACATGCATTGTCGTGTCCTCAGTGGTGCGTCTTCAAGCAGAATAAGCAGGTCCTGGGTCAGAAATTGGAGATGCGACATTGCGTTCAATCGCTGTGGTAAGAAGTGTTGTCCCACGACGTTGTAGCCAATAATACCAGCCCACACATGGAATTGGAAACACTGTTGATGCTTCGTCTCTGCAATTACATGCGGGTTGTTCGGTGCCCATCGATGGTTATTGCGGACATTTGTGATGCCATCTCGTGTGAATAATGCCTCATCCGAGAACAATATTTATGCTAAAAAGGCTGGTGATACACGGCCGGGGCGGTATAACAAAAGACAGAACAGTTATCGGGCTCATGGTCACCATCGTTATAACGCATATGTTCGTTGTTCGTGGTATGCTCTGAGATTATTGCTATGCAAGATATTTGGCATGAGTTGATGCAAAACGTGTTCCTGCCTTGCTATTCGTCGAGTACTAATACTCGGGTTCCGGGTCATATGTCGGAGTACCCTCTTTTCCAGTGCGGGTGTTCGAACGCGTCGTCGCCTCGAAATGTCTGTTGGTGAGGAATGACCCAGTGTCCCGCAATCGCTGATGAATGCGAATAAATATCCCCGGTCCTGGAATCAGTCGATGTAGGTAGTATTCCGCGTATAATCTACGTGCTTCTTCCGCTAAGATGTACATCAGCATCTTCGCCATTTTGGCGTTAGTGTATACTACCCATACAATTACACACAACACTTGTCTGTCCCGCGCCTTTCAACATCAACAGTTTCATACCACACAAAATAAACAACATTCATATATAAACGGTCACTATTGTGCCTGTAGAGTTTAGCACTAACACGCTTGTGCTGTTACTGTGATTGCCCAATTCACAACAAGTGGATGAGAGTGGTTCATGGTGGGTGGTGGGTCAGAGTGGATCACGGTTGGTGGTGGGTCAGAGTGGGTCACGATTGGTCGTGGGTCAGTGGGTCGTGGGTCAAGTTTTCATTGATTCACGCCAGGTGCAATATCCCATCATATTTATAAGCATTGATATGTGTTTCGTCAAGCAGCAGACATAATCCATCTACGAAGAAGTACGAAGAAGGACACGAAGATCCACGAAGGACTCTTGCTACCCCTACACAGGCTCTGCCTCCGAAATCTTCTATAAAAGAGCACGTCGATGATGAGAAGACATCAGTTCTAGCTGATCATTCCTACCTTTCTCTTCGCGCTGCTCTCGGCAGGAGAGACTCCCAAACCTTATTTCGGCGCTACTCGGATAAGAGGCTCCTATCTTATCTCTACACTACACTGGGCAGGAGGTTCCTTCGTCTTCCCGCTGCAATAGCAAGGAGACACCAACACCTACACGCTGCTTCGGGCATGAGTTTTTTTCGTCTTCGCGCTGCGTTAGCGGAACCTCACCTGCGCGCTGCTTTGAGCAAAAGGTTCCCTACCCATCAACCTCAAATACGTCCTCGTTCCTTCGAACAGGAGGCCCAGCTTTTTAGAGAAAGAAGTATTGTATGAAGGAAACTACTTATTTGTAGCATGTTACTTGTATAGAACCTTTTCTTGTAATAAAAAAGATAAGGGAGATAAACAAAACCCATGTACCGTCTGTACCATACATTGCACAAGAGAAAGAGAGGCTTCTCAGACTTATTATCATATTTTATAAGCTGCTTATGAGCTAATTTCTTATACTCCTATAGCAAATTGTCTAACAAGAAACATCACCCAATTGTCCGGTTCCGATTTCAATTTTTTTTTTCTTTTTAGCTGATAGAGGACATGTATGCATTATTTGTTATGACAGAAATTTTTGCAATTGTGCATGTTTTGTATTTTTCTATAATTTTTAAGTTGTAATTTGGTTATTAGAGATTACTGCAGAAGTCCCTTACTATCCTTTGTAAACGGAGTGTAAATGAAAAAAAAACAACCATGTAGATATATATAAGACTAGGGGAAGTCGTATGGTAGGTATGGTCTTGACGGTAGCCATCTTAAAATCCGCCATTTTGAATTAAGGTCAAGTTTTTGAAATAGGAACAGGGTAATGCGATACCAAATTTCGGGCTACAATTTAATTAGGAAGACAATGGTAAAGTTAGTTTTAAGATACGGCTATTTGGGGAAAAGTTACAGGCATATTAATTGTTTATACTTACTATGTGCGTAAGTCCCTTACCTCCGCTTCTAACCCACGTCTTAATGATAATAAGTGGATAAAAGCTTCGGTAATACATTTTATGCCTAGAGGGAAGTAATACAGCAAGGATATCCTTGACGGCAGACATCTTGAAATCGCCATTTTGAATTAAAGTGAAATTTGGAAAACGAAAACCATAGCATGTGACACCTCATTTTAATAGCAAATTTTCCCAGAAAGCCAATGGTATGCATATTTTTGTTCCAAAGTTAGCCAGTATGAATTTAGGACTGCTTCTATTGTGCACCAAACGTCCATTATTCGATCTTTCAAATTGGCAACACTCCTAATTTTCACCACATGTTTTAAGATTCTAACTGGCACTTTGCAATTGCTGCCATGGCTCATGTTTTTTAAATCAATTACATTTTTTAAGAGTTGCGATTTGTCAGTTCGTGAATAGTGTTGGGATAAGCATCCAACAATCTTTCTGAATTTTGAAGACTTGAAATGTAATTATTTATTTTAAACCAGAATACATGAGGAACCTATGGACCTATGTGACGTAAAGAAACACAAATGAAATTAAAACAAATTGGTGTACAAAATTATCAAGAAATGTAGCCTACAGGTTGCGCAAACTACAAACAAACTATTTTTAATAAATACAACTTTAAAGGAACAACATCAATGATAGAAAATATAAAAGGGGCATACACTGAGAAAAATAAGTGGTAACCTAGTGGGGGTTAATGGACAATTTAGCTGCTAGAACCAGTTAATAATTTATAACAACCCTTTTGAGACAAAAAAGGTTAATTTTACGAGGTCGTCGGTAATCAATCAAGAAAGGTTACTAGAAAATGTGTAAAAACAATCCAGTGTTTGGTTGCTATTAACCTATAAAATAGGTTAGAAGAAGGTAACCAATTCAAGAAGGTTAATTTAATTTAAAACACTGTGTTGTTATCAACCGATTTTCACACAAGGCAAATTTAACCCTCCGAAACTTGTTTACTGGTAACACTGCATTACTAGAAGTACAAACAGCAAGGTCGCCATTTGCAATTTTAAGAACGAAAAGTTTTAAGAATTATGAATACATCCGAAGGAATAGGAAAACAGTTATTAAAATATGGATTTTACATAAATTAATAGAGAAATGTGAAGGAAAGTTTATTTACGGAGGTTTATGCATATTCTGAGATTTAAATGAATAAAATGTTATGTGACATGTTTCTAGTACAAATATCCACACTAGATGGTAGCACTACTAGTTGTGTAATTGTCGTCAAATAATTCACACACTCGTAACAATAATTTTGTAATGTGTTCAGGAAACATAATGCGTTACGATCACCTTCTCTCGTTAACCTTTTTGGCTTGGCTGCTGGGACACACGACTCTGTTGTCTATATATTGACAAACTAACTTGGTTACTGTCCACCTTTTTTTTTGTTTACTAGTAACCTTTCTTTTTTTTTTTGCGTGTAATATGACTGTTCCCAACACACTGTTTGTACCATGAACATAGTATGAAAACATGTAACTTGTTTATAAAGAGGTGTAACTTAATCGAGTTCCCGATCAATACTGATTATAAATCTTACAAACATGAACCATCGACAACAATCACTATAAAACGAATGACTTTTTTTTGTCTGACTAGCTAAACAATTGTCATACAAAATAAACAAATATACAATAAAGAAATAAATATAAAACAAAACAAAAGACCATTGATTTACACAACGATCATATTTCCTTTTCCTTTTTGAAATGAATTTTCATTTGATTTCTCGTCTCACCCACCCAACACAAGTACATACTGATCATGTGTAAAGAATGTTCCTCGAGGTACATTGGAATGTACATGATAGGTACGTGAATAGAGCAATCATGTGAAATACACATGTAAGGAATAAGGTTACTTCCGCCCAAAAGTACGTGCATGACACATACCGAGGAATGTATCTATTATGTGTATATCACGTACCGTGTATGTACTTGACACATTTACTTGGCATTGGCATGTGCCAGGAATGTACTAGGCATGTCAGTAATGTTCCTTAGGGCAGTGCTATGCAACTGGGGGTGCGAGTACTTAAATACTAAAACCTTAACGCTTCATTTTTACGTTCGAATTTAGAAGCTTGTACTTGTAAAAAAAGCCAAGCAACTAACTCTGAAAATATATGCTCTCCTCCGGCATCTGTGTGGCAATTTAACTATCTATTAAAATACTACAGTAACATTTACGAGCGACCGAGCTCTAACCTATAATCTTAGCATTCAAACCTTTGATTTACGGTTATTTGTGATTTCACGTTTATAACAAAGACAAATATTTTTAAAAGAGTGTAGTTTAAATAAATTACTGAAATAAATATTTTTCACAAAGTTTATCCTTTTAAATTATTATTCAAAGGCCTTTGCCTTTGGTAAGCCTTCTCCGAAATACATGCAAATGAATTGTGCTGCCATCTTTGGAGCTCTTTTAAAATACACATATATGTTTCTCGACAATGAGATCTCAGAAACTACAGGCTCTAGAAAGATGACGTTTTCACTGATCGATTGCAAATTTCATGTAGATTGTCCAGTTCTAATTGAATATTTAAAAAACATGGGCACTATTTCTTTAGTACATTTTTACGGGTACATTGGAAGTGTTGAAATTTCAAAAAAATAAAATAAAACATCACATCCTAATCATTACACATTCCAACACCACACTGTTGTATATAGCGGTTGTATATGTCTCCGGCATTTGTTTCATAGCCAAATAATAATGGAAAAGGAAGGATAACCATTTCTCCAGTCTAAGATGAACTTTTTTGGGGAGTGTTTTTCCCAATAAGCACCATATATAGAACTGACAATATATTAATTTTGTATGTAATGTATTTGCTTATTACATACTGCATGCAAGAAGAAAGAAAACACTGGTCGTACATGAATTAGAAACTCCAACCGGAAGTAGGCTCAAATCTTGCAAACGGTGCGAGATATTCAGAAAAATAATCGAAAAATCCCCCTTTATGATACCCCTTGGCTATTTTTAAATCAACACGTCTTTAACTTGTGTCTGTAAAGAGACATGTACAGATGTTGTAAGGAATGATAAGGCGATATATGCTCATATGCGAATAATGCGCTGTGTAGAGAGCGCAGGTTCAGCTAGTTTCTTGCAAAAATTCTTCAATCGAAGATTTATAATCGCCACTGATTTTCAATTTTGTCGATATTATCTTCAAATTCCACAGAAGGTGAAATAAGAAGCTAAATCAGTAAAAGATGTTTCACCGGTTTCAAGCTTATTGCCACTGAAAAGCGACATTTCCTGAAGGATGTCTATATTATCAGGCTGAATTTCTTTAAGGAGTTAGTTTATACTTAAACTTACGTCTTCCCGAAAATTTTATTTAACGTCTAGTTTTAACGTACAGGTTTTGAACTAATTCTCTGCTGTGTAACGTCACAATATAACCATCAATGCTAATTTTATGAGGACAATTCTGACAGTGGGGTTTAGAATGTTACAACCTAGAGAACGCATCAAACGTCAGAAAATTGCAAAATGACACACACAATATATTACAATGTGGCTAAACTCAGAAAGTGGCTATAGAAGTGAAAAGCATATGGCTAAAAAGCCACTATTGGCTCTTTGGAAATTATGTGACTAACGACGTTCTCAAAATGACCAGATCTCGTCACAAAGTGGCTAAATTGGCAACCCTAGTCGCAATACGAAGCAACTTACGCACAACCATGCCATGGTACATGGGGTATGTGCCATTCACATTCCTCACATTCCAGTGAAGCATGTAAAAGTGCCTTTCAAGTGTCAGAAATTCCTCGAAAGGCACGTACCTAGCGACACGTGCTATGCATATGAAATGTACATTTTTCAAGTACCAGGTACGTAAACGGTACATATGGAACTTAAATGGCACGTTCCTAGAATGTACCTGGTTGGGTGGGCATCTACTATCCCGTTCACCTCTGGAGCTTGGGGTTCCGGGTTCGATCCCAGCCCCCGCCAAGTGAACTTTGTGGTGGACAAACACCGTGTGCGTGGGTTTTCTCGGGGTTCTCCCGTTTCCTTCCACTTTCTTCATTCCACCATTTCATTCATCACTCATCATCACCGTCTCCTTTAGCCTAACCGGCATAACCGTGGGACGTAAAACTCAAAGATTTCATTTCATTTCATCTACTATCCATTACAAGCTACGTCTTCTGTATTACCTGAATGCAAAGTTTGAGTTCTGTCGTTGTGCGATGATTCATGTCAGTAAACGAGTTTTTGAAGGGCATATATAGGAAATAAATAAATACATGGCATAGGAAACAAATAATTACATGGCATAGGAAATAAATAATTGCATGGCATAGGAAATAAATAATTACATGGCAAGTCTTCCAAATTCAGGAAGATTGCTGGATGCTTATCCCAACACTATTCATGAACTGACAAATCGCACCTCTTAAAAAATGTAATAAATTCAGAAAACATGAGCCATGGCAACAATTGGAAAGTGCCAGTTAGAATCTTAAAACATGCGGTAAAAATTAGGAGTGTTGCCAATTTGAAAGACTGAACAATGGACGTTAGAATCAGTCCCAAATTCATACTGGTCAACTATAGAACAAAAATAAGCATACTATTGTTGTTTTTTTTTTAAATTTACTATTAAAATGAGGTATCACATGCTATGGTTTTCATTTTTCATAACCACTTTAATTCAAAATGGTGGATTTCAAGATGGTTGTCGTCAAGGATACCCTTATCGTATCACTTCCATCTAGGCATAATATGTATTACCGAAGCTTTTATCCAATTATTATCATTAATACGCGGGTTAGAAGCGGAGGTAAGGGACTTACGCACATAGTAAGTATAAACAATTAATATACCTGTCGGGGGGCGCGTTCACCTCCGGGGCTTAGGGACCCTGGATCGATCCTAGCTCGCGCCGTGTGGATTTTGTGGTGGGCAAACACCATGTTCGTGGGTTTTCTCGGGGTTCTTCCGTTTCCTCCCACTTTCTTCATTCCACCATTTCACTCATTTCTCATTATCACCGTCTCCTTTAGCTTAACCGGCATAACCGTGGGGCGTTAAACTTAAAGATTCCATTAATATGCCTGTAACTTCTCCTCAAATAGGCGAATCTTAAAACTTACTTCACCATTGTCTTCCTGATGAAATTCTAGCCTCAAAATTTAGTTTCGCATTGCCCTGTTCGTATTTAAAAACACTTGACCTTAATTCAAATTGGTGGATTTCAAGATGGCTGCCGTCAAGGTCATACCTACTATACGACTTCCCCTTTGGCCTTATATGTATCTACATGGTTATTTTTTCATTAACACTCAGTTTACAAAGGGTAGTAAGGGGCTTCTGCAGTAATCTCTTATAACCACATCACAAGTCTTAAAAATTATAGAAAAATAGAAAACATTCACAATGGCAAAAAATTCTGTCATAAGAAATAATACATATATGTCCCCTATCAGCAAAAAAAAAAAAAAAATCATTTAAATCAGAGACTGACAGTTAAGTGATGTCCCTTGTAAGTAACCGTAAGTAACAAACTAAAAAAAAAAAAAGATCGACTGGCTGATAATATTTTATTGGATATTTTTAAAGCAAAACTACATTGTGGACTCGAGAACGCTCCCTTGGGATTCCTAGGGTTAATACATTGATAAAGCATGTCATTATGTGCTGAAAACATTAAAACGTCCACTTCTTCTTGTCACTCATGCTAAATATAAATTTTGTCCAATACAAAAGGAATTATAATGCGAACAACATTATTTTTGTATTATCTTTAGCTGACACGCCTTTCTAATGTGATTTTTCCTTAATGGAATATTATTAGTATTATCTTAAACAGTTTACACTAACCAATTATGATTGTATCATTAATATCACAAAAAATATATGAGTATTCTTGTCTTGTGTATTGAGTGATTTTTTTTAACTTATCAACATTGAATATTTATTTATCTTGTCAATATATATATATATATATATATATATATATATATATATATATATATATATATATATATATATATATGCATGCCTGATTATTTATCAAGCAATGTGCAAAATAATGACACTTTTAAAAAGAAATGATTGACAGGATGATTTGAAATTTAATGCGTACTGAATTGTCTTTGATTACTTAGCTAATGTATTAGCCTTCTTAAAAAAAAAAAAAAAAAATCTTCACAGGTAGTATAAATGTAAAATGTCTCTTGTTACTGTCAGTAAAATGCAAATCAATTTGCTACACATGATCTTCCTCATCTGAACCATAGGTTGGTCTGCAACATGAAATTTTAAAATTTTACTCGCCCTTGAGAGAGCTGTTTTATAATTTAATAAGGTTTCTTCTTCGTAACTGCATCTATATATTCTATCCTTGGTCTTTCTCTTCCTGGTTTTCCTTCTGCCTTTCCCTCTATCAACATGGTGATCCAATAGGAGTGCCGAATAACATGGCTAAGCATGCTGTTTCATCTTTTTCCTATTATATTCATGATCTCTCATCCTTCATTAACTTCCTTTAGTATGTCTTCAGTCCTTTTCCTTTTGGTTCACGATACACGCAGCATTCTGCGCCAACACGACATTTCAAATGCTTCCAATTTGAATATATCAGCTTTTCCCAATGTTCACGTCTCTGATTCGTAATGCGCCACGTTCCATATCAGAGCTTCAATAAATCGTTTTCGAATATTCAACAACACAGCAGTCCTCTGTTAATGTTAGCAGTCCTCTCTTCCTATTGAATGCTTGTTTAGCCTGCGCTATTCTCGAACTTAACGTCTTTTTCACTTCTTCCGTCCGAGGATATTAGACTTCCTAAATAGGGGAAAGTCTCAACGTCTTCGATTTACTTTCCCTCTACCGTACGTTTGCCCCTTCCTGTCATGCTCTTGTGCACTTTATCACTTCGGTTTTCTTCTTATTTATCTTTATTTTGCATCTTTCTTTTTCAGTTGGTCGTTCAAGTTTGTAAGTACTTCTTCCAACAAATTCTTTCCGTTTCCCGCTATCAGTATTATGACATCAGCAAACCTTATTGTGCTGAAAACCTGGCCATTTACTTTTACGCCTTTCTCGTTTTTATCAAAGAATTCTTCCATAGCCTCTTCTATACAGACGTTGAACAGGAGAGGTGAAATTTTACATCCTTGCTTTACTTCTTTACTTATTCTATTTTCCTTATGATTGATACCTATATAGTGAATAAATGAGTAACATTTTCTTCCAACAAAACAAAGTCTGTCAAGAGATAAAAGACATACTTTTTAGCTCTCGATTTTCTCGAAATTTACACACGAGGATTTTGCTGTGTTATAGTTTGTGTATAGGTTTAGGAGCTTCCTGTGCTGTGCAGATTAGTAAGCAAAAGTTTACCAAACTCTCACCAGTCGAAACGAAAGAAGTAATAAGTAGTCTTGCTAAAATTGGAACTTTTAAATATAAATAAAAATGGCGGGTCTTTATGTTTCAGAATCTAAGATCCTTAACTGTAACATAAAAGAACTTGCTGTTTTAAGAACATGTGAAGAGAACGGTAGTACTCGAAGAAAATGAATAAGAAAAAAGCACCTCACGAGGAATTGAATGAAAAATAAAATATTTAAAAAGAACTCATTTTAAAAAAAACAAAATAGCAAATCTCATATATTTTTTTTTAATGTTTTCGAGAAAATTGCTTTTAAAAATATATTTATGCATGACTAAAAATCATTGAAAGCACTTTTGTATGCAAGCAGCTCTGTATGTTTTTCAGTTTAGTCATTCATAAATAGATTGTTTAAAGTAATTTTCTAAAAAAACAGATTTAATTAACATTCTGTAGAATTTGTTTTATTTTGTTTTTAAATATGTTTTGGGAACAAGTATGACTTTAAAACATATTTTTTATTTTTTTTATCAAACGTATTATGAAAAATGGTTTAAAAATCTATTTTTTTTTTTGAATTTCTGAATATTAACGGCAAACTAGATAATCCTGTTTTACTCCAGCTGGTTGCAAACGAAAGGTGTGATATTGTCATTTGAAAACAAACAAAAGAACTAACTTTAAAATATATATATAAAAAATACAGATATATAAAACTAACAATGGAATACTATTTTGTCACCCGATTTCTGACACTGCAAAATATTGTCGTTGAGTGGAGTTTCGAACGTAGGACCACCAGCAGAAAACCCGTTCACTAACGCCTCATATACCAAGCCAACACATTTTATAAGTTATAAATTTGCATGCAAATGATACCATTATACGTTTGTGCAATCAATGTTTTGCTCTTTTTCTCTTCAAAAACGTATGTATACGACGATTCGTTTCGTTTTCCGTTAGAGCTTTGAAAGACATGATTTGTGCTTGAGTATAGGATCTGATTTTTAAAAAGGCAACACATTGATATCGAAAAATTAGTTAACGAATTCCTCTCTGAAAAAGATCACCTGTACAGTTATTCTTCAAATGGTAATTTATAATTATACTTACGTTGGTTGAAATTTCTCCATAGTTATGAGGGCGAGACACTGAAACCACCCCTACTAAGAGGTGAAGATGACATGTACAAGACGTCAAATACGAACGACATTAGTGTCGAATTCACGTGCAAAGATGAATAGTGACACTGTGGATGCTGTGTAAGTCTAAATTAAGCCTTGGTTGGCATGGAGTTGACAAAGGGAGAATGACAGGCAAAAAAGGGAGAGTGACACAATATCCTATATTTGTGTCGAATGGATAGTTTTCGCGATCTCTGACATAAAAGGTGATATTTCAGATGTGGATATGTCCAAAGTTGACCCTATTGGCATGAGGTCATAGTGGGAACCAGTGAACATTTCAGAACAGTTTCTTTTTAGTGCGTTTCAATATACTGCGGGAGAAAAGTGATAATGCACAAATACTGATATCACACTCAGAATTATCGGAGATATAACTTGTGGGGAAACATTACTAACTGCTCACTCTCTAAAAATTTCACTGCTTTGGAGAGGTGTAGACAAGGCTTTTTGAGGGTATGTTTTACTAAAATGTCTATCATCATCTCTAAAATTACATATAATTTACATGGGGCAGGAGCTCTGGATTGCCAAGGCCTGCATTCAGTGTATGTCCCTTCTGCTCTAAATTGTCATAAGCTCCTCTTCAAATGTAAGACGTAAAATGTAAATAAGAAATGTATAGCATAGAATACAATATATATAGAAAATATGTTATTATAAATAAGAAATACAGTAGAAAATAATTATAAAACATAATGTTGAAGGATAAACTTTTTTTTTTAAACAATCACACTTGAATGTAAAATATACTTTTAAAACAATTTTCCATTTATGCAAGATTACAAACAAGTGAGGAGTGCCATCTGGTAACCACTATTCATCTCTTCGAACCAGAAAACCAGAATTTGACACCAATATTTTCTTTGTATTCTATTACTTTTTTTTACTTATAACCCCTTTCCCTCCCTGGGATGGTCTCAGTGTCTTAGCCCCCACAGTAGATTGTTCAGATGGTAATTTATACGTATAGTAAATTCGTTTGAAATTCCTCCAGGAGTCAATGTTGCACTGTACGTTTTCTTCTGAGTCAAACTCTCTAAATATATATACATACATTACAGTAAGAACTGAATTTTGTATTAAAGCCTGACTGTCGTCGTTGTGCAAACATTCATGATAATATGCCGTAGAGAAATGAGTTACATTAAGGTTGTAAGATTTAATATCAAGTTTGAAACATCGCAAGTTAAAGAAACGCATGTAATAACAAATATCATATTTGAAAATAATTTCGAATTAAACTAGCTGTGACTACATTATTTCAAAAATTGAATTTGCGGAATGCACAGTGTGAGCGTAGCTCAAAGAAAGTAATCAATAAGAATGGTCTTGATTTGAAGCTCGGACCATACACGTAGGAGTAATTTACATTAACCATTCACCTAACAGACAATGACGCACAGGGTTTGGCACTACTTTATCAGATGGTTCTATCATATGTAAACTAATTAACACAATTGTAACAAATTTTACTGCCCTAAAAGTGTTCTGAACAAGGAGAAGTTCATTATGCACATTGTAACTAAGTTACAAGAGGTTTATATCATATCAGAACGGCTCATCCACCAGTTCAAGTTTTGAAATATCCCATTAAGTTAGCTTTCAACGTGGCTAAAGGAAACGTATGTGCATGAGTACAGAGTTCTCCGTAGCAGAATGGATAAAGTCATGGTTCGATAACTACCAGATTCGAGGTTCGGTAGCTGCAGATTTTTTTAAATTCTTAATTCCTCAGTTCGCAAGATCTTCTCTCCATTCGTAATCATCTGATGCTCTCAAAAGTGTTCTCCACCTTAATTCGACAACTGCCTAATGTGATCTTTCGAAGTTCGAAAACTTCCATTCTTCAGTTTCACAAACTCACAATTTTTGTCATAATACGAATGCTGTCCGATCATTTTCCCCAGTTCTAAATCTGTGTATATAAATCATTCCTCTCTGTCTCCCTATTTAATCTCTCTCTCTCTCTCTCTGTGTCTGTCTCTCTCAATGTCGCCCAGAAACTCATATGGCTTGAGATCAAACCTTCGACTCTTGAAACCAAATGTAAGCCCTCTAGCAATGTGCTATCGTAACTCTATAGGTTTGTTGCTAAAGGCAGTGTTATTTTAGATTTTATTCGGGGTGGGGAGAGTCTCCGCCGACAAAAATTTTTCACTTTTTTATTAGTGTATTACTATACATTTGCTCATACAATATGTATTTATGAAGCTCAAGGGAGGGGAAATTACACCATCCTGTCCTGCCAAAATGACGCTCTTGGAACATTTGCTTGCAATTACTGAAAAGAAACGAAATGAATCCGAATGGAAAGAGTGTACTACGTCACACACACTACCTTAGACAAGGAGAGGTGGAGGAGGAGAGGAGTTGAAGTTGGATCGTACTAGAAGCAACTAATCGATTGAGACATGTATTTCTGAATGCATAAGAAAACGAGGCAAGAGTTTGTTATTAATTTGGACTCAGAATTTATGTAACAATTTCTATGCCGCGAACTGTACATTACAATGGCTTGAATATGGAAAAGGTCCGAAATGTGAGGAATGTGCTATGGGAGTTTTTTTTATGGACAAAAAACTGTCCTTAGTCAGACACAAATCGGTTCATTCTCTCATTCATCAAATTGATTAGGTACTGCCCAATGAGATAGAGACGTGAAACTTTGCATAAAGGTACCCTATAATGACTTGTCATAGAAAAATTCCGAAATGTGTGGTATATGTTACGAAAAGATTTTTATGGGCGAAAAACTGTTCTTGGCCAAACAGAAATCGGTTCATTCTCTCACTCATCAAATTGATTAGGTAGTTCCCAATGAGATTTAGACGTGAAACTGCATAGAAGCACCTTGTAGTGACTCGTGTACAGAAAAGGTTCGAAATGTGATTAATATGCTATGGGATTTTTTTATGGCGAGAAACTTTCCTTAGCCAAATATAAATAGGTTCGTCCTCTCAGTCATCAAATTAATTGCGTACTTACCAATGAGATAGAAACGTGAAACTCTTCATAAAGGTACCTTATAATGGCTTAAGTGTGAACAAATTCCGAAATGTGAGGAATGTGCTATGGGAATTTTTTCATAGGCGAAAAACTGTCCTTAGCAAAGCAGAAAACGGTTCATTCACTCATTCATCACATTGACTTGCTAGTTCCCAATGATAATGACGCGAAGCTGTGCAAAAAGGTCCCTTATAATGACTTGAGTGTGAAAAAGGACCATAATGTGACGAATGTGCTATGGGACATTTTTTATATGAGAAAAATTGTCCGTAGCCATTAGGTACTTCCCAATGAGATGAAGATGTGAATGTCTACACGAAGGTAGCTTTTAATGGATTGAATATGAAAAATATCCGAAATTTAAGGAATGTGCTACGGAATTTTCTATGAGCGAAAAACTGTCCTTAGTCAAACAGAGACTGGTTCATTTACTCACTCATCATTGATTAGGTTCTTCCAAATGAGATAGATAATTGAAACTCTGCATAATGGTACCTACCTTACGTAATGACTTGTGAAAGTAAAAGGTTCCAAATTTAAGGAATGTACTATGGGAAATTTTATTTGCGAAAAACTGTCCATAGCCATTAGGTATTTCATAATGAGATAAAGATGCGAAACTCTCCATGAGGGTAACTTATAACGGCTTGAGAATGAAATTTGAGGAATTTGCTATGGAAAATTTTTCATTTGCAAAAAAATGTCCTTACAATCAGAAATCGGGAACGATTCCGTTATTGAACACATCATGTGCATACTAATAATGTTGTCAATCGTCCGAGTGGTCGAGTTGATGCCCTCCTCGCTGGTCTATTGGCTACCACGTGTGACTTTGGTGTATGGGGTCCTGGGTTCGATTCCCGGTGAAAGAGTCTTTGGAATCTTAACTCTCCTCGATGTTTTTGTGTTCGTGTCCCTGTCCTTCTAGGTTAATAGAAAAAAGCTAAGATCACTGAGGAAAATCCGTTATCCGGACAGCGGTATAGTGTACAAATATACGGGATCCTTATGTTTACTACAGAAATCAATACTTAATATACATTATCCATATGGTACTGCCCTCTTTCCCGCTTAGATGTTACACAATGTCGTTGTAGGATGTCTGACATCTAACAGTCTTCCGTACATTACGTACGTCAGCTGTAAGTTACATACGGCTATCTGTATGTAAGATCCTGACCGCCTACATACAGATCTTTCGTACGTGCGGAAAGTACATTTATTCGGAACACTTATACGGAAAGTGTGTTTAAAATATACTTTTTCAGTTATACGTTTAGTGTACGTTAAGTCCAAAAACTACAGGATTTACACATGTAACCAACGTTTTTACGTACGCCACAGATACATTTTTTTCTCACTGTGCGAGTAAAATAAGTTAAAGCTTGTAATAAGTAGTTAAGCAAGTTAATGAGGCACGTTCTGTGAATCAGTTAAGTTTTAAAAACATGGGCTAAGATACGTACATATTGCCGTAAATTTCGTGGTTGGAAACCCAGACAAGGAAAACCAATATATTTTTTTTTTTCTTTCTTCGGTGAAGATTTTTCCTTTATTGCAGTCATTGATATTAAATAGATATTGAAATTAATTTGATAAGTAAGATATTGTAAAAGTGAGAATATTTAAAATTAATGAAGTTTTCGAAGAAATGATAAATCTAATTGTTCGAATTTATGTGAGACTAGCAACAAAATGTAACCGATTTCGTTAATATATTGGTATCACGGGTTATATTATGGTTACCACAGTCGTTATGTAAAAATGTTCTTGATGGTTCGTGTCTCTATCTTTGAACAGTGTGCGAATCTCTTACGTATCAGCCTTCTCATCAACAGTAAATTTCGTGCCTCTGCTCTTCATATTTCCTGAATTTGCCCCCCTGGGGGTTCGCCCTCAAACCCTCGCCTTTGCTCGGCCTACTTTCTCACTCCTCTTAAGCTCACAATTCCCGAATTTCAAGTTTCTTTTCCTATTTCAACTATCTAAAAGATAAGATTTTGTATTCCAGAAAAACGCCTATTTAAATAACATGGTGATTTCTTCATCTCCCTTTAGACTCCTTAAAAATTAAAAATATTCAATTTTAGCAATTTTCTGTTGGTTAGTCCCGGGAGGCTACAATTGTGCCAAATTTCATCATTCTAATCCTGCCGGAAGTGCCTAAACATTTTGGAGTGTAGAAGACGTCCAATATAAATAACATGGAAAAGGTTCTTCTGTTCCCCATAAAACCACTCCAAAGTAGGAAGTTTTTATTTTTACTTACTTACTTAGGTTACTAACGAAAACGTTCAAGCATACCGATTTTCACGTTTGTATTCCAATTTGAAGTATCTAAAATATGAGATTATAAGTCCAAAAAAGGCTCATTTAAATAGCATGGGGAATTTCTTCCTCCCCTTTAAACTCCCTAAAAATTAAAAATATTCACTTTTGGCAATTTTTCTGTCGGTTAGTCTCGAAAAGCTACAATACGTCAAATTTAATTATTGTACCCCTACAGGAAGTGCCCTATAATTTTTTGATGTAAAATTTGTCCCATATGAATACCATGGGAAAGATTTTTCAGTTCCCCATAAAACCACTCTAAATTTTTAATTGTTTATTTTTACTGATTTACTTAGGTGATACTAACGAAAACGAACAAGCATACCGAATTTCAGTTTTTTTTTTCCAATTCCGAGTTCCTAAAACATGAGATTATAGGTCCCAAAAAGACCCATTTAAAAAACAAGGGGAAATTCTTCATACCCCTTCATCATTTCAACTGTCCACGTCAACCGGAAGCACCATTTTAATTTATGTCAGTTCATGCAGTTTTATGTACAGTTAGGATGTGTTGTTGGCAAATAAAATTAAGATTACAAGCTATTTGAAAGGTATATATCATTGGAAGGAAAACCCGAGGCAGTATGAAACTGCGCAACATGCGCGTCATGTAATGAACTCTGTAATTTCGCAATGTGGAAAGGTAGAGAACAACTAAGTATATTGAAACACCAGCCAGAGATGGAGTGGGTCAGTGGGTCAAGTGGGTCAAGTTTTCTGGGTGGGTCAGTGGGTCGTGGGTCAACAGCATGTGACCCACTGTGACCCACCACCCACCATGACCCACTGCGACCCAACACCCACCATGATCCACTGTGACCCACCACCCACCGTGACCCACTGCGACCCACCGACTCAGTATGATCTACCGACCCTCTCTGCTCACTGCATTGTAAACAGTATGTTCTGAAGACTGATAAATTTGTCTCCATTTTACGTTCAAGACCTTCACTTCCCTTTCTTTTCCACTTGTTTCTGTCTACTTACCTGAGGTGAGTATATCTAACCAAGTGAAAAAAGAACTTCAGGCACTTTTGGATATTGATATTTTTAATTGTAATAATAGCAATAGGACTTACACTACTACTTGGCTTTCGAGAACTGTGAATTTTTAGAGCTAAATACTGGAAAAAATACATTTTTGAATCACTGTAATATATAAATTATTATATAAAAAACTGAATGTAACTGTGTGCGCCTGATCATCACGGTCAAATTGCAAAGTCAAATGAAATTATTTTTGATATATAGTTAGGCCTTAATACAAATTGGGATGTTATATTGCTTTTATTATAATGCATATTATCCTAAGGAGGTAGTGAGGATCCGAATTTTTGATGAAATTCAGTGTATTAACTCTTTATTGAAAATAAACAGTGTGTGTCCTAGCATTTTTTAAAATTCTCTTTTATCTGTGTGTGTGGGGAGGGGGACTTTCTATATATGTTAAATTGGTAGTGGGTTGGTTTGTAAAAATGATCGAAAACGATCGATTTTATTTGAGAAAAAAATTAGAAACAAAAAATACAGTGCTTGGCTTCACATATCCATTGCTTTCTACTATAATAATTGCTGTACCTTATGTTTATTACATGGAGCGCTTACAGCACAGGGCAATCAACCCAAAAACTTGTGACTAAAATAGGCATAAAATTTGTCCTGTAAGCTTAATTACACGGAAATTTGAAATTTGGATTGTAAGCATAATTGTATGGAAAATTTTACACTTTTTCTCCCTTTACGTTGGTCTACTTACTTTGATTTGGAACTTTGAAATTTCTTCTTTTCTTCCCACTGAAAAGTATTGATAATTCAACAAGAAAATAATTATACTATGATAATTTAATTGAAATTCATCGTAATTTGGCACATGGCGAACAGCAGCGTGGTAATTGAAGTTGAAGAAGGAGGGAAATTATCATTCAACTCTGAACACTTTCCAGGAACCTCGTTCCCTTTCGCTTTCTAGACGAGGGAGGGAACTTGGTAATGGTATCATACCTTCATGTGTAATTATAAAAATTAAATTTATAAACAAATAAGAAATCATCAGTTTATCAGGCTTTAATTCATAATTTATTCACAAGATTCCCTATCAAAGGCATGGTAGATGAAGTTTCTGTTCTACATGGGTCAACATTGCCAACTGACATGGTCGATATGGAAAAGATGTTGTATGGTGATTGAGAGATGATACTTCTTGCTGAGTGTTTCAAAACTGACCAAGAAAAATCGTTATCAGACTTAAGTCTAACAAGTAGATTGTCGATGAGAAGTTGCAGAAATCGGGTAGAAATATTATCAATTTCCACGACAGAGTGCGATCAGGGATTTCCCCTTATGAATTTACAGATGACTGATATTAGAAATAGATTAAGTGCTCAAACATTGTCTAACTTGTTGCTCATCAATGTTAATGGCCCACCGCTAGACAAGCTCAAAGTAGACGAGCTAGTTATTTCTTGTATGAAGGATGGACATCATTCCACTGCGGATGATTTACCGCCAAAAAGTTACCAACAGGAAATAAATCCCATTTCAGATTTGTTTTAAGGTGGAAAATTACGCGTTACGGAAAATGTATACTTGTATTACTAATGGCTTATTTGTGTTATTCAACTTTGTACCTAATTTTTAGTAAGTCACTTCTTTGCTTTAGGTAAACTACTTTGAATAAATATTCATAATAATTGCAATTATGCATATTTGTAACTTAAATTTAACGTGGTGTTTTAGTTATTACACAAATTATAATTATGAGCATACTTTATGGAGATGCTCTCACAGAGGGTAACCGAGCACCTTTATACCGTATGAACAACTGATTTTTCAAGTCTTTTGTGAGAAAAATACTGTGAACTGAAAAACCATAACCTTTTCCATATTGTACAGGGGTATTTTCCTGCGAATAGAAGTTTCTTGTGGAATGCGTTCAGAAATTAACACTTGAAAGAATACTCTCTTAGTACAAGTATATTTTAGGCACACACTAATTTCCTCCCACCTCGAACTGTTTCAATTTTCTCATTGAGAAACACTTTACCATTTTATACCTTAGATCAGATCCACTGTTATTGTAACAGAGTGGTGCTTGAGCGATTGACTAGAAATTCAAACTCCAATTAGTGACAATTTCACAGGCTTGTTTTATTACAAGTGTAAACTCTTTAGTCAGTTTAGAAGAGGCCGTGGATCGTGTTCAGAGTTGATGATGATGGATTTTGGTGAGTCAGAGTAGGTCAAAGTGGATGAGAGTAGTTCATGGTGGGTGGTGGGTCAGAGTGGGTCACCGTGGGTGGTGGGTCAGAGTTGGTCACCGTGGGTGGTGGGTGATGGTGGGTCACGGTGGGTGGTGGGTCATGGTGGGTCGTGGGTCAGAGTGGGTCATGGTGGGTGGTGGGTCAGTGGGTCGTGGGTCACGGTGGGTGGTGGGTCAGTGGGTCGTTGGTCAAGTTTTCATTGACCCACGCCAACTCTGACACCAGCCATGTCTAGTGATGTAGCAGCGAGGATTCAGCATCAAGGGTTTTGGGCCCTATTGATACTCTTCGTATTTAGGTAATGAAAAATGAGATGTTGTAGTTCAGGTAAATGAATTAGAATCTCGTTTGGACATAACTCTCTGACAGATATTTAATAGAATAAATCCTCCCTGCTGTTCTAGTGGCCAGTAGGTGTACCTTTCTTGTACAGGGTTTTGGGTTCGATTCCCGGTGGGAGAGCCCTTAGGAACTAATGTTTCATGTGACACATTATGACTCTTTTAAGAATGTACAATTTTAAATTTAAATCCAGCAATATATCACAATTGAGAATCCCAATATACGATATTGATTTGGTGAACCACAAAAAGAAGGGAAATCTGAACAAAAACACCAGAGGTGCAAAAAGTACAGCCAAGTTCGTCAGCCTCAAAAAGTGTTGAGATGAGGATGGATGAACCAAGTTCCTTGGCCACTGCATCTGAAACGAACACTGGAACTTGGCGCGAGGTGTCAAGGAAAATGATGTTAAGGAACGTTAGGGATAGTGGTGTTGGGCGTGGTGGATTTGGAACCAACACCAACCTTAGGAATATGAACTTCGCTAAGGCGCTAAGGCACATATACCTTGTGCAGTATCCTGCAGTAAGGTTGGTGGTTCGAAACCCAGACAAGGAAAGCTTATATTCCTCCACGAAGTGTCAAGGTAAATGATGTTAACGAGCCTTAGGGATTCTGTTTGTGAGCGTGGCGGATTTGGGGATCAAAACTAGCCTTAGAGCTGAAATGTCCCGGTCGTGAAACTAGGAACAGACATCTTAATGTATTCGAATCTGTTAGACACCTCGCGCCAAGTTCCAAAATTATATATACAATTTTATTTATTGTGAAAGAGATATTTTTATTAATATTTCATTAAAATATTACGGATGAAAATGGGATTAAGGTGGTACGTGGAACGCTTCAGGAGAAAATCGGGAATATCCCAATAAACCAGACAACACCGGTAGCAGGTTGGATTCCTGGCAAGAATGTATTTGTTTGGTGCTAGTTTGAGCTAGTACAAGGCTGGCCGCACATTGACAGAGATAAAACCAGATAGTCAAGTTGAGGCAGAGGGAGGCAAGATATGATGCTAAAAGAGATACTTGAGTGCATGGACCGTGTGCCCCAATCACAACGTTCGAGAGGACTCCTTTTTAACACGTGCTTGAGTGATTTTGAGGTTCGAGGAATCGTTGTATTGCTCACAGTACTGTGTCCCTGCTCGGCTGTTCCATCCTTTTGTCAAGGTGCGACCGGCCTAAGCAGAAGGTCCTCTTTCACAAAACATCGACGCTTTAAAACAATCACTTCTTCCTGGTCTTGTCTAATAGCTAGCCGGTCGCAATAGCCAAATAGTCTCGAACGTTCGGCTTTGGATCCTGAAGCGTGGTATATCAAAGAGTTCCTGTCAAGAGCATTGGCATTTTTGTTTATCCTTAGTATTTCTGCGATCGTGTACCTGACTTGCTGGATTAAATAGAATAACGAAAAATGGCCCTGGATACTAGTGAGTTGTTTTGGAGCGATTTTTTTTAAAGTGGAAGCCCACGTGCTTTTGATACATAGAGTCTCGGGTTGGATTTCTGGTAGGAAAGCTTTGGAATTTGAACGCAACACAGTAGTTTATATTTCATATTAAGCTAGATATTTTTTCGTTTTTATATACCCTTAGTGATTAAAGCGACACTAAATTCGACTCCAACAAGCAGAAAAAACTCTAATCAATGTATTGTTATTATTAAGGACAAATAAATTTTGCTAAATGTACGTTTTTTAAATAATACTTTTTTAAATTTTTCACTGTTTGTTTTTTAACACAAGTAAGAGACCTATATTTTATGTTGTGTTATAGTTAAGGTCATACGTACTGTTCGTACCTTCGTAATGAGATCCGAGGTCGATTCTAGGAAGGTGACTCTTTTCCCATATCAAGTTCATTAAATCCACGTCTCATACAGGTGAAAGATTTGTTGAACTTTTCCTCCCCAAAAAGAACCCAAAAAAATTATGCTCACGCAATTTAGTTTTATTAGAATTCTTTTAAAAATAAAATTAGTGTATTAATTACTTCACAAAAATTCCTTTTTGGTCACGTGTGTATATGTTAAATGATAAACAAAAGTATATATTTTATGTCTCGCAAAACAAATGTTGGATTATTTGACTTATTTTTGCTTGTTGTGGACACTTTTAAGGGGGTTAGATAAAATCAGATTATGCCATTGTACTGATTACTTTTTTCAACAGCAATTGTCATTGTAATCCTTTACATTGTGTCGAAATACGAGAACAATGTATGTTCAGTACTTAAACTAGACATTTCGTACAACAGCAACAGATAAGTGTCGTGATCTGCACACCGTAAGGCCATTCGTGATATACTTTACGATAAGCATTTAAAATGGTGGGTAGAGAGCAATTCTCAGACTCAGAAACTTGGAAAGAGTCCAATGCTACTGGCGTGGCAGTGGAAAAGGATGCATCAGATAAGTCGTTTGTAAAGCAAGTGGTGTCTATAAAATATATTTCTGGCAATTTCGCCTTTTAAAGGAGCTAATATTCCACTTTTTGTTTAAACAGAGATTACTCTCTTTATTTTTCCGATACGCTACGATAATGTGCAAACACGTGACATCTAAAACTAATGAATGAAACCAATGTTACTCGAAATCACGTACAATTACACCGTATTTATACAGAAACGAACTATCCACCATTTCCATAATTTTAGAAAAGCCTGAATATAAATTTCGATGTCCAGCAGTCATGCACCCAAAAACTCAAAGAAAATTATATATTTTACAAAGAGGCGTTGATGTTTTCTGCTTATATCATTTCCGCATAAAGTTATAATGCACGTCAGAAATTAGCCATAGCATTTACCTGGATTTTTTTCTTTTCTTAAAAAAAATTGGCACACAGCTCATTTTTGCAAAATATGACAATTGCGAATGTATTGTTGCCTGAATATCAATAATACATTTAAGAATATATGTCTCTGTAAAGAAAAAAATAGTATTCGAGGAGTAATTGGAAGCGTTCATATATTAAGAAGACAATTAGATCACGATATTTCTCATTACATTACATATTCTGCAACTAGCCTTTGGTTAGCTGGGGGCTCCGCCCCCAGACCCTCGCGTCTCCTATGTAACAGCCTTTACGTCAAGAGTGAATTTCTTGCATTTTTTCTTAACATTTCCTGAATTTGGACCAGCTGGGTGCTTCGCCCTCTGACCATCGCGTTTACTCGTCCTACGACCTTGCACCTCTTAAGCCCACAATTCTACCAAATTTCAAGTTTCTTTTCGTATTTCAAAAAGATAAGATTTTGTATCCCAAGAAAACGTTATTTAAATATCATGGGAAATTCTTCATTCCCCTTTTAGACCCTTAAAAACTAAAAATATTCACCTTTGGCAATTTTCTTGTGGGTTATTCCAGAAAGGATACAATCATGCCAAGTTTCATCATTCTAGTCCTGCCGGAAGAGCATAAACATTTTGGGGTGTAGAAGATGTCTCATATAAATTATATGGGAAAGATTATTCAACTCCCCATTAAACTACTCTGCGTTTGTAAATTTTTACTTTTGGCAATTTACTTGGTTAACGCTAACGAAAACGCATAAGCATATTGAATTTCAAGTTTATATTCCAGTTTTAAGTACCTAAAATATGAGATTAGGTCCAAAAAAGGTCAGTTTAAATAACATGGGGAATTTCTTCGTGTCCCTTTTAGACCCCTAATAATTAAAAATATTCACTTTTGACAATGTGTCTGTCGGTTAGTCCCGGAAAGTTACAATCATGC
This sequence comes from Thermobia domestica, assembly GCF_964235325.1. Lineage (NCBI taxonomy): Eukaryota > Metazoa > Arthropoda > Insecta > Zygentoma > Lepismatidae > Thermobia > Thermobia domestica. The sequence continues at coordinate 141,314,889 of NC_137470.1, forward strand.
CAAATTTCTTTTTTCCACGTCAACCGGAAATACCCCTTTAATTTATGTCAGTTCATGTACCGGTAGTTTTCTATATAGTTAGGATAGGATATTTCTGATCAAACTGGCATACAATTTCAAAATATTTTTATCATAAAAAATAATTCTTGGAATATATCATTCTACAAATGATACTTAATCATAAGCAATAAGGGATTTCGAGAGGAGTTTTATTTTCTTAATCGATTTAGCGTTTTAGAAATAAGTACCACATTTTTCCTGATCTACAAATTTCAACTGAAACTGGCAGAAAACAACCATTTCAGTTGTTAAATTGATAACTATAGAGTAAAAACGATTTTAGAGAACGAGACGTGGTTTTCTGTAATCAATTAAGTGTCCTAAACATCTCCACTAATTAATTTAAAGCTTGATATTAGTGATGAGCATATTGGTCTTCAGTGGCGGATCTACAAGGTAAAAAGTAGGGGGAAGTCAGAACCCAGAATATACTAGCTTACTATAAACTTTCAAAAACATATAAATAATATCTTCAATTTTTTTCACTCAAAAAAAAGTAGGGGCGTAGGCTTCCCGGCCCAGACTAGACCCGCCACTGTTGGTCTTCGTCTACTTATCAAAGTATATATTAGTATTAGACCTATATATTAGTCCCCCAGTTTGATATTTACTCTGACAGACAGTGTTAACAGTTCGTGAAGAAAAATTTCCTTTCCTTAAGACATGAAATTTTCCAATATGATTCAATGTTCTTGCAAATAATGCACACAACGACACCCAGATATGCATATATATATATATATATATATATATATATATATATATATATGTCAAAGTTGTACCATGTTTTTCCATCGGTACATATTTTCAAGAAAACTGTTTTGTTTCCTACATATTTGGGAGGAAATATCCTGCATTCATTCCCACCTCTGAGATGAATTTCCCGTTTTGTGAAAATTTTTTAGCCACCTGAGAAGACTGCTGACATGTTGGAGCATGCTAAGGGAATGCATAAAGGGTAGAAATGATCATGCAGAGTGAAAAATGGCAACGAATCGGACGGTGTCATATACACAAGACAAATAAAATATCCTTCACGTAAACAGCGAAGACCGGGTCATTCAAGACCCAGGCAAAGAATTGTTTATTTATTTGTGGTTGACAAGTGAAGAATGTTAGGGTAATAGAAATTCTACTGCATGGTACGTATATTACAAGAAGCATACCTAGGCCGGTGACCGGAGAAAGGAAGAAGAAATGGGAAATAGTTAAAACATTTATGGGTCAAAAATGACCCGATCTCCGTTGGGCGAGTGTTAATTGAGAAAATTACATCCAATACAAACCAAACTCCCTCACGTGGTGTGCACGTGATAATGATACTTGTTATTGAATTAGTTCTAAAGAACTACTGCTCATGCCGATTATCTCCCATATTACATTCCCAGATCCGTTAAAGTGTCATAGGCGATGACATAACATATTTTGATATTGATAAAATATTCCCCATTTCCGTGCATGTTTAATAACTGACAGTGTTTCTGTGTACTTTTAATAAAGTTTGAGCAGAGGAGAATACGTAATTGCATGCTCAAGGAAATACGAAAAGATACGTGCATGTTCTACATACTGTTGTAAGTCTTTACCAAAAAAAAAAAAAAAGAGAGAGAGAGAGAGAAAACTCAACTCTTCACGTTGTATTTAAATTTGACCAATACATCCCCGAAATGTGTTTGATTTGAATTCAGAAATCACGTCAAAGGGATACACAAGTACGTGTTATAAAGTGTCTTCGTCGAACTAGTATCTGGCTTTTTTATGTTCTTGGTCCATGTGTAGGAGGTCGTTTACTGTTGTTTTCACCACATTTTTATCAATATATATACGATTTACAATTCATGACAACTTAATGAATATATGAAAGTGCAGCCAAACATCTAACATCTTTAGAAACATCAAAACTACTTTTTTTTAAAGCTGCACATATATTTTCTTTCTTCTTTTACCTTGAAAGTTGAGATACATTCTGTCGTAAGCATGGTCACTTGTTCTAGCTTCTAACTTGAGAAAACGGACTAATTCGATGACATGAGGATTTTGCTTGTTTTTAGCAGAGTATTTAATCTATTACTCCAATTCTCTGCGAGACTATTTGCCCTATGGCGTTTTCCATAACAGTTCCATATGCTTACTAGGACTGTAGAATTTTCTAGCCACGGGACAACGGAATAGTCATAGAACTGCTCAAGCTTAGGGGATATCTTCTTGAATAGACAGCCAACCAGTGTCGACCATTTCTAGCGGAAGAAAAGCTAATGATGCACACATTCGAACCTGGAGTCTTATATCATCATTGTCTTTCTAATTTCTGCAACCAAGTCCAGATCTTGTATCTTGGTCCAAAACCACTGGTTAAAGTAAAAATTGCATCCACTTATGGAAGCTCAAGGGAAAATTGTCCTAAAAGAATTTATTACTGCTTCCTTGAAGTCTACCATTAGAACTTCAGGATTCCAATTCAGGACTTCTTTCTTTATTAGTGAAAAGAACCTGTCATATATATGCTTTCTCTTGTTCGGGAGAAGACCAAAATCCACTGGAATCACATTAGTTTCCTCTATTGAATTTCCAATATCTGCATGAGTTACAAAAATTTGGGAGAAAATTTTGCTGCAGCTCTTAAACATGCCATCAATAAAGAAGATTATGCTGGCCAGCTAGGCAGTCTGCAAAATTAAACTATTCAAAGACTCTTATTCGCCATGGCTGCTACTCGAAACGAAACCTTTAGATTCCATACCCCTTGGAAGTGAGAATGTACGAAGTGGGAGGACACCCTCATGCCAATGGTAAAAAATGCTCACGGTTCTAGTAATTTGTACTTGGTATTTTTGTGGCATTGAGCCACCTTGAGAAAACAAATCTGACTAAAGCATTCATTTATAATTAAGGATCTATGTTACAAAATGAAATAAAATGAAATCTTTCCTTTTAACGTTACACGATTATTTCCTTTGAGTTAAGGAAGACAATGATTAAGCAAGTTAATGAAATTACTTGGTTGGAGATAGAATCAGGGACTCTATGCACTAGAGGTAACCGCTCTGCCACTGAGGCACCGTTGCACTAGTAAGAAGAAAAAGCAAACAAACTTCGCTATAGGGATGTGAAGAAAGTATACATGTTTCACGTAGTACCTAGGTTGAAAATCGATAAACCTGTTCGCTAATTTTGTTTTTATATTTATTTATTTATTAATGTATGCTTTGTTACACACAAACAGTATCTACTGAAATGTTAGCTACGGGGTTTTCAAATATACATTGTGAATCCATTGTCAATTCAAGGAATTAATAAAATTTAAACTAGAGTGTCCGTATGTATACCACTATTATACAACAAATATTTGTATTATTTGTAGCAGAAAATAAAATGCTATCAAAAATTGGATAATAGATAAAATACAAGTGAGGAAACTGTATCTGCTGGAGTAATTATGGCTCAATGGTAGAACCTTGGATGAGACTTAAGAAAAGCTTGGAACCAATTCAGGCTGTAGGTCACCTTGAAGGTGTTTTCCGTGTTATTTCTTTAGTCATACCACGTGGACACTGGGGTGTAAACTTATATAGGGCGCAATTGCTACTTTCCACGATCCGTACAACTTCCTTTATCCTGGCTTTTAGCATAGTTGCCTAAAGACTGTAAATAACATTACAATTTATTTGTTTATTTAAAATCTTCAGATAGACTCAGAAAGCATTTTCCATTAATAGATACAAAAGCCGACACAAGTATACGAACACAAACGGATTTACTAGTTCTATAGTTGCTATAGGAACGCAAAGAAGGTAGACATTAATATAACTGGTACAAAATAAAATTGAGTCTTCTACGAAGCATATAAGCTCATAAGAAGCAACTGAGAGGTATTTCCAATATCAGAAAGAATGAAAACAGTTTTTTTAACATCTGGACAGAAGTATTCGAACAACAAACAGCTGATCTTCAGTTATCATCCCCTTTCTTTGAATTACTGCCGATAGTCTTTTGGACATTGACTCTACACGTTTTTGGTGGCTGTAGGGTCCATATGTCTCCACTCTGTTTGAAGAAGTTCTTTCAGATGTTCCTTACTTTTGATGGGATGTTACCTAACACGATCTTCAAGTTTATTCCAGATTTTCTCTAGAGGATTTAAATCTGGTGATGGAACGGTGTTTTCAAAGTGTGGGGAGTGTTGTACACGATCCAAAGTCTCACAATTTCCTCGCTATGCTTTGAATCATTGTCCAGCTGTAAGTAATAATCATTTCTCAATCCCAGTCTCTCTCTACACTCTTCTTAAGATTGTTTTCAAGAATCCTCTTGTATTCAAACTCGTTCACGATCCCATCTATGAACACAAGTTCTCCAACGGCTGATGAAGCCATACAGCCCCATATCATCACTCTGCTGCCTTCATGTTTCACTGTTGCTAACATGTTGTTATGTTCCCATTCGGTATTTAGTAGCCTCCTGACTGTACCACGTCCATCACCTTTGTATAAGCAGAATGTGCTCTCTTCCGACCAGAGAATGTGATGCCGGAATTCTATTGGTTTCCCCACATAGTGGTTCCCAAATTCGAGACGCTTTCTCTGATTCACACGATTGACATTTGGTTTCCTCCTAGGAACACGGACATTATAATCGGCACTACGTAAAACCCGTTTAACTGTTCTTGTGTGCACTACAGTGCCAAAATATTGTTCAAAACTTCCTCTAATCTCAGATGCCATCACCCTTGGATTCTGATTCACCATTTTTATTATTTGCCTCCTGTCTCTAGTAGTAAGTTTAGAACGAACGCCTCATCTCGGCTTATTCACAACACTATTAGTCTGTTTGAAGCGCTGAATGATTGAGAACGCCGTCGTTTTTGCTTCTGTTGACTGTACTGGCAATTTTGGAGAGGAATTTGTGTTGTTTGTACAGATTAATTACAACATTTCTCTCTTCTTATGACAACATGAACTTTACAACATCCCTTTATATGGGGATGTTGTCGGCGCTGAAGAGGATGTTAAATTCCAAATCAGTCAAAGAATCTGGCACATTTTAATGCTAACAAAGAAATTAGGTTTCATAAAAACGTCAGTACAATGTAGTGAATTAAATGTCATAGTATCTGCTGAAACATCATCCTAATTTACATTAGATACATAATAACTATCCCTTATAATGAAAGTAAATTACTGACTTTGACCCGTAAATACATTTAATATAATTTATCTGATAACAATTACGAGAAAAGAAACATGGCAAACCTTTGACAGTTGAAAACATACTTTGCGTATTTGTATGACTTAAGGTGCTCCGGAAGTGTTTCACAGCATTAGTTCTTTTTTTAAGGGAAGATATGAAAATAGAAAGTAAAAATAAATAAAAAAAAAAACATATTTAACATTTCTAATCTTTACGTCTCACAGTTATGTTGTCGCTGTTTAAGTTAAGAGATGGATGATTAACGAATGCGAATGAAGAGAAATGAGATCCTTGTTGAATGTCCTACGATTATAATGTTTAGGCTAAGGAAAACGGATGATTAAAAAATTGACTGATGATGGAAGAACTGGTGGAATGAGAAAGTGGGAGTATCCCGAGAAATCCGACGGACATGATGTTGTCCACCACAAACCCTCTTGTCCGGGGATCGAATCAGGGACTCCACACAACAGAGGTAAGTGCTCTACCACTGAGTCACCATGTTCCCCCCACGATTGAAATACTTAGAAGATTCATAATATGGGAGGAGTCGGTATAACCACCTGCGAATCAACAAACACAATGTTCTCCATCACAAAGTTATGTTATCTGGAATCGTACCAGCAACCCTACGGGTCAGAGGTGAATGCTTTATTACTGAGCCAACAATGATTACAACAGCCATTGCAATTAAATTAGCACAACGAAAAATTTGTGTTTCTGACAGAAGAGTGGAAATTATTACAGAAATCAACTGGTTTACATATTGACAGAATTTTCCCGCTGATGAAATGATGCAAAATAAAATAAATACATAAATAAACAAGTTGAGAATGCCCCAAGAGCATTGACAGAACGAGCTTAAAAAGGAATGGAGAGATGGAGCGGGAAGGATAACTGTCATTCTTCCTAGATGCTAAAGTAAATCTTTTTATCCACACCTTCTTATCTTTCTCGCAAAAATTAGCAAAATATCCTCTCTCTATGACTTATAGTTCTCGAGATATGGCTGCTTAAATATCTAGAAATTCGAACTTTTTGGCCAATATCTGGGGAACGGCGGCCAGTTGGCCAGTAGACAGTTAATCAGTGGCCACCGGTTACTATTTGGTAACAAGATATTCACCATCCCCTTAGGTAGTGATCAACACCAATATGATCTATGTGTGACTTACGGTTCCCGATATTTGGCTCCTTAAATCTCCCGAAATCGGAACGATCTTTTGGCCAATATCACTGGAATGGTAAGTCATAGAGTGATGATATTGGTGTTAGTCAATACCTAATAGAATGTCAAACACTTTCGTACCGAACGGTAAGCCACAGAGAGATTATATTGGTGTTAAGCAATACCTAAGAGTATGGTAAACATTTTGGTACCTATAATAATAGGAGGCCACTGGCCAACTGGCCATTTTTCAAACCAGTGGCCAGTTGGACTGTGGCCACCGGTTACAATTTGATATAAAATATTTACCATCCTCTTAAGTATTGATCAACATCAATATTATCTCTACAACTTATGGTTCCCGATCTATGGCTCCTTAAATATCTAGAAATTGGCAATTTTTGGTCTATATCACGGGAACGATAAGTCATAGAGAGAAGATATTGGTGTTAATCAATATCTAAGAATATGATAAACATTTTGGTATCGATATTAATTGGTGGCCACTGGCCAACTGGCCATTGGCAAACAAGTGGCTAGTTGGACACTGGCCATCGGCTACTGTTTGGTGCCAAAATATCTACCATCCTTTTAAATATTGATCAACACAAATGTGATCTCTGTATGACTTACGGTTCCTGAGATATGGCTCCTTGCATCTCTGGAAATCGGCCATCTTTTGGCCAATATCTCGCAAACGGTAAGAGTGGCGCGAAAAATTGAATCACTTTCTCTGATAGTTTTTGATGCTCTATCAAATGCAGGGTTCAAGATGAAAAATCGCAAATAACACACAGACGGACGGACAGACAGACAGACACACAGACAGAGAGAATTCAGTAACGAACTTTTTAAGTTTGTTGATAAATAAGGTCCCATTTTGGGATTGCAGCATCTCATAATTATTTTTAAAATCTAAAAAGGGATATATATATATATATATATATATATATATATATATATATATATATATATATATATATATATATATATATATATATATATATATATATGTATAAAATAGACTCTCCAATTTAGTAGGAGAGGTATTATTTTGTGTTTTCTCCACTTCTGGTCTGGCGATCTAGTAATATACAGGTCATCCAAATATATTGCTGTTTTCTTAGTTTTTTTTTTTTCTTAACTTTATTCTGAGAAGTTCAGGAAGTTCTTTCAATTTTGGATATGTCCAATATTACGCTCTTCTATTATTATTATTATTATTATTATTATTATTATTATTATTATTATTATTATTATTATTATTATTATTATTATTATTATCATTGATGAAGATACAATTCTAACCACTGATACGGACGACCCAGCTGAATAATACCACTGACTCTACCGCAAGTAAGTTTTCTCATTGACCAAATTAGGAACAGTGAAACGTGATTTTGGAAATACAGCAGACTGCGATATTGCTGTATTGCAGAAAAATGAAATTGGATCTTTAGCTTGTGTCCTGAGGGTTAAAGCAGACGGACGTGAGTGAAGGAAGGAATGATGAAAGAAATTGTGTTATTGCAAAATGGGAGAAACTTAAAAATAAAAACTTAGGTTACCGATGAATACGTTATGTACCACAAACTTATATGGTATGGCCTGGAATCGAAAAAATGATCTTCGGAATCCGATGTCAGAGCTTTATCATTGTGCTTCCATATTCCCATTATGGCAGGGGGAGGCGCTTTCGATCCCGTGCAATCTAATTTTACACGTTGAAACCGTTATTTTCCGAGTGAGTCAGGCAAAATAAAAAGAAAGTCGTTGATAATACGCATGCGCAAGATTTGTTGCCAACCGCGATTATTTAAATTTGTTGGTGGTAAGTCTTTTATGTGCCTGCCGCCGAAAGAACAAACCTCGTGTTTTCAGTTTCCCTTTCAAAGTCTGTAGCTAGTGATGCCACATTTGTCTTGAATAGGCAAAATACAAAGTTCATTTCGTTCTTTTTAACAGAGAGAGAAGGATAAGTACTCCGTAACTATAAATATGTTATCGCATATAATATGAATAAAGGTCCTTTTTTTTTTTTTTTTTTTTTTTTTTTTACAATAATCATGTTACAACCATTATCATTTCAAAATATTTTATCTTCCATACAAGTGTCACAGAATTTGAAATCAGTTATTAAAATATAATAATAGCTGAATGCATTACATATGTGAACGTACCAATATTAAAGAAAGTATTCCTAAAAATATATCCACACCATCGCACACATCAATACGTAAACGAGTAGATAGTTTGGTAAAATTTTAAAATAATTTTACAAAATACGAACATTCAATTTTACAGTATATCCACAACGAACAAAACGTTAACTAATACTGAATAGGAAGCACTATTTCGCCCTTTTAATTTTTGACTTTTAATTTTATTAACAAAAAAGCAAGAGGGAATCCTACACATGGTAGGATCAACAGAACACATGGTACACTCATGTCCAACATTATTGTCGCATATCTATAACTGTCTTCTTGTAAGAATTTAATTTGATAATGATTTTGTAGGGTACTTTTAATACTGATACTTTATAAATAATCGGGAAATGTATATTTTTGGTAAATTTCATAGGAAAAGAATTATAAATACGAAAATTAAAATGAGTAAAACCAAATGTTGCTAAATGGACAAAAAGTTTTATTTTCGATGTATTGTTCTTATTTACTGCTCTTTTGACATGAAATTTTCCACATACATGTCTTTGCAGATTATACAGATAGTAACATTATAAGAAATACCGGTTGAATTCGTTATCAAATTATATTCCTACAACAACATATTTATAGACATGCGACAATAACTTTGGACATGAGTGTACATTTTGATAACCCCTGTTGTTCATAGGTAACAGCGTTCACTTAAAACACAGGTGGCTCATTCTCTCCTTGAAATAAGATTTCCGATGCTTGCCGAGGTTTGTTCTTTGGCCGGATTTCGTTTAGTGTATAGGTAAATTCAAAATTGTGTTTGTGTTTTACGTACACATTTTATACTCTACATATACATAGATGTAAAGACATAACATACGAATTATGAATAAGTGGACCCCCGAAGCGTAGTCGCTAACGCGAGCGGTCCATGGTTCGATTCTCGGTGGTGGCATCTTGTCATAAAAGTATAAAACGCTTTTTCTTGAGGTTTTCTTAGGTTTTCCTCATTCACACTAAGCAAATGCCGGGGTGGTACCTAACTTATAGTGACCAGGCTGCTTTCTTCGTTCTCCAATCCTTTCTTCCTTCCCTTTCCCCGGATAGTGTGATCGCTGAGGGACGGCATCCATCTAACGAGACGGGCTGAATAGCGATCGATGCCGAAAGACCAGAAATCTAAATCCTAATTATGAATAATAATGAACATTTCAAGTTCAGAGCGAAATTTATTTAAGTTGGCAGCGCTGATGAATTCGCTTGCATGCCTGTCAAAGCTCAGTCACGTGACAGCCAAATCGCGAAGAACATTTCATCACCCAAGTGCAAAGTTGTAGCTCGCTATGTCTAAATTTTATGGTAGGAAAGTCCATTTATTTTCTGATTCAGATTCGAACCTGGATCAGAAATCAGTTGAAATTGTTTACGTAAAAAAAGCAGAAGTGCCAGTTCTTCGCACAGAAAGAATAAGGCTTAGTAAATATAAAACTGGAAACTTCAAGGATACAGAAATTTAATTTTCTTTCCACGTTAGGAAGCGGAATTGTAGAAAACCCGACAACACGTGTTTGCTCATTTTAACAGGTTGACTGCCACGGGGGTAAAGTGGTTTCCTTAGCTTGGGGCCACGCCGCGAAATTTTAAAATTACCATTATTTCTGTGATTTTTGTTTACTTCTATATTGTAAACACATACTATAAAAAATCCACGGGCTACGATCACTTCGCAACATTCTGAGGCCAAACGAATATTTCAATCCATGTTATCAAGTACGAGGTGAGGTATTGATAAAAACCTCAAGGCCTGAAGCAGTTGTTGTAGTGAAACCTGAAAACAGGTCTCGTGGCCTACACAAGATATGTATGTGAGACCAGATTTCGTGTCTCATGGCAGTCAACCTGTTAAATAAAATGTTCATGTATCAAATTTCTCTCCTCCAGCAAGGACAAGTCCTCATATTTTGCATTTTCTGAATAATGAATAATAATAAAAATATTTTGAGTACTGTGAAAATTGCCTCCCATTACCTTTATAAGAGTGGAATTTCAGATAAACCTCAAACTTAAGTAAACTCTCACATTGTGAATTTTATGAACTAAGACTCGGAAATTTTAATTTATTCGGAATGCTCAAAAAAACTGAAGAATGTGTTATTATTTTCGATGAAAAGTTTTTATGACAAGTTTCATTTATAAAACTTTAAGGATTCCTGAGACACTTTATTATTGAGTGAGAGTGAGTGAGAGAATAATGGAAATGCCACCACTAAAAAAAAAAAAAAAAAAAAAAAAAAAAAAAAAAACTCTTTACTCCACAAGGATTCATATTTTTCAACAAATCCTTTCTTATCCTTTGCTTTCAAACGCTGTAAATTCACACTTCACACTTCAAACAGTATTTTCTGTAAATTTCACGTTTCTGGCCATAGTACGTAAGCTTGTTAAGTAGCTCACCTTAATTTCTTTCAGGGGCCTAGGTAGTTCAGTATTAGAGCGTTCACCTCTGGTTCATGGGATCCTTGGTTCGATCCCAGCTCTTGCCAAGTGAACTTTGTGGTTAACAAATATTGTGTGCATTGGTTTTCTTTTAGTTCTCCCGTTTCCTACCACTTCCTTCATTTCTCATCATCAACGTCTCCTTTAACTTAGTTGGTATAATCGTGGAACGTAATACTTATGGATTTCATTTCATTTCATTTACTTCTTCTCTTTTTTTCCTTTTTAAGGTTTTACGTCCCACAATTATGCCACCTAGGCTAAAAGAGACGTTGATGATGAGAAATGAATGAAATGGTGGAATGAACCAAAAGGGAGGAAACGGGAGAAGCACGAGAAAACCCGCGCACATGGTGCTTGTCCACCACGAAGTTCACTTGACAAGAGCTGAGATCGATCCCGTTCCCCAGAGGTCAACACTCTACCACTGAGCCACTGCGGCCCCTTACTTCCTTTGCAGTAGTATAGATATGAAATATAACATTTTGAATGAATTAATTCTGGGATTGGATAAAGTTCCTTTGAACTTTAACCGAAGTCAGAAGATAAACTCCCCTTGAGGCAGATACTACAGACATGTTCAAATTATTAGACTAAAGCGCAAAAAATGCAAAATTGATGTAGGAGTCTTAATTTCAGAGTTCTAGAACATTTAACTTAATGGTTAAACCACTAATATAGGATTCTTCATTTGTTTACTGTACAGTTGAAGTGGTGATATCACCGTTGAACAGCAGATTGTATTGAAGAGGGGGGGATTCTGAAAGTGGTTTTTCAATTGTAGATAGCTACACTGTAAAATATCAGGTGTTGAAACAACACAAAATTACTACGACTTTAGCGTGTTACTTGTGTGTTAATTCAGCACCAAACTTTTCTTTTTTTCTTTTTTCCTTTGCTTTTCTTTTCTTTTTTTCTTTTTTCTTTTTTTGCTAGCCACGCACGACTAGCCCCGCCCAAAGGATCATGCCCTTCATTAGAGGATGGGGAATAAAGGAAATCTCTGGTGAGGAGAAAGGTAGATAGGATAAGTTAGGTTTAATTTATTTATTATATCTTTATTTCAAAATCATAACAACATTAGGGGGGGGGAGTATCAATTTTCAGCTCTGGTATTGACTGAAATTGTTGAAGGACATCATGGCCTTTAACCATGATCATAATATTAGGAGATGTTAAGATGAGGATGAAGTGCAGAAGACGTCACAACACAAGGTATTTGGTTAGTTCGACAAATGCTGATTATCTTCTGATCCAGGGCTACTCTAGATCGTGATGAAGACAGTGGGAGCCCTGCTGAGACAGTAGGACTACTGTACAGTAGATGGGGAAATGTAAGGTGAATCGAGATGAGTGATGAAATCGGCAACGAGAGGAAAATCAATGCTGTCAAGTGGCAGTGAGTGATGATACAGTGAGTAAAGCAGAGACAACGGTGTATGGCGAAGGAGTTCTGGCTTCGGGAAGGTGGCGTCGGCGTGCATGGTGTCAAAAAGTAAGGGGTGGTGTTTCTGGAAGCGTTGAGAAATATAGCGCAGACGGAGTGTTTCAAGGTGGTATAGGATATGTGGAAACGGAGTACGGTCATACAGATCTCGGGTAGGGCTGGGAAGACGGATACGAAAAGCAAGTCGGAGTGCGTGGCGTTCTAGAATTTGGAGGCGTTTATAGAAAGAAGAAGCATTATCGATCCAAACTGTAAAGCCGTAGGTAAGGACTGGTCGGAGGAAAGATTTGTACATATTAAAAAGAGGTAGTTCCCGTAAGTCAGGGGAAGAAAGTTAAGGCGTGAGTAAACCTTGGCACATATGTACTTGAGGTATGGAGTCCATTTAAAATGTTGGTCGAAAGTAGTGCCTAAATAAGTGACTGTTTTGCTGATGGTGACAGGAGTATGGGATATACGGAGATTGAGATTGGTAGAATTACGGTGAACACGGGAGCGCTTTCCAGGCGGTAAGAAGATAATCGTATTGATGGTAGGACGCCACTTCTGACACTAAGAAAGAAAGGAATCTATTGCAGGTTGGAGAGAATAATAAAATGTGTTGAATCGTATTTCCTCTGGCTAAAAAGGCAGTGTTCACGGCATATTGAAAGAGGGTAAAGCTGGGGGGAAATGCGGGAAAGTCTGCCGGTCTAGGTCAAAACCCCCACACTCAAGGAATGTCAAAACGCCCACACGATCAGTCATAACTCCCACACAAATGGACAAATCTCCCAAACGCACGAACGGTCAAAACCCCCACACTCAAGAAATGTCAAAACGCCCACACAATCGATCATAACTCCCACACAAATGGACAAAACAGCACACATAACAACGGTCATAATCCCCGCATAAATGAACAAAACTCCCACATGCAGAATTGTCACAACTACCACAAAAATGGACAAAAACCCCACACAATCGGACAAATCCCACACACTCTGAAATGATCGTGATTGCACGTCTTTGTTGCGGCTCTTTATGACTCCCACTTTAGTGTTTCTGTCATTAGAAAACAGTGCAAGCAGAATAGTTGCAACATCAGTTTAAGTGGAACAAAAAATGTTATTAAAAAGTACAAGGGCAAGACATGCAACCAGGAACATTTCAGAGTGTTGTAGATTTGTCCGATTGTGTGGCGGTTTTGCCCATTTGTGTAGCAGATGTGACAATTTCTGCATGTGGGAGTTTTGTCCGTTTGTGTGGGAGTTATGACCGATTGTGTGGGCGTTTTGGCATTTCTTGAGTGTTTGAGTTTTGGCTGTAGGGATTATGACCGTTCGTGTATTTGGGAGATTTGTCCATTTGTGTGTGGGTTATGACCGTTTGTGTGGGGGTTATGACCGTTTGTGTGGGCGTTTTGACATTTCTTGAGTGTGGGGGTTTTGGCTGTGGGAGTTTTGACCTGTTCTCAAGTCGCTACATATAGAAGGTAGAGCACAGGGGATAGGGTTGATCCTTGGGGGACTCCGGAATGAAGGAAGATAGGATAAGAAAGGTGATTATTAATTGATATATAGCTAAGTCTGCAGGAGAGAAATTGATAGATGAGGCGCATATAACAGTGGGGCAGGTGAAAAGAGAAAAGTTTATAAAGGATGCCAATATGCCAGACGTTATCAAAAGCTTTATCGAGGTAACTAAGATGAGGCAGGGAGGTTTGGATGTATTAAACTGATTAGTGATGAAAGTAGTAAGGCGGAGGAGTTGATCGGAGATGCTAAAGGAAGGACGAAAACCTGCTTGATGGAGAGATAGTAAGTTATATGCTGAAAGAAGTGTGTGTGAAGGCGAGTGACGAGGATACGTCGAGAATCTTGCTAAACACAAGGGTGAGTTGGATAGGGCGGTATTAAGAGACAGATTGTGCGGGTTTGCCAAGTTTGAGAAACATTAAAGAAGTTTTTCAAGAAGAAGAATTAGTAGAAGTTTTCGAAGATAGAGGATAAAAGCCATTGCAAAGAATGAAAGTAAAAATGGTGGAGAGAAGGTAAAGCTATATATATTGACCTTCTTTGATGTGGCGGTAGGTTATCTCGTTTATGGCAGGGACAGTGTTCTTCTTTAGGGAGATGGTATGGTGGATATCAGAAACAGTGATAGGAGCTGTAAGTGGATTGTGGAGAGGTAATGGATGATTGAGGTGAGGTTGAAGGTCGGGTGACGAAATATCTAATGTGTCAGTGGAATGTCGGCGAAATACTGGATCTGGAGATGGAGTGAATATATCCTGGAGGTATGTGGCAAAAGCGTTGGCTTTAGCAGTGTCGTCGGGAAGAGGAAGTGCATCATCTACAAGTGGATAGGTAGTACGTGTGGTTTTGCCGATAAGTTGATGGAAACGCTTCCAGAACTTGGGATGGTGGGAGTTGTCAGAGAGAGAATTGCATGTTTTGATCCCATTTCGGCGTTTGTAAGCTACTAGATAATTATGGACAGTACGTTGGTATTGACGATGGAGCCTAAGGGATTCAGGATTGCCAGTACGGGTGAAATCACGATAGACTTGTCTAGAACGCCTGATTAAAGGAAGGTATTGATTCGGAAGGGGCGGTTTGTGAGGATGAAAGGTAGACTGAGGTATGTATGTAGATACAAGATGTGTCGGTTATATTGTCAAGAGTTGTATAAAGTTCAGTTTCGGTAGTCGGGGGCGGAACAGTTTCAAGAGTTGTATCGATGTGTCAGTGGCAACTAATCCAATCGGCCTTGTAGAAACGAGGGATGGTGCGAGCGGGAAGAGACTGATAATTTACAGGAAAGCGTTGCATTAGCAGCGACAGTTTAATGGGAACATGATCGCTTCCAAGCGGATCTAAGACCGAGATCTTGCAATGGTGAGAGATTGGATTATGTTATCACCACGTCAGGTGTGGTATTACTGACGGGGCGAGTTGGTTTTGGAAGAGTAAGAATAAACCCAGTAGTATGAGTGATAATATAGGTTCGAAAGTCCTGCTGTTGCTGGGCTGAGCGGCTATGAAAGTTGATAGCGGTCATAATGATGAAAGAGCGGAAATATACAGAGATGAAATGAAAAAAACTCGTGCGGAATGGGATGGCCAGGGCGAACATAGAGAGTAGCGACAGTGACAGATATATGTCTAAAATAGAGTGAGAATGAGATGTTCATGGAGATTGGGAAAACAGAAATATGTTGTCGAAAAGGAATGCTGGGAGGAAAGCCAATGGCAACCCCACCATTTGCACGGCGTGCTGGGAGTGCATTATCATGGCGAACTATCTGATAGACTGAGATACGGGGAAGGAGACGTGGAGTCGGATAAGTTTCGTTGAGGAGAAACGTACTAACATGTTCTTCTCTGAGCAATTGCTCAAAGAGAGGTTGGTGTTGGTACAAGGAACGAATATTCAAAAATAGAAAGTTCAATTCCATGATGAAGGCAATGGAAACAATTAGTTTCTGGTGGGGATATGTAAAATGGTTACACTCCTGTCTGGAGCCCATCAGAGTGAAAATATACAGTTGGACCAGTATATGTTGCCTGAAAGTCGACGTTAACCTTTGGCCATGCCTTTGGCTGTTTGTTGAACCTGCTCTAAGATGAGATGTCGAAGGAAAGGGTGGATATTCTGAAGAGTAACAGTAATAAAAATAGGAATTGATTAATAGTGACCGGTTGATACACAGATGATGGCGGAGGAACAGTAGTATCTTGAGTCCCGTGAGGACGCAGAGGGACGAGTTCTGGCTTGAAAGGTTCGGCTGTGGGTCTGGCTTTGCATTTGTAGCTGTATGTTGGATGTTCATGAGAACCACAGGTACTACAGAGTGGAGGTTGCTGAAGATTCGTGCAGGTTCTGGTAGTATGAGGTCCGGAGCAGAAACCACACTTGAGTTGTTTGGGCAGTGAGAAGTATGGTGCGAGTTGTATGCTTGGCAGGTTTCGCAAATGACAGGGAGGGGTGCCGGAGATTTAGAAGGTTCAACCCTGTGTCGTTTCCGATAAATATAGGCTCCGTGCGAGAGACAATTGTCAATAGTTGTTGACGAGTTGTTAAGAATAGAGTGCCAGTCGAGTTTGAGTTCCTCTGCAATCTCATCATCTGTGTAGTCAAGTGGAACTCCTCTAATGACAACAGAGAGTGCTGGTGAACGTCGAGGTGGTGGTGGTTGTTTGGTGCGAGAGGGAGTCAGCTTAGAAAGATTTGCATTTCTGCCAAAGACCTCATATGAGTGGGTGTTAAGAAGTGAAGAAGCCAGGTTGGAATCAGGAGACTTATTGATGATACCCTTACGGGTCGCGACGATTGGGGTGATCTGTGAACGAGGAACGTACTTGGTGAGACCAAGGTAAAGCTGCTTGAGATCTTGATATTTTGGGTCGCAATTGGTAAGTAAGAATGAAGTAGTTGCTGGAGCCTGTAGATTACTGACTGAAGGTCGATTTTGCGAACTAGGGAGTGATGCAAAGTCTGTATCCATGTTGAAGTGACCAGAAGTAGTTGATGAAGATGATTCACTTAGTGTGTGATGACGTTTAGCTCGTGGTAAATGCGACTGGGGGTCCTCTTTAGAATGAGGCGATCGTGAACGTTTAGGACTTGGTTTAGTACGACGTTCCTTTCTTTTAACCACCTTAGTGGATACAACAGAAGTGCCGGGATCAACAGAGGTTCGTCCTGTAGAAGACATAGCGAGTGATAATGCAAACACAAAGATGATACAACGAATATAGGTATTAGGTAATAGGTTGAAGACCACCCATTCGGATAGTGGTCTAGGTGAGGAAACGTGTCGCAACGAGCTACCATTGGCTGAGATAAGTCTTATAGCTGTTGCTCAGCGAATATATGACGAACAAGTTCCAGGATCGAGGACAGGAGTACAAAAAAAGCCGTGCTGACGTTTGGTACGTCACGGCTGATGTCGTCGATATCACTATCGACCTGAAAGATGCAGCACCAAGCACATCGCCTTCAGAGCATATCAGAAATAACTTATTACTACCTGAGAGAATTTGCATTGGTATTTATCGTTTAACATGAGCAAAGCTTTGCGAAATATATTTGGCACTTATGCCAAGTGACGAATAATGTTCTATGTTTTCTGTAGTCGGTCACAATAACATTGTTGTAAACCTGTGAATCGTCTGACAACAGTTATACAGACAACAGTTCTGCCTTATTCTGTTCATACCTGCTAAGGCACAAGAATAACATATAAAGAAAAGAGATGGAAGCACTGCTATCCGTGTAACTGTTGTCAGATGATTCATAGGTTTACAACAATATTATTGTGACCGATTCCAGAAAACACAGAATGTTATTAGTTACTTACCATAAATGCGAAATATATTTCATACCAAACACTAAAAACAATGCAAATACTCACAGCCAGTAACGAGGTATTTCTGATATGCTCTGAAGGTGATGTGGTTGGTGTTGAATTGGCACACAAGTAACATGCCAAAGTGGTAGTCATTTTGTGTTGTTTCAACACCTCATTTTTTGCTGTGTATTGTGGTTCCTATCAACAAGTTACAGTCTGAAGTCTTGTGGTTGTTGTCTTAAGAAGTTAACGACATTCAAAGCATTCATAGTTCGAATGAGCCAGTTTAAAATGATCGTGACGTGTTTCGTGTATCAATCTTTTATTCTGTGTAGTCCTGTAATTGGAGCATAATGGGAAATGCAATAGACCTTTCTCCGCGTAAAATGGAAGTTAACAAAATACTTCTGGTTGAAATAAGATATACACGGCAATACATTGCTAGCAGATTTGGGATAGAACAAAAATCTGTGAGTAGAATCTCTGTTGAAATGAACAAGATCCAAAATAGGATTGGGAAGTGTGGGCGAAAACAAAAGCTATCGCTAAGAAGTATCAAAAAACTAAAAAAGATTGGCTCTGAGAAACAGAAGTGCAGCTTCTAATAGACTTAAGCACAAAAATGTCTGAATATGGCGCAGACATTTGACCTGAAAGTGCCCGAAGTATTCTTTGTGCCGAAGGAATAAAAGCACACGGTCAAGAAAGAAAACAAAAATTAGAGCCTACTCCAATCATGGCAAAGAAGCACCTCGAATGGGCACGAGGCCTAGAATATTGGACTGCTGACGATTGGAGAATAGTGTGTTTTAGTGATGAATCATGTATCTTTGTGTCAGATGAATGTTCACAATATGTGTGACGTTGACCTGGGAGGAATTCAAGTAGTAATTTCTTTAATAAACCGTGAAGCATCCTACTTCAGTCACGGTCTGGGGTGTGATCTCTGTCTTCGGGCCTGGAAAACTGTATATAGTAGAGAGGACAATGAAGCACGACTAGTACCTACAAATTCTTCAAGAAGAACTGCTTTCCCAGACTGCACTCTGGTTTGATGACGTACAATTAATCTTTATGCATGATGGAGCCTCATACCACCGGGCCAAACTGTGACAAAATTCTTCGAGGAAAACGAAATTAGTGTTCTTCCGTGGCCAGCCACTAGTCCTCATACCAACCCGACTGAAAACTTTTGGAGATTTATGAAAGAAAAGCTAGAGGAGAAGTAAACTTCAATTGATCAAGGAGATCAACAATTTGTAGTATCACGATGCTGAATTGAAGGCAAAATGTGCTAAACTCGTACATAAGATGTCATAAAGGATAAAAGACTTAGTAAAGAACAAGGGATTTCATAAGAAGTATTAATCTTTGTGTGAGAGATAATTTTCTTGTAAGTATTCCATTTCATTTTTTTGTTTCCAATTTGGATATTTGAATATTGCATACGCATTTGTTTTATTGGTATTGAAAAGCATTTGCCACACTCACTAGAAATTGGGACAGAGTTACAAAGTAGTAATTTGGAGTAAGTTCGAACGTATTTTCTTACGTAATTTTGTAAGAACAGTAAAATATTCAGAAACTGAATGTTGAGTTTAATAATTTGAACACGTCTATATGTTTCAAATACCCTATCTCCATGTGCCCCGAATTATATGGAGATAGGTATTTGAAAATTTGTACCAAAGTTAGAATAGAATAGAATACCCGTTCTTCGCACGATGAGAATAAAGTTTCGTTTCGGACATAAAGGGGTGAATTTGGATTTAAACGGCATCGGAAGTGTTACTGTTCATCCCAGCGACCCCAAAAACTGGATTTGGCACTAATATCCATCATTTTAGATTATATATATACTTCATCAAGTTGCGGGGATGAATTTGAATTTGAATTTAAAAACGGGATCGGCAGTGTCACCGTTCATCTCAGCGACCCCAAAAACAGTGGATTCGGCATTAATATAGGTCATTTTCTATCATTTTTAAATATCTATCCCTCCCCGGTCCCTAAAAGTTGCGCCGTCAAATTAAAATGACAAAAAAGGAACATTCCAGGCCCGAACCTCATCTATGTTGAAAATTTGATAAAGTCCCTGAAGTCATAAACATAGTCACTTTCATATACATATATTATTATTACAGCTTTATTACAATATGTATTCTTAGGGGGAAGGGGATGCAAATATTTTTCACTCATCTATTCCTGTACGAAGGAAAGGTATTGTAGCTAGTTAAATGTACATAATTATTTGAAATCCGGCCAATCTTTTTTGAAAGCAACTATACTGAAATTTAACTATAAGCTATTCGCTGAGAGAAACAATAGTTTGATCAGTGAATAGTTGAGACAAATTTAAGTCGATAAATAAGCAAGGCTGTGTTAATATGGAAAATATTACACTATACTTATGTATGCATATCATATCAGATTTCTCACAAAATGTGTGAAGGCTGGATTTTATGGAACGTTGCTCGATATTCTTCCATGTAGCCTTAACCCAGTCTTACTTAAATATGACATTAAGTATGCGATATACGTAAATTTACATAAATAAACTATTTGTCTAATACAAAGGAGATGGAACACATGATAAAAATGCATTCTGCATCTGGAACATGAATTTGCTTCATGGATTTCGTGGCGTTAGGCAGAATGAGAAAACTGAAAGCTTGAAGTAGAAAAAAAACTGAGAACATACAACTTGAAAACGAAAAATTAGCATAGTTGGACATTTGCCCAAGATAAAATGTCCAAGCGGGCAATACGAAAAGAAAAACTAAAAAAAAAGAAAAATATAGTAAAAAAAATCGCTGAACAAGTATTGAAAAAAAAGCAGCAACCGATTTTCGAAGGAAAGTCAATATATTCGTTCCGGTCTGAAAATTTTTGCATTTGGTGACAGGCGAAGATCGCGTTATCAAATTGAATACACAGAAGAAAACGGTTTAGTTACGTTTCCAGGATACTGTCAAAGCCTCATTAATCTTCGGAACGACGGAAAAAGATTTACAACAGAATATCGTCTTATAGTTTCCAACGAGCTTTGTTAAGGACAAGAAATACTTTTTTTTTTTTACATGTATTTTGTGATCTATTTTTAGTATAGAACATCTTAAAATGTAACAGAGCTAAACATTTTCTTCTAGGATATAAGTACAATCAATATTGAAAAGTTGATATGCTATCATATATATTTTTTTGCTTGATAAGAGAGAAAATTCATGTTTTTCATACATTGTATGGTCATATGATTTTTTGCTTGATCATGCTCAAAAATGCTTTTAGAAGCGTGTTTTCTATTGAATAAAATATCTCTTGTCTTCTGTTATTGTGCAATATTTATTTTTAGTCGGTGATTCAGATTAATGGTCTTACACAGTCAAAACACATGTTTCTTCGTAAAATAAAACAACATGTACAGCAAGAGTAAGAACATGTAAAAAAAATAACGTGAAAAGAAATCTATAAGGCTTACGTTCCACGATTATGCCTGCTAGGTTAAAGGAGACGGTGGTGATGAGAAATGCGTGAAATGAAGGAATGAATGAAGTGGGAGAAACGGGAGAACCACGAGAAAACCCAAGCACGGTGTTTTTCCTCAACAAAGGTCACTTGGCGCAGGCTGGGATGGAACCAAGGACCCCATGAACCCATGCATAAAGAAAAAAAACAGACACAACGAGATGGCATTTGTAGTGTTTAGGTCTATCTGAGTGCGAGTGGACTTTTCCTCTCCTTCGTTGTTCATGATAGCGTAGCATTCATAGAATAGTGGCTTTCAATCATGGCGGGCAGCAAATTATGCCATTACACGGGGCCTGCCCGTAAGAACACGTTAAATCTTGTTTAGTAGCATACTATATACAACATAAAATCATATATTTTTTTTTTAGAAAAAAAGGTTTCTTTACATAACTGAAATAAGAAAAGAAGACTGCTGCTTCATAAGTACATAGTTACCATTTTGGTCATGATTAAGGTTTGCTGAGTTTTTTTTTTTTTTTTTTTTTTTTTAATAAACCAGTACGAAAAGACTTCTGTAAATCCTACATCTGTAAAGAGTATTGTCATATTTGTGGTTTCATAACAATATGCTTCTTATCTTTAAATCAAAACAAAAAATCAAAACAATATATATATATATATATATATATATATATATATATATATATATATATATATATATATATATATATACATATATATATATATATATATATATATATATATATATATATATATATATATATATATATATATATATATATAGGGTGTTTCAAAAAGAATGACCTAATTTTATAAGTCCATATGTATTGATAAAAACATACTACAAAATTGGGATAAATTGCAAAACATTCACAAAATCTTCAAGTTTTACCTATGCTATTACAAATGCTCTATGTGTCTATCAGCAGCAACACGAACACAACATCAAGACGATAGCTAAATTCGCCAAAAACTTTGCACAATGCATCTGCGTTTACAGCAGTTATAGCGGGTGTTATTCTGTTCTTCACTTCTATGTCACGAGGTAAAGGGGGATGAATACACTATCCTTCACATATCTCCACAAGAAAAATAGCATGAGGTCATGTCTGGCGATCTTGGAGGCCAAGAATATAAGTTAGTGTCTTGGGGTCTCGTACACCATATCCAGCGTTTACGCAAACTATGATTGCGAAATTGACGTACGTTGTTATGAAAGTATGGTGAAGCTCCATCCTGTTGAAAAATAATGTTATTGGAGTTCTCCTGAAGTTGTGAAAATAGCCAATTCTGCAGTATTTTTGGATAGCTTATTCCAGTCACTGTATTTTCCTGCAATCCCAAGTACCTACAATATGAGATTATATGTCCAAAAAATTCCATTTAAACAACATGGGAAATTGTACATGACCCCTTTAGAACCTCTAAAAATTAATAATATTCACTTTGGCAATTTTCTTGTTGGTTAGTCCCGTAAACTAGAATAATGCCAAATTTCATCGTTGTACCCTTTCAGGAAATGCCCAAAAACTTTGAGGTGTGAAACGTATCCCATATAACTAACATGGGGAGATTTTTCAGTTCCCCATAAAACCACTCTAACATGGGAAACTTTTATGTTTAGCGTTTTACTTAGGTAACGCTAACGAAAACGTACAAGTATACAAAATTCCAAGTTTTCGACGAACTTAAAAAGTTCGTTACTGAATTGTCTATATCTGTCTGCCTGTCTGTGTGTGTGTGTGTGTAAATTCTGTTATTTACGAATTGTTTTTTTTTTTTTTTTTTTTCAATTTCGAACCGCCCATTCGATAGAAACTATCTGAGGAAGTGATACAATTTTTCGCACCACTCTTACAGTTCCCAATTTCGGGAGATTTAAAAAGTCATATTTCTTGAACTGTAAGTTGTAGAGATATGATATGGATCAATACCTAAGGGGATGGTGAACATTTTGGTACCAAATAGTAATTGGTTGCCACTGGCTAACTGGAAACGGCTCCTCAGATGTTGGCCAAAAAGTTCGAGTTTCGGGAGATTTAAGGAGCCATATTTTGGGAACCGTAAGTCATAAAAAGATGATATTTTGCGATTTTTTTGCGAGAAAGAGAAGAAGGTGTTGATAAAAGATTTACTTTTACATGTAGGAACAATCACAGTTGTTTCCCGGGTTCAATTTCCGGTGAGGGCAATTGGTCTAAAAAGTATAAAACGCTTACCAGCCATCCTGAATGAGGTTTTCCTGGGTTTTTCTCATTCACATCAGGCAAATGCTGAGGTGGTACCTAACTTATAGGTCCTAGGCCGCTTCCTTCTTTCCCTTTCCCCGGATAGTGTGCTCGCCGAGGGACCTCATCCCTCATACGTGACGGGCTAAATGGCCATCAATGCCGACAGCCCAAAAATCTAAATCCTAAATCCTTAACAATCACAGTTATTTATCCCGCTCCATCTCTCCATTCTTTTTAAGTTGGTTCTGGCAATGATCTTAGAGTATTCTCAACTGGTTTTACTCCAATTTGAACCTAAAACTTGAGATTATAGATACAAAATAAGTCTCATTTAAATAACATGTGGAATTTCTTCGTCCCCCTTAAGACCCTTTAGAAATTTAAAAAAATAAAATCACTTTTCGCAATTTACCTGTGGGTTAGTTCCGTAGAGCTAGAATTATGCCAAATTAAAATTTTCCGCGTCAACCGGAAGTACCCTGTTCATATGCATATCATGAAAGAGATGTTTTCTTCAGCCATCCACTGTTGCAAGAATTTTAAAGAGGCTAAATAAACATAATTTACACTTTATTTAACAAGGCTGTTCTCTATCCCATGTCCAAGCATTCATAAATTTAAAATTGAAATTAAATTTAATGGAGTAACTTTATGCATTATTTGAACAGGCAAATGAAATATAGGTTTATCTTTTCGAATAAATAGAACGAAGATTAACATAATTATTTCTTTTTTTTAATTGTAAGCTAGTTCCGATCAGTAAATGTTTACTTTCATTAATAAAGAGCATGAGATTATCTATATGGTTCTGAATTAACAAAATAGTATTTCCTAATAGGAAATGCTTGCTGTTTTTGAACAAACATATCTACTCGTAGCATGCATTGCCCCTACATACATTACTGTACATGTATATCAAACGCACTTACTTATTCATTGGTATTAACGTTGGCTGGGATACAATGTTACCACATGCACTTTTTTTTTTTGAGTGTAACATTATGCGAAGTCGTGGAATGGTTAATAGCAAAATTTATATCGACAGATAAGAAGCTGTGCTTTAAAGATAGATCAGTACAATAAATAAAAACAATTATTCGTTATTTTTTCTTGAAATTTACATTTTTCATGTTATCCAGGCTTTGTAAGTGGTTAAGCAATAATACTTATACACAATCTTTGACCAGAGCTTCTTCGTCACTAAGCGGTTAGCGTGCATGCCTTTGAGACCCAGGTTAGATTCTCGGCGGAAGCTCATGTTGTTCGGAACTCACGTTAAGCTGTAGTTGTATGTCTCAAATAGCCTCACTACTGAAAATCACATACATTACAATTTTCGAACAAATTACGAGGCATGCCCGAAAAGTAGTACCGTTGTAGAAAATAGTAAAATATTTTTGTTCAACTCAAATGCATTTTTACATTTTTACATAACTATGTTTAACATAATTTCCACTGATGTTCCAGTACGTATCAAAGCGGGTAACCAACTTGTCCAAACCTTCCTCAATGAAACATCTTGCCAGTTGACTTCGTACCCAAACGTGAAACCATCAATGCAGAACGATACGGAACGAAGATTTTGAGAAAACTTCGGCGTGCAATCTAAAACAAAAGGAGAGGAATTCTCAGTAAAGAAGTTGTGTTGTTCCATGACAATGCTCGTTCCCATACTGCAAACGTTAATCCGACAGTTCGGTTGGGAGCAGTACCCTTCCGTAAATCCCTCCGCAACTTAGTGTCGTCTAACTACCACTTGTTCCTCCACCTGAAGTGCAAGATCGGCGTGAAGCGCCTTGAAAATGACGACGACGAAAACAACGCTTTGGAGTAATAGTTATCCTCACTGGCGGGATGTCACCCGCTCTGACAAGTGTTTTGGACATCGGAGGTAACAATATCGAAAAATAATTTAAGGCGTGCTCTTTCACGTAAAAATAAATTTGCCTTGAACAAACCTGCTTTAATTTTTCTTTTTTTTTTTTTCTAAAACAATATGTACTTTAGTGATACTCCCTGTAAGAAAAAAATATACATATGTAGATTCGGTTTCGGCTCCGCCTTACGTTGCAGGTTCCGCTTCAAAAGCTTTTGGCCCTGAATTACTAAAACGATATGAGGTTTGAGTAATTTTAGAAGAGGGATCTTGAAACGAAATTAAATACTTTGTTTTACCTCCTACGATTATTTTCATTAAAAACAAGTGAACTCATCTTTAAGTGTTTTCTAAAATTACGTCATGTGGTTCGGATTCCACGTTAATCAGTAGGTCCACGTCTCATATAGCCTCGCTGCTGAACGGGACGTAAAACTCAAAAATCAATCAATCAATCAATCTAAAATTACGCTTCTAAGGTGAAAAGGGAGTAATTTCTACAATATTGTAATACCCGATTTTGTATTCATTAAGATTTTGCCGAACAATTTGCCTGAACTGGTAAAATCCATCAATAAATATGCATTTTGCTAGTATAAAGGCCGAATTGTATACAAGCTGGCCCAAAAGTAGGCATACATCCCTGCATTGATCAAATATAACATTCTAGCTTATAGGTTTACTTTTTCGGCTGTTCGAAGCTTAAGATATAAGTAAAAACATTAAGATCAAATAATAAAGAAACTAAGTCTAAAAATAAGAAACGATAGAAATTGCAATGAGCTGATCAGTACGGTACTATATATCTATTTTGCGCCACCCTGAATAATACTAGCAAAATACCCCTTCTTCGTATGGGGAAAATACATTTCATTTTGGAAATAAAGGGCTATGTTTGGATTTAAACGGCATCGAAAGTGCCACTGTTCACCTGAGAGGCCCAGAAAAATATGGATTCGGCATTAACATCGGTCATTTTCGATCATTACTCTGTATTATATATATATATATATATATATATATATATATATATATTGTGTGTGTGTGTGTATGTGTATGTATGTATATAGATACATACATACATCCCGGCGGGAGCTCATGTGGTTCGGATTCTACGTTAATCAGTAAGACCAAGTCTCATATAGTCTCGCTGCTGAAAAGGACGCTAAACTAAAATCAACTCAATACATACATACATAGATATAGATATATCCCTGTCCTCTAATTTGCGGCGCTTAATTCGGATATAAACGGCATCAGAAGTGTCACTATTCATCTCAGCGACCCCAAAAAGTATGGACTCGACACTGATATCCGCCATTTTCGATCATTTTATTTATTTCTCCCTCCTCTAAGTTGCACCGTCAAAGTGAAGTGACAAAAGCCATCCCAGGCCAGAACCTTATCTATGTTGAAAATTTGATTGAGATCGGTCGGGTGGTTCAAGAGTTATTAAGTCGTAAACATAGTCATTTTTATTATATATATATATATATATATATATATATATATATATATATATATATATATATATATATATATATATATATATAAAGTTGAATTGAATAACATTTGCTCGCAATGCATTGTTGCAGAGATCTTTTGTGTGCTGTTATTTAATCGTAGCTCTTTTCTATAACATGTTTTTATATATGATACTTCCGTATATGATAAACACTAGTGCAACCTTCTTATAGCAATGATTTGTTTCAAGCAAACATTATGATAGCAGTGATAACGTGCAAGTGCAGCAACCAAATACATTGTTCAATTGATCCTCTAAACCTTCAAAACGCTTTTTTTTTTAAATACATAGTCTCACAAAAAATGATGTCTTCTCTCGTAATTAAGGACGAAACTTCTTGCTAGTATGCGACATTTGATAATTTCAGAGATGCATGTTGAGTCCAGATATAATAATATCATTCATTTTGAAGTACTTAATTATATGCGGAAGTAGCCATGTACTTTAGATTTCAAGTATCTTTAAGTAGTAAGTCTTAGATTCTTCGTCAATATATATATGTTTATTTAATTTTGTGAAGGTTTTCATAGATTTATGCAAATCCTACCAGGCCGCACTTACCATGGTCACATTGATATTTTTGTCAAATATTTGATTATTTTTATTGTGAATTTTAACTTTAATCATATAAAATAAATAAATTATGCTTCCTTTTAAATATAAATTGCACTAAATATAACCTTGGAGGTTCGATGGCTCAGTGGTAGAGCGTTCACCTCCAGTGTTTGGAATCCCTGGTTCGATCCCAGCTTGCGCCGTGTGGACTTTGTGGTTGACAAACACCGTGATCGTGGGTTTTCTCAGGGTTCTCAAGTTTGCTCCCACTTTCTTCATTCCACCATTTCATTCAGTTCTCATCTTCACCGTCTTCTTTAGCCAATCGGCATAAAAGTATGACGTAAAACTTAAAGATTTCATTTCATTTCATTTCATTTTAAATATAAACTTACCAGTCAAATCATTATGACCACACACATCTTCTGAGCAAAGTCATTAAGTCTGGCGTAAGAGTTATGAGGCACAGCAAACTGCTCACTAGGTGGAGTCGTTTATCCCACTTGATCAATCAGTGTGATATATGCACGTGGAATAGGTAAATCCAGCGATATATCTGAGTTTGATGGGGGTTAGGTTGTGATGGTGAGGACAGACACAAGAATCTTGGAAACAGTGCGACTTGTCAGGTATTCGCGAGGAGCCTTGATTAATGTCTTACAAAAGTGGGAAAAGAACGGTGAAATCACCACCGAACGATAAGACATTTATTAAAAATGTCGGATTGTCAAGGTCAGTATAACAGGCTAGGGCAAATTGGGTCACAATAAACAGCAGATTTTGTGAGTGGACAAAGTATGAGTAAACCTATTTGTGAAAGCACAATTCATCGTGCACTGTCATATGGCACTCCGCAGCCGACATGGGATACGGACAAAATCTCGCGGCCGAAACATCGCCGCCCAAAATCTAGCCGGCCAAAACCTCGCGGGACAAAATCTCGCCGGGACAAAATCTCGCCGGGCCAAAACCTCGCCGCCCAAAATCTCGCCGTGCCAAAACCTCGCCACCCAAAATCCCGCCGGGCCAAAACCTCGCCGCGAATGAAACTTTTCTTTAAAATTTACCCAATGTGTTTCTTAATATGCAATTCCACATTACAAATAATAATAATAATAATAATAATAATAATAATAATAATAATAATAATAATAATAATAATAATAATAATAATAATAATAATAATAATAAGAAGAAGAAGAAGAAGAAGATACAAAACATCGTGTGCGTGGGCTTTCTCGGGTTATTCCCGTTTCCTCCCAATTTATTTATTCGATCATTTCCTTCATCCTGGTCATCTACGTCTCCTTTAACCTATAGGACATAATCAAGGGACGTCGTAAAAACTCATATATTATTTCATATTTTCATAAATATTATTAGATTTTTGTTAAAATTTTAAGTTTTTGGATGTTCCAAAGTTCACGAAACTAACCTCGTTAGTTGTCATTACTTTCCTTATGCAGACTTTCTTTCCCTATAACCAGTTTAAAAACATCCTGTCGCCCTACCTTCACATTGAAATCCTCTAATACAGAAATAGAATTTTCATATGGTATTGCGGGACTTGGTCAAATACCCGTGATACTTCTTCTGAAACAGCGTCTTTTATACCGTCATCCTTATCATCTGTTGGAACATTTACATTTTGGTCAGGCGAGATTTTGGGTATGGCGATATTTTGGGGCGCGAGGTTTTGGCCCGGCGAGATTTTGGCCCGCGAGGTTTTGGGTGGCGAGGTTTTGGCCAGGCGAGGTTTTGGCCCCGCGAGATTTTGTCCCGCGACGTTTTGGGCGGCGAGGTTTTGGCCAGGCGGGGTTTTGGCCCGGCGAGGTTTTGGGCGGCGAGGTTTTGGGCGGCGAGGTTTTGGCCAGGCGAGGTTTCGGCCTGGCGAGATTTTGGGCCGCGAGGTTTTGGCCAGGCGAGGTTTTGGTCCGCGAGGTTCTGGCCGCGAGGTTTTGTACCCAAACCAGCCGACATACTGCAGGAGTACCACTGTTAACCGCACGACATCATCGACAACGACTGAAATGAACAGGTATCCGTCGTCGTTGTAATCCAGAGCAATAGTATAATATTTTGTAATCTTATGAACTACGATACTGGCTTCATCATATCAATGGTCAGATCAGAATCCGGCATCTTCCAACGAAAGAGCTGCTCGAGACATGTACACTAGGACTGGTGGTGGACCCATTATGATTTTTGAAACCTTTACATGGTCATCCATGGACCCAGTACTGCGTGTTGAGAGCACCACGATAGTTGTTAGGTATAGGCAGGCTATCGTTTATCACGTACAAACATTCATGTCAGTATAAATTTCAGTTGGGAATTTCATCTTTCAGCAGGACCACGCTTCTTATCACAAGTCCAGCGTTGTACTACAGTTACTAGAATAGCACGGTTGTGTGTTTCAATTGCGGTGATTTCATCTAAATTCACCCGATCTTAACACAAT
The DNA here is from genome assembly GCF_964235325.1 of Thermobia domestica. Classification (NCBI taxonomy): domain Eukaryota; kingdom Metazoa; phylum Arthropoda; class Insecta; order Zygentoma; family Lepismatidae; genus Thermobia; species Thermobia domestica. The sequence goes on from NC_137470.1 coordinate 141,344,878, forward strand.
TGAATATCTTTGGGATGCTATTGAACATCAGATCCGAGCTCATCACCTCTCTCAGGGCATTTACAGAAATTAAGTAAGATATGTCTGCTTATGTGAAGAGCTATACCTCCAGTCACCTACCACAACATCATTGTTTCCATTCCAAATCGCATACCTGCTGTTCTGCCAAAGGTGGGTATACCAAATATTAAATAGGAACCTGCGCGGAAGTTACCTCCCTAACTGGCGAGTGTGAGGCATCCTCTGTGCAAGCTTGAACACAATCTGTAGAACTTGAAGGACCAGCAGGCAACGAAGCGACTACTGCGGCTTGCGAAATTGAGGTTTCCTGTTTGCAAGAATCAACAGAGGAACTGGAATGACAATCCTTTCTTTCAGTACATAGAGCTAAATCTTCTAATAGTGTGCCCGACTGGTTCCTCAGTCTCAAATCAACATCTGCCAACAACTGATTTCGTGACAAGTTGTCCAGAGTACTACCCGGGTCTTCATACGTTAAAGATGATGGCTCTGAAGATGCGATGTATATTGAGTTTAAGTTGCTTGCAACCAGATCATCAAACAACAGATCAAGAGCCTCCTGTAGAGAAAGTCCAGGCCTGCGAGAAACAGAAATATGGGCCATAATTTCCACAAACCATGTAAAGTATGGTAGTAGAATTGCTCCGTCTTGCCACTTGGAATTTCAACATTTACATGCTTACTGTTTCACCGTTTGAACCAACGTGGAACCGATTACAATTATTATATTAACTTTCAAGTATTAAAAGTAAAACACGTTGCCTGAAAACCAGAGGAATGTAACTCCAAAAATGCGGTTTTCGTTCTCTTCATGTTTGGACATAATTTTGAAAGCCCTACTTGGTGTAAATGGAACGGCACGACATCTGTTCTCCCTGTCGATAATCTGTTGTAATGCAGCCCAATTACCGTGTTATTAAAACACATCTTTCTAAGAAAATAATATTTTTATCCTTTCGCCTGTAAACCTACGAAAATCGAGTTACATTACGATCTTCTGGTTCTCATGCGACGAATAGTAAAAATATGAAAAAACAATAATTAGAATGTTAGAAATATTTATTCAAAACTCGCAAACTGCTCATACATGGCGTTGTTTTAATACAGCGAAACAAAAGATATACTACAGTGCTGCTGATAACAAAAATTGGATGGTGACTGATATTAGCAACTACATGCATCTATCTTCTATTATTTTGCACTATTGTCGAGATAATTTTTTTTTGAGTTTTACGTCCCACGGTTATGCCGGTTAGGCTAAAGGAGACGGTGATGATGAGAGATGAGTGAAATGGTGGAATGAATAAAGTGGGAGGAAACGGGAGAACCCCGAGAAAACCCACGAGCACGATGTTCGTCCACCACAAAGTTCACTTGGCGGGGGCTGGGATCGAACCCGGGACCCCAAGCACCAGAGGTGAACGCTCTACCACTGAGCCACCGCGCCCCCAAGAGATAAAAATTGATCCAAGCAGATATTTAGTGTTGTTTTTTGAACGTTATTTTTCGTTGGCATGTGGCATCGTGGGGATAAAATGGGTTTTAAGGTACTAATTGGGTATTAATGAGAACATTCAAATACGTGGTTTTTAAAAACCATTTAATTTTTCTTTTAGTAACTGAAAAATACTAATACCAATTTTCACTTTTTTGAGATAGTAAATATTATTTTCAAGATTTACACAACCACACACAACATATTTTATATTTAAAGAAAAGATTTGGATATTAAAATAAAATAACTTTTTCATTTAAAATAAGATTTGGCTAAGATTTTAAAGACTATTTACTTATATGCTCCAATTTAAGAATACAAATTACAAGAAAGAAAACATCTCTTAGATAATATTTCTATATGTAAACTTATGATTGTAAATTTTAAGTAAGATCTAGGAATTGTACAGATTGGTCGTTAGAAAATACAAGTGAATAAATGATAAACAAATATGTTATCGTAGAACTGACAGAGAATTTAACTCAGATATCTGGTTTCACGACTGGTCTAACTCTGAGGTATTAGAGGCATCATTTTTCTAACTCAGTTCCATACCATTATGAGAAAAGATAATCAACTAAAATTTAAATTATTTTTCAGTTTGTCATTTGTAGTGCAAAATAGTCAAAAAAAAAATAGAGTAAAAAAAACTAGACGCTGAAATGGATAGGTCTTGAAGTTCGATTCTCCCTTTGCTAAGCAGCTGTCTCGATAATTCATCAAAACATCAATTATATATAATTTAAAATGTTCAGAAAATGCTTCGTTTAGTCTGTAAATTAAAATTTTATATCCCATTTGATCACTTAAGTTTTGCTAGTTTAGTAAAGATTGGTTTTCTGATATGTGGCAGACTGGAATTCAGTTTATTACCACTCTGACTACGTTTTCTCCACGTTTTCTTTACAGTGTAAAAACGATAATTTAAACCCCTTATTGGTAGATTGACGTCATGAGAATATCCCATGGAAAAGCCCTTATGGGTCAGAGTAGAACAAAGAGAACTTGAAGAAGTCGATCACTTCAAGCATCTGGGAAGTATTTTGGCGAGATACGCTTACTGCACCAAAGAGATCAGGTCAAGAACTGCCGTAGCCAAACAATCATTCAACAAGAAAAGGCCACTTTTAACTAGCAGCCTTTATATTGGACAAAGGAAGAAATTGGCCAAGTGCTATATATGGAACATTGGATTGTATGGTTCAGAGACTTGGACATTACGGAAGCTAGAGAAGAATTATTTAGAGAGCTTCGAAATGTGGTGTTGGAGGAAGATGGATAAGATAAAATGAACAAAGAGAGCAAAAAAAGAAGATGTTTTAAAACAGGTAGGAGAGAAGAGGACACTTCTAGCCACCATCCTTCGTAGAAAGGCCAATTGGATTGAATACATCTTGCGAAGAAATTGTTTCCATATCGCGATAGAAGGGAAGGTGGAAAGAAAGTGAGGAGTAGGAAGAAGAAGAGCACAACTGATCGAAGACTTGAAAAGTAGAAAACAATGTTGGGACTTAAAAGAGGAAGCTGAAGATCGAAAAACATGGAAGAAACATTTCCAGGCCCAAAAAATTTTTAAAAAATCATTGGTCCCAAATAATAATAATAATAATAATAATAATAATAATAATAATAATAATAATAATAATAATAATAATAATAACAGTGGTAGATTCTTAATCTAGTTAAATAACATAACTTTTTTTTTTTTTTACATAAACTGTACACTCGATTATAATCTATGAAATTGCTGAAAGCTCTTCGGAATATAGACATCCGTGAGGAATAGCTACAACTTGAATATGAGTTAAACAATTGGAAATAATAATAATCCAAGAGAATCAATGCTATTACAATTTATAAATACTAGAAAAGTATATAGAGCCTCTGAGAAGACATATTCTTTCAACCAGAAAGGAATAATCAACATTGGTGTATTTATCTCGAAGCTATGCATGATCATACACATAAATTATAGTATTAACACTGTCAGTCGTTGAGAAGTTTCATTGCATTGGAAGGTTCCAGGTATACTCCCAACACCACGTGGTGGCTGTAAAGATACTTTAGACGGCAACCAGAGGAAGACGTCGGGACGTCAACTATCGCAAACGATCGGCAAGCAGTATAGATTCAATCAATTAGCAAAATTTATAAAGGATCATATAAAAAGTCTACGTGGTTTTTTGGTACATTTTTAAACAAAAGATTTCTTTATTGGAAATCAATTTTGATCAAGTACATATTGATCATTATTATCTACGACCTTTTGCCATTTTTCGGGTAGCTTCATAATTCCATCGGTGTAGAACTTCTGTGGTTTATTGTCGCAAAACTTGGCCTAATGCTTTTCAGTGGCGCTTCGGTCGGCCAATTTTTTTTTAGCATCAAGAAAGTCTTGCAGATACCGAAACGAGTGGTAGTCAGACGTGCAGGGTCCGGACTATACGGTGGATGCATCAACACTTCCAAACCAAGTTCCGTCAATTTGTTCCGAGTAATCAAAGATGTGTGTGGCCGCTCATTGTCATGATGGAACACAATTCCCTTTCTGTTGGCCAATTCTGGTCACTCTTTCTGGATTGTTTCGTTAAGACCGAATTGATGACGAAACGTATATATATATATATATATATATATATATATATATATATATATATATATATATATATATATATATATAAAGCCGAAACAAAGCAAAAAGCATCAATCTCCACTAATTGATCATCCACCCTTCTCTAGGTCTCTGTAAGTACTTAACCATTCCCTAGGACGCCTGGTTTTTGTGTTTTATCCTCCTCTCTATGACGTCTGCACTCTGAGAGGCACCTACCTACACCTTGACCACAAGAGTCGTGGTTGCTATCGCCCTGAGACGCTTGGTCATTGAACTCCTACAAATTCAGCAGCAAACCATCTAGATATCGAGAGGAACTTATATTTTATTTGTAATATTTGTTACTATTGTGCACAAGGAGTAACTCTTATAAAAAAAAAAAAGGGCTGATGGGAAGGTCCAAACTTCCGTGTACCATCTTTTAGCTCTATCATAAGAGACAGAATTTTACAATATTGTTAGTGCTTCATGAAATTTACAGTGAACCACCAAGAGGATGTACTCTTTCAAACAATAATCAATCTTCAAAATCGGTGCACTTATGTCTTAATTTATGTGGAGTATTTTAATATCCCGTACAATTGTGTTTAAAACCATCCGACATGTGCTTCTATTTACAAACGTGAACCATAAGCGTCTTACTATGGATTACTGCAGTTCCAGGCGACGGAGACAACAACAACACTACTGGTCATGTGACGACGGAGGAATAACAGCTTGACCTCCTGAAATGGGCACCCACATAACCGAGAGGATTTTAACGACAAGCTTCAGTCCCCAACCCTCTATGCTTGCAGTGGAGCGTTGAGTGTCCTACTCCTTCTCATGTATCTTGTTTAGTGAGGATTCCGTCACCGAGACCGTCAGTTCGAAGGTACTCCTACTTTTACCCAAATATTTCATAATTTGCATCTATTTTGTATTATAGTAGAGTTTTGTAATAAAATACGCTCCTTGCAAAACGATTCCGGACTGTAATTTGTTCTACCTACACCTGCACAAGCAGAATCTTACAATATACACATACTGGCGTCGGTAAATTGCGATTTCTACATTCCCTCCATGGAAATGTTTCACGGTCTAGCTTTGAAGACTATCATTATATCCATAAAATTTAATGAAACTATCGGTAAACATCTCATTCAGAAAATAAATACATAAATAAATAAACGATGAAAATCGTGCTCTTATCTAAGTCATGAGTGAATATACCGACAACATTCCAGGTCATTCAGAACTTCTCAGCCTGACACATGAATAGCATTGCTAGAAGCAAAAACTATTGTATCGTTTCTGCCATTCTTCATACGAACACGCCTTAAATTACAAATCTATCTGTTAAATACATTAGTCAAAGAGGCTACTTTAATCAGGCCAATGATTCAAGTAGTCATGATGTTCTTGTGTAGAAAAAAATGAAGAACTTGAGAAATCGTGCAGTGATTGAATATTAATTTAGAAAACAATGAAACGGGAAGGACATTTTTGGTGATATAGGGAATGCGTTAGCGGACAGTGCTGCTTCATATGTAGGTAGAATAGAACTGGGTTCCTTTACTTAAACGTGGTCGTAGAGGCATTAATGATGATCCACGTTCAGGACATCCGAGAACTGCAACCACTTCAAGAAATGACAGATTATGTCCATGTTTTAGTTTCAGAAGTACACCGATTAACTCTGGTTCATTTACTTGGGTCCACAGACATCTCAATGTGATCAGTATTTGATGTTTTAACTAATGAATTAGATATGGGAAAGTTAGTGACATGCTGGGTGCCGCATTGGTTATATTCGGATCCAAAACGTATTCAAATAAAACTTTCTCAATAACGTTTCCATTCTTTTCAAAGGAGGAAAACATCTTTGAGCATCGATTTATTATGGACTAGCTGAATATACCCTTTTTTCGCATGGGGGCTGTATTTGGAAGTCAACGCCTATGGGCGTATCACCATTCATTTAAGCGAGAGTGAAAACTATGGATTTGGCACTAATATCGGTGACTTTGAATTACTTTTACATGTTCCGGTAACCGCCTCCCTGAGACCCCCTGGTTGTAATTAAAAAAAAAACATCGTCTTGGTCTGGGGTCTGGACCAAGGTATCCGTGATCAAAATTTAGTAACTCTCGATATACTTGTCTAGTCCCAAGGCCGGTCCCGGTAAACGACCCCTGAGACCCCATTGTTCGAAATTTAAAAAAAAGCGCTTCGTCTTGATCTGGGGCCTGGACCAAGGTACCCTTGACCAAATTTTGGTAACTCTCAGTCCACTCGTCTGGGCCCAGGCCACACACAAACAGACAGATATACATAAACTATATTTTATTTATATTAGATTAGATGACACTGGTGATTTACCACTATGATCCAGAAGTGAGATAACAAACCGTTGACTGAAATGGGTCCGGTTGTTCAGCTATAAAGCAGCCAAAATGATCAACATCGTCAAAGAATGTTATGTCATAGCTTTTTTTTTTTTTTTTTTTTAGAATGGAGATGAAAAAAATGTTAATTGATTACCTTCAAATCCGTAAACCAATAACAAAATAGTATTATTTCAATCTTTTGCATCAATTGGATGCAAAATTGTGGGAGAAAAGACCCACTTTAGAGGAATTTTTCATGAAAACTGCGCCAGTTCACGAAAATGTTCTTGCAACGGCCAAATTGAAGGAGTTATACCGTGAATCGTTGGATCATCCACCATATTAACCAGATCCACCCCTTCTGACTTTCATCCGTTCCGAACACTAAAAAAAAAAGAGAAAAATCCTACGTATCAAGTGTTTTCCAGCAAATGGAGAAATTGTAGCAGCCGTGTGAGTATTATCGAGATATTTAGGAAAATCATTCCGGAGATGGGGTAAATGAATTGGAAAATCGCTGGGCAAAATGTATTGAGCTTAAGAGAGAATTTAATGAAGTATATTTTGTTGCTTTAATTCATGATGTTTCCTCGTTAGATTACAAAGTTTCTGAACGATCTGTACATACAGGGTGTCTCAAAAGTCCCCTGACATAGGATATCTCTGTTATTATCAGAGTTACAACAAAATGTAAAAGGGGAAACCGCCTCCAAATATGATGTTTTCAATCTAAATTGAAGGATTTCCTTTTTAATCGGTCGAGTCGTTTGGGCTGTACACTCTTTATGCACCCAATGATATTTTTTTTTTTTAAAAAAAGTTGCCATTTACCTGGACACACAACATAAGTGAAGTAAGTTACTGTATTTTACGCTAACATGTCAATGGCCAACCTCCATTTCAAACAGTAATTCATTCACTTATATTGTTGGTCCAGGTAAATGGTAACGTATTTTCATTTAACATTGGGCCCATAGAGAGTGTACAACCCAAACGGTTCGTCTGATTTTAAAAAATCCTTCACTTTAGATTGGAAAACTCATATTTAGAGATGGTTTTTCTTCTTACGGTTTGTTGTAACTCTGATAATAACAGAGTTACCCTATGTCATTGGACTTTTGAAACACCCTGTATATAAACTGGTGGAAATTATAACAACATTTTCATTCTGATCCTTAAAATATTATTGAGCCACTATGAATAAATCAAATAATTCATTTACTTTTCACGCAATATGTCGTTTATTCCAAATATTTCAAATATTTAACGTGGAACAACTTAAGACACTTGTTGGGGCCGCAGTGGCTCAGTGGTAGAGCGTTCACCTTTAGTGCTTGGGGTCCCGGGTTCGATCCAAGCCCCCGCCAAGTGAACTTTGTGGTGGACAAACACCGTGTGCGTGGGTTTTCTCGGGGTTCTCCCGTTTCCTCCCACTTTCTTCATTCCACCATTTCATTCATTACTCATCATCACCGTCTCCTTTAGCCTAACCGGCATAAACGTGGGACGTAAAACTCAAAAGATTATTTAAAACTCTTGTTGATTCTTCTGAAAAAGAAGTAAGATATACTAAGTCGTCGTCATGGATACCAAAAACATTCCATTACCTATATTGCAAAAATATTTACACTTTCTTCTTCTATCGGAATAGCAGGCTAGTGCATATAAAAATCAAGTATCGCCCAAGAAAAATTACAAGCTTATTACAAGAAAATGATACTTTTTACAAGAAAATGATAAATAGAAACCTCCCCTTATTTTTGAGGTCGGTTAGTAAGAAGTGCCTTTCTTTGAAACAATACCACTATAGCTTGTAATCGGTTAAAATTAAGGCAGAAGCATACCCCCAACTCAACCAAACCAAACCAAAGTAAAATAAAAGGTACGGACCACTGTACTAAATTTTCTCGATCCTGTTTTTAAGATCACGACAAGCTATGGTTATTACTCAATTACTTAGGACTGTTTATGAAAAATGAACAAAATCCCCTGAGTTTATTTTTCACGAAATCTGATATCTTTCAGAAAGAAATACTTTCTGATAAGCATAAACTGTTTCGCATATTTTTTTAAGTAAACATATCATGACACATTAGAGCTGTTAATGAAACATTTAACTGTAAAAGAAAGAAGATTTAGGTAAATTCTCCATACTAAGCTTTGAACGCTCCCTCTAAGATCCTGAGCATTATTATTGTAAGTAACGTTAAAATGGTTCGTTACGTAGTTTTTTTTTATTTATAGTATCTATGATAAAGTATTTGTTTCATAGACCAAGTAATGCTTTACAATGAAATAAAACCAAAATCCTTGCATCTGGTGAAATTCCAGACAGGCTACAGGCAATTTTGCCAATGCACTATAATAGTATCTCAAAGTGGATTATTTAAATAATGGAAACTTTATCCAATGAAATTGAATCTTTCAGTTTTACGTCTCACGATTGTACCGCATAGTGTAAAGGAGATGGTGATGATGAGAAATGAATGCAATGGGGGAATGAATAAAGTGGGAGAAAAAGGAAGAATCACAAAAAAATCTATTCACACAGTTTAGGCGAATTGTATGTGCATCGAAACTTACAGACAGATGCACATTATACAAATATAATTTACTCTTTATGTGGACCTTGTGAAATGGGTTAGTCGCTTGGAAGCTTGAATACCATTTTTTCATCATCAGGATAATATTTTCTTTCCTGTTGTCGCTCAAAATTGAAAATAAATGAATAAATAAAAACTTTATTCGGTTCAACAGTTTATGGCACGACTAGTTACTGATAAAGTACCCTAATTTTTATGAGAGTGCAGAAGAAATTCGAACTTCAGAAAATCCCATTAAAAAAAAATAGTTCTTAATTTTCTCTCAATACGTTAACGGGATAACCTGACAAATGAACAAAGAAATAAGTGGGTAAATAGACAGAAAGAGATCAAAAGAGAACACTTTTAGATGGAGGTTTGTCGGGATCGTAACACGGCAAATTATGGATGTGTTAAAATATCAAATATTATTTTTGATAAAGTGGATACTTTCAAATATCTAGGATCAATATTAATAGACGAAAACCATATTTACGAAGAAATTAAATGTCGACTAAAAGCAGGGAATTCGTGTTATTATTCAGTTCAACATCTCTTGTCGTCGCGCATGCTGTCGAGGAATTTGAAGCTTAAAATATATAAAACGATAATTAGGCCTGTTGTTCTGTATGGTTGCGAAACATGGTCGTTTACTCGGCAGGGTTGGAAATAATTGTTTTTTTTTAAAAAAAAGCACAAAACATGTGTTTAAAACATAAAAAGGGTGTTCAAAATGTTTTAAACATGTTTTAAAAATTTTGAACAGTTTGAAACATGATTTTAAACATATTTCAAAATCGTGTAATAGCGTATTTATTAAGACTTCTTTGCTCTTGCAAAAGATCTTTTCATTTATGTTATTCCCGTTAAGACTGCATCGTGTTGGAACATAATATTTCAGTATAGATTAATAATTCTCAACTCATTTCATATCACGACCCCCTTTCATTACACCCTCTTGCCAGTGACTCTCATAAGTACTTTCTAGCTTGTTGATTTTAAAATCTACCTACTATAGATATTTCACACAATCTATCAATATACATGGCAAAACAAGAGTCCTTACCATCCTTGTGTGTTGAGAATGGGTTGAGCGAGAATGATGAAACTTGGAAGTGGTCTGACACATGAGATGGTGTTATCAAGCATCATGGCGGACATCTTTGCTTCGTATTCGAAATTTCAAATGCAAAAGGAGTCATGTTACATGTTTTAAGGCTAGAATTTTACCAGAAATATAGTTGTGCGGTTATTTTAGCCCTAAAGCAAGTCATTTCGGAGTTACCGCTTCTGAAAATTATGCCTTTAGGGGCTAAGCTCGCGTTTCGTGGAGGAGGATGAGATTTTTGTTGCAAAATTTCATTACTATTTCAGAACACTGATGCTAATAAAATTATTTTAAAATGATACATTTTCGAAAAGTAATGTTTGAAGCACACTTCACGTTGTGCTATCTTTAGAACATGCTCTGTAAGCCTATGTAATTGGTTGTTTTTTCAGTCAATAAACTATTGATGAAAAGTAATATTTGGGGCGTTCAAAGCACAATGGATCCAAATCGATTTTCAATAAAGTTCAGTTTTGCTCAGCAAATGAATTCCATTTCAAAATGTAATATCTTCGCAATCAAGAGTCGAAAATAAATGTAACTAAAACCATGCGAAAGGGCGTGGGATAGTTTCATATGACAGTGGGACAGGAGGGCAACCGCCCCCCACCCCGAATTTCAGATTTTGGGGACAGTAAGGCAGTTTTAGAAATCTTTTCATAAGCAAAGTCCAACAGAACAAGTTTGAGGTTCTTACACCGAATAAATACGGAAAGCATACAAATGATTAAAACTGGAAAGTTGCTTAGGCCCAATTTCCAGATTTTAAGCAGCCTCGAAACTCGAAAGTAGAGCCACATTTGGAATCCTTGGGCCAAAAAATTTACAAGAGAGCAATATAGACCTATAGCTCTTTACGGCCAATGAAAATGGATTATAACTTATCAAAATCCGTATTTATTCCGTGTAAGGACTTGAATCTTTTTATGTTGGACTTTGCTCAGCAAAAGGTTTCTAAATCCGCATTACTGCCCTCAAAACTTGAAATTCAGGGTAAGGGGCCGATGACCTCTAAACGAGCGCCCTTCTCTAGCAACAACCATATAAAATTCTAGATTGCATCTGTCATGTAGTTTTTCTTTCTTTCGTCTCGGATTCGTAGTTGTGAAAATGTGACGTTTTCCGTCGGTGTATTCTTTTGGATAGGTGCTGATTGCCACGGGTGCTGACTGCCACGACGGCGTGCTGACTGCCACGAGCCTGGGAGAAACTGTATTTGGAAAGAGATGAATTAATCCCTCATACTAAGTTTATGATTATTAATTAATTTAGTAATCATCACAGCAAATCTATGTGGCATCCTATAAGTTACAAAGTTGCTCACTAAGTGGAACGGCATACACTTGGATGTTTATAAAGGGATTGTCTTTTCTGTTATATGTACAATTTGCACATTTCGTTGTTTATATTAATTGTTTTATTGTATTATTTAATGGATATGATGGTCTGAAGCCAGCTGACAAGGGAAGTTTGGGAGAAGGACTCACCTGCAGAGAAATAAGCATGTCATTTGAAGAACCAAGTCATGCTGAATACAACAGGTAATAAAACTTCTGTACGTTGAGAACTGTTCGAGATATTCAGCTTGGAAATTTATATGAGAAAATGAGTGGATGCACGTTTCAATGCGTTAAGCATTCTCACCCATGGCGAAGCCTGATCGTTTGAACTTGCTATTAGTCTAGGGGCCGTACATAGGTCCTGTTGGAAAGTTTGACTTCAGAGAATTTTTCTTCAGATATTTGTTAGACAGTTGAAATGCATGACTTTTGGCTTGGGTACGTTGTTCCAGTACCGTCAGTTTTTTCAAAATGGCTGCCAAATCCAATATGTCGGCCAGATTTAACATGTTTCAAATAATAAGACAGAAAACTCATATATATATTTTATAAAATACGTTAATTTTTTTATTGTAACTTTTTCTACATAAAATTAGCTTTCCAAAGACATATAGAACGTTAGTGTTCGAATTAAACTTTTGGATTGGGGGTGCTTGTGCTTATTAGTATAATATATATAAATGAAATGTAATGTATCTTATAATCTCTTTTTGTTTCATTCGTTCTCTTCATATATTTATTAGACAGTTGAAATGTATGATTTTTGGCTTGGGTACGTTGTTCCAGTCTGTCAGTTATTTTTTTTTCAAAATGACCGCTAAATCCAATATGTCGGCCAAAACTGACATGTGTGAAACAATGAAATAAAAACGTGTTTTCTTTCGAAAATATGAAATGATGCTTTTGATGAAAGGACTCAGTAGCATTGATTTCAAGAGAAATTCCTATACAAGAACTTTCAAAAAGGACCTATGGGCTTTTGACTATGTTGATGTCGCTTGCACTTTAGGTCCATTTTCATATTATTTAGGATAAGTACCCACAAAACATTCTGCACCAAACATAATAAAAACGAAAGTAAATTTCTTTCAGCCGGTTTGTTAATTTCACATAAACATAACTTACATACTATTACTTTCACATCATCACAAAGAAACAGTGTACATGTGTTGATATAATTATCACAATGATTATTCAGGTATAAAATAATAAGACTCAAGCGTTCATCGCAGCACGTCACTTTCATTCATACTGATTGCGACAATGAATGTTTCTCCCACAGGCACAGAACCTACAACAGGTAATTTTGTGAACTCGACAAACACAGGTATTTTCTCTAGCACACTTTTTACAATGGCATGGATGAGGAAAATCATCTGGCAAACTACTTTCAATAATTTCTGGTATAATATTATCATCTTTACACACGTAACCGTATTCAGTTGGAGTTAATTTGGGCATCTTATCAAAAATATGAAACCAACTATAACTTTGTAAGTATGCACGTTTTATGTGCAGTCGTAAGCTTGAAGATGTTGGAGCTAATTTAGTGAAATCAAGTCTCTTCATTCTGTTGTACTGATAAATGCGGAGAGCATTTATTGAGGTGAATTCCGGTGATAAGACTTGAGAAAGAAATTTCTCTGCGTCGTCCATCATATTGTCTGACAATTCAGTTTTTCCGAACTGTGTTAAAAGTTGTGGGCTATGCTTGGCCCATTTCAGAGCTGAACGTTTACTTCCTATTTTACTGCTTGTGTCACACCCTGTTAATGCATGAACAGCGGGAAGGATTTGAATCACTTTGTAGTCCAGAACATCGCCAAAGACATGAACGGGGACATAACGTGAAGTGTTTCCTTTTCCGCACAGAACCCAAAGTTCGCTCAAACCATTGCTCCTAAAAGTGTTTAAAAAGTAATACACTGCGCAGACAAAAACATCAGCATCAGATGAAGCTAGCACTACTCTTTTAACACCTGTGTCAGTTACAGCGTGCTGAATGTGAAGAAATAATCGTTCATCTGCTTCTTCAAGTTGTGACGAAAGGTCGGCAATTTCAATGAATTCGTTACCATTCATAATCCCACTTTTTTCTCCATGCTCACCAAATCCACCGATGTATATCTCTCTGTCAGGCCATTCAATGTCTGTCGATCGCATATATTCCACGAAAAATTGCTGGAATTTAAGTTTATTTGTTGCCGATGCCCAGAATGCTTCCATATTCTTTGGAAGAGGAGTTTTTGACCCTGAAATAGTCATCTCTATGGGATCTACTTTTGCTCTTCGACAACGTTCCGATGACTTGACACTGTTTTCATTATAAACGTCAAAGACAATATCTATTCGAGAAGAACAACTGGAAATAGCTTGAATACGCTGTAAAATTAAATGTGCAAAATCTCCAAATGTTTTCATTGATGTTTTGACTGAAGAAATTACTCTAGCATGCAGCATGAAGTCAAACACAGTTGCAGTCTTTAAGCTTGAAGGTGGAAGAAGAGAAATATTACATTCCTTAAGTTCTCTTTCCAGCTCATGAACGAGATCCGACTTATTAGGTTTTTGAAGAAAGCCATCTTTTGTTAGAAAGAATGAAGTCGATGTCAGCTCCCAACATAGTAACTTATCGATAGGGTATTCTCTTTCCCGAGCAACATCAATAGTACGGAGTGCCTCAGCAGTTTCTTTCTCAACACTGATTGGTTCCTGCAACTTCTTTGGTATAACTTTCTTTAGCCTTGGAAGAGGATCTAATAGCCTTTTGGTCTTATCAACGAAACGTTCACGTTTAAAAGAGTCATACTCTTTTTCGCCGTGTGAAACGCAATTTAATCTATAGTACTGATCATCCTCTTCAAAGTGCTTCCCAGTGATGATATTAAAGATACCATTTAGCTTCAAGTCAAATGGATTTCCACGTTCACTGATGTATTTCATGATGCATTTTATGTTTGCTTCATCCCTTTTGGTAATTGATGAAGAAAATTCGTGATGCACAGTGAACTCCGACTCTTCGAGGAGACCGCACATCTTTTGGTGGAACTGATGTATGTTCGATTTTTCATGCTTTATGAGGTCACGCTGTGCTACAGATTGTTTTCTTCGCGTTATTCCGATAATCCCACTGTGATCTTTTGCAGGCTTGTTGTACAGTTGCTCTAAAGCTTGATCCATGGCAACGCTGCTAAACTTACGATCTCCATGCTGCACAACGAAGCCACCAGCAAGGAACTGTGAATAAACGCTGGGGTGACTAAACTCAAGTTTCATGCAATCTTCAAAGTACAGAGAGCCCCATCTTGCGTAATTGATTTTTCCGAATGCAAAAAAAAAGAGGCAGTGCTCTTCGAACTGCTGAGAGATGCAGTTTCCAATTGCCTTCCCGGTCAGCACGAATAATGTCACGAAGGATGGGGAATATTTCAGTAAGGAATGTGTTCCAGTACTTGAACATCACTGACTTTGCATTTCCTTCGTTGAGAAATGCTTGAAAACATTTGTCGAATTCGTGAAGATTGGACTCCACGTATTTTACCTCAGCACTTGCTTTCTGATCGTCTGCCTTTATACAAGCTTCCTGCAGCGTTCGAAACAACTCGCGTATCTCTAAATGTTTATGGCCTTCAGGAGTATTGAAAAACTGTTCGAACTGAAGGCGTTGTATTGCTTCGGAAAATAAAAATAGTCCTCGAACAGCCCGTGCGTAATGGTTACCATTAAGGATGCTCTCGACTATTTTCGGACCAAATGTTTCTGTTTCGATCAACACTTCCTTTACTCCACTATTTTCCAGAAATTGCCCAATGCAATTTATTATTACTTTACACATATGAAAGGATCCTAAACCGATAAATATGTTTGCAAATTTTGTTGGCTCCCACAACTGTATTTCCCGTGCAATTCGATACACTCCTTCGTCGCACCACAGAGAACCCTCATTAATCTGAACTTGGCACATCGCGTTTTGAAAATTCAGCATTGTTGTATAAATGGATGAGACATCAGTGGCTGGGTGAGGCAGAATAGGAGTATATGCAACATTCGTCTTTGGCAACTGTTTACTCGTCACAATAGAATTAAAGGAACTCCAGGAAGGTATTTGCTTGTCTGCAGGAAACTCTTCTTCAGACTCAATAGGAAGCTGTTGGAAGTATCTAGTCAAATACCAGATTCGATCAATAATCGCAGTTCGAACGGATTCTTCAACACTGACGACCGTTTCACTTGCAATGTAATCCTGCCCAATACAACCTCTAGTTTTAGGTGTAATGAATTTTACTAACTTTTGGCACTCTAGAATGTTATCAAATGTTTTCCTCCGTTTATCGAACTCAAAACTGTCTAGTGTCATGTTTGATGAAGCAAAGTCTTTGTCCAAAGTGGCACTATCCTGGAAAATAACTAGAACAGTGTCGTGTGTTCCCCCAATCCCAGATGGTATGTTTTCTTCCAGGTCAAAGTTATCCATCGCTGCTCTAATGGGCCGGTTCGCACGAATTACTGGTGGTAATGGCAATCTGTTGCCTTCTGCAAGTGATACAGTTCTCCATGCAAGGGAATGGTCCTGTCTCTGCACAGTGTCATAGCTGACACACAGACCGAGGTGGTTGAAAGCAGTAATAAGGGACTTGGATCTGCATGCATCATGAATTGCTTGTGCGTTGCTTACATGCAGCGGAGTCTTTTTCTTCCCACCATGAACCAGATAAAAGATTATCTGAAAAATGGCGTCGCATTTTCTTTGAACATCATCTGCATTATTTTCTTTTGGAATTAGCACACTCAAGAATTGGTCCCACAAAGGTGGACGGTTATCTGTGTATTTACTGAATGAAGCTTCGAGATCACGTTCATCACCAAACTTGTTATCCAGATCAAAGGTAAACTGTAAGCACTCGTTACGTAGTAACTTGGCGGCATTTACTACAGGTTCATTAGCTCTGATTTTGTCTACAACAGATGAAATATTAGCGTTTGATGAAAACACAAGTTGCGACAAATTTCTCTCTTTGGGATACGAAAACATGATTTGATCGCCAAATTTTTTAATAAGCATGTGTTTCAGCTCCTTATTAGTCACAGGAGAGGAAAGATTGCATTCAGTGTTCATGAAAGAGCACATTTCACTTAAGCTGTAGCCTTTTGTGGGAAAACCTAATTTTTGAAGTAGTAGTTCAAAAGCCACATCGACGTTATTAGATTGTTCAGTTTCTGCTTTGACTTGTTTCTGAGCATGAACATATTTTGACAGATAACCACTCATACACACCGCGTGATACATAATGTCAGCCGCAAAAACACTGTTTTCATCCATGAAAGTACTGGTTCGGTAATAAACATCGTCCTTTAGGAGTCGAGTGGCAGACAAAAAGACACTGGCTCGATCCTTTTCACATATTCGATAGAGTTTTGTGTCGCGTTTGTAGGACTTGTAGTTGCAAATAACACACCGGTCAGCGGAAAGAGAGCCTGAATGCCTACTCGAGCGTCGTTTTCGGCCCGTTTGATGCAAATCACCTACATTTTCTACATCAACTTCATCGCATGTCTTCTTAATACGTTTTGCTTTTAGGATGTAAGTTTTATAACATTGCATATGATAAACGACCCTACAATGATCATCTTCTGTAATGCTTTTAAATATATTGTCACCACATTTCAGGGAAGCTTCGTTCAATTTCTTGCGTCCGTTGGCAGTTCCATACAGAGGTTTTCCACGAACATAGCGGTGGCACACGACACATGACGATCCCTCTAAAGAATCAGAGCGCCATCTTTTACAAGGTGATCGCTTCAGTGAAACTCCTTCCATGTTGATTTACTGTTTATCTGAAACAAACGAAACAAAAAGAGATTATAAGATACATTACATTTTCATTTATATCTATTATACTAATAAGCACAAGCACCCCCAATCCAAAAGTTTAATTTGAACACTGACGTTCTATATGTCTTTGGAAAGCCAATTTTATGTAGAAAAAGTTACAATAAAAAATTAACGTATTTTTTAAAAATTTATGAGTTTTATTTTTTATTATTTGAAACATGTCAAATCTGGTCGCCATATTGGATTTGGCAGCCATTTTGAAAAAAACTGACGGTACTGGAACAACGTACCCAAGCCAAAAATCATGCATTTCAACTGTCTAACAAATATCTGAAGAGAAATTCTCTGAAGTAAAAATTTCCAACAGGACCTATGTATGGCTCCTCGACTATATTGCTTGATCACTAGGGTCCATTCACAGACAAATTGTCCATTACAAGTTGCATGACGGATGACAAAGACCTAATGGTTGAGAATATACCAAAGAATTGCACACGATTTGTGCAACCATTTAATGTGTTTTGATTCCGTTCAATCAAAGATTATGGCAGGAGATTTGTACATAGTATGAATCTTCTTCATCTGGACGTTATAAAGTACCAACGAAACAATCAAATAAAGTTCATGTCCATACGAATCACTTCCGATCGATACATTGGATTGTTTCAGTTTGCGTTCTACAAGGCAGGTTACGAACAAATTATAGGCCTATTAACTTTGAATCACTTGTCGAATTTGCTTTTTGCTTCGGAACTGTTCTCTTGATGGATGCAACACAATTGCACATATAAAATGTTCATGGTGCAGGGGAGTCTTTTGCCTGCGTCATTTCTTCATAAAACAGAAGAACAACAGTGATCAATTTTCATCTCTAACCTATGATTATTGTGAACAATGTAATGACTAATTGTATCTAACAAACCCGTTAGTTATTGCGAAACACTTTTTTTCTGTTACTTCCGATAGCTTTCAATTCGTATGTCATTATTCGTTACTAATTATGTTGTACTTAATGCGTATAAATGCGTATATCCTCATTTTCTCATATAAACTTCCAAGTTAAATATCTCGAACCGTTCTCAACCGTACAGGAATTTTATTAGCTTGTTATAATCAGCATGAATTGGGACTTCAAATGGCACGCTTAGTTTCTCCGCAGGCGAGTGCTTTCTTCTGAACTTCCCTTGTGAGGTACAGCCAGCAGTGCTTTTTTGATGGAACTTTCAAGAGCTGCTCGAAACAATTTGCACAGCTGTACACAGTTCATGTTGACATAGGGAGTTCAAGTGAGAATATATAAATCGTACCAATTTTGTACGCACCGTTCCCTGACAAAACTGAAAGTACACTCATGTCCAAAATTATTGTCGCATATCTATAACTGTCTTCTTGTAAGTATATAATTTGATAATTTTGCAGAGTACTTTTAATACTTATATTATGTGTATAATCAGGATATTTATATTTGTGATAAATTTCAAAGGAAAAGAATTATAAATACGAAAATCATAATGAGTAAAATAAAATGTAAGTAAATGGACAAGAAAATTTTATTTTCGTTTTATTGTTTTTATTTACTGCTCTTTTGTCATGAAATTTACCACATACTTGTCTTTGCCGATTATACACATACTAACATTATGAGAAATATCGGGCGAATTCGTTATCAAATTATATTACTAGAAGAACATATTGTAATCATGTGACAATAATTTTGGACATGAGTGTACATACAGAGATCTGTTTACCTTTGTTAGGTGTTGGTCGGAACAACACGATCCTAAGGATCATCTAGTTTCTTTCATGCTTCTTGGCGTCCGGTAATGTTACGTCTAGCAACTTTCTCTCAGGCTCGTGGCGGTCAGCACGCCATCGTGGCAGTCAGCACCTTGATATTGGCAATCAGCGTCAGTCGTGGCAATCAGCACCAATAATTGGCTGTGGCAGTCAGCACCCGTGGCAGTCAGCACGCCACCATTCTTTTGGACATACCTTGCATTTATTTAACGTAATTATACATCATTGACTATGGCATTCGGAGCTTGACTTGTAAATCATTCCCAAGGTGCAGCATATACAATATAATGTTAATGTCTTAAATTTATGAGCAAGGAATGGGAAATTAGCCCTTCTTCACCACCATCAACGCCCTTGTCTTGCAGTTGTCCTATGAAACTCTAGTCAACACACTTTCACGTGTTTTTTTTTATTTCATTTATTTCGTATCCTTTGCTACAACATACTACGTTTATTGAAGAAAAGTGAACTTTTCTGAAAATGGACTTGGATCCCTTGTGCTCTGAATGCTTCATATCTAAAAATATTCTATAAAAACTGAGTTAGAGTCAAATTTATCCTGCAACCCAAGTTTGTTCGAATCGCATAAAATTAGTTTGTTTAGTTTGATTGATTACAGTCTTGTACCAGTAGCAAGGCTATATGAGGCAGGGCTTTTTGTTTAAAGTGGGATCCGAACCATTACTTTTGACATTTCACGTCGGATCGCAGTCAATATCTCTACAGCAAATTCCGGCGTCTCGTGCCTCTATCCTCAAAATGTAATGTTAAAAGACCGAAAGTTGCGCCCTGTAACGTGGTGCATACAGACAGACAGACGAACAAATTGAGATCAAATTGTCCCAGACACTGACGTTACAATAAGTATCACTCTTTAATAGTTAGTTACGCGGGCAATTTGCATACCTTGCGCTTTCTCGCCTGGTCCCTTCATACAATCTATGCCAAGGTGTAACGTTTTAAAGAAAATTTAGAACTGAGGTGGGGAAGAGGGACGAAATAAAATTTTCATAATATAATGAAAAATATATTATTGTTGATACAAAATTAATTCTTACCTGAAGTTTCGAGTTGCACCTCAATCACATCAATGACGTTAGAATCATCAGAAGCAATTTTCTGATCAACATTTTTACCATTTGTATGGGATTCCAGTTTTTTTTTTTCACAGCATTGCATTTTTCATAATGGTTCTTCCTTCTTTAAACTAAACCAACAGTTCTTTCTTACACGTTTTGCGACGAACTCGTATAGTCGTTTTCTTATCTGATCGAGTTTAAGTTACTTTAACACGTTCGCTGCTGAAAACGCCCATCGGCGTCCAGTACTGAATTTGGCATATGCACCGGACGCCTTTTGGCGCTTGTCCCTGCAGCTGATTCACTTTCCCGCCAATACCTGCACTAGCGCTGGCGGGAAAGTGAATCAGCTGCAGGGACAAGCGCCGAGCGGCGTCCGGCGCATATGCCAAATTCAGTACTGGACGCCGATGGGCGTCCTCAGCAGCGAACGTATTAATAAATTTGCTCCAAATGATGTCCTTCCCCCCCCCCCCCGTAAAACTCGTTAAATGATTCCAAGTTGTACGGAGACTGAAAACCAACATGAACTGTGTCAACGAATGCCTGCATTATTTTAATTGCAGAACCGCAATTTATCAAATAACCTTTTGTTTGTTTTCTGAATACAACACAGAAATTTGTTTTCATGATAATTGTTTTATTTATTTTTTTTAATATAAGTTCCACAAGTAGTCCAACCTTCGGGAAATAAATTGTAGATAATCACATTGACTTGCTGTAGCCACGAGAAATCATAACATTCACATGGGAAGAAAATAGTCTTCTGAACGGGGAGCATTTTTTTGATAATTTCCTTTCTCTGGCAGATTTTTTTTACAAAAATAAAATAAAAAACAAGAATTTTAGGAATAATCCAAAAAATGCATCAAAACATTGCGATCTTGGCCAATAATTAGTTGTTTTTTTTTTTTTTTTTATCAGGGCCCACAAAAGTTTGAAACGGCTCCTAAATCGTGTTTTCGTACTTTTCACGGAATAAGCACACCATACTGAGTAAATTGTTAGTTTAGGTTTTGCTACACTTTGTGTAGTTCTCAAAATGTAGAGTGTACGAGAAAATGTTTGATTGTATGAAATGTATTGAACGTTTTGGATAAGGGATCCCAAAACTTTTGAAGGGTCCTTAAATCGAGTTTTCGTATTTTTTGCGGAATAAGCACATCAAACTGAAGAAGTTTAGAAACGGAACGGAGAAGTGACCTGTAGACAATCGAGAATATGCTGATGATTTGGTTCGAGGAGACAGGCTCGTTATAGTTCAGAATGTTGCTGATGTATTGAAAGTTTCGTATGGCTTTGTCCAGGGAATAACTGTTGAACTGGGGGTATCAGAGTCACAGATTCAGTGACTTCAATGGATGAAGTTAAAATAGCTTTTAAAATCATAGATCAAAAAGCAAACGGCTGAATTTTTCGAAAGTAACTTTGATTCCTGGGTTCGACGATGGCGCAAATGTATTCAAAATCATGAAAACTATATTGAATGGTGGTTTTCTGTAGAGGACAGTTCAGGCTATGATCTGTAAAACTTTTTGCTGTTATTGTTTATTAATACATTTTTATGCCACGCGAGGCATTACTTCTTGACCCACTCTCGTACATTAATTACACAATATGTTATTATATTTCGTCATCTAATATAGCTGTGATTTCAAATTGTCTATTTCCATATCTTACATATGTCACAACTATAAATATCGATTTCAGTAAATAATCTTAATATGGAAGTGTAAAATAATTTTGTACTGATTTCTCTTGGAAGGTCAACTCTAAAGATAATAGAGCAAATTACTATATTGAAAAAAATGGCAGGTGTCTTGCCTATTCTAATTCCTTAATCATTCTGATAAAACTAATAGGAAGCCACTTGCAAGTTCAATGTTTGAGAATGTCCTTTTTATGAAGTTTCTGAGAAAGAAGAAGAAGAAAAAAGCACTTGCTCTATATTGTTCCGAAAATGGCAGATTATCTAAATGGTTTCACGTGTTTCCTTACTGATAATAATTTTGAAAAAAAAAAATGTAAGTCATGGTTCGATTAAGAAAGAATTATTTTTTTCAGAATGTTTGTTTGGTTAACATTGTTCAACCCTATCACTTGTTTTCTTTTTTTTCATTTTTTTTATTGGCTAGAAGTCAAACACATGACAAAATATTTGGTCTTCACCTTTTGGGTTCTTCGTAGAAGTTGATCTTTGTATAAAATCGTAACCTTATCATTTCCTTAACTGATAATAAATATGTATAAATAGCATGAAATAAATCGAACGCTCAGCTTTTTGGTTCTGCTTCATGTATACTTGGCGGGCTATGGCTCTTTCACAGTTCTCGATTATCTTTAGTTTGGTATCAGCTGCTTTGCTGATACAAAATGCTGTCGCTTTCAAGACTGTTATATACGACTTTGAAGATGGTTTAGGAGATTTGGAACAAAATCCTTATTCAACTGTTCTGTGGAAATATGTGACGTATACTGATCTTTCTAACCTTGTTACAACACCTGTAGCACATCCTCGAGATGGTGGTTCAGGATTGGCCATTGTTGATTTGCAATCCCAAATTTCTGGTGGTGCAGCTTTCAATACTCATTGGTTGAATATTTCTTATGGTGGTAAAGTATCCCTGGAATACTTTACAAGATCGTATCTTCCAGAGGCTAATAATGTCCAACTGTATTATCTGGAGCAGTTAACCGGTGTACAGCATGAGTTACTGAATCTCTATCATGAATCTAGCAAAGAAAATAGCCGTTTTCGAGTTGCTTCTGCAGATATTCCTCCTGGTATTGAAGGACCAATTCAGGTAAGAAGACCTAGTATTCATAGATAACTTTAAATCTATACGTACACAGCTTGTATATGCCTTATTGGACAATAATTAATTAGTTACTAGTAGCAATAGTGTTAATTTTAATATATTCATTGGTCAGAAGAAGATAAAACTACTAATAGACTTCTTCAGACATACTTTAACTTAAAATTCCTTTGATCGATTATGGTAACTGAGGTTGAAACAATCAGCAAATTATTCAAATGACTGACATCTACCACTGAATTAAAACGTTAAGGTAATTTCGAGTTTGTCGTAATGGTCAAGTTTCTTTTTGTTTGAGCATCTAAGTGTTGGATTGTATAGAACTCCTTCAATAATGTTAATAAGAGTGTCGGCTGTGAAGGAAAGTGCTTTTCTGTGAATTGTGATAAAAGTGGAATTAAACGAGACATGGGAGGCTTCTAACCCCCTTCGCTCGCTGACGCTCGCTCAGATATGTTTCTTAACGTAAGTCACGTTTTTTTTATGTCACCACGTAATATTACGTCACGATCCGGTGGTGGAACTTCAATGTAAATTAAACCTCAACCTGGTTTCGTTACCACATTCATGCCATTCCACAATTTGATATTAGTCTATCTATCAAGGTCAAAACACTAACTAAAAACCACGATGTTTTTATTTATTTCCAGTTGCTTTCGATTTTCAATCATATTGTTTGCACTTTATAAATAATCTCATGAATATTCAGTTCAGAAACATAAATGGAAATGATTGTGGCCCACCAATCATATTGCCATATTTTGCAAATGATAAGACTTGTCATCACACAATTACTTATTCACATGAAGGTAAATAGACACAGTGGCTCACGCTTACCACTGGTGCGTGGGGTCACTAGTTTGATCCCGGCTAAGTAAGTTTTTGGTAGACAGCATCGTGCTCGTGAATTTCCTCTGGGTACTCCCATTTCCTCCCACTTTCCCATTCCACCAATTTTTCCATTATCATTCACTTGCTTTAATCAGTGGCGTAATTAAAACCTTGGGGGCCCTCACGCAGACAGCCTGGAGCGAGGCCACTTCTCCACGTCCCACTTCACGATTTGGGGGCCGCTGATGGCTTTAGCCCCCCCGCAATGCGGGGTCTGCGGGACCCTTATTTATGCTCATGGCTTTAATCATCCCTTAGACTAACGAACATAATCGTGGGACGTTAAACTCGAAAAAAATCATTTCATTTTTTTTTTTCATGAGAGGTAAATAGGCAATTGAGACCATAACTTTTTACAGCATTTTTCCCCACTGAACGATATTAGACCGAATCACAAGTGTTCGTATCCCATGCAGCTGATCTAGTGTCTAGCGAGTACACCCTTGCTGTATGGAATCTTCGATTTCAGGTTGGAGAACGTTACGATGATTCTAATTATTTCATACGATGTAAGTCCATCTCTCATATAGCATCTGTGCTGAAACGGAATGTTAAACTCTAATCAACGAACAAATTAGAAATGGTCATTGGGACACGGACATTACACCGAAAGAACACATACTATTCACACACGGAAGAGGCGGTAATTGTACATCCCTATTTACTGAGCTTTAAATCATATGGTTTTGTATATTTACGTTACTTGATCAGAAAGTAATTTTTTTAAATAAGCGCTAGGTTGGTTGTATTTTATGCGAATTTTTATTCTTATTCTAGTTTCTTCAACACGAACATTATGTAGGATTAATAGTTTAAGATGAGATCCGAACATACGAGGGTCGATCAGAAAGTAAGGTTACAACGCCTGCAGTGAAACGTGTATATATTATTTCATACAACCAATAGAGCCAATAAATAGTACATACGAGGAATGATCAGAAAGTAAAGTTACAAAACCTGCAGTGAAACATGTATATATTATTCCATGAATCCATACAACCAATACAGCCAACAAATAGTACAGACGAGGAATGATCAGAAAGTAAGGTTACAAAGCCTGCAGTGAAACGTGTATATATTATTTCATACAACCAATACAGCCAGCAGATTGTACATACATTGGGTTATTTTTCGACGTAGTCGCCATATCGATTCAGGCACTTGTCGCATCGTGGATTGAGTTTGAAGATTCCCTCCTGGTAAAAATGTTCTCCTTGCGTGTTCAGTCACGTTGTCACGAAGTGTTCCACCTCTTCGTCTGAAGCAAAGCGACGGCCTCCTAGGTGTTCCTTCAACTGCGGGAACAAGTGAATGTAGCAAAGCGACGGCCCCCTAGGTGTTCCTTCAACTGCGGGAACAAGTGAATGTAGCAAAGCGACGGCCTCCTAGGTGTTCCTTCAACTGCGGGAACAAGTGAATGTAGCAAAGCGACGGCCTCCTAGGTGTTGCTTCAACTGCGGGAACAAGTGAATGTAGCTTGGAGCGAGGTTCGGGCTGTAGGGAGAGTGATCGATGATGTTCCAGCAAAACTGCATGAACAGCGTGGTGGTCTTCTGGGCTGTATGTGCTTCTCGTCAGTGACGGTTTCTCTACCAGCAGCAAATATTCGACACCACTCTGTGACATGCTGACGAAACATTACAGTCTCTCCGTAAACCTCTACCAGCTGCCGGTGAATTTTGATTGGGTTATTTTCCCCCCACAGAAATCAAATAACTGAGCGGACTTCTTCACGAGAATAGTTTTCCAAACGAGTCGCCATTTGTGTTTACCGACAACTAGCGCCGTAAGTGGCTAAACGTAGGAGACTGAAACTCTGCACAGTTGCCAACTCCATGTATTACAATTACAGCACACTCCTCATTCGTCTATAACTAGACTTGCTAAATTTATGAAGCTTCAAACCAGGACATTGTTAATACCAATATTTTATCAAAAATGCTCGTGATAAATTCTCAACTTAAGAATACTTATACACAATGAAAATTCATAGTGTACGTTTTTCAAAATTCTAATATAAAATTTATTCTTACACACCACTCAGAATTCAAACAAATTTACACTGCATAAATATTACCTAGTATTATTCACAATGACATTAGTTTGATTTGTAGTATCAAATAATAATAATGCAAAAAATCAGTGTGAGGTATTTTAGTCTCAAAATTTGCTGCTCAGCAGTCAAATTTTGTGTTTTCAGTTCTCAAGCGCTTTAATTTCTCTCAAGACTTGTTTCTTGCTGAAATATATAGATTTAAAAATAGCAAGACAAAATTTAACAACTAACTAGTTTAACATCCACAAAACAAGGATGAAAGGAAAAACTACTGCATATTATTTAGGCTTATACTTTTCACTTGAATGAACCATTAAGATAAGGAACTTATTATTCTTTATTTTATCAAAGAATTCACTGCAACTCATTGCGAAATTCATTTTGCAGAGCATTAGTCCTTTCATTTTTGATTTTTCCATTCAACTTCTCAATATAAAAAGCGTTAGAAGTTGTTAAATAACGACTAGAAACTAAATTTCTCCGTCGGACCGGAACTAAACACAAAACCGGCCTGGACGCTGGGACGACCCCTTAAGAGTCTTCATCCCGGCGAAATTAAAATACCGCTAATTTTACAGTAATTATGTGATATCTTCAAACAGATAAAAGATAATTGAAATATGGAACAAGAGCGCCCTAGACAATACTATTTTGCGTGAGGTACCGTTATCACAAGTCACCTAGTGGCTTTCCGTTTTCAGCTGTTTAGAAACGCGAAAATAAATGCCGGTTTTCAAAATGGCTCGAAATCGAAAGCAGATAAGTGAGTTGTGATAACGGTTTCTCATGTAAAATGATATTGTCTAGGGCGCTCTTGTTCCACATTTCGATTATCTTTTATCTATTTGAAGATATCACATAATTACTGTAAAATTAGCGGTATTTTAATTTTGCCGGGATGAAGACTCTTAAAACCGGCACGTATGGCAAGCTTATCTATAACAGATAAAACTTCTAAAATATCGGCCTTTAGTTTCTGATCCTTCCTCGGAATGTGTATCTACGTAGGATCGAACTCATGTTCCTCTCAAGAAACATGTAAGCCACTGGTTTTTTGAGAGCTCTACACTTGAGGAAGTAAACAACTGTTAAGTGTTTTTCAAACAATAAACATACACATTCACTGGTAAAATTTGTAAATAATTGTTTGTTTGTGGAAGTTTAACTCCCCATTTTAACTTCGAAGTTATAAAAAGCTTAGACCTACAGTTTAAAATTAAATTCAAACCAACGTAATGAGGTTCAACTTTTCAATGTTTTCCGACCGGAATTCGAACCCAGGAACATGTACACCAAAGTTTTGTGCTAGCCACTAGCCAAGTGACTAAGATTGGAAGACAATAGAAACGCTATTCTCGTGAAGCATAGCTCTGTTCTTGACATTGATAATATCTGGCCATGAAAAAAACAAATCATAACAGTTCTTTACTGTTCAAAGAGTCAATATCTCTTCATTCTGATTGATAAGTGGATAATGTGATTACAAAATCCAAGTACTTATATTTTCAGAAGCGCCGTGCGATAACAGTACTATTATTCAAGTATGACCATTATCACGACATATAAATATTGAATTTTATCAGTAGATTCTTTCCTGATTACTTCTTTCCTGTTCATGTGTCATATAATCACCTATTTTAATTGATTTTGTTAATGTATTTATTTACAAGTAGGCCTGTCTGTACTCATATGAAAAGAGGGAAGATTAGAGAAAAAAATATTTGCAAGAAACCCGCCACCCTCATACACAAACGAAACAATTCTACAACTCTATTTCGACTGTGGGAACGAAGTGGCTCAGCGATAGAGCTTCACCTCTGGTGCATGGAGTACCTGGTTCGATCCCAGCTCGCCCTAACAGTAAGTGAACCTTGAAGTGCCCAAACACCATGCGTCTGGTTTTACTCGGGTTTCTCACGTTTCCCCCACTTTCTTCATTCCACTATTTCATTCATTTCTCGTCATCAAGGTTTCCTTAGCCGAGCCGTCATGACAGTGGGACGTAAAACCTGAAGATTTCTATTTCTATTTCTATTTCTATTTCTATTTCTATTTCTATTTCTATTTCTATTTCTATTTCTATTTCGAGTATGCTGGACAGTTTTCAAGTGGTTAACATAATTGTCGTACAAATGTCACATGCGTCAAAATAACTGTAGCTCTGTTTCGATCCCCGTCGATGCAAGTTTGTGGTGAACAACATTGTATCCGTGGGTTTTCTCGGGGTACTCCCGTTTCCTCCTACATTTTCATTCTAAGATTATTCACTTGCCTCAACTAGCCTAATGAGCATAATAATGGGGCATTAAACGGAACTAAAGATTTTAAATAGGAATACATTTTAAAAAAAATCATTATAATTTTAAATTTTGTAAACTTGCTTGTAAAACTTAAGTTCACAAGAATGCATACGTGCTACCACCACAAACAAACAACACAGCAGCTCAAAGACAACATTTGTGCAGATATATGGGAAATCAGGCAAGAAGTGTTAACCCCTCTTATGAATCATGTGCTACACAGGGCCCGTATCTGTGAGGCCCATAATGGCGGACATCTTAATGATATTACATTCCGCATGTAAGGATAACCAATCTACCATTCTTGATCTTTAAGTTTGTGAAATATCACTTTAAACTATTGATAAATAGAAGTTATTCACAGTTATAACACCTTCGTGACTTTTGGTCCACCCTGTACTACGATTTTTTGACTATGACCATTAGTTTTGAAACTGGAAATCTTATATTTAACCACTTCCGGTTTGAATATAAAGACAAAGATCGAGACAAAACTTAATTTTAAGACTCTGGATCCTTTTCGAAAAAAAAATTTTCTATCTTTAACAATTTTTGCATT
Organism: Thermobia domestica; assembly: GCF_964235325.1. Taxonomy (NCBI): domain Eukaryota; kingdom Metazoa; phylum Arthropoda; class Insecta; order Zygentoma; family Lepismatidae; genus Thermobia; species Thermobia domestica. The sequence continues at coordinate 141,373,738 of NC_137470.1, forward strand.
ACAGAGATAAGTAGTGAGACCAGAAATATCTGTAGATTTTGAATATCACTTTCAGTTTTAATAGCAGAGTTGGGAATTGATATTGAATCTACTTTTGTAGTGATGAATCGATTACGGAAACTGCTTATCCCTAGGTGTTACTATTTTTGTTCTACGCTGGTCAACATTGAAAGCGCAAATATTTAATTTGAACCATTTTTTTTTAATTTTGAAAAAAAAAATGAAATGGAATCTTTGAGTTTTACGTCCCACGATTAAGCCGGTTAGGCTAAAGGAGACGGTGATGATGAATAATGAATGAAATGGTGGAATGAAGAAAGTGGGAGGAAACGGGAGAACCCCGATAAAACCCACGCACACGGTGTTTGTCCACCACAAAGTTCACTTGGCGGAGGCTGGGATCGAACCCGGGACCCCAAGCACCAGAGGTGAACGCCCTACCACTGAGCCACCGCGGCCCCCATTTTTAATTTTGAATAGGGGGGTTAGTAGAGTAGATGAGATTGATTCTTAAGAATGGAGCTATTACCAAAATCTCTTCTCGCCATCTTTTACCGTCTAACTTTGATACCTGTCAAAATACTGACTTATCGATGGAAGAATTTAGCCATTCTGTAAAAAATTCTATACTTATGTACACTCATGTCCATAATGATTGTCGCATATCTATAACTGTCTTCTAGTAAGAATATAATTTGATAATGCTTTTGTAGGGTACTTTTAATACTGATACTATATATATAATAAGGAACTTGATATTTGTCGTAAATTTCATAGGAAAAGAATTATAAATACGAAAATTAGAATAAGTGAAACAAAATGCTACTAAATGGACAAAAAAGTTTTATTTCCGTTTTATTGTTCTTATTTACTGCTCTTTTGACATGAAATTTGCCACATATATGTCTGCCGATTATACACATACTAACATTATATAGAAATACCGGGCGAATTCGTTATTAAATTATATTCCTACAACAACATATTTAAGACACGCGAAAATAATTTTGGACATGAGAGTACATTATCTATCTACAGGGTGTTTCAAAACAACACCCACAACGTTTGGAAGGTGATTCCTGACACCAAGATAAGACAAAAACTATAGACCAATCTGGGTGCACAAATGCTTCCTTTCGCTGTTATAGGCTGCCGAAAACATGAAAAAACGAACTTTAAGAGTCCATAGCTCCAAAATTAAGGGACCTGCCGTAGTCGGCTCAAGACTTCACTTAGAAACCATGTGCTCTATCCAGATATCCAAGTTTCAGAATCCTGTGGTACCTCCGCAAAAATTTTTATAGAGATAATTGGTGAATACTTCAGATTATGTGTCCTTAGCCAAACTCCCTTTACTAAAATTGTTGCAGTACCTTAGGATTCTGAAACATGGATTTTTTAATAGGGCTCATATTAGTTCCTAAGTGAAGTCTTGATCCGACTACTGTATATCCCATAGTTTTGGAGCTACCTACCTTTAAAATTCATTTTTTTCATGTTTTCGGCAACCTATAACTCCGAAAGGAAACATTTGTGTACCCATGTTTGCCTAACCAGAACTGTCCAAATGGCGGCCCGCCAAACCATTTTCTGTCGCCCACAAAGCTCTCACGACATACGATTGTTATTACTGATAATATTTTCATTTATGTTCATTTTTTTAATGTTTCCATTCTTCTTTCGAAATAAGGCATCCATTTAGCGTTTCTGTACAACAAAAAGACCCGGACATCCAAGGCAATACTGGAGTCGGTAATGTACCCATAGGCAAGGCATCGTTGCTGAAAGGAACGATTACTTCAATTAACCAAACCAAACCAACCATACCAGTTCACCATGAAAATTGTGAAGAATCTCTTCAGAAGCTGCCTTGGGTATTCTTCTCTTTTACATCTGCGGCTCGCAACAACAGAATTGGATGTAGATATCGCATCCCTTGTAAACTCTCCTATTCACTCTCATTTATCACATTGAATGTAATATTTCAAATACATTTTTATATTTTTCTTTTGTATAATAATAATAATAATAATAATAATAATAATAATAATAATAATAATAATAATAATAATAATAATAATAATAATAATTATTATTATTATTATTATTATTATTATTATTATTATTATTATTATTATTATTATTATTATTATTATTATTATTATTATTATTAGCTGCGGCCCTCCACCTTGCTAGCAAAGACGGTTATGGCCCTCAGGCTCATTATAATTGGACACCATTGGTCTAAACTTTTTTGTCTTATCTTGGTGTCAGGAATCACCTCTCAAATGTTGTCGGTGTTGTTTTGAAACACCCTATGTATATATAAAACTGGAAGTGACTATGGTTGTTACTTAATAACTCGTGAACCACATGACCAATCTTGTTCGAATTTTTGACATAGATGAGGTTCGGGTCTAGGGTGCTTTTATTATTATTATTATTATTATTATTATTATTATTATTATTATTATTATTATTATTATTATTATTATTATTATTATTATTAATTTGCTTTGACGGTGCAACCTAGAGCAGGAGGAGAAGGGGAGATATTTAAAAATCATTGAAAATGACAGATATTATTTAGTGTCGAATCCATAGTTTTCGGGGTAATTGAGATGAACAGTGACACTTCAGATACCGTTTACTTCCAAACTCAACCCACATTAGTACCCCTAAGGGGAATAACATGTAAAAATAATTGGAAATGACCAATATTAGTGTCGAATTCCTACTTTTCGGGGTCCATAAGTTGATTGGTGACAGTTTTGGTGCCCCTTTGTGTCGAAAATGAAACGTATTCTCCCCGTGCGAAGAACGAGCAACCTGCTAGCAATTATATAAGTTTAATTAACTCTGGTAATGGCATTAGACTAGGTCACGCTTTATATATATATATATATATATATATATATATATATATATATATATATATATATATATATATATATATATATATATATATGGATATCCACCGTTAAAGTGGCCGTTATCTGTTAATATGTTTACGGATTGACTCCACTAATAACTTTGCTGTTATAATCTGTATATATATCTACATAATTCAAATCTAGTTTACATGTATGGGACATGAGATACAAATACACATCGTTAAAGTAGCCGTTATCCTTTAAGATATTAAAGGATTGACTCTACTAACAAAGTCAGCGGAGATCATCACTCTATTTATCTATTATAAAAATAAAAAAATGCTTACATATGTGATATGTTATACAATAGCCACCGGTATCTGTTAATACGTTAACGAACTTGACCGAGGTAATTACTTTATCTGTTTATTGCGAAAAATAAATGAACACACATCCGTTCAACAGTTATCTGCGGAGTAACGGACGGACGTACTAATAGTATAATTTTATAAGTCTCATCCTGTAGTCTTAATGAATTTAGCAAGAACGTGACATTGTTAAACATTTTATTTTGCTTATATTGGATGGCACAGGGAAACGGGAAATTTTGAACATTAGAGTTAGCAACACTGTACTGTCGGCAGTTCTTCGGAATCGAAGCATGGTGTTGTGAACGCCTTGCCATTTAGAAGTCATGCATCATTGGATTGGAGTAGTACGGAACATGCTATCGCTGTGAGAGCATTTTACAAGCAGGGTGATAAGTGTAATTGCTGCCCAAAGGGTATTTTGACAGTATTACCAGCTAGAACACCATCTACTCATGCAATTACAACGTGTGTAATTTTGAAGAAACTAGTTTAGTTTTGAACAAGAAGCATCTAGGTGGCGTTCGAACAGCACCAAATCACTGACATTCCCCGACACATACTGTATCGATCGTTCCGGAGTTTCCGAAATAGGCTCTTAGAATGTCAAGGCCGAAAGGGAGGATATCTTTCCGATGTCATGTTTGATAAGAAGACAGTTTGTGACATTTTGTAATGAAAACATAAATGACATATCGTATACATTAACTTTCGTCAACAAAAGATGCTTTTCCTGTGTTTATTCCTGCAAATTACGTTACTTCAAAATTTCCCATTTCCCTGCGCCACCCTGTATAATGAGGTATTCTCGGTACAAAATTGCCTTATATGGAATTGGTATATGAATATAATTTATTCTCCTTAATGCAACGTATTACGCAAAGTTCGTTAACTCTAGTGACTGTATTCTGTTCGAAATTAGTTAACCTCTTGCCTACAATCAAAAATATACATGTCATAGCATTTACTGCAACTTCAGTTAAAATTGACTCCAACAATTTAGATATGATCCAGCAAAGCTGTTATAATGATCCAGCAAAGCTAGCACGTATTAGTTGTATGCTGCTATTTTGCATGACAAGGAAACCGTGTATTCTCTAATACATTTGTATGCATCTTGATCTGATTCTCTGCGGAAAAGGATTTATTCTATATGCATTATTTTTTAACGGATAATGTTTTTAAAAAATGCATGTGATTGTGTATATTTTAGCTTTGCTGAATAGCATATTGCTGTATCAAGTAAACTTTGCGTAAGAACATTGCAATTTATTGGTAATGAAATCTATAATCATCAATAAGCTACGAAGATATGATGGATCAGGGGTAGAGTGAATCTGGTGCGAAGAGTCTCTGGTTCGAACCCAGGATATGTATGTTTGTGGTGGAAAACATCATGTCATGAGTTTTATAGGGCGTTCTCCCATATTTTCCCACATTCTCATTCCACCATCCCTTTCATTATTAATATGTCTTCTTTTGCCTAAAATACGTAATCGTAGGACGTTACACTAGAAATTTCGTTTATTTTTTCATTAATAAACTGCCCGGCTTTGTGATTAGTAGCGTAATTAGTAAACTGCCTGTTTCGCAAAAGGTGTTCAGCCTAATATGTAAAAAAAAAAAAGTAATTATCATCGTATAGGCACTTCTGTAAATGATTAGAAATCTTCAGTTTATTTTTTTAACTGCATTATTAATGATAAATGACTATAAAATAGCGGTTGTAGAACAAATGCAGAGAATGGATTAGAATCGAAAACTTTCAAACAAGCTCAGAGACACAATACTGTTAAACCCTTGAATCCCAGACCTTTAGACTACAGAACCACACGACCGTGCTAAGCGGAGAGCATTAGGCAACAAATAGTGCAAATAAATCGTCAAACACATTGGCTGCTAACACCATAATTGTTTTAAAATTATTGCAATTAACATTTGGGTATTCTCTAGTTTTGTGGTTAGGGTGTTGGACTCACTGGAGCATAATCTGACAAATTATAATCTTCCTCTTCCTGCATATTCTACTGCTTTTGTGATACATTACAAAGTACACAAGAACAAAAACATACATCTCATAAATAGCAGGGGTTCGTACTCTCAGCAACAGATGGCATAACGATCGTAGACAACAACTACAGAAACACGTAGGCTTCGGTCTTCCCCGATCAGAATCATTCGTACGTTTTCGGTGCCATTATCATGCAAGAATATTTCCTCTTCATTCGTTGTAACCAGATATGTACGAGTCGTACGAAATGGCAGGGAAGAATGCAGACTCACTTCGCACAACCCTCTCCGCTGGCATAGTAGCTAGTGCGCGCACCTTTGTTATACGTCGCGCCGGATTTGAATCCAGGTGGCAGAGCAATTAACGCATTACGATAGTTAGGATACCAGCTTAACTCTAGTTCCACGTCTTATATAACCTTGGTGGTGGTAAATAGGGGACACCAAGTTTACAAATAACGATTTATGAGAGATGAAAAAATTGCTAGCTTTCTTTTCTTTTCTTTATTTTATTTCTTTCAATGTAGATAACGCACTTTTTCTACGTCTCAAACCATTTAATTTTTAAGTGTACACTAATAATAATGTTCTTCTTGTCAATTCTAAATCATACCGGGATTTAAAACAATAATAACATATTGTATTGATCTTTATTTCTTAATTTGTTGAACTACCTTCAGAAACTGAATGTATTAATGATATTACTACTTCCTACTACTTTCAAGAATATCAACAGTTTAAAATAAAACACAATACGCATTTATTATATTCAATTGCATGTAATAAATTACTGCTATCTTCGCCACTTGTCTCATTTTTACACTTTCATCCCTATGTTACAAGAAAGTTGACAACATAGAGATTCAGTGATTGTTCTACCTGTGAACACGATATTCCTTAAAATTGTTATCGCTGGATAGTACCTACGTATAAGAAAGAGGGGTCTGCTTGTTAATAAACAGCTTAAGCCATGACCAATATAAAAACTTAATGAGTGAGTGGAGGAAATGCAACTATCAAACTATTTTAATTGCAAGAAGTAATGCCAACAGCCCAATTAACAAACAATTTTCACTAGAAAAAGTAATGCTAATGACGCAATTACCAAAGTACTTTCACATTGTAAAAAGTAATGCCAGAAACAGATTTACAGGTCTTACACAGCAAGAAGCAATGCTAAAAGCACAATTTTCAAACAGCTTTCCTTGAAGGAAGTACAGTAGAGCACCGATTCTCCGGATCGAATTCAGAAGAGAATAAAAGTTTTGTTGTGAAAAATCATGAAATCGCCGAGAATATTTTATCAATATGATCTTACTGGAACAGTGTATAGTGGTATGAATGTTTGCACAAGCTAACAAATCTGTCAGACACCTGCCAACTTCCATTGTTTACATTGCATGATAATGTTACAATCACTACTATCATTGGTGCCTGCTGTCTTGTGTGAGTTTGTTGTAAACTGTGACTGTTTGAAGTGAAACTTATCATCAAAAAGAAAGCTTCGTGTCGGTGTCATATATTTCGTATGGTTTGTAAAAGTACACATGTATTACAGTACAACACTTTACTACAGTTTTAATTCTATCTTCTACAGTATAACGTATAAGAGCTTTTTTTTTTTTTTGCCTTTTTCCGTTTATCCGGATTATTATCTTATTTTTTTCGCAAGTAGTTCCGATAATTAGCGCTCTACTGTACTAAAAGAATACTCAATTATCAAATACTTTCCTTGCAAGGAGTTATGTCAAAATATTTTCGGCCGCATATAACGGAAATATAGTTGCCGATTAGTATGTGTGTTCACTTCCATTACAACAGTCCCTGGTTAAAGCACAGGCCATATAGATTTGTGATAAAAAATAATTGTCTATTGAAATTCTCCAGTTTTCTCTCATTTATTCAGTGCAACAATCTATTTCACTATTATTAAGATTTACTTTAATTATCCATCTACTTCATTTTACAAGACATAAACAATTAAACTGAATATTTCAATCTTCTTGAACTGTAGCCCATAGTTAATTGCTTCCAGTACAATAGAATATCTAGAACAACAGCACCTTATCATTGGAAACTTACGACATTGTCATCCCATGTAACACTACTTCATCTAGTGCTGGACGTAGTGGACCCTATTACATTCAGGAATCACTTGAAAACACTTTCCTCCATGTCACTAGTGTTCCCTTCTAATGATAAACGCAAATGTTACTTACTTCTTAACTAATTGCAACTCTTGCATAGTATTTAAGACTGTCGGAACTACTAAAATATGGTTCTAAGTTTGTGCTTACTAAAAGTGTATAATTTTATCCACAGATATGGATTTACGGAAATGAAGGAAATTCAACTGAATATGACGTAGTGGCTATAGATAACATTTACATTGAAGGAATTGACGATGATGGTAGTGAAACATCAGAAGCAGAGTCTGTGACAACTCCCAGTCCTACTGTTTCAACACAAAACACTACACCAAGGGAAACTACAGGGCCACAGTCTTCAACTGTATCTTCTGTGTCTCCAACAACTGCAAAACCTACAGCACCCCAGTCATCTACACCTTCTGTCCCTGCAACAAGTGAACAGCCTACAGTGTCCCAGTCCACAGCTACACCTTCTGTCCCTGCAACAAGTGAACAGCCTACAGTGTCCCAGTCTACTGCTACGCCCTCTGTTCCTGCAACAAGTGAACAGCCTACAGTGTCCCAGTCTTCACCTACATCGTCTGTGCCTGCAACAACTCCACAACCAACCGTGTCCCAAACCACTACTCAAGTTTCGCTCACCACAGACAAAGTTATAACTTCTGAGACAACGAACTCTGGGCAAGATCAAACACCGCAGGCAACTGCAAGTACTCCTGACACTACAGATGTTGATGGTGATCATCACAACCAGGGTAATGGTGGTAATGACAATATCGATGTTGAGGACGATGACAATAATAATAATGAGGATGACAATGACAACGGTGGTGACGACGACGATGACGATAATGATGGCAGTGATGATAACGATGATGATGATGGCAGTAACGATGACGACGACGACGACGATGATGATGATGATGATGACAGTGACGATGGCGACGACGACGACGACGATGATGATGGCAGTGACGACGACGACGATGACGACGATGATGATGGCGATGATGATGGTAATGACGACAACGATGATGACGACGATGATGATGACAATGACGATGACGATGATGACGACGATGATGACGACAATGATGATGGCAATGACGACGACGATGATGACGACGATGATGATGACAATGACGACGACGATGATGATGACGGCGATGACGATGATGAGGATGGCGGTGATGACGACGACGATGATGATGATGATGAAGATGATGATGATGATGATGATGATGATGATGACAGTGACAACGACGACGACGATGGTGATGATGATGACGATGACAACTACGACAATGATAATGAAGACAGTGATGATGACAACGGCAACAGTGACGATAATGATGATGACAATGATGATGATGATGATGATGACAACGATGATAATGATGATGATGATATCCGGCCTAGTAATAATAACAACCACCATCATCATAATCGCAATCACCACCACCTTGACAATCATTTCAATAATTATAATAATTATCGTCGTAGTAAACGCGTTTATGAGTGAAACATCAGTTTGTAAGGTACACAAAACTCTAAATGAAGTGTTTACAATCTCTTGATATATTTTATAACATGTGTTGAAAACACGTCAGTCATAACATTCAGAAAAAGTGAAGGTATTTTCAGTTTCAATTGGACCAAAAGTTGTCGTACGGAAGATTGCAAGTGAAAATTATTATGATGAAGAATGAAACAAAACTACCACACACAAATCTTACTATTATGTATTTTTAACACTATAGACAAAATTAATAGCAACGTTAATTAAATCTTATCTCAAAGCTTCCAAGTTCTTGTACATCCTTCAATCATTTAATTTAGAAGTAAGTGGTCTTTAAAAAGACAAATTTGTTTTAAAAATGACTAGGATATAGTTTCATTTCCCACTTCGAATGTAGTTTACCACAACGTTTCACAGGCATTTTTCAACTGAGAACCACTTTATTAGTCAGAATTTTTTGCCAACCACTCTCCAAAGAATGTTTATCAATTCTTTAATGTTTTGAGCATATACCACTTGTGTTTTAAAAGGAGTATAAAGTAAAATTCCTTTGATATTGTGTTGGCATTAATAGAAGATAATAAATATTTTTTTAAATACTTGAGTAATATCAATAATATTTAATAATTGTATTTTTATAATGATTCGTCTATATAAACTATTCGAATTTGTGTATTTTTGACCCTATTAAGTTGTACAATATATTATTTATGTAATATATACATTGTTTGAGATTCTCAATTATAGCGTGTAATTCGAAATACACTTGAATTTCATTTTGTTGTTTCTTTGTGGGCTATGGGGAACGGTTGGTTTCCCATTTCAAAAGACAAAGTAAACATGTGGAGCTTATGTTGAAAAAGGGAACATTTTAATCTACAGTGTTTTGCTAAATTGACTTCCAAAGATTTCTGAATCTACGAGATGAATTCTGTCGTATTACTTGATATACTTTATAAAGAAAGGAAGGTTTTTGAATATAGTAGCTCTAGGGCAATCAGCCAGGTAATTCTACATCATCCAACATCACGAGAACCGACATCATTGTTCTTGTCTTCAGAGTGAAGTATGAGATACCCAAAACAGAAACCTTTATTATATAGGTGTTGGAAGGTAAAGGTAGGAATCTGATTGGTCAATGGAGATTCCAATCAGCGTCAGTCTATGGCCTCAATTGTGATTGGCTTTTTGACTAGGTTGGTTGGAAAGCCCTGATTGGTTTTATATACGTTTTCTTCCAATGAAGGGAAGCCATGTTTGACTGAGTTGGAGACCGGTATCCCAATTGAGGTTGCTGCCTTCTTCTAGTATTGCTATTGCTTTACCCGCTCTTCTTTCCCCGTAGCTTGAACACTTTACTATTAACGTTGTTTCAAAGATAGAAATAATATGTCCCTCAGTTATGCTATGCTCTGGAAATCCTGATTTCTTTCCTTGATGTCGTTTGATGAAAAGGACTTTGGTAGAAACCACATTGTAATGTTAGTCCTGTCCGTAAAAAAAACGACATATACACACCTCATTCATTCACTTCTACTGCAAAATTAGCAACTGTAGGACAATCCACCCCACAGCCTGAGAAGCCGTTAAAAGTCAATTTGGCAGAAAAAACTGGAGATGTTAATGTTTCTTTTTGAAAATATGCACTTCGCATAAAATTTTACCATAAACGATTTTTTTTATTTGTAAATCTGTATGATACCTTGCGTTAATGTACATTCAGCACATAAGTTCTTTCTGTTTGGTAATATATGAATAGCAGTGGAACGTACGCCGTTTCTCCGAGTTTCAGGGCTGGAACGTACATAAACTTACATTATTTTTAATTTACCGAAAACTGTACTGAAATTGTCCTTCCATTAGGAAATTATTTACGAAACTAATTTCATGAAACGGAAAGAAATTTTGTCGCTGACTGTACAAGAAACCTTGTTCATAGTAAAAAACCATAAATGTTGAAGAATGAAACTGTGTTAAGAAAAATAACTAGTAAATTCTTTGTATCGGATTAACGTTTTAGAAAAAAATAAATGTGCTTAATCCAACGATAACATTATATTTAATGTAATAAAGATTATTTATCACTTTGTTTTATTACTAACATTTTTAACATAAAAATGTTTATGTAATGATATTTTCATAAATTTTGTGTTAGTTTGTTCCTCTTCTAAATGCCTATATTATGAGAAATACTTTGATATCATTATTATTTTGTATTTACGAAATCGATTGAGGTATTCGGTTTGGAATTAAATATAAAAAAATAAATAAATTTATTTTTGTAAAGAAAAATGTTTTTTCTTGAATTACATATATCAGGTTTAAATATAATAACTATTGAAGAAAAACAGCAAAAGTTGATTAAGATAAAATGCCTTGCTGCTTACAAGGTGTGATCAAAAAGTGCGGTGAATCTAGTTGCCCAGTGTCATCTATCAATGTTGTATCCATGTAAACTAAAGTGCTGCCAAAATGTCTTGAGCCGTGGCAAAAATGTGAACTAAAGCTCACCCTCGACACACCCACGCGTTGAGCCAATAAGGGTTCAGATGTTGCTAAGCGAGAGAGCCTCAGCGAAAGGGAGTGGAATTCCTTCAGCCGATAGCAGCGCTTGGAATGGAAGATTAGGTGTCAAGTCAATGTGGTACATTTATAGTTAGACCGGTAGCCTAAACCTTTGGTACAACCAGTGTCGAGTTTGAACGAGTTGTGACATGTTAGTTGGCTTCCAAGAGGCAGAAGATTGAGGACGTGTTAAGAGTGTCTGTCGTGTACCATCATTAAGTTTTGTTCTAAGCTGCAGAAAAGTGCCAAAGATGCCCAAAAATGTCAAAATCAGTGTATGGCTATGAAACGGTGGTATTGAAGACTGTTTACAAGTGGTTTGAGCGATTCAAAAGCGGCAACGAGTCGGTTGAAAACAAGCAAAGATTGAGACGTTCTATCACGTCAAAAACAGACGAAAACAAGAAGTGGTACAAATGATTTGTTCAAACAGGCGAATGACTATTCGAAAGCTTTTCGAAAAACTAAACATCTCTTATGGATCTGTGAAAAGAATTTTAACCGCCGATTAAATTGACAAATGGCTTCCTTCTTCACCACGAATGGCCGCCGTGCCACTCTTTGCCTTTGATTCTTGAGCTTTGGGCCGAGCAAAAATAATCCTCTCTGTCCACATTTGCTGTGCTCTACAGATATAGCACCATGCGACTTCCCAAAATTAAAATCGCGCTTATAGAAAAACGTCTTGACACCATTCTTCACATTGAGAGAGCCACGACGAAGCAACTGAGCACCCTTCCAAAAGAAACTTTCCATAAATGCTTCCAGTCATGAATTCAACGTTAGGATAAGTGTATTGCTAGCCAAAGACAGTACTTTGAAGGAGATTAAATCTAATTCCATGTAATCGTAACACTTTGTTTCTAATAAAATTATTTACCATATGTTTAGATCACACCTGGTAGGTGTCTTAAAATTATAGAGAAATTCGATATAATTTTAAATGGGTGAAAATCTTCTACATTTTCAAATATGCATATTTAAATGCAATTGATTAATTTGTGATAAAGTTTATTTGGTTAGTTGCTTTTAGTAGAGTTTAGCGTCTCTTTACAGAACAGAGGCTACGTGAGAAGTGAAACTACTGTTTAAAGTTGATTCTGAACCACTGTAATGCGTTCATATTTCAAGTATTTTCTGTTCGAAACCGAACCCAAGGCTGGACAGTAATATGCTTTGTTCAAATTGCCGGTACTAACAGCAAAAGTTTCTAAAGAAAGACAATGAGGATACGCTCATTAGCGTGATGAATCGATACCCATCTACCAGCTATATCTACTGGTGAACGGAATTCTCCTAGAAAATAGAAGTATACAAGTGTGTTCAGTTACATCGTCTGACCTTTTAAAGACAAGCTATATTTTCGTCACAGTTACTCCCTGCCTAGCCCAACCCACTTTTTTACCCTCCCTGAGCTGGAAGCACGTGGGATTAATGCTGTGTTGCAATTTAACGCACGTCTCTGAATTTGCCCAATCAATCACGACTACACGGCGTTTCCTCAGTGGTGAGAGTGACGACAGTTGAGTGATTTCAAGAACATCAAGTAATCAACAGCCAAGAACAAACACACTGTCTGACGCTGTTGTCTGCTTTAGACGGTAGTATTACGTGATTGAAGGACGGTTCATACAGTGACGCGACTATAGCATCTATTCTCTGGTACCAAATCTCGACATATGACCACGACTTGGTAAAGAACAACTCATGTTCTAGGAGCTCATGAGAATCAGGGTACTTAAATTGTAGCCCTGCTAGAGCTTGATTAAAGTACCACCTTTACAATTGCAACCAATGGCTTTTGCAATAACATGTTTAGGAGTGCGGAACCCTTTTTCATCAAGCAGAATGTCCTACCCTGTTCAATTTTATACTTCAAACAGCAGTTTTTCTTCTAAAAAATTTTGTCTGGGGTAAAGGCAAATTCAAGTGCCTTCACATGGACACTATTTGATAACGGACGTGCCCTGAATAAGAGCGACATATAAATGCAGTTGGTCTTATCTTTGGGTGACGGTTGGACAGCTCCTGAAAGTTGGCCACAGTAGTATGTACGGAACAAATACTGACAAAGAAAACTAATATGTCCCAGATTAAATATGCAATAAGGCGTTGAAAATAGTAATCTATTGCAAAGAAATATGTAGTAGGATTATTTGTAGACATTAATGCAACTTTTGGTAACTTGTATTGTTCAGTTTCATTAGAAATTTCAAGAGACAAGGAATGTCCAGCATATTTATACTAGACACTTTACAAGACAATTGTAAAGACGTAGAAGTTAACATTTGGAAGTAGCAAAATTACGAAAACAACTACTAGAGATTGTCCACAGAGATCTGTCTGTGGCCTTATCTTCTGGGACGTACTATTGAACTATACTTAAAAAGTAAAATATTATAAGTGGTTGTTTATGTAGGCGATACCCAACATCATATTAAAGGTAATTGTGGATCTGAAATTGAATTTAAGTCCATGGTAGCGGGAGAACATTTGTATAATTGGTGTAAGAAATACAAACTAAATCTATCAGCAGAAAAAATGTATATGTTACTTAAAGAAAAACGTCAAAGGAAACTTACTATCAAATGAGAAAAGTTCCAAAAGAGAAAAGTCATTCAAAAGCTTAGAAATAAAACTGGACTAAGGTCTGCAATTTCATCAGCACATGAAGTATGTAACATGAAAATCAAAAGGAGTGTGAAACAAAATAATTTTAATAGGACAGAGAAAGTTTCAATTACCACTTGGCCTGATACGACATCATACTTCAATTTTATGTTATGGATCGAGTATCTTGTTCACTCGTGTAATAGTCGCACTTTTGTACTATTTTAATGCGAGAATCCGACTGCGTCTATTACGCGAGGAAAACTGCCATTCAATTATCGCTATGATCAAAACAATTTTGAATTTTGATACATACAGCAATGTGTCAACATAAAATGAAGGGTGGAAGTAGGCTGCTTGAGCTCTGTTGACAATGGGTCACGATATTACGGATCAGTAGACACGAAAAGTTCTTTTGCTCTCACAAGATTCTCACAAGATAAACAATTTCGAAGGAACTCTCGTTCGCAAAGACAAAAATCCCGTAGTCTGTGACTTTTATGCGGGGAATTTTTGGGCGTATATTTTTACTTCAAACTTAAGGTGCGACTATTATGCGAAGGCGACTATTACTTGAGTAAACACGGCATATGGGAACATATAGTGAAAGATACATCAACGATAAATAGCATCCAAAGAAGTATTCTAATGAAACTAACAATGCAAAAACAATGCAGTTGCCTACCGAAGAACTGCAAAAAATTCACTCTTTGCAAGCTTAGGTTTATGTCCATTACACTTGACAGTACAAGAGCCTGCATTAACTGGTTAAAAAAAAACAATCTGAAAACAAGTAGAATTTTTCCTAGCAAACAAAGTGAATACGTTTCAGGAAATGAAATTAGAGATAACAAGTAAACGAACAGATAAATGTATCTATTTTACAACTAGAAGAGTGACTTATACATTTTCCCCATATATCAAAGAAAGTCTACAATTATGTCACACAAAACCATAAAAAAAAAACATGACTGATTTTCTGAAGGAACATAGTTCACATGGGGATACTTTATGCAGATTATGTTTAAGGCCAACAAGAATGTTTGTGGATTGCATTACTGTGGAAAATCCAGAACACATAGTGTATGAAAGTGTAAAACAAGATACATTGCAGTAAATATAGTTCCAGTTCTACCAAATAGAAATAGATATTTTAAGTATTGAACATCTATATACGTAAAACATGTGAAATATTTTATAATATCATTTCGGCTTATCACGGAGAAGAACACATATGGCCTAAACTATCAAAGGGCTGATAAGACAGCATTGTAATTTTAGTTTCAGTGTTAGTCGAGGCAACGAGGGAAATATCTCGAAACGTTTCTCATGTTGAGGCTGAGGTTTGAATGTAATTCCCGCAGCGTAGGAAGAATATAATATGGCAGACGTTATTTTGTAATTCCTTAAATTGTATCAACACGTTGAGAGATATTTCTATAAAACGATGTGTTTTGGGTTGAATGTATAAAAGAGTTTGAAACAATAAATAGGTCTCATAGACCTGGTTTAATTCGTCGGAGCACACACAGAGAGGAGGTAATGTGCCAAGAAGCGCTCTAGAGAGTCACCAGGAAGGAAGAGTAGCAGAGAGGAGATTATTAACAGCAGCGAGTGAGTGTGTTGCAGTGACTTCAAACTTTTGCAGAATATGAAGTGAAAATGAAATCTTTGAGTTTTACGTCCAACGATTATGCCGGCTAGGCTAAAGGAGACGGCGATGATGAGAATTG
Source organism: Thermobia domestica (assembly GCF_964235325.1). Lineage (NCBI taxonomy): Eukaryota > Metazoa > Arthropoda > Insecta > Zygentoma > Lepismatidae > Thermobia > Thermobia domestica. Next base: position 141,389,566 of record NC_137470.1, read on the forward strand.
AATGAAATGGTGGAATGAAGAAAGTGGGAGGAAACGGGAGATCCCCGAGAAAACCCACTCACACAGTATTTGTCCACCACAAAACCCACTTGGTTCGAGCTAGGATCAAACCAGGAACCCCACGCACCAGAGGTGAACTCTCTACTACTGATTTGCAGAACAGCCTTGTAAGATAATTTTGTCTTTCAAAAGAGTAATTCTGCGCAACAAAGGTATGCTGCTACACACACTGCTTTTTGATGAAAAAAGGTATTGCTTTCTGTCAGCTTGACCTTTTATGTGGCCCAAGATTTTGCAATATAGGTTAAACACACATTGATGACAGTCAGCTAATGAGATCACATCACTATCTAGCTTGGATAGCGTTATTGAAGCATCTGCACACGAAAATAGAAAAAAACTCTGATTCTTGACAGGTCCACCTACCCTAATACGTGATTAGATCAGTAGCCTTTTTTGAGGTCCAATTTTCCAATTAGATCATGCCTGGACTACTAAAGAGAACAGTAAAAAAGAAGCTACGAGATGGAATATAGAGAAAAGGACATAAAACGACAGACAGAGAGAACGAGAAAGGGGGCCAGCAGATAAAACACAACCATATGAAGAGACACATGCAAGATGTACAGCCAGGAAGCTGTTACGCAACGAAAAAATAAGGAGTCGATAAAAAGAAAAATAAGCCATAAGAGAGACCTCGCATATAAGGAGGGACACACCATTAGAAATCAACTCCGAGCAAAAATACTCCAGAAAAAAGACCACGAGACTTGCCTCAACTTTCCTCCCATGTCAGTATAGAAAGCAAACTGTGAAGAAAGCACTGGTGGCATCATCACAAGGAAGACTGAATCATAGGAATTTGTTATATTCAACATGGGAGAGGGGAAGCACCTTGATTACTTGAAAGCTGAAGCCACGAGAAAAATATTTCTGTGAATTATCACTAACTCTGACTTAGGTCCTAAATCAGTCATCCTAGGATGACTTCCCGAAGGTGCAGAGACAACCAGAATGACAAACCACAATCATTCCAGCAATGAATAAAGAACAACTCGCACAAGATAAACCGCAAACATCCGGCCGCCCTCAGGACCAGCTCGATCATGCACAGGTGAATACCCATTCGCAGTAGATGTAAAACCAACACAGAAGAACAGAAAGAAAACTTATTACTAATACAGAACAAAAAAGAATAAAACAGTACCCCAAACAAGATGTAAGAAACTCAAAGAACAGTAAGATAATCCAACAGCAAGAAAACAGTAAGCTTGCCCCACAAAACCAAGAGAAGGAAACACCCACATACATACGTGTTATACTAGGGATAGAAACCACGACCAGTTTTACATCAATTCAAGAACCATTACATAAACAGAAAATTAGATTTACCTACTTGATCTACATCAATACCAATAAGTGATCGATACCACTGGTAAGGCTTCTTCTAGACATTTCGAAGATATCAACAAACTCACAACATAACTACTGAAGACAAAGAAAAGCATTATAAAGTTGAAAACTCAAGGCAGCAACCAAGACCGATACCCTGCTGGAATTGCTGCAAATATGGATATCAGAAATTCTAATGCACCAACCAACGCGGCTACTTTCGATCTGGCAAGACCCACCAAGAAGATTGCAGCAGGTAAGTAGATAATGAAGTTTGAGCAACCTGCAAGAAAAGAAAAATACAGAGCGGAAAGCATCATATGTTTTGTAAGACCGAGTAATACACACAAACAGAAATTCGACAATATTTCCATAAAAGAGAAAGTAAGCCCATCCAGATAACTGGCCCTCTCTAGGACCAAAGCACCACATAGGTAACTGCAGACCAATACAATCCATACTTCCGGAAAACACATCAAAATCAATCAGAAAAGAACAAATCACAGCTGCAGTAGAAATGGCTACAAAGTGCACTTCAATTGGATTACAATCCTCATAGCAACCACACCACACAAAGAACAAAACTAGATGCTAGGAACAATATAGCAAGCAACAACGAAACTATTTGTAAAAACAGTAAATTCCTTAACAACCACCAATGGAAAAATGAATATCACTCAACCGACCTATGCAGACTAAATGAAATGTAGGGGAAACCAGCTGAATGTCTAGCATCAAGCTGTTATACAATTCCAAAGAGCCATATAGACATAACCACAAAGCAGAAGTAGCAACGGATAAGCTAGTCACGTGAAAAATAGCTACAACCTGCCAACAGCCACACACACACACACACACATTATACCCATCGACAGACTAACAAGGGACATCACCCAATTGTCCGGCTCCGATTTCAATGATTTTTTTCTAGCTTATAGAGGACATGTATTCATTATTTGTGATGACAGAAATTTTTGCCATGGTGCATGTTTTCGATTTTTGAAATAATTTTTAGGAGTTGTGATGTGGTTATTAGAGATTACTGCAGAACTCCCTTACTAACCTTTGTAAACGGAGCGTTAATGAAAGAACAACCATGTAGATACATATAAGGCTTAGGGGGAAGTTGTATGGTACGTATGACCTTGACGGAAGCCATCTTGAAATCCGCAATTTTGAATTGAGGTCAAGTTTTTTAAATGGGAATAATGTAATATGATACAAAATTTCGAGCTAGAATTTAATCAGAAAGACAATGGTGAAGTTAGTTTTAAGATACACTCATTTGGGGAAAAGTTACAGGCATATGAATTGTTTATACTTACTATGTGCGTAAGTCCTTTACCTTCGCTTTTAGCCCACGTATTAATGATAATAAGTGGATAAAAGCTTTGTTATAACATATTATGCTTAGAGGAAAGTGAATGCTTAGAGCGAGTGCCACGGCTCATGTTTTCTAAATTTATTACATTTTTTTGAGAGTTGCGATTTGTCAGTTCATGAATAGTGTTGGGGTAAGCATCCAGCAATCTTTCCGAATTTTGAAGACTTGCCATGTAATTATTTATTTCCTATACCTGCCCTTCAAAAACTCTTTTACTGACATGAATCCGCACAACAAAACAACTCCAACTTTGCACTCAGGTAATACCGAAGACGTAGCTTGTATAGTAGATGAGACGAAAAATCAAATGAAAATCCACTTCAAAAAGGAAAACTAATATGATTGTTGTGTAAATCAAGGGTCTTTTGTTTCGTATTATATTTGTTTATTTTCTATGGCATTTTTTTAGCTCGTCAGACAAAAAAGTCATTCGTTTTCTAGCGATTGTTGTCGATGATTCATGTTTGTAAGATTTATGATCAGTATTGATCGGGAACTCAATTAAGTTACCTCTTTATAAATAAGTTAACTGTTTTCATATTATGTTCATGGTACAAACAATGTTTTGGGAACAGTCATATTAGGGCTCTTTGATATTTTCTATCATTGCTGCTGTTCCTTTAAAGTTATATTTATTAAAAATATTTTATTGTTTTTCGTTTACGCAACATGTAGGCTACATTTCCTGATAATTTTGTGTTCGTAAAACACCAATTTGTTATAATTTCGTTTGTATTTCTACACGTCACATAGGTCTATAGGTTCTTCATGTATTCTCGCTTAAAATAGATAAGTACATTGCAACTCTTCAAAATTCAGAAAGATTGCTGGATGCTTATCCCAACACTATTCACGTATTAACAAATAACAACTCTTAAAAAAGATGTAATAAATTTAGAAAACATGAGTCATGGCAACAATTGCAAAGAGCCAGTTGGAATCTTAAAACATGCGGTGAAAATTAGGAGTGTTGCCAATTTGAAAGGTCGAATAATGGACGTTTGGCGCACATTAAAAGCAGTCCTAAATTCATACTGGTTAACAAAAAATAACCATACCATTGGCTTTTTGGGAAAATTTGCTATTAAAATGAGGCGTCACATGCTATGGTTTTCATTTTTCAAACTTGACTTTAATTCAAAATAGCGGATTTCAAGATGGCTGCCGTCAAGGATATCCTTACCGCATTACTTCCCTCTAGGCATAATATGTATTACCGAAGCTTTTATCCACTTATTATCATTAATACGTGGGCTAAAAGCGGAGGTAAGGGACTTACGCACATATTAAGTATAAACAATTAATATGCCTGTAACTTTTCCCCAAATGAGTGTACCTTAAAACTAACTTCACCATTGTCTTTCTGATTAAATTCTAGCCCGAAATTTTGTATCATATTACACTATTCTCATTTAAAAAAAACTTGACCTTAATTCAAAATTGCGGATTTCAAGATGGCTTCCGTCAAGGTCATACGTACCATACAACTTCCCCCTAAGCCTTATATGTATCTACATGGTTGTTCTTTCATTAACGCTCCGTTTACAAAGGTTAGTAAAGGACTTCTGCAGTAATCTCTAATAACCACATCACAACTCCTAAAAATTATTTAAAAAATCGAAAACATGCACCATGGCAAAAATTTCTGTCATCACAAATAATGAATACATGCCCTCTATAAGCTAGAAAAAATCATTGAAATCGGAGCCGGACAATTGGGTGATGTCCCTTGTAAGGATTACTAGACAGTCATTGCATGTTCAAAAAATAACACATGTCGCACTAAGAATACACTTCTCCATTTCAGTAAATCATATACTTTCGTAAACAAATATTCATTATTTTTTAACACATGCAGGCAATTTTTATAAAGGTAACCAAAAAAGTTCTGTCGCTTTTGTGGAGGTCCGTGTTCCATTAGCCCTCACACCGTGAGTTGAATGCAAATGAAGATTAGACGAAGGTCAGTTGTTGGTGTGGGTATATTAAACATACTACCTAGTTGTGGCAGTTCAGTTACACCGTGAACTTGCGTAAGGACAGAGTGAACATGGGACCTCCACAGATCGTCATAAGGGCGTGTATGCTCTACGAGTTCAAAGTGGGTCAAACGCCACTGTAACGGGGCGGAAGATATGCCAGGTCTTTGTTTACGGCGTCGTGGCTACGCGGACAGCGCAGCGGTGGTTTAGCAAGTTTAAGGACGGTGACGAAACACTCACGAAAGACGCACAAAGATCAACATATGTACAAAATGAAGACATTTAGGTAGCAATTTAGGCGAACACTGGCCAGACATGTTAGGAACTGGGACTACAATTCAGTGTGAGTGAAGAAATCATTCATCAGCACCTCCATTAATTGAGAAGCACTGCAAATTGGGTCAATTTCTCCCACAGGATTTGACTCCGGGCCGGAAGGCAACGAGAGTAGTCTCTGTGCTATCTCCTCTGAGGAAGGGTCCATTTCAGGACAGGGTGTTGTCATGTGATGATTATTAAGTCCTGTACGAAGCTCCACGGCCCCGTCATCATTTGTTAGCATCCCATGAACAGGATCGAAGACAGCCGAAACCAGCACTGCACCAGAAGAAAGTCCTGTATGTTTGGTGGACTGCTCGAGGCATCGTGCATCGGGAACTGCTACCAGCTGGTCAGAGCATCAATGCAACTGTGTACTGTTAGCCATTGAGCCCTTTTCAAGAAAAACTCAAAACTTTGGAGCCAGTACTTCTGAATCGCAAAGGCGTTCTCCTTTTACATGACAACGCTAAGTCCAACGTGGCTAAGAAGACAGAATTCTATGCCTTGGATGGAAAACTCCATTGCTGCATCCGACACACTCCACGGACATTGCACCGTCCGATTATCACTTGTTCCACTCCTTGGACAATCACCTTAGAGAACGCCAGTTCAAATCCCTATTAGAAGTACAAAATCCACTTGATATTTTCTTCGCTTCACGACCAACCAAGTTCTACTGCGATGGAATGCATGGCCTTCCAGAACTTTGACAGAAGGTCGTCGATGCTGATGGGGATTATTTTTAATCTTCCAAGTACGTCTTAGGTGATATATCATGTTCGAAGATGGTAGATTGAAAAGCGATGGAACTTTCTTGGTTACCTTTATATGTGGACTAGCTGAACTTGCGATTTCTACACAACGCATCATTCACATATGAGCATGAATCTCTGTCATTCCTCACAACATCTTTACATGTTTCTTTACAGACACAAGTAAAAGACATCTTGATAAAAATCGGCAAGGGATACCATAAAGGGGAGATTTTTCGATTACATTTTTTTTTTCAATATCGCGCACCGTTTGCAAGATTTGAACCTACTTCCTGTTGGAGTTTCTAATTCCTGTATGATCAGTGTTTTCTTTCTTCTTGCATGCAGTATCTAAAAAGCAAATGCATTACTACACAATTAATTATAATGTCAATGATGTATGGTGTTCATTGGGCAAAAACTCCAAACAATATAGATTCATCTTAGCTTGGAGAAATGGTTATCCTTCCACCATTGGCCATGATACAAACGCCTGAGAGACATGCAACCCTTTATACAATTGTGTTGTGTTGGAATGTATAACGCGTAAGATATGATGCTTTACTTTTTTAAAATTTCAACACTTTCAGTGCACTCATAAAAAATGTAATACAAAAATAACGGATTTTTTTAATTCAATTACAACTGGACAATCTACACAAAATTTGGAATCTACCAGTGAAAACTGCACGTTTCTAGCACTTGTGGTTTTCAAGATCTCATTGTCGCGAGAAATGCCCATTTAAATAACATCTGAATTTATTCATCCACCTTTAGCAATTTTTCTGTGGGCTAGTCCCGGAAGGCTACAATCAAAAAATTTCATCATTCCAATCTTGCCGGAAGTGCCTAAACATTTTGGGGTGTAGATGTTCCATATAAATAACATGGGGAAAAATTTTCAGCTCTCCATAAAACCACTCTTCATTTGGAACTTTTTATTTTTGGTGATATACTTAAGGAACTCTAACAAAAGGGTGCAAGTATACCGAATTTCAAGTTTATATTCCAATGCCAAGTACCTAAGATATGAGATTATAGGGCAAAAAAAGGGTCAATTTAAATAACATGGAGAATTTCTTCATCACCCCTTCAGACCAACTAAAAATTAAAAATATTCACTTTTGACAATTTTCCTGTCGGTTAGTCCCGGAAAGGTACAATCATACCAAATTTTCATCATTGTAGCTCTACAGGAAGTGCCCAATAATTTGGGGGTGTGAAAGGTGTTTTATATAAATAAACGAGGATGATTTTTCAGTTCCCCATAAAACCACTCTAAAGTTGGAAATCTTAATTTTTAGTGACTTAGGTAACGCTAACAAAAACGCACAAGCTTACCGAATTTCAAGTTTTTATTCCAATTCCAATTATCTAAAACATAAGATTATAAAGGCTCATTTATATAACATTGGGCATTTCTTCATCACCCCTTTAAAACCCGTTAAAAATTAAAAAATGTTTACTTTTGACAATTTTCCTGTTGGTTAGTCCCGGAAAGCTACAATCATGCAAAATTTCAACTTTCGTCGTCAACCAGAAGCACCCTTTTATTTTATGTCAGTTCATGTAGTTTTATATATAGTTAAGATTTTGGTCGCTCTTTCCATTGTGGTTTCGCCGTGAAAATACTAAAGCATCCAACATGATCCATACATTGAGTTTTCTTTTCCTGGACTCCCAGATTGTTTATCCCTGGATCAAAACTTGCAGAGTTAAAAACTATTTTTCGCTTTCCTATCTTCTTGTTTAAAGTTCCTTCTTTTCATCTACGTAGTAACATAATCGCGAATAAGTGTGTTTCAATAAGGATAGAAGCCGCGGTACCCACCGAAAAATGCTTTAGATCATTAATTGTATGGAGGACAGACATGTAAACAAATGGTTGATGCCTTACTCTCTGTCAGGACGTGGACTTTCCTAATGGACGTCCTTTTTCTAACATTTTTGTTTCTGTTTTTAAAAAGAACTTACGTATCAAGTTTCAACCAAATTAGTCCGTTTGGCAGGGTTCTAGCTGCATTGAAATCATGAAGTGCTCCGATTATTACATTCTTTGCAGAAAAGCAAGAAATAGCATAATTTTCTGAAGAAATGACAGAGCAATAACTAGTTGGATGACCTTCATCCCAGCGAAATTAAAATACCGCTAATTTTACAGTAATTATGTGATGTCTTCAAATAGATAAAAGATAATTGAAATATGGAACAAGAGCGTCCTAGACAATATTATTTTGCGTGAGGTACCGTTATCACAAGTCACTTAGTGGCGTTCCGTTTTCAGCTGTTTAGAAATGCGAAAATAAATGCCGAAATTCAAAATGGCTCGAAATCGAAAGCAGATAAGTGAGTCATGATAACGGTTTCTCATGTAAAATAATATTGTCTAGGGTGCTCTTGTTCCACATTGCGATTATCTTTTATCTATTTGAAGATATCACATAATTACTGTAAAATTAGTGGTATTTTAATTTCGCCGGGATGAAGACTCTTAACCTACTGATTGGTAGGTCAGTGGTTCGAATCATATGAATTTCATTCTAATTGTTTCTTAATGTTTAAACGTACTCGATTAACTAGTCCTCTTGGTTGAATTAATTAATCACTCGAATTATGAAATAAAGATTAACTAAACAGATGCTTTTTTTCTTTTAGCTGCAGTTATTGAGGATTCAGTGTGCTATGTAGTGATAAAGAAAGCTCGGTTAGTAGCAACCGAATTTTGGTTAATTTAACGCTGCAAATTTTCACGGTGTAGTTGGTTGGATTAGTTAGTTTCCCCTTCCAGCACTGAAACTATGTGAAACATTGACCTACAGTTGCGACACTATCCGAGCCATCGAAATGCATTAAGATTTCAATATTTTCCGACAGAGAATTGAACCTGAGACTATGTGTATCCAGACGCTCGCGCTAAACCACAAGAATGGTATAACGTCATTATGTGATCAATGAAATTCATCCGATTTTGATTAAACGTAGCATGTGTCATTCTCTGATGCATGCTACACCGAACATTTCGGAGTTTCCAAAATAACTATTAGAATGTGAACACCGAAAGGGAGTATATCTTTCCGATGTCATCTTTAAGAAATAAAAAGATAGTTTGTGACATTTTGTAATGAAAACGTAGATGACATAATGTATAATGCACTTTCAAAAAAAAAATTTTTTTAAATGTATTTCCTGTCTTAATTCGTGCAAAATACGTTAGTTCAAAATTTCTCGTTTTCCTGTGCCAGATTGTACAAGAAAATAAATAATTAAACGGCTGATGAGCTGTTTTAAACGCAGTGTGTATTTAGAATAAACAAAAATGATTAAAATAATACAATACGATTTATTTCCACAATAGAGATAGCCCTACTAGTCACGAAAATACATTAAGAATTTTGTTTTTATTGCATAAATACACATTTTATTAGTAAAACTGTAATATAAAACGGTTAATAATTTTTTTCTTAGAATATACTTACCTGGAATAACTCGCGTTATAACTATATAAGTCAATTTGCTCATACATTACATCTCTGGTTATATTACTGGAGAATACATTAACCAATGAGTTGAGTGACGTGGTTGTTGCGGGACTTCCGTACCGTTTATTTATTATGCAACTGCCATGTAGTATCATAAACTTATACGTAGATCACTTTGCCTATATGGAAAGACCTTATGCCTGTACCAGGAAGTATTTTCAGATAGAAATTATATTTCATAAAAAATGATGCTTGGTTGAAGCTTCTATTATTTCTCTCAGTAGGTTCATCTTTCTGCCGTCAGGGAAGCTCTATTGGCGTAAGAGTATGTGGGTGGGAGAACGTTATTAGAAAATGATAAAAGGAAACAGACAAAAAAAAAGCATGTAAAAGAAGCATTGAAGAAAAAATGAATGAACCAAAAAGGGATGAAAATAAAAGTTGAGTGAATAAAACATATCAAAAGTTCAATCACCTCGTTTCGGAAATGTCCACGAAAATAAGAAGTGAGAATTACATTGATGTTTTTTTTTTTAATTCAAAAAGAAAGGGGAAAAAGATGAAAAGAAACGATTTATATTCAGAAGCCTATCAAATTGGGTATTCTTAAGAAAAATAACTCTTATGCTTCAGAACACCATGAATGAAAAGAACATTTAAAAAGATAAAATAAATGAAATTTTCTTTTTTACCTCTAGTTGGTATTTAGAAATATGTCTTGTGCTTTAAAAAATGGCGTCAATAAGGATATACTAACTGGAGAACAAAAATGAAAGTAAAACATTCACGAGGTCATAAAAAAAATCTTCAGAGGATATTTCATAATACCATCATCATTTTCACTAACTTGAATTATATATTTATACGCATATTTTAAAGCAAACATCCAGTCACTGCAAAGACCTCTTCAATCATGTTTGAAAAGAGGAAGAAAGTTTTCAACAGAGAATATGAAACAGACAATTAATCATACTTTTATTTCTTCATTTTCAAGCGCAGTAAACGCCAAAAATTATCTCGTAGGTTATTGGCATCAGGAAATGTTTTTCTGAATCAAACATTTAATACAAGGGATAACGCAAGCAGTTTTGTTTATATAGCATATTATTCTTTTAAGTAATTAAAAGCCACAGCATTAGCACACAATGTTGATCATTAAATCATTTTTCTTTAATTCTTAAGTACAGGGTATATAAGGAGAATTATCATTTCGAGATAGAAAATAGTTTCTTTGCAAAAACCACGTTATCGATTCAATGGCTCATATATATATATAAAAAAAAACACTACATCCTCTGTGAAGTCACAGTCGTTGCTTTCCTTCTAGTTCGGAGGGAAAAGAGAGCACAGAGAACCTACCGTTCATGAAATATAGTGGTGACAGGTATACAAATATAATATTGATGGCGTAGCCGATAATTTTGGAGATATGCTACTCGTGAACCATTAGTGATTATACACTGCCAAACTTATTTTATTCCATTTCACTACGTCGTTTCTTTCCCTCGAACGAAGAGCAACGAAACAACGTTCTTTGAACGTACATGGTTCAATAATGTCCTTAAATCCAGGGCCAGCCCTAGGCAATTTGCCGCCCTGTGCAATGGCATCATTTGCAGCCTCCTTCTCTAAACAGGACAAATCTTAAAAGTCACTATTTCAAATATGCCACCCCATCATGAACAATGAAGGGAAGGGTGAGTGCAATCGCACTCAGAAGGGTCTGAACACTACAAGTACAATTTCGTGTCTGTTTTTTTTTTCTTTTAAATAATGATCTATTATGTTAGTGAAAGATAAAGCAAACACACCTGCAGAGGAAAGATGGTAATCCTTTTTATAGAATTCAATATTGAGCTTCAATCTCAATATATCAGTTTGCAATTTCAATACAACTAGCTCTTTTAGCTTTATTTCTTGACTAGCAGCGTTCACCCCGCTTCGCTGCGGTCACCCCGGAACGCAATAAACTTTGTTACTTAGATAATTTTTACTTTTTCGCTTTCAAATTGCAGTAAATGTTAAAATTATAGCGCCTGTCATTTATGTTAACCCGCCGAGTCACATGGTCATGCGGGTTGCATATAAATACGTTTATTTTTACCTATGATGAACTAATAACAAAGGATTTGTACGTATGGACATTTGAATGGTCAATTATCTCAAGACACTGGTAATTAAAAATTAAAGTGATATGATAAAAACCATCTAGGGTCCAAATCCTAATAACCCCCCAAAAATGAAAGAAATTGGTTCAGCCGTATTAGCGTGATGAGTTCACAAAGGATTTGTGCGTTCTCTTTTATATATATAGATTTTCCTTCTACATCTCTTGAAAAAAAACTTGTTTCCACATTCAATGATAAAAATCTTGTTTGTGTCAAAGAAAATACTAGTTTTCATACTAAAACTGTGATAATTAACTAAATGGAACAGGTGTTTGAGAATAGAGTTCTGGGTATTTGACAGCAATCAAGCAATTCCTGCTGGGTTTTTTTGACCATTTGCTTTAGCACTAGTGACCAATGTGGTAACTTCGTGGCTGCCCGATGTTCCACTTTTGACAGTCCCGTTACCTTCACTACTTTCAGACGTCGTATCTTCAGCATTTTTCAAACTTCAATCATAGAAGCTGGTAATTAGTCTCATGATACATTGGGTCATTTTGACGTAATTTTAATCTCACTAGCTACAATATTTAGATACAAGTGCAAAACATATTAAACCAAAACCTGTATATATTATCTTCTAGTAATACCAATATACAGGTAAAATTAAAGATATTTTGATTAATATTATTTTAAAAATACAGTTAAATTACTATAAATTCAAAATAAAAATAATAAAGTTAGTTTCAAAGAGAACAAAAGTATGGTGATCAGTAAAATATTTTGACTGAAAAAAGTTTTCCACACTTAAAAATTTTAAGAAACACTGACGTATAAAAAACACAGGCCTTTAAAGTTGTGCGTATTACTTATTTTCCTCCTTCCGAAGTTATTGAATAAGGAAAGCATATACAGAGGTTGATTCAGTTATATTGAACAGTACTCAATGTTGAACTGTACCATGCATGCGCAACCCATCGTCGTGAGTTTGCCACGAGGCAAGCAACAGGACCTTGTTAGTCATTCAGTAAACCACTATCGTCGAGCGTAGTCTGAGGATGCCGAAACTGAAAAAGATTCTCGTAGACAAATGCTGTACATCGCAGGCAACAACCAGCCACGCCATTAACAGTGACTTAACCTTTTATCGCACCATTTTTATCCGATCAGACTGATTTTTTCTTTTAATTTGAAATGGTTTCGGTGTAGGAAACACCGGAATTGTTTCAAAAACTACTAGTGCAAGTATTATGGGGTCTATGGGATATTTTACGGTGTTTGCATATAGTGTCTATTCCAAGTTGAGCGTTGACATCTGCAAAGTGCACTAAAACCAGATAGAACCAAGAAAACTCGACGAATGTCAGCGTACTTACACTTTTGCACTCATTTCACGTCTGTATCACACAGAAAAAAATCAACAGTCCAAAACATGTCCACCACCTAAACAAGCAAAGAAAGTTCAAAGTTGACAAGATGACAACTCCGCGTGCAAAAAGTAATACCAAGAGACGAACGCTGCCTTACTACGACATCTAGCGGAAAATTAAGAACTTCATTCGTGAAAGGACATCTTAGCTGATACGCAAAGCTGCTTTTCTATGCCCGGATTAGAAAGTACATGGTACAATACAAATTCAAAGTAAACTTTGCATATATGCAAAGCTGCTCGCTAAAGGATTAATCTTCACTGTCGTTAGCAAGAGCAGTGTGCACGCTCTAAGACAGTGTCATTTGGTTGAGTGAAGAAAGATCTTTAGGAGGCTGTATGAAAGTCTCCTCGTGGGTGATCAGTGGAAGCTTGCTGTTACCCTGCATAATACTTGGACTTATCTCACAGACCGTGGTAAAAAAGTTCGTGCCATTATATACAGAGAAAGTTTCCCAAAAGGGTTCATGATTGTCATGATTCTCATACAGGGATAAACTGTGTCTCCGAAAGGTGAAGCAAAATATCAAAATCTATGCTAAATAGTACCAGGCAATGTCCTGACTGATATGTATCAATATGAAATCCCAGCATTGTACAAGATTGAACTGTATCGAAACAAGAAATCCAGTCACAGCCGTAAACATCGCTGGAATTTTATCACTGTACGAAACAGGAGACTGGAATTGCGGCAATTCCCTTCTCAGCCGTTTCTGTCAGGAGTCTAGATGCCAGATGAATAGACTATTGTGCTTTCGTATTTCTCAAACAGCGTTTGTTCCGTTGTCGAGTCCGTAGCGTTTTCAGCCTGTGGAACGTCTGTAAAGAGGAATTGGATGCAATTTTCATGCTTCAGCTGGAAACGCAGTTTTCTGCCATGGAAATTCCGATGCCTGGCAACGGTGGTAGAAACATGGCGTTTACTATAGTACTCGCGCCGAGTCGTGAAGCTTGACCTAGATTACCGATTTCACCACCGAATAGGACGCGAGGGAGTGTTCCAGTCGTCAACCCCCACCCATCAGATTTTGTCAGTGTCTTCTCTCGCGCTACACGGAAAACATCTCCCGAGAGAGATTGTTACTATTTGAGAAAACGTGTTGTCGGATTGGCGTCAAATTCCGTTTTGTTAATTCTTTTTTGTTGCATTATATTTTCGTTGTTACTATTTGTGCTATTGTTACAATTTTAGAATAGTTGTTACAGTAGTTATTGTTGTGCAGTGTTATTATTGGTAATTTTTAAATGCCTTTTTTTATATACTCGTTTACTATGTCTTCAAAGTTTGGCAACACTATTGGTGAATTTCAGCTGTTCGACATTTCCCCAAGTGTGCGCTCGGGAAGCGGCTCCACGAATTGTACCGAAGTTTTCCGATGTGTTGGAGTTCAAGCAAAATATTTCTATGATTGGTTTAGAGCCCAAGCTTCACGACTGGGCGCGAGTACTATAGGTGAGTGGAACATTCAAATTCGGCTCAATATAACTGAATCAACCTCAGTAGCACGTAGCCTATTATGGATATTAAACTGCATGTGCCCAGCCTGCTGACTGCACTTCATCGGCTACAGTATAGTTCTTCGTGGACTAATACTGGAAAGGCTTATTTGTTCTATGTACTCTTGCTTGCTACTGTACCAGATCTCTTCGGCTACTACCATTGCTAGAAAAAAACAATCCCGAGCATCCATCTTCATTTTTCATCGCAGATGTCTGTCGATTACTGGAGTACCAGAGGAGAGTTTGTTGACATTCCCTGTTGACGAGTTATTTCTGTCTTTTTCTTTCATCATCTTCGAACACGTCAGGAAGCGGAAGAGAGACCATCATTTTTTTTATATATATATCTTTACTTTCCTTTTTTAAATCATAAGGCTGAAGTTGATAGAATAAAAATACTATAAATTGCAAAGACTGTTAAAAGAAAGAAAAAAATGAATAAAAGTAAATGGTGTTAACGAAAAATCAATACACCCTGTCTCCATTGTTCTAAGAGTTTCCAACAGTAATACCAGTTAAAAAGTCAATATAATATTTTGGCGCCAATGATCTTTAATTATAATTTCATTTCTCCTACGAGAGTGAAAATTCATTTATGGTTTTTCTTTTATTTTCTTCTGGTTTGTTTCATATTCCTCGATATTTTTTAGTATTCTTTCTATAGAAAGTTTCATTTTATTTTAGGGGTAGAAAGTTTCATTCTATTTTCGCAGATACTTATAAGCTGAATATTCAGTGTCATTAAACGAAAATCGAAACTAATTCATAGCACTGAAAAAAAAATTGAAAAAGAATTACGGTAAAGATTTTGATGCAGGAGTTGAGGAGATATTTAGGACTTCAGTAATTACAAAAGCAAAGCGTAATGAAAATATTGCAAGTGTGAGTTAATCACCATAATTATAGATATTCTGCCACTAATGACAGGTCATTTGCTGCTACTGGTGAGCCTACATACTCCACGGTCTTCAACTTACCTCTGAACTGTGGAGACACGGTGGCGCAGTGTTAGAGCGTTCACCTCTGGTGCTTGGGGTCCCGGGATCGATTGCAGCCCCGCCAAGTGAACCTTGTGGTGGACAAACACCGTGAGCGTGGGTTTCCTCGGGGTTCTGCCGTTTCCTAACAAATTCTTCATTGCACCATTTCATTCATTTCTCATCATCACCGTTTCCTTTAGCCTAGTCGGCATAATCGTTGGACGTAAAACTCAAAGATTTCATTTCATTTTTTTTTTAATTTTTACCTCTAAACCCTCGAGAGGACGAGCTATCGAAGTTACGAGAACGGTAAAGTGGAGGGGATCTAAGTGAGTCCAATCTATTTATTAAATTTTAAACACATTTATTGCAATATCTTTTTAGAAATACGCAATATTGACATATTTTAAAATTATTTCAATATTTTAAGTCCAAAAAACTTTTGATAATCTTATAACGCAAAGCTTAGGTTAGGCTAGTTATTTTTTTGGCATGCTTGTAGGCCCAATTATTTCCTTTTTCATTCTTCTTTTTTTACATTCAAGGCACTTGATGAATTTTGCGCATTTTCATTCTTTTCTTCACAAACTCAGTTTGGCCGCAACTCACATTTCACTTTGGACTTCTTGTCTTCTTTCCTTGTGCAGAGGAGAAACACCTTCCTTGTTTGGCATTCCAAGCCTAATTTTAACCCGAAGTCACCCATTCTTCTGTTCCTTTGACAACGCATCGGGGAAAGCTTTCTCACTGTCAGTATCTTTCTGGTTATCCTTCTGCAAATTTTGTGTCATTTGTATGCGACAGACCACTGAGGGAAGTGTCAATTCTTTGCATAACTCTCGAATGAATACATTTCTTCTGTCAGATTTTCCCTACCTCCAGTCTGTGAGTGTTTGGTTGTGTAAACGATATAGGTATTTAGAGCTGCAATGTCTATAAGTTCCATAAAAAGGCGAAGGCTCCGTGTTGTTCTTGTACTCTTGTGTCATTTTGTCACCAACGTCAACACTGTCTTTCGTGGAATTGTAGTGCAACACTATGTTTAGTTTTTGTCACTTGTGTCTGAAATTTCATCTGATGTATGTTGTAGAGACCTGCACAGGCCGGGCTCGGCCCGAGGCCCGAGGCCCGAAGCCCGACCCTGCCTCGGGCCGGGCTTGGGCGGGTCGACACTGGTTTCTCTTAATTGAAATTATTTAATAATTATTGACTTTCGTTAAACAATAATTAGAAAAAAGGCAAACGTGAAGAAGTGTGCCCGTGAAAAATGTTACAAAATAAAACTTTTAAAATTTATCGGGCCCGGGCAGGACTTGGGCCAAGAATTTTAAAAAACCTTATTGTTCCGGGCCGGGCCGAACAATATTTTTTGAACATATTTTTTTTTTTAATCTTACATTATTATTCTAAAAAATATTGAGACATATTTAGAAGGAACGAATTTCTGCTAGAAGTTTATAAATTAAGTTGAAATGTTTGGGGGACCTTACATTTAGTGCTCTTACTTATTATGAGGACTCAGAAGTTGAAGAACAAAAAATTGCCTAAAATGACCTATAAAAAAACTAAAATATCTTAAAAATAGACCTAAAAACTGGAAAAAAAGTACGTAAAAATAAGATCCAATTTAATCAGAATTACATATTTAATGAATATAATGCTCAAGAAATACAAGCTTCTGTTAACGGTCTGTCCTTCTTCCATAAACTGAAGTACAAACTAAAATAACAAAACTTCCCCACTCTTATTCCCCCTTGCTGAAAGACATTGTTACGCCTCCTTGTCTGATTTGTGATTGTTGCAGATCTGATCTTATCAGTCCAGTCATTGAAGAATGTCTTATCTTTTGAATTTTCTTTACTAAAGAAAATATGTTTAGGGGGTGATGAAAAAAGGTGCAAAAAAAGACATTAAGACCTATGAAAAGCTTAAAAAAGACCAAACAAACAAAAACGCTGAAAAAGGCAAAAAATAAATAAATAAAATCCACAATTTTCTCGCCTATAATGACACATGTTAAGCCTCGTAATAAAGATGATTTTTCTTCAACTTTCAGGCCCTACTTATTATGAATGAAAAATGTTGGTATCATTAACGTGAAGAACGGGGGACCTAAAGTACCCAAATACGGTTTAAATGTTATTTTGCCGTTAAATGTCGCAGTCCAAACTAAGCACAAGGCTTCCAAGGCTGGAAGATCAATATTTTTCAACATATTTTGTTAGAGTGAATAACGAGAAAGCAGCTGGTGGGGGACCTAAAGTTCTTTGCTTGGCCGTCCGAGGGTTAATTTCCAAGCACAATTTTATTTTTAATATCGTCCGCTAACTATAGATTCTTTCGCCTCTAATTCTTTTTCCTGCCACCATGTTGTCTAGTCCGTCCTTCGTCGCACAGTTCCTTTTCAGCTAACATCCCAAACATTTTTTTTTCTTATTTTTCAATTACATCTAAATTCATTGTTCTCTCCCTCACTATATATATCAGTTACTGATTTGTTTTCTGTTCGACCTAGCAAATTATTTACACTCTTCTTCAGACCCACATTTCGAAAACTTCTGGTCATTTGTTCATTGCTTTTGCGTAATGTTCATATTTCTGTCCCACACAGTGCAATACTCCAAACGAAACATTTTACAAGTCTGCTTTTCATTTATACTCTTCAATCAAGAATCAGAAAAGAAAAATAACGTTTCTTCTTCCAAAATTTTTCTTTCGACATTCATATTTTTCTGTTTATTTTACGTTTTTACTTAATAATATTTCCAGTAATAATGGTGTCACTAATAATAATTTAAAAATAGTCACTTACTTAATTCCAGTCAAGATGTTTTTTTTCTTTTTAAAGTTTATTTTCACCTCATATCTTTCACAGCCCTCCCTTAAGTTTTCTTATATATTTTATTATTTCTTTCTTAAGATTCCACAACAAGTACACATGGAAAAGAAAGTATTTGACAGTTGACAAATTTTCTTTTGCCAATAGCTCGGGAACAAATGAATTAATTTGAATCTTTTTGTTGTTATTCATAGGATAGTTATAATTTGATAACTTACCAAAATCGATACTTTAATTGGTTAATTTATTGTTGAGTTATTAAGAAAATAATTTTGTCAACTGAAGAATACTTTCTTTCGTAACTGTACCAAATCATCAGCAAACTGTATACACTATTCTACCTCCTACGAAACACCCGGGAGCTCAATGGCTCAGTGGTAGAGCGCTTACCTCTGATGTATGGGGTCCCTGGTTCGATCCCTGCGAAGTAAGTTTGTGGTGGACAACATCATGTCCGTGGGTTTTCTCGGGATACTCCCGTTTCCTCCCACTTTCTCATTCAACCAATTCTTCCATCATTATTCACTTGCCTTAAACATCGTCTCCCTCAGCCAAGAAGAGCATAATCGTGTCACTTTAAATTGAAATATTTTATTTTCCTACCGAAACACCGTCTTCAGTATGGCTTAAAAATGAAGTTATATGAAACTATTACAATATGTTGTAGATGTATATACATGTAGAACAATACATTAAGCATATATCTTAGCATGTAGCACAGAGATAAATGAATTGCAATCATATACAGTGTGTCAAAGTTCCCTGGCATAGGGTAACTCTGTTATTATCAGAGTTACAACAAAATGTAAGAGGGGAAACCGTCTGCAAATACGATGTTTTCAATCTAAAATGAAGGATTTTTTTTTAATCGGAAGAACAGTTTGGGCTGTACACTCTTTATGTTAAATATTATGTCCAATGTTAAATGAAAATTCAACATTGTCATTTGCCTGGACCCACAACATAAGTGAATGAAGTTACTATCTTTTACGTTAATGTGTCGATGGCCAGCCCCTATTTCAAACAGTAACTTCATTCACTTATGTTGTGAATCTAAGTAAATGGCAACGTTGCATTTTCATTTGACATTGGGCACATAATGAGTGTCCAAACGGCTCGTCTGATTTAAAAAAGAAAGTTCCTTCACTTTAGATTGAAAACATCATATTTGGAGACGGTTTTCCATCTTACATTTTGTTGTAACTCTGATAATAACAGTTACTTTATGTCAGGGAACTTTTGAGTTACCCTTTATGTACACTATAGAAAACTATTAACAGGTGTACATCTGTCGTGTTCAATATACAATAAATAAATAATAAGTGTTTTAAGTATTTTCGTTAAAAACAGCAAAAATATACAATTATTTATTTTATAGTTATGTTTATTTTTTTATCATATAAACAAACGTACAATTCATATAACAGCTTTGGCAATCTGAGTTGTACACATGGTTTATATCAAAACGTAATACAAACAAGATAACATACGTACATTGAAAGTAGGAACTCTTAACACTCTTCAAATATAACACAAAATGGCAGCTGTGAGAACATACTAATTACAACTACAGTTTCAGTCTTAATGAGTAAATGAGAATTCTTTTACAACTTTATACAGTGGCGGCGAAACTAACTTTGCCTCTAAAAGAATCTCCGTGGGAAAGTAAAATTCGTAGTTTTAAATTGAACCTAGTGATGCTGCATGCTGAATCAAGCTTCCTATATCCTTTCTTTTTTTTTTCAATAATACAAATATGTTTCTCTTTTACAGTGGATAGTCAAATGGACAGCGCGATGATTGGCTACTTTCTCGCATAAACACATACAACAGCTCTGCTTGCATGCTGATGTTTAAAACAGAATTCCAGGTGTTATCCTTACTTCAAATCTGATGTTGCGGCCTGATCCGGACAGAAATCTTTGAACGTTTGTGTTGCCAACCATTATTCGGTACTGAATGAGGAAAATTGATCGTTAAACTCAACATAAACAGGCTGCTCTATGAACAATGAAGGGTGATTCGAGATGGAAAAATTGAAAAAAAGGGATAGATGAAATAGGAAAAATTCGGTATAACTGTACCTTTTGAAATTAATCACTTGAGGGGTCTACTAAAATTAGAAGGTCCCTTACACCACACAGGCTGTGGGGCCGTTATCACCGCCACTGGCTTCACATCATAAATTGAAAGCTACTAAAATATTCTATTAACAAACGACAAGCATACATACATGATTGTTTCCATGAATGACAGATATAATTCCAGTAAAAACAAACAGGTTTAATTTTCACACAAACCGATACAAATTGTACGGAAATTAAATTTGTTTCTTTGACAATGCTAAAAATATATTTAATTAATTTGTTTTTTATAAGATTAAATTAATTGAGAAAATGTGTCAATCACTTCTCTGCTCCAAAAGAAAACTAATTTTGTAATATATTTCTTAAGGTATCTTACCTTTCATGGATAGCAATTTGAAGGTGAGAAACATCAACTCCTGTTTTTAATGTCCTAATAATACTAATAATCAAACTAACTTTTTTGGTGATTTTTCTTGCTGTTCCCGCTCTTTTATCTTCTTCCAGCGAAGCAGAAACCAATTTTACCAGAACCTATTGCCTCATAAATAGTAAGCGTTTGTGGACTATGACGATTAAAACTGTCCTGACATGAGGATGGAATTTGTAAATATAAATTGTTATTACTATTTAGTTTGTGCCTTGATATATTATTAAGTAGATTTTTTTTTTTAAAAAAAAAGAACACTTGATATAAATTTATTTTCTTTAGAAATAGGACATATTTTATCCCCGAAACAAAGAAAAGTTTTCAGTGAAAAAAAAAATAAGAAAGGAAATCGAAATAATTCCTTAACTTGTTAAGTTTCCCAATGAAGATAAGAAGTGGATTACAAATTCTTATAGTTTTGTAAAGGTTTTCTATACTAACGCGTCAAATATGATATTAGATTAAATTAATTACCCAGATAAATTCCATAAAAATAATTTTGATGTGGCTCACAGGGGTGTGATTACTTATATCGTTTTTTTTTTTTTTTTTTTTTTTGTCGAAAATTTTACGTATTAAAAGAGATTATAAGAACACTGCTCAGTCAATTGTTAGTCCTTGATCTGAACATTTCAATAAAATATTTTCGGAAATCTGCCTCAGAAATTTTAACAATATCCAAGTGAACAAGTTATTTTCATTTTTTTAAAAAAAAGTTTCATTTCATATTTTAAAACTGCAGCATACTTTCAAATTAAACGGATCTAAAAATGACAGAAAACTGGTGGCACATAATGGAGTTACTTTTTTAAGTGTTAAATACATATTAAAAACGCATTGCCGTTTCTTACAGTTTTGTCCTCTTAGCTGCCAGTAGACATAAGGACGGACACATTTGTAAGACTTTACATAGTTTGAAAGTCTAAAACATACATAACATTGTTGGAATACAAAAATATTTTGTTTAATTCTACCGTAATACAGAATGATCAAAACTTCACGCAACCTGTGGCACAAATGACTAATATTTGTTTTTTTTTCTGTTGAATGTGTAAAATAGTAATAATATTTAAGGCAAGGCACTTCCAATATAGTACCGCAGCAAGTACTTTATTGCAAAGTACCCGGCCTCATTTTGTCATTTTTTTTTCTTATGGAAATACCTGAAGATATCAGCTTACACAACCCATCCGCATGCTATAGAAGAACTAAATACCAACATTCAACAAACTGTGGACAACATTTCACGTGCTAGAATACTTCCGAAGGTGTTCAGGATTGGAAGGTTGTACACGTGTGAAGCAGTAAATGGTGATCATTTTCAACATCTTTTGTAGTACCCTCATTTGTTCCGTGACTTTCTGATCATTCTTTACAACACTACAAATATTTTAAAATGTTTATATAAATGCTGCTCCCTGAAGTTATACAGACTAGAAACACTTCTTAAACATAGACATTTAGTAAACACATTTTTCTCTTAACGTGACTTTTCTTTCGGTATTTCGCTTAATGTATCTACTAAATTCGAAACACAAATATAACGCTTATATAAACTGAAGCAAAGTTCAAATAATACTGATATGAAACATAGATCGTTTACAAAGGAAAATAACAAAAACATTTAAACCATGTTTGAGCATTTAGACAATAGAGGTACATAATGACATACAATATTTGTTGGATGTTTAAAGTAAGGAATGGTCCTCAGCATGTTTTGTATTGCTATCAAAGTTTATTTGTACATTTTTTTCACTGAATTATACGCTGCATAAGTTCAATATATGTTTTCTTAATATCTTTTAAATCTGTTGTGAATGCCAAATGCATTAGACTTTCTTTTTTTCACAGTTCATCCGCATGTTTTCATATAAACATATTTACTTCGATAAAAGCTTAACTTAGGTTTCGGGTTACATGACTTCCTGAGTTGTTTTTGAATGATGTCAATATCTTGGCATTGCAATTGTGTTCTAATTGTTGTGGAATTCTTCTATTTGTCCTGATGACACAACTAACATACCAGTGACAATCTTTATAAGTATTTGCAGACTATTATAAACTCACTGTTTTTTTTATTTTATTTTCACCAACTTAATAGGGTATTGTTTCATGTATCTGAAAATACAAAACAAGTCAGAATTAGGAATTATGAATGCATGATATGTTATGTTAAGGAATTATACACATTACATTACAAGCTATTCGGAAAAAAATACTTGGGAAATGAATCCTGAGGAAAAAAAATCTTTTAGAAAAATAAAACGAGTACAGTGGCGGATCCAGCCCAGGGCCGTGGGACTTAACCCCAGTTTTGTGAGTGACAAAAATAATTTAAGCTATTATTTATATATTTTTGAAAGTTTATAGTAAACTCATGATATACCTTTCATAGTCTGAGTGCTGGCTGCCCCCCCCAGTTTTTACATTCTAGATCCGCCACTGGATGGGTAGAAAATGCTGCATTTTGGAGCTCTGTCGCCCCCCCCCGAAAACAATGAAATTAAAGCTCATAACTAGATAACAAAATATTGGTTCGAGGTAAGATGAAAGAATGTACTGATTATTTTGAGCCTAGATTTCATTATAATGGCAGTGTGCAACAGTTCCCATAGGCGGGTTCCAAGACGAAGATTCAGCACTTAACCCTTATCTGGGCAAGACATTTTTGTAACGTAAAGGGGCAACCGGGGCCTGTGAGGCCCAGTATATATTTTAAGTGCAGAATACACAAAATCAATGCCTATTGTCACTCACTGTTCAGACTAGTCTAGAATGTACCGGTATATATTTTTGTCAAGTAGCGAAACTTCGTGTCATGCTTTTGTAAGCCGACCAAGCAGAATAGCAAATCCGGTTCAGACATTTTTGTAACGTAAACGGGCAGCCGGGGCCTGTCAGGCTCAGTATATATTTTAAGTGCAGAACACTGAAAATTCAATGTCTGTTGCCGCATACTGTTCCGACTAAAGGTTACAATAGTCACGCGTTCAATATATAATTATGTGACAATTTGATCTAATATTTGACAGGAATTTCACTAAAGTTATACGGGCCCTCCTAGGCCCCGGTTGCCCGGTTACGTCAGGAAAAGATTTTCAAATTTTTAAAAAAAAAGCTTTACCAACTCGATATGTTCATGATTTTAACTTCGACGAACGATAGAATATTTCAGTATTTTATGTCTTCGAAATATGTATGGTTATTGAGAAATTTTAGAAAAATGAAGCTACTGGGCCTGGGAGGCCCCGGTTGGCCAGATAAGGGTTAAGATTATCTGGGAGCCATAATTCTTCATTACAAATGATACAATTAAACAATAGAATGCGGGCAGAAAAGTACAATTGGAGAGCAGAATAGTATATTTCGGCGGGGAAATTCTAAATTAAGGGCAATAATTGTAAATTTGAGGGTAAGAGTTGCGTACAAGCTTGGTAACATAAGTACCAGCGACGGATCTAGCCCACTTAAAAATAATGTAAACTATTTATATATTTTTGAAAGTTTAAAATAAGCTCACGATATACCTATCATAGTCTGGGGTCTGGCTGACTCCCAGTTTTTACCTTGTAGATCCGCCTCTGATGGGTACCTCTGTCAGTCTAAATAGAAAGTGCACACACGCCCACACGCGCATATTCGCTCCTTTAATGGAAAAGTAACACAACTTAAAAATGACCCTTATCGATATAATGTTGAAAATGGTCCTAAAGGTTAGAAAAATTGTGCGTAAAAACATTGCAGGTGAAGGAGCACATTCTTCTCCCCGGGAACAACTGTGTCATATGTCCGCCCTTGTTAACTGCAGTTGTAAATACTCAAATAGTTCTCCTGAAAATTTGACGATTTTGAGTTGGGTTAGTTTTATCCCGGTCAAGCTTGAATCCAGTTTGATTAGAAAACGTGCTAGCATGCCGCAAGCTGGATTCCAGTAACGAAGCAACTTTGGATTCAATGTTCCATTCAAGCTTGAGGCAAACGTTTTGCAAGTCAAATCAAGTCAATAGTCAATGAACGGCCAGTGCTGCTATGACGATCTGCGAAGGGTATACATCATCGCTTGCAAGTACAACAAAAAAAAACAGATTGTATGAAAGCATGCGTTTCAAGTGCAAGCGTAGAAAGCCAAAAGCCAAGCACGCTCCAACTAGCCGAAAACTTTCTTGCTACTAGGGATGTTAAACTAGCAGAATGGCCTTCTTCGCACGGGGAGAATACGTTTCATTTTGGACATAAAGGGTACCAAAACTGTCACCAATTAACTTAGAGCCCCAAAAACTATTAATTGGTGATAATTATGTTTACATGCCACTATCCCCTCCAAAGAGCAATGATGGGGGCTGAATTTGAATTTAAACGGTATAAGAAGTGTCACTGTTCATCTTAGCGACTCCGAAAACTATGAATTCGATAGTACTATAGATCATTATCGATCATTTTATATATCTCCACCACCCTCCCCTACGTTGAAAATTTGATTGAGATAGGGAGGGTGGTTAGTTATTAAGTCATATACAGATAGTTACAGACATATAGATGAGCGATACATATCAAGCATTGCGTAGCAATTACCAGAGGTCAGAAGTATGAGACTGGAAGCCAATGTACTGACTATATGTCACGGGCTAAGACGTGTGGCATATGACAAGATAGTCCTTCCCATGTTCTTATGAAGCGAAGTTCCATATTTTCAGTAAACAGAAATGAAATGAATTGCGAGAGGCAGATATTAAACAGAGCAGATTATAGAGGCAGATACGTTCTTTTCAGTTTCATTTAGTTATTTAGTATAAGAACTTATGGAATTAACTATGATATACAAAGAAATACTAAATTAAAATCCTTGGCTCTATAGTCCATGAACGGTTACGACCGGTCAAATGGCGCAAGTTCAACTAGGTTATACTTCAAGCCGATATTTCTTGCTTTCTGAACCGGAATTCACTACCTCTTTACTGTTTGCAGACTAACTGGTTTACCCAGCAGACAGAAGATTTCAGTTTCTTTTAATTCGTAACAAAAAAAAAAAAAAAACCTCGGTTAGGTTATTATTATTATTTTAAAGAGATATTTAAAAACTACAAAGCTTGCATAAAAATGTAAAACAATGAGAAGGTTATGTCCGTTCCCCGTCTTGTTGTACGTTAGTTCCAGAGGGACGAAGCCTAGTAATCATCCGAATGTGTTATTTCAAGTACCTCTAAAATTGTGGTCAAATATCGGAAAATTTTAGAGCTCCCACTGGGAACAGAACCAGGAACCATACACATGGAAATAACACTCTCAAATAATTCGCCCAAGTAAGAGCTCAAATAAATAAATAAATAAATAAATAAATAAATAAATATATATATATATATATATATATATATATATATATATATATATATATATATATATATATATATATATATATATATATATATTGAATATCCACTTTCATTTTAATACCTATTCGCCGCCACAGGTGATGCATTTCATGTTTTTAATAATGTTAAAGAAATGAAATCTATCAGTTTAACATCCCACGACTATGCCCTTTAGACTAAGGAAGACGGATCCGTACTAGCAAGAAAGCTTGCATCCAGTTGGCACGTGTTTGGCTTTTGGCTTTCTACGCTTGCACTTGAAACGCAAGCTGTCATACAACCTGTCTTTTGTTGTATTGCAAGCGATACTATTGACCCTTCGCAGAGTGTCATAGCATCACTGGTCGTTCATTGGCTATTGGCTTGACTTGACTTGTAAGACGCTTGCATCAAGCCTGAACGAAACACTGAATGCAAGGTTGCCCTCATGTAACTTCGTTACTGGAATCCAGTTTGTCGCATGCTCAGGGCCGGATTTAGCATTTTGGCGCCCGTAGACCCAATAATTTTTTTCCGGCCCCTAGTCTGGTTAAAGTTACTTTCCTACAACCTTTATTAAAATAATATATCAGGCCTATATGTTAATTGTTTAAACGCCACTCCACGATGCAATTTTATCATTGCAAGTTTTTTGAGGAATTTACTTGGTTCTGGGCTTAACAAAATACCGTTAATGTATTAACAAAAGTTTGGTGAATAACTGGTTTTGTTCAATTTAGCCATTTGGGCAAATAAATAAATAAAAAAACTCTGTAATACATTATAAAATAGTTTTCATCTCAGAAACACAGCTTACATGAAGTATTTTGATAACGTGACACAAAAACTTCAAAATCAGAATGCTTTATTAGCCTGATTTTTTTAAATCAATTCAAAAAATATGTTAAGTTGTGGCTATTTATTTTTATTTCCAGATATTTTTTTTATTTTTTTCTCTCGGCCGTGTGCCCCCTGGGAGCTTGCGCCCATAGGCCCGGGTTCACCGGGCCTATTGAGAAATCCGGCCCTGGGCATGCTGGGCACGTTTTCCAATGAAGCTGAATGTAAGGTTTGCATTAAGCGGTTTGCAAGTTGTCTCTCCTAATAGGGATTGCTTTCGTTCAAGAATTATTGCGTAAAGTAACAACCGGGTGTACCAACAGTACAATATCATAATTTCGAACACGTGTTCCCAATAAACTGTAGTAGAACTAAAGAAAGTAGAAAGAATTACGTAAAATGCATATATTTCCACGCATGGGATATGGATAGGAACAGTTAACGTCACCGTTACGCATGAAGATTTTAATGTATTGACTCCATTAATGAAATCGGTCGAGAAAATGGTTCTATAAATCTATTCAAAAAAGAAAAGAAAACAGATAGATAAATAACGTAATTTTAAAAAAGATCGATATTGTTCAAAAGTTATCTTGTGGAGTAACGGACGGACGAACATTACAATCTTGTAAGGTCTACTACCATGATCATAATAAAACACTTGGTTAAACTTTTACTAATTATTATGTGAATTGCTGCACTCATGTATCCAAATGAACCGCAAGAGGAGCACAGTGGTTCAGTTGTAGAGCGCTTATCTTTGGTGAGAAAAATCCCTGGTTCGATCTCTTGCCAAGTAACTTTGTGGTGGACAACATCGTGTCTGTGAGTTTTCCGAGGTACTCCCGTTTCCTCCCACTTTCTCATTCCACCAATTCTTCCATCATCATTCACTTGCTTTAGTCATCGTCTCTCTAGACTAAAGACAATAAAAGTGGGACGTTAAACTAAAATATTTCGTTTCATTTTCTAAATGAACCGCGGATGTCACTAAGTCCTCGTGGTATAGTGGATAACGAAATGGAAGGAAGGTTAGTGTTCCAATCCCTACTTCATATCTTTTCCTACTAGTTTATCAAACTGCAGTCAATTTTGCGTGCTGAGACGCATTGCCTATTAATTATTCAAAATTATTATAGATCTTTGCCGACTATGGACGGCAAACTGTCTCCGACCGCTCACTGGATATTACTTGGTCATATTCACTGAATATTCCATAAATAGTATCTGGAAGCCCAAACTGATGAACTTGAAACAGATTCCGAAAATTGGATTCTAATGATCAGTGACCATTCAAAGAAAACTACTACGCTGTCTTAGGATTACCACTGCAGTTTGTAAACTAGTTACTAAATTTTCTCTATGGACTAGTGGCTAGTCTTTGATGCATGTGGTCCTGGTTCGATCTCCGCTGGGAGGAGATTCAACGCAGGGTAGTGGTTACGATTCTACGATATAATATAGGCCTACGTCTTAAATAGTCTATGTGCTGAAACAAATTATAAATTTCATAAAATAGACAAAAGCAATTACTGGGGATGTCATTTCGTATCGATCTATGCAAATTTGGTCAGATGCTAAGCAACACAAAATATATAATAAAAATTATAACTGCTATAGTAATTGTCCAAAACCTAAAATGTAATTTTTCCTTTCCGTTACGGAAAGCGGTACAGAATTAGGGCCTCTGAAACCAATTTAACCTCCTCAGACCCGAGAAAAAAGACTTGTAAATTTGGATTTCATTTGAAGATTCTCGTTGCTATACATGCAAATGAAGTTATATTGTTCAATTTTGGTCAACTGTGGACATCCTTGACCAGCAGTGGATAGGTCGCTATAACGACCACTAGGCCTCAGAGGTGTCAACTTCCGGAAACAGATGGTCGCTTCAGCGACCACAAATCAAGGCCAGGTCTGAGGAGGTCCGTTTCAAAACAGAATTCAATGTGATTTTGGTTTTTCGTTTCGTGAACAGAACCGATAAGTTATGCTAAAATGTACATTGATTCTTCGAAGCACACCAAATTAAAATGTTTATTTTGATACCTGAATCGTAATGCATAATACTTTCGGTTGCATTACAATTAATAATTATAATTAATAGCAATCTTAAAGTTGTTGTGCGTCAATTTTGTGGTTTCGAAACATTCACAGCCAATCTTTATTATCGAGGGGTTTCTATTTTGCCATGGACGTCCGTAGGATTGGTTTGCTGAAGGAGTCAAGTTTATAGTCCTTTCTTATATTTTAATTATTTTTTTGAAAATAATTATCGGCTCTTGGAAAGTAAAGTTCACCTAGGGATAAGCGAAGAAAGAAGACGAGGAAAGGAGGCGCCCAGATGCTCGTCCTGGTATTCACGGTATAGTTTCAGCAAAAATATATATATATATATATATATATATATATATATATATATATATATATATATATATATATATATATATATATATATATATATATATATATACCTTTCAGTTTAACGTCCCACGATTATACCTTTAGGTTAAGGGATATTATGAATGAGGTAAGTGAATAATGATGGAACAGTTGGAGGAGCGAGAAGGTAGAGGAAACGGGAGTACCCAAAGAAAACCCACAAATAGGATGTTGTCCAGCACAAACTTTTTTGAGCGAGGATCGAACCAGGGACCCCATGCACCATAGGTAATCACTCTACCGCTGAGCTATGGTGTCCCTCTGGTAAAGAGACAAATTTTTGGTCAGCACCTACTATCAAAAGTGGTAGTTTTACAATAGAAGTTCGAAATAAGCTTTCTCGTGGTTACATGTTTTGCATACATGTTTTCGGCGCGGAAGGCCTGGGTTCGATTCACGGTGAAAGTTCTTATATTACGAACCCCGTATTAAGCTGTAGATCAACGTCACATATACCCTCGGTGCTGAGAAGGACGCTAAACTCAAATTCAACAACAACAGGCTACAAACGTAAAGAAGTGAAGAAAGTATTAAAGCATTAAATTCAGAAAACACTACCATAATGCCCGTTCCTCGCTCGGGAAGAATAAGTTTCAATTTTAACATAAGGGGCAACAATCAACTTAGGGACCTCAAAAACTTTGAATTCGACACTAGTATAGGTCATTTTAAATTGTTTTTACGTATCACGATCCCCCCCTTAAAACTAGTAATGGGAGCTGAATTTGGATTCGGACATATATCTCTTACCCTCCCCAAAGTTACAGGACGGAATTTGGATTTAAACTGCATCCGAGATGTCACTGTTCAGCTCAGCGAACCTGAAAACTACGGATTCGACACTAATATCGGTCGTTTTGGATCATATATATATATATATATATATATATATATATATATATATACCCACTCCCCTAAGTTGCACCATCAAACTGATATGATGAAAAACATTCCAGGCCCGAACCTCATCTGTGTGTAAAATCTGATCAACATTCAAGATCGTGGTTCAAGAATTATTAAGTTTTATTTATTTCCTCCTCCTCCCATTCCCGCACTTTGTACCGTCAAAGTAAAATGGTAAAAAACATTGCAGACCCGATTGTCATCTACGTTGACAATTTGATTGAGATTGGTCGGGTGGTTAGAGAGGGGTATGAAACCACAAACACAGTCACTTTATCTCTCTCTCTCTCTCTCTCTCTCTCTCTCTCTCTATATATATATATATATATATATATATATATATATATATATATATATATATATATATATATATGGGTCTTTTCATGTAAAGTGGACCAATTTTGAAAAAAAAAGTTCCCACTCCAATATCTCCGATTTTTTTTTTTCAAATTTTGCACAAATTTTACTTGATACCAACAATGAAGAATGGGTGAATTTGAGTTGAAACTCTGTATTGGTTGCGGTAGTAGGGCGTTTCCAAAATGGTTCCTATCTCAGAAACGACGAATAGCAATCGTCTTCTCCTATTTTTAAGTGATTGCCATTTTGAACTGGAAGCTCTGATAACCTTCAAAATTTGTTTCCTAGGAGAACTTTTACAGTAGATGAAGATCCGTTGGTCACAAATTCCCTTGTGGCTTCAGAATTTGTAAATAAATTGAAAAGGCGGCCAAAATGTGTGTGCACGTTTCATGTGTGCCATATTTAGACCTCCCCCCATAAAGTTGGATGAAGTCAAGTCAGTAGATTGATATTTGAAAGAGAGAAATCATGACATACATACTTTAGAATAGACAAACTATTTAGCCTTTAGCGCATCTGGTTTAAGGGATATCTGGACTTAGAAATGGGAAAAAATAAAGTATGCGAAAAATGGACCCTTTTGGTACCCAAAAATGGCCATGTTGCCAACCCTGCACCAACTTGTCAACATAACCACTGCAAAGAGAATGTCTTGATATAGTTAGGAATGAATTTTGGTGTTCTTGCCTTGTTTGGTCTTTGCATGGTTGTAATTTATGTTCTAGGTCAGTTCAAAAATCACCACACTGAGAAAAATCCATTATCCGGACAGCGGTATATTGTACAAATACAAGGATTCGTTATGTTTACTAAGGAAATCTGTACGGAGCGTACTTTATCCATATACTACATAGGTACTGCCTTTTACCCGCTTAGATATTACATCATGTCGCTGCAGGATGTCTGATATCTAACAATCTTCCGTATTTTACATACGTATACGTATGTTAAATACTTCAGCTATATGTTAAATACGTCCATCTGTGTGTGAGATCCAGGCCGCCTATAGACACCTCTTTCTTTCGCCATGGCTGACGTCATTGAACTACCGTCTTTTGCTTGCGAAACGAGGTTGTTTACAAACTGAAAAGAAGAGAGGAAGGAAACAAGTGCTTGGGTAAGTACACTAGTTAACTATTACTTTAGTTAAATATTCCATTAATTATATATTCTTTTAGTGTAACTTGCTTTAATATAGTACTAAGTAAGTAATGTAGTTTATGACTACAATTCTTACTATTGTAACTCGTAAATGATTGAGGAGAATGGAATGGGTGAATCTGAATTTTGAAAAAACTTTGAATATTAATGTTTTGAAACATATTATGTTTCAAGGTAGCAAAATGAATGTTATGTGTTTATTCATTCCATTTTA
This sequence comes from Thermobia domestica, assembly GCF_964235325.1. Lineage (NCBI taxonomy): Eukaryota > Metazoa > Arthropoda > Insecta > Zygentoma > Lepismatidae > Thermobia > Thermobia domestica. Next base: position 141,421,517 of record NC_137470.1, read on the forward strand.
TATGTGACGATTTATTACTTGGTGCAGATTTACTACAGGACTGCTTAACATAATTGCTAATAAACCGTTTTCAGCGCGGAAATTTCCTTGTGTAGTGAAGATTTAGGATTTAGATTTCTGGGCTTTCGGCATCAATGGCCTTGTTACCCCATATGAGGGATGACTTTCCTCGGCGAGTACACTATCCGGGGAAAGGAAGGGAAGAAAGGATTGGGGAAGGAAGAAAACGGCCTGGGACCTATATGTTAGGTACCACTCCGGCATTTGCCTGCTGTGAATGAGGAAAACCCAAGGAAACCTCATTCAGGATGGCTGGACTTAAAATCTTTTGATACTTTTTCGACCGAGTTCTCCCCCGGGATCGAACCCGGAACCGTTCGCACCGAAGGCGAGAGCGCTAGCGACTACCCTACGCGGGGCCACTTGTGTAGTCTAGAAAACTCATTTTTACTTGGATATTTGCAATTTTTTTTTTTTTTTTTTTTTTTGCTTTTAATTTAACGCCCCATGATTGTACATCAATGTAAGAGAGAAGGTGACAATGAGATACATGATAATGGTGGAATCAAGAAAATGTAAGGAAACTGGAAAGTCTTAAGAATAACCACACCTACAGTGTTCACCAAAAGGCTATTTGTCGGGAGCAGGAATCGAACCAGGGACCTAACGCGTCAGAGGTAAGCGCTCTACTACAAAGCTTTCTTTTGTTTAAAGAACTTGTTTACATTGAAATATATATATTTTACGAAGATACTGACATATTTTACAGCCTCACTGAAAAAAAAAAGTAGTCAGGGAGAGTTTACTTGTCAGATTTTTATTTTTTAATTTAATTTATTTTTATTTTTATTTATTTTTGCTTTGTTATGTTCCCTAGTTAATTAATGTTTGGGTTACTGAAAATTAAAACCTTTTTAGTATTATTGTTATGTCATCACTTTGGAACCAAAAAAGTTAGATTTTTTTTTCTTGTGTTTTCATATAGGAAGTTGGTAAGTTTGTGCCTTAGCATTGGTTTGGTTTCTAGAACGTAATTGAAGGTCATGTTGAGTTGAGTCTTGGCGGGTTTAGAGTTCGTGAAGTGTCAGGCACTGCTTGTGCCCCTGTCTTCTGTCTGTGATGTTTCCTGGCTTTGGGCTGTGAGGTATTTATGTTGAGGAGTACCAACGCAGGCCGCGTGATATACAGGTAGCTTCAACAGCTACGAGTGCCAGGTGTTCATCTTTCGTTACGGCGTGACTAATGCAGTATAGTACTAGGTTCAAATTCTATGGGTGGTAAAAATGGTCGTGGTGTGGTAAGAAATACAACGTAATTGTTATTAGTTTATTAGTGTTTCTTCATAGTATAGTTTCACTATTTCTAGAAGGAATTAAGTATTAACGAAGTAATAAATAAGCAAAAGCACACTTTGATTGGCGTTAACTATTTCTCATACTCCATTGAGAATGTTTTGATCCTCAGTTGCGCAAACATCCAGTGTGCGTTTTTTTGTTTGTTTACACTGCCTTATAGATGAGCTCCCTCGTGGCTAAGTGGTTAGTGAACACGCCTTTGGCGTGGGACACCCGGGTTCGATTCCCGGCCGGGGGCCGCGGTGGCTCAGTGGTAGAAGGTTCACCTCTGGTGCTTGGGGTCCCGGGTTCGATCCCAGCCCCGCCAAGTGAACCTTGTGGTGGACAAACACCGTGTGCGTGGGTTTTCTCGGGGTTCTCCCGTTTCCTCCCACTTTCTTCATTCCACTATTTAATTCATTACTCATCACCGTCTCCATTAGCCTAACCGGCATAACCGTAGGACATAAAACTCAAAGATTTCATTTCATTTTTTCGATTCCCGGCCGGAGCTTATGTGGTTCGGATTCCACGTTAATCTGTAGGTCCACGTCTCATACAGCCTTGCTGCTGAAAGGAACGTTAAAATCAAATCAGCACTGTTTTACAGATGCAATTGTTCGATTCCGAGTTCGAATGAAGCTTTTTACGGGCAGGGGGCGACTTTTATATATACAATCCAAGGATTTTAGTTATTAGTCAGTGATGCAATATATAGACCTATATATATTACAAAATTGAAAGTGACTATGTTTGTGACTCTTAATCTCTTAAGAGCTGCGGTGGCTCAGTGGTAGAGCGTTCACCTCCGGTACTTGGGGTCCCGGGTTCGATCCCAGCCCCCGTCAAATGAACTTTGTGATGGACAAACACCTTGTGCGTGGGTTTCCTCGGGGTTCTCCCGTTTCCTTCCACTTTCTTCATTCCACCATTTCATTCATTGCTTATCATCAGCGTCTCCTTTAGCCTAACCGGCATAACTGTGGGACGTAAAACTCAAAGGTTTCATTTCATTTTTTCTTAATCTCTTTGGAATCTTGTACTTAGGTTCACAGCGGAAGCGACGAAATAACTCGACTCATCCATTGTAGCTCTCTTCGCAACCAGTTTCCAAAATGTTGGCAATAAGTTTGCGAAACGGGATATGACGACTCCAATTTTGGGTGAAAAGTCGCTATAAAAAATAATAGAGAAATTCATTGTCTATAAGCATTGTTTTAAAGTTGTAGATGTAAACTAAACAATATGTTCTACTCACTGGCGCAAATTCGTGGGGGGGGGATGACGGATACATGTCCCCTCCAATCTTGGAACTGAGGGGGACTTCTCCCCAATAATCCGATTTGAAATGTGTTTTTTGGGAGAAATTTGATTATTTTTGTCCGATTGCTACAAAGGAACGTGAGATAAAATAGATGTCCCCCAGAATAAGCCTCAAATCTGCAGCCTCCCAACGCTGAAGACAACTCTGATCCTCCACAACATTGTTTTTCAACTTCATAAGTATTTTGGACATCGCCAAAAATAGTATGGTAACGGTCTTACCCCCCCCCCCTTCCCCCAATGTTGAAGACAGATTTGCGCCGCTGGTTCTACTCACATCTTTGTAAATAGGGCGCAACCAATCCTTTAATTCAGGGATCATTTCAGGTTGTTTCGGGTACTTTTGTTCATATTGTGGTCAAAATAGTTCCGAAATAATTAACACTACAGTACTTACGTTAAGCAATTTTTTTGTAAAAGAAAAAGTGCAGAATAATTAAAAGACCCCAAAGGACAAATATAACAAACATCTTCTTCGCCTTTATTCACGCAATCTATAGCTAATCTTGTTGCTATCGGTAATGATGTATTACGTGTGTTTCTCAACGGAAACTCTGCGAACTAAAGGACATCAAGTTTGTAGTTGTTCTTCGTTAGAGGGCAAGGGTAACATAACAATGCAGGATTGTGGGGCAGTGAGTATGCTGTATTTCCAAACTCTTCATCAGTTGCGCTGATTAAAACAAACAAACAGAAAAAAAGAACGTAAAAACTGTTTTGAACTAATAATGCTTCTCTACAGATGAACATTTTGTTTGGAGCAAAAAGTCGCTAAATGTGTAAGTAGGTAAATCGTCATTTAAAAATCACCCAAAAAAGTCTCCAATCGGAAAAAAAATATTTTTTGTCGCTATCGTAGGGCGACCATACGTCCCGTTTTGACCGGGACAGTCCCGTTTTAGTGGCGTGTCCCGGCCGTCCCGTCAGTAGATGGAAAAAGTAGTATTCGTCCCGTTCTATGTAAATGAAAGAAGTAAATAACAAACCCAGTATCTTTACTCCTTTTAAAAGTATTAATAATTAATAATAACAAAGAGGCAAAAATTGAACTGAAATTCCCTATATTAAACATACTCTATAGTTCGCAGTACTGCTCGAAAGGCAGCAGAGGTTTTAGCAGTTGGTTGTGTGTTGAACAAATTTCAACGTGTCTTTCCTTTTTCATAAGTACCCGCTCTGTAACAAAGAGAGAGAGGAGGAAATCTGATATCAAGGCACAGATAAGAACAAAGGTAGATCTAAAAGTCTAGGGTTGCAAGAACCTGTCCCGTTTTTAACTGAAAATTTTATGGTCAACCTACGCTATCGTTGAGGTCGAATTCCCCTTATTTAGCGACTTTACCCAAAATTGGCAACATTGACCCCCACCGAACAACCAGGGTTGAATTCAGGGGGTAGCCCGGGGGGGAATCTCCCCCCCGAAGAAAATTCATTCCCCCCCGGAGAAACTCCCAAAATTTCAGTCACAAAATGTAGAAATTACTTCACCCAATTATTTGCTTTTCTTTCCGTGTACGTGCAGACGAAATCCGATCTCTCAATATACATATAAATGACGCAGACCCATTCTATATAAATGTTAACATGTAACATCTAAGATAGAATACCAAATAGTGAATAAAACTTGTATTTCTTAACGCTATGACTGAGTTTGGCAGAACATGAAATTGTTAACTGTTGAAGAAAGGTTTGTATTTTAGTAGGTACTATACTCTCGCCCTATATTATATATTAGTAGGTAGCACTAGCACAGGTTGAGATACGAAAGGAAAGATAGGGAAGATCTTTCGATCATTCCATATAATCTCTCATGTCAGCAGACTTCAGTTCTTGAAAATATACAGTTCCTACATTATTTGAAATAGGGCGCCTAAATCCCATTTCTCGCATCGGAAGTAACAGACGTAAATGTGTTTTACGATTGTTAAAGTAAACACATCTTTCTTTAATTAAAAATAATTCAGTTAAAGGGTGAGATTCAGTGGGCGTCATTTAGAGGGATCAGGGAGGAACAGTTATCCCTCCTTGATTAGAGACTTATATAGAATTTATCAATATGATAATAGTATATAAGTGAAAGATTGCTATTGAAGGTGGCCAAGATCCTGCTCAGTGCCGTTCCATGGGGGAGGGGCAAGCGGGGCGACGGCCCCGGGCGCCGAAGTAAGGGGTGAAAAATTCGGGAGGGAAAAAGAAAAGAAAAGAAGGAAAGAAAAACAGAGGAATGAAATACATGTGGACATATATAAAATGAAAGGAAAAAAGTAATGAAAAGTGCTCAAAATCAAGGAAAAGCAGGGTTTACTTTTTAAAATTTTCCCACCTTTGGCGGCTGGTCTGTCGACCTCACTCATATATACGGGGATGCCGTCGTATACTCTCGCGCCAAGCGCTGATTTTCCACGACACGGCACTAATCCTACTGAAGATTTCGTCAACTAAACTATTGATGTATATGCAGTGAAGAAACCAAGGCTAATATGTTTGATTTAGAATCAGAAGTGTGAGAAAGAATGATAACTTTTTATTAAGATATTCCTAAGTATGTTTGTTTTAGGAGAAAAAATATTTCAGTTAATTTAAATCTTTTTAAAAATTTTTATATTAGTAACAAACAGTAATTACTGAATATAGGAAATAATAAAAATAGTTACTGTAAATAGCAGTTAAAGTTTAGTGTAAACTATTTTTGCCAGTCTTTATTTAATGTTTTAGATGAAATCAAACGATTGTTTTCTTAAAATTATAATCTCATTGAATATTTATCAGCAATTAGTCTCAATATTAGGTAAGATGTGTATGTGAATGGAATTGTTAAATATGCTGCTTTCTTGAAAAAAATACAGAAAAATAACCCTCCCCCGAGCAGTTGACATTCCCCCCCCCGGGTGTAAATGTCTGAATTCAACACTGCGAACAACACCCCGTTATCTTTAGCCTAGCCAGCATAATAGTGGGACGTAAAACTTAAAGATTTCATTTCGAACAACACTCCCAGAAACCTATTGTTATACCATTCCCAAAACACCCTTTTGTACAGTTCTCCCTATTCGAAAAAAAAATTGTAAATAGCAGTGTTCATACATAAATATGGAACTCAATTTCCCTGAATTTTCCAGGTTTTCCAGGTATTAATTTTTCAATTTCCAGGTCTAGTGGAAGAAACTAATAGTACGAGAACACATAAATTTTAAGAATACTATATTTATATATTTGAGAATGGCCACCCTTCTCCCCAATGAACGATTGCAATTAAATATTGAGTCACAAGAAAATAAATAATTAAAATAAATAAAATTTAAGTTGAAAAATATGAAGTTGAGAAACCTACTAAGGGAATTATATAATACTTTTGTTCCATACTTGAATACATTCAAAATATACAAAAATATTGGCTTGGGGAAGAAAAAAGGGCCCGCGAGATTTTAACCGATTCTTATAGTACTCGACAACAGAAATAAATTACTGAAAGAATTTTCAAAATCGGCGCAGGTAAACATGCAGAAAATCGCATTTTCATGTACCGGTTCAAAATGGGGAAGAAAAGACGACCGCGAGATTTTAATTGATTCTTGTACACGACGAGAGAAATCGATTAGTGAAGGAATTTTCAAAATCGGCGCAGGCAAACATGGAGAAAATGGCATTTTCATGTACCGGTTCAAAATGGGGAAGGAAAAAGGTTCCGCGAGATTTTAACTGATTCTTGTAGTACTCGTCGAGAGAAATCGATTAGTGAAGGAATTTTCAAAATCGGCGCAGGCAAACATAGAAAAAATCTCATTTTCATGTTCCGGTTCAAAGTGGGGAAGAAAAAAGGGCCGCAAGATTTTAACTGATTCTTGTAATACTCGACGAGAGAAATCGACTAGTGAAGGAATTGTCAAAATCGGCGCAGGCAAGCATGAAGAAAATCGCATTTTCATGTATCAGTTCAAAATGGGGAAGCAAAAAGGGCCCGCGAGATTTTAACTGTTTCTTGTAGTACTCGACGAGAGAAATCGACTAGTGAAGGAATTTTCAAAATCGGCGCAGGCAAACATGGAGAAAATGGCATTTTCATGTACCGGTTCAAAATGGGGAAGGAAAAAGGTTCCGCGAGATTTTAACTGATTCTTGTAGTACTCGTCGAGAGAAATCGATTAGTGAAGGAATTTTCAAAATCGGCGCAGGCAAACATGGAGAAAATGGCATTTTCATGTACCGGTTCAAAATGGAGAAGGAAAAAGGTTCCGCGAGATTTTAACTGATTCTTGTAGTACTCGTCGAGAGAAATCGATTAGTGAAGGAATTTTCAAAATCGGCGCAGGCAAACATAGAGAAAATCGCATTTTCATGTACCAGTTCAAAATGGGGAATGAAAAAGAACCGCGAGATTTTAACTGATTCTTGTAGTACTCGACGAGAGAAATCGACTAGTGAAGAATTGTCAAAATCGGCGCAGGCAAGCATGAAGAAAATCGCATTTTCATGTATCAGTTCAAAATGGGGAAGAAAAAAGGGCCCGCGAGATTTTAACTGTTTCTTGTAGTACTCGACGAGAGAAATCGATTAGTGAAGGAATTTTCAAAATCGGCGCAGGCAAACATGGAGAAAATGGCATTTTCATGTACCGGTTCAAAATGGGGAAGGAAAAAGGTTCCGCGAGTTTGAACCGCTACGATGTATGTTCACGAATGTCCCCGTCTTCTCAAATTTAGTTAATTACTGTGACACTGAAACATGTGACACAGAGTCACATTGTGGATGACTGCAATCGGCAACCACTGCACATATACTCCTCCCGCCCCACAGTTTGATTATTTCGATCCATTCCTCACGTGCTAACGGCATGGTTCAACATCTGCAAGAAAGAGGTAAATGTAACGTTCAATTGGCAATAGCTTTTCACCAAATTAAGCTGCATGAAATCTGATTGCATATTTGACATACTGAGAAAATTCTAGTCCGTGGCCATATGTATCACATATCCCATCAATTCATAAAAATTTTGAACACAAAATTACGGTCGTCCGTGTGACGTACTCCCAAAAGGCCTAATGTGTATCACCCACCTCACATTCAATGAAACCACATCCGTGTAGAATTTAGAAAGGAACTTCTTATGATGTATACAGGATGTCTCAAACGTTCCCTGACATAGGATAACTCTGTTATTATCAGAGTTACAACAAAATGTAAGAGGAAAACATTTCGAAATATGACGTTTTCAATCTAAAGTGAACACTTTTTAAAAAAAATCGGACGAGATGTTTGTGCTGTATACTCTTTATGCACCCAATTTTAAATGAAAATGCAACGTTGTCATTTACCTGGACCCACAACATAAGTGAATGAAGTTACTGTTTGAAACGGGGGCTGGCCATCGACATGTTAGCGTAAAAGACAGTAACTTCACTCACTTACGTTGTGGGTCCAGGTAAATGGCAATGTTATATTTTCATTTCACATTGGACGCATAGCGAGTGTACAGCGCAAACGGGTCATCCGATTTTAAAAATTCCTTCACTTTAGAATGAAAACATTATATTTGGAGACGCTTTCCAAAGTAGTATAATTTAGTTTGTTTAAATTTACAATTTAATACAAGTAGATTCGGATTTATATGCGTAGGATTTTGTATGCATCTAACTAATGAATTCTTTATTTTCTTGCTTAACTTAGTGACTTGGCTTTGAACTGCAACTGATTATTGTAACCCATTATTGCTTGAGAAGAAACAAGATATCCGAATCTTCATTTGGAGAAATCAAACGTCTATTGGAAAGCTGGGGATTTCAATCATTAATTTCTACATTTCAAGGTGTGTAAATTATATATTCTGTGTTTGTTGTTAAATTACTATTACTATTATTGGGTTTAGAATCAATCAAGCACTTCATGATATTTTATGAGGATCAAGATGGGTGCCGGATAGATAAGTATTTGAGCGTCAGGCTCTTATTTCTTTTCAATTTAATATTTAATCAATGATTATTTTTCTCCCTCATTATTCCACCAAATCGTATTCCAAGATCATATATCCATTTTTGATCGATATATCCATATTTTTGATCTCTTTCATATTTCTATATTTTCGATTTTTGATATTGTTTATATTTCGATATTGCTGTATTTTTCGATATTTCGAACAAGTTTCGATAGTTTGTCAATATCGATTATCTATAACTAAATTCGGATATCCCAAAGCCCTATCGAACCCCCTCCGAAATGAAGTTTTTGGCTATGGACCTGATTAGGGATGCGCACGAGACAAGACGAGACAGAATTTTTGTTACGAAATTCGAGACGAGATAGAGCTCTTCCAATAGAAACGGATCCATTTTTCGAGACGAGACATAACTTTCGCGGCACCTTTTCGAGAGGAGACAATCTCAAATCTTTTCTCTTGCGCATCCCTACACTTGATCATGAGGTATCAAAAAAAAAAAATTAATGAGAAATACCGGTAACATGTAAATACAATATAGGTAGCTAAAACATTTTTGTTTTCATTCTTCAATAATGCATTATTATTAATCTCAGGGGGGCGCGGTGGCTCAGTGGTAGAGTGTTAACCTCCGGTGTTTGGGGTCCCTGGTTCGATCCCAACTCGCGCCGTGTGGACTTTGTAGTGGACAAACACCGTGCTCGTGGGTTTTCTCGGGGTTCTCCCGTTTCCTCCCACTTTCTTCATTCCACCATTTCACTCATTTCTCATTATCTCCGTCTCCTGTAGCCTAACCGGCATAATCGTGGGACGTTGAACTTAAAGATTTCATTTTTTATTAATCTCTGTATTTTATAGTGTATTCTCAAGCTTAAGGTGATGTATAATTAAATTTTGAATTCAGTTAACTTATTTTGTTTCTCAGATTGTTTTTAAAATGTATGTACACCTTGTCTCAAAAAGGTTGAGCGCATTCTTTATTGGTGTTTTGAGGCAAAAATTTTCTAAGTCCAGCTTCGGGTATCTTCGGGAAAAAGTAAGCCAGGTTCGAACCTCCAAGCCAGCCTTTGCAATCGGGAAAAAGTTTGCAGATGTGTTTTTCTTCTTTTAAATATAATAAGACTTGTTACCAAGTGTTTAAAAAAGCAACATTGATTGAAATACTTAATGATACAATATTTCGAAACCTTTTTTTTTTTAATGTTAGCACATGCTTGTTTGTCATTTAGCTCTCCATACGTAATGGAACATTTAAATACGTTAAGGAATCTTTCCATATGTAAAAGAATGCTCAAAGTTAAGAAACAGAACATAATTATCGCCTGAGTACTAAAATAAAAGTCAAAGTAGAACAGAAACAGCGTTTGTAATGGATATGAATGTCAAAATTATCTTGAGATCCGTTATACATCGCTAGAAGGTTGTGTTAGCTCATTGGTAAGCTGTCGGATTTCAAATCATAAGGTTGAGGGTTCGAATTCCGTCTAGGCTAATCCTTTTTTTAAAATTATATTTTCCGCAATGCATGAAAAATTATATAAAATAATTACATTAGAATACATAAGTTGTGTATATAAACATAATCATTGCAGAACATAGTAATTATTATGTTTAAAATATAACATCTGGGATAATTTTCACAGTAGGTCGGTATTATATATGAGGATGTAAATACAAGTTAAGAAAATCATTTAATAGCAATAAATAAGTTATGTAGTTTATTTATTTGCATCTATTTGTCATACAGATGTAACTTCTCAATATTCTCATTACAGCATGTCATTTACATTCGTGAAATACAATATATTCCTACGGATATAGAAAGTGTATAAACAGAGTATCCAAAGTCGTATCCTGCTTCAAGACACATAACTTTTCCCGATCCCCTTAACGTCACGGGAAGAAACACAAATTCTCTTTAGAACGGAATGTCGTTACTTAGAGTCTCATTCGAATACGTTGAATATGCTTTTGTATATTCATCTCTCTCTCTCTTTCGCTTTGTTTATGTGTGTGTGTGTGTGTGTGTGTGTGTGTTGCGGAATATCCCAAGTTGAATACAACATTTGCCAAGTATATGAGCATCATCGTCATCGAATACCAGAAATTGAAAATCGTGTTTCTTCAGATTGGGTTTGTGTGTTCATGTTAGCTCACTGGTAGAGTACGGACTTGCCAATAAAGAGGTCTTGAGTTCAAAACCTACAGCTAATTATCATTCTTTTGTTGGTAGGATTGCACAGAAATCGGATACAAGGAGTGGTTTACTTCTAGAAATATTTTCAGAAGCGTTTAGGTAGCCCTGAAAAGGGCTGTTTTCGGGAGTTAAGGCGGGGACATTAATATTGTGTCCAAGACCCTTCTGAATTTATTACACGCTCCATTCTTCTGGGCATGGAATCTATTACATGGGTGACAAATCTATCTCCTTCCCCTACCTCCAGCCATGCTTCGGAAACAAGATGCCACAGGTCATCCTGAGTTCTTGGTGGATCTGCCTCAGGCCAACTTTCCCTTAGAGTACGCTTCACTTCTGCCCACATATTTTCCATGAGATTGAGGTCTGCTCCACGAGCGGCCAGTCGATTAAATCAATCTCAGGGTGCCCTGCGAACCATTCCTGAATCACACGGGAAGTATGTATTGGCGACTGGTATAGCTGGAACTGAATTACACCATCAGGCTGAAATACTCGTACAGATAGCACCATGATATTATTGATAATGTCTAAGTACTGAGCATTGTCCAGATGTCCTTCAATTCTATGAAGCTGTCCTGCTCCGCGACTGGAAATCCAACCCCAACATAAAATAGATACATGGCCACTGCGATTGCAAGCAGCCACATATCCATGGTCATATCGGGTGCCTCTCGGACGATACACAAAACTGCGTCCCTCCTTTGATGTGAATATGGATTAATCTGAGAAAACTACGTTTTCCCAATTGAGACCCACATTCGCCTGTGCAAACGCGAGACGGTAAATTTTGTGGTCGCCGGAGAGTTTTTCCTTCACGGCAGCAACACGGCCACGTAACCCAGCATGACGAAGCCTTCGCAGAGCTGTATGCTTACTACCAGGAAAGAGAGGAACCTCCCTTAGCTGTCTAGACGTCCTTAGTGGGTCTAACCGGGCTTCGTTTACTAATCTCGCATCTTGGGCTTCGGTTGACACATGCGGACGACCAGGAGATCGTAAATTATCAGTCTGACCTGTAGCACCATATTTCCGAATCCATCGCCTTCCTGTAGAGGCCGGGACACCTACTCGCCTGCTAGCTGCAGTTGCAGAATAACCTTCCAACTCCCATAAAGTAATTACTGCTGTACGTCTATCCATAGTTACCAATGTTCTGAGCTGTGAGAAGGAAGCAATAGGTAAAAGCTAGTACCTGACGTGTGATTGGTTACTTGCACGACACGCCTATTGTGGGGAACAGCGTTGCCAGATCTAGCATAATGATGCTAGATCTAGCATAATTTGCATGTCTCTAGCATCTAGCATCTTGCTTTTAGCATCCTGCCCAAATCTAGCACAATTTCAGCAAGTTTGTCAAAAAGCCGTAAAACCTGGAGATGAGAAAGAAGTTGGTCGTGGGAAGAAAAAGAACGGCAGAAATGTATCCTCTTCCATTGATTCATACAGTCGGTAAACCATACAGGCAGTCTTATTTTTCGAAGTAAGTTCGAAACGTCTTTGGGCTTTTTTGTGGCTCCACCCAGGGTTTTCTAATCCTTTAACTCCGACGCATGGGCGGAGCTATGGGGGCCATTCTCCCCCCAACTTTTTGACAACTTCACCATCTTTATTTCTGACTTCATGATCATATTTATTCCTGAAATGACAGCTCCGAGACCGACCAAAAATCTGCCCCCCCCCCCAGCAGACGATTCCCAACTCCGCTTATGCTGCGAAGTAATTTTCTTTCAAAATATGTAAACAAAAACTTTGCATTCATTTATACGACATATACGCCATTGAATCTGGCAACGACTGCATTAATTTAGTTGAGTTAAAATTTTGGTGCGTGAAGTATTGACTTCTATCCATGCATTCTTGCTCTCTGTGTATTTTAAGTTACGTTATCGTATCTCAACTTCGTTTTTTTAAACTCCTGAATTAGTAATTATGAGGATCTAGCATAATTTGACCGAATCTGGCATAAGTTCGATCAGGTTTTGGAATAATTCCGAGCTGTGAGTCTGGCAACGCTGGTGGGGAACGACTTGGTCAACGACTCGCGAAAGAAATCTGAAAATGGTGCGCCGTAATAATAATATTAAAAACAGTTTTTATAAAGGAATATTAATACATACGAAAAGCTGTTTAAAGAATGAATTGTTATACTGACTTTACACGTATAAAAACATATACCATATACCAAACAGATTGAGCGATATGATGATAGCTGTTTTGAGACAAACACTTTCGAAGTCCAACTTCGGGTATCTTCGGAAAACAGTAAACTAAAGCTGCTGGTTCGAACCTCCAAAGCCAACCTTAGTAATCCGGAAACGATGTACAGATATGTTTTTCCTTCTGTTAAATATAATAAGACATGTTGAAATGGTATTAAGTGTAGAAAAAAGTAACATTGAAATACTTAATGATACAATATTTCGAGACTATGTATTCACACTCTCGTTTCGTCATTGTGATTTCCATACGGAAAAGAGCATTTACGTATGAGCTCAGTTATATTTCAGAAGCAGCTTCCGAAAAGCGGTCATATTAGCTCAGTGGTACACCACCGAGCGCTTAAATCGTGAGTTCGATACCCGTTCAGGTGAAATTCTTTTATGATATTCTACTTTCCTCAATGCATGAAAATTATGTAAAATAGTTACATTACAATTCATCAGTTGTATATATCAGTTGAATATATATATTCATATCATCAGTTGTATATATCAGTTGAATATATATATTCATATCATTTCACGACATAAGTAATTCTTATCTTTAAAATATAACATCTGAGGTATTGACAGAACGTCGGTGTGTTATGTGTGAATATTGAATACAAATTTAAAAAATCGTGTAATAGCAATAAATAAGTTATGTAATGTATTTATTTGCAGCTACTTTCATCGCAGATAACTTCTCAATATTCGCATTACAGCATTTAGGTAGAGCATATCGAAAATCGGATCGTGGTCCAAGGCAAAAAACTAGCTAGCCCCAAACTGTCACGCAAGAAATTCGCGAATCGCAAAAGTAAAGTGAAGAGATTGAGAGCGGCAATTCCTTAATCGCTCTCTCTCAACTCTCTCTTATCTGCATTTATACACATAAAAGTGTATGTATGTATGTTCCAAAATAACTCATGTATGCCTAGAGCAGGGTTTCTCAACCTGGGAGTCGCGGCCCCTAGGGGATCGCGAAGATAGGCGGAAGAGATAAATATAGTTAGAATCTAATACCAGAAATTATTTTTAAATATTATTTTTAATTTTGTTCTGATAAGCATACTTTTATTTTTTATACACATTGTAAAGAACAATAAAAAAATAAGTCTACTGAACATTTTCAAAGGGTGTAGAATTCGTGTTACTATTCGGTTCAAAGTCTCTTGTCGTCGCGAATTCTGTCGAGAAATTTGAAGCTTAAAATATACAAAACGATAATCATGCCTGTTGTTCTGTATGGTTGCGAAACATGGTCGCTTACTCTGAGGGAAGAACATAGACTGAAAGTATTTGAGAACAAGATCCTTAGACGAATATTCGGACCCAAGAGGAACGGGAATGGGGAATGGCGGAAACTTCATAACGAGGAACTACATAATTTATACGGTTTACCCAACATTGTTAGGGTCGTCAAGTCTAGAAGGCTTAGGTGGGCAGGTCATGTAGCTACAATGGAAGAAAGTAGAAACGCTTTCAAAATCTTGACTGGAAGACCGATCGGAAAACGACCATTAGGAAGACCTAGGTGCAGATGGGAGGACAATATTAAGATGGATCTCGCTGAGATAAGAATACAAAGTAAAAACTGGATCCAATTGGCTAAGGATAGAAATCAGTGTAGAGCTTTTGTGAACGCGGCATTGAACCTCCGGGTTCCATAGGCCATAGAGTTAGTTAGTTAGTAGAGTTGTTTAAAAATGAATTTAAATCAAAGAGGTATGATATAAAACTAATGAGAGCTGTATATAGAAATACTAGAAAAATACACATGCAACAAAACCTGCACATTGAAATACAATTAAAATTAAAACCTAATGAGATACCTAAGCATGGTGTAATTTCACTAGTTCAGCAATGTCCGGTTCAATCTTCATGACGAACATTATCAAACCATTTTCAACTGATAAGCGATTTCTTATCTTTGTTTTAATGTTTACCATAAAAAAAAACACTTTCGCACAAGTACGATATAGCAAATGGAATTATTACTTTTAAAGCAGCAATCCCCAGACCAGGATATTCTTCTCTCCTTATCAGGCAGAACTTGTCCAAGTCTTCGTTACAAAAAAAACAGTTGCAAAGACTTGTCGCATGATCATTCTATTATTTGGTCAAGAAGTTGTGGGCTTAGATCGAATACGTTAATGGCCTCTTCAATGAAGGAGTTTAACATCCATCTTGAACCAGCACCTTCGTCATTGGGAATATAGATATTACAGTTACTGTATCCACTGTCAGTGCCGGGCGCCGAGAAAAGGGGCCACACATTTCGGAGGAAGTGTGTTACTCATGTTAGGAAAGTACATGTGCACATGTGTAAAATAGAAGGAAAAACGTAATAAAATGTGCTGAAAATTAAGGAAAGGTAGGGTTTATTTTGAAAATGTTATTGAGCTTCGTGCCAACCATGGTGGCGCTTCGTAGCTAGTCTGTCGACGTCACTCATATATACGGTGACATCGTACTATACTCTCGCTCCGGGCACTGATTTTCCATGGCACTGTTCACTATAAACAAAAAAATGGATTCTACTATTATAGAAATAGGTATGTTAAAAATCCCACACAAGCTTATTATAAAACAAATTATAAAACGGTCGCTGGCAAGAGAGTGTGATAAAAGGGGATCGTGACAGAATTAGATTGAGAACCACTGGTCTAGAGTAATTTTAACCACGTTTCTTATAGTTTCAAAAAGATTGCTGTCGGGTTACCTATGGTGAATGGGAGGGGGATACATATAAAAGATTGCTAGAAAATGATCGATATTAGATTCATAGTTTTCGGGGTCGCTTAGATTAATAGTGAGACTTTCAATTTCGCTTAACTCCGATTAAGCTCTCATTAGTAGGGATGGGCACGAACGACTTTTCTTTGAAACTCGACTCGACTCGAAACAGACATCTTTGAGGTCTACTCTTGGACTCGGCGCGAAAAATATCTTCCAACTCGACTCGGATTAGAGTCAAGTCGAACCAAAACGAGCCAAATCCTGTGTGTAGTCCTACCTAGACAATACATAGACAATAATTATTCTATCATCAATTATACTACTATTACTACAAATAATAATAATAATAATAATAATAATAATAATAATAATAATAATAATAATAATAATAATAATAATAATAATAATAATTATTATTATTATTATTATTATTATTATTATTATTATTATTATTATTATTATTATTATGACAACACCGTGTACAAACATGAACAATAGATGGTTAGTAAAGGAATACTAAAAGCTAGTTGACTGCTGACGTCGGTAGTCATGAACTCTACAAGGCAAAGACATCGTTCATTACTCTAAGCTGTAAGCGTCGGTGGACTACAGATGGTCAACTATTGACCTCTCGCCAGAAATTGGTGGCCCCGCAGCGACGATCCGTGGTGGCCCAAGTTCCATTTTGAAAACTTTACCACCAGCAGCAGAGACGCGATGAAACGCCAACGAACCACAAAATTACTCTCCCAAAATATGTCCAAATGCTTATATGTGTGATTTGTTTATATTTAGGTGAATCAAAAAAACACAAAACAAATACCCGGGGTGGACGCAAACTATCAATATTACGATTACTAGGCACGTGTTCTCCTGACTTCCCCACGGAAACGATCATAAAAAGCTTGGTTGTTGAAGGATAAATCATTGACGTCTTAATTTAGCCAACCAGAGAAACCCCTACATCTCGAGTTCTAGAAGGTGATACCGCGAACCGTTTCAGATTTATTGCTTCCTGGTGGAGTACTATCCATGAGCAAAATTTGAGCATAATAGCCGACATGCATCTTCGGTGCCTCTTATCTTTAGTACAATTTTAACCAGAGATGGTGTGGGTCAATGAAAATTTGATCCACAACCCACCATGACCCACTATCACCCACCACCCAAATGCCCCATTGGCCCACTCTGACCCATCAACCATCGTGATCCACTCTGACCCACCACCAACTATGAACCACTCTGAACCATTGCGACCAACTCCGACCCACCAAAACCCATCGACATCAACTCTGACCGATGGCCCACGTCCTCCCCTCCATTGACTAAAGAGGTTACACTTGTAATAAAACAAGACTGTGAAATTATCACTTATCGGAGTTTGAATTTCTACCGTCAATGGCTCAAGCACCTCTCTGTTACAATACTGGTGGGTCTGACCTTTACGATATATAATGGCAAAGTGTTTCTCATCTTCCAAATTAAAATGAATTTAAATTTATCATATATAATTATTTCTTTGTTGCCTTACAGACACATTTCAGTAGAAAATAGGGTGAAATTTGAAAGTTTCAAATCAAGGAAAAGTAGACCAACGTAAAAAAAAAAAAAAAAAAAAAGAGAGAGAGAGAGAGAGAGAGAGAGAGAAACTAATTTTCTATTTAATTAAGCATGCCGTACTAATTGAAAATGCCCATGTAATTAAGTTTAGAATACAAATTTTATGGCCGTTTTTCTCTAACTTTATGGCTTGATTGCCTTATGCTCGGAACGCTCCATACATTAAACACCAGCTTCAGCAATTATAAATAGAAAGCAGTGGGTATAAAATTAAAAAAGAACTTTAGTTTGCATTACTCAATTTTTTTCTCAACTAATATCAATCGTTTTCGATTATTTTTACAAATCAACCCACTACCAATTTCCAATATATAGAAAATGCACCCCCGTCCCCCCGCTCATAAAAGATAATTTTAAAAAATGCCAGGACATATTTTCTTTATTTTTAATAAAGAGTTATATGTTGAATTTCAGCTCTCAGTTGAACGGCTTGTAAGATACTAAATTTTTCGCAAAAATTCGGACTTCTACTCCCCCTAAGGATATGTATTATAATGAAAGTGACAAGCGTATGGTAACTTCCCAGTTGGGAATGGAGCCTGATTATATACCAAACGTCAATTCATTTGACTTTGCAATTTGACCGTGATGATTACGCAGACATAGTTACTTTCAATTTTTTATGATACATATCCTTATTTCATATGTTACAGATGATTCAAAAATATTTTTTCAAGCAGTTAGCTCCTCTAGAATCTCACAGGCTGCATCCCAAAATCCAACTCCTACTATCCTATGACAATCCAAAAGTGACTGAACTTTTTTTATTAGGAACAAATGACAAAAGAAAAATGGAGATCTTGAAAGTAAAATGTAGAAAAGCTCGGTGCCCCCAATAACTACATATTTCTCCACCCCTTCATCCCGAACTTAAAAATAAAACTTAATTCGAATATGGTTAATTAGTGAATTTATTACAGTTAAATTCCACTCACTACATGCTACAGCTACAACTATGTAACAAAAAATAACAACTGTGAAACATGTTCTGAATTACTATTAGATTTCTTACGCTATTATTAAACATATTAGAATAGTAAAAGAGGATTGATCGTGAAATAGTATATTTGCTCTTGATTTATAACTTTTTTCATACGGAAAAAATTAAAATATTATTCAAGTTTTAAACTTTGCACTCTGCAAATATGTTGCCCTCTAGGCAATGGGACTAATGTGAAATGTGGATTAATGTGGACTAATGGGAAATGCTGCACTGTTAGCAGCGCTGAAAACTTACGATTCGATTCTAATATCGAATGATTTCGATATCTTTATGTCGCTACGTAACCACCCTGGGTGCTAATGGAAGCTTAATTGGACTTGAATTGAAAGTAGAACTATTCACCTAAGCGACCACGAAACTATAGATTCGATACTAATATCGACCCGTTTCTAGCATTTTTGATATGTATCCCGACAGTACTCTTTTTCCAGACTGTAAGAAATATAGTTAAAATTGCTCTAGATATATCAGAATTAGGTTGAAATACACACATAAATCCACTTTTATATTCTGTATAAATAGAGAGTGAGCGAGCGAGCGAGCGAGCGAGCGAGAGCGACTCAAGGCATCACCACCTCCACATTGCAAAAGCATATATCAGGAATTGAATTGAAAATCTATGTAAAGACTTTCTGCTGTGGCATGCTTCATAAAGACAATTCCAGTCTGCTCACGTGACCTTTGGGGTTCATGAATTTTTTTTGCGAGCGTTCCGACTTTGGATTCTCTGTTTATACCTTCTGTTTATGCATCGAATAACTTTTCAAGAACATAAATGACATTCTGTATTATGAATGTTGAGAATTACCCTCTATATGACAAATAGTTGCAAATAAATACACTACATGATTTATTTATTGCTATTGAACGAGTTTCTTAACTTGTATTTACATCCTCATACCGACCTACTGTGAAAATCATCTCAGATGTTATATTTTAAACATAATAATTACTATGTTCTGCAATGATTATGTTATATATACACAACTTATGTATTCTAATGTAATTATTTTATATAATTTTTCATGCATTGCGGAAAATATAATTTTAAAAAAAGGATTAGCCTAGACGGGATTCGAACCCTCAACCTCATGATTTGAAATCCGATAGCTTACCAATGAGCTAACACAACCTTCTAGCGATGGATAATGGATCTCAAGATAATTATGACATTCATTTCCATTACAAACGCCGTTTCTGTTCTACTTTGACTTTTATTTTAGTACTCAGGCGATAATTATGTTCTATTTCTTAACTTTGAGCATTCTTTTACATATGGAAAGATTCCTTAACGTATTTAAATGTTCCATTACGTATGGAGAGCTAAAAGACAAACAAGCATGTGCTGACATTGAAAAAAAAAGTTTCGAAATATTGTATCATTAAGTATTTCAATCAATGTTGCTTTTTTAAACACTTGGTAACAAGTCTTATTATATTTAAAAGAAGAAAAACACATCTGCAAACTTTTTCCCGATTGCAAAGGCTGGCTTGGAGGTTCGAACCTGGCTTACTTTTTCCCGAAGATACCCGAAGCTGGACTTAGAAAATTATTGCCTCAAAACACCAGTAAAGAATGCGCTCAACCTTTTTGAGACAAGGTGTACAAACGTTTATTTTCATTCTTGAGAGTTTAAAGTGACGTATAGTTATTAAACATAGTATTTAATATTGTACTCTTAACGTGGAAGTGATATACAGTTAACTTTTGAATTCAGTTAACATTTTTCTCTCTGAAATTGCTTTAAAAAGTATGTAAAAACGTTTTTATTTTATTTCTTGAGTGCTAAAAGTGATGCAAAGTTATTAAGCTTACTACTTTATATTGTATTCTTAACCCTAAACTGATACACAGTGCGTTTTTGAATAAATTATGTCAAGTTATTTGAGTGACGAACACTGGTAGAAAATCCTGACTACTACTGAAACATTTTGATTTTAAGGTGACGACTACTGGTGCAAGGATTTTAAAATATTGTTTTTCCTCCAACGGCTACTCCTTTTTTAATTCTAACTACATGGTCATTATAGGAAGGATCAGTGAGTCTTTCCAACTATGGTACAGCTCCGACAGATTCACGATGCTCAGAGAAGAGACAAAATAGTATGTTTTCAACCTTAAAGTGAGAACCACTGGCGTTTTTACCCTGCTATGCAAAAGTAAGTGAGTACTCCAATGTAGTTCTAATGCGGTACTTAATTTCTGCGTTTTAGATATATGGAAATACATGTCTCTAAAATGTAAAGAACTGATTTTTTTTTTTTTTTTACTGAAAACTGCCACTCGGTAAGCCTTATGGATACCGAGGTATGGGAAATAAACTATAGGTATGTGGGGCTTGCATACTTGACGCTACAATTCGGAAATTGAATTAAAATATGACTAACGGCTATCAAGATGTTGTCAAATAAAGGGAGGACCAACACAGTTAAGGGGTTTTCGTGTTAGATGCTAAAATTTCCGAAATCGGTCATGGAAAGTTAATAAACACCAGTAGTAATTTCATCTTAAAGTAATTAGATATCCTCATGGAGTGTTAGAACATCATGGGGTCTACCAAAATTAAATTTTAAAAGCTTTTGAAAATATAATCTGACATTTGTAAACAGTATTTGAAATATGTGTTTACCCAAAACTTCCAGCTAGTACATCTAACATCTGGAGAAACACTGTGAAATAAAAGCGTACGAGATCTTGAAATTTCGGAAACAATTATTGGTGGCAACAAAATTAAATAAGATGGTACTTCTATGGGTTAAATGAGTACCTCAGTACAATTTCGATCGAAAGATTAGTTCAGTCCTAGGTTTTCTTCAGGCAATTCCAAGGGTTCATCGAGCTGTGCAAAAGAATGAAAATTCGCTGTCAATATCTAAGATAGTAACCAAGATATAAGGAATTATATATTTTATGGCGTAAAAATAGAGATCTTTACGGATTTGTACTTTTGGCTCTTTCCTATAAGAAAAAAAATTCAGAAAACTACTGTATATACCTTAATAGACAATTCAGTGGGCGGGGACACAGTAGCTTAGTGGTAGGGTATTTAACTAATCTTTTTTTTTTTTTTGCAGAAACTATTGGAGTATTCACTTAACCTGTAGAGATACGATCATACTTAACTCCCTATTTAATTTTAAAATTAAATAAAAGGAAATATTTCAGTGTAGCGACCCACGATTATGCATTTTAGTCTCAGGGAGATTATGATTAAAGCAAGTGAATGTTGTTGACAGAATTGATGGAATGCAAAGGTGGGAGGAAAGAGAGTACCCCGAGAAAACCCACGAATACGATGTGCACTACAAACTGACTTGACCGTGGATCGAACCAAGAACCCAATACACTAGAGGTAAGCACTCTACCCCTAAGCCATCGTGCCCTCGCCCATTTAATTGTCTATTAAGGTATATACGGTTGTTTTCTGAAATTTCTTCTTCTTACAGCAAATACTCAAAAGTACAAATCCATGTGGGTCTCTATTTTTACGACGTCATAAAATGCATAATTCCTTATATCTCGCTTGCTATATTAGATATTGACAAAAAATGTTCACTTTATTTCAGAGCCCGATGAACGCTTGGAATTGTCCAAAGAAAATTTAGAGCTGAATTAATCTTTCGATCGAAATTGTACTGACGAGTCTGAGGTACTCACTCAATCCATATAAGTACCATCTTATTTAACTTTTGTTAGGATCAATAATTGTTTTCTGAAATTTCAAGATCTAATACGCTTTTATTGTATGGTGTCTCTCTAGCTGCTAGATGTACTAGCTGGAACTTTTAGGTAAATACATATTTCTAATACTCTTTACAAATGTCAAAATATATTTTACAAAACTTTTAAAATTTAATCTTGGTAGACCCCATGATGTTCTTAAACTCCATGGAAATACCTAATTATTTTAAGATGAAATTGCTACTGATGCTTATTAACTTTACATGACTGGTTTCGGAAATTTTACCACCTAACACGAAAACCCCATAACTATATGGATCCTCCCTTTATTTGACAATATCTTGATAGTCATATTTTAATTAATTTTCTAAATTGTACTGTCTAATATGCAAGCTCCACGTACCTATGGTGTCGCTTTTTATTTCACCATATTTCGGTAACTGTTAGGCGTACCGACTTGCGGTTTCGGTAAACACACACCTCTAACGTTCTTTAAAACGTTATTAAGACATATTTTAGAATATTTAGAAATGAGAGTTCTGGGAATATCATGGTACCCGAAAACCCCCATCAGGGCGTGTGTGTAGTGTATTTAATTGAAACTACTTTTGAGGTTGTTGTAAGCCCTCGTAATTACGTTTCCGAAACTGCACCATCTAGTACGCAAACTCCACAGTTCTGTAGTGTCGCTCTTTATTTTCCCATATCTCGATATCCATAAGGCTTACCGAGTTGAGGTTTTCGGTAAACAGATGTCAGTTCCTTACATTTTAGAGACATATATTTTCATATATCTAAAAAATACAGACATTAGGTACCCCATGGTAGCCCGAACACCATTGAGGTACCCACTTACTTTTGAATGGTAATACATTTTGAGTTGTTGTTCAGCATCAATAAACACTTCATAG
Organism: Thermobia domestica; assembly: GCF_964235325.1. Classification (NCBI taxonomy): domain Eukaryota; kingdom Metazoa; phylum Arthropoda; class Insecta; order Zygentoma; family Lepismatidae; genus Thermobia; species Thermobia domestica. Next base: position 141,444,459 of record NC_137470.1, read on the forward strand.
TTTTTCTACGTGCAACCCAAAAGTCCATACCTGACCGAACAGATTTTGTCCATTTAATCTCAAAAATGTTAAGATACTTTGTATTGTTAAGTACAACCAAATTAAGCACACTGAATATAACATTTTAAATATTTTCTGATTTTTGTTGCAGGTATTTCGTGCATCAAACCAGGATTCTGCTTGAAAGACAGTCAAAAGAAGCAGTGTAGGTTGTGGCTAAAAGTACGCCCTTTCTGAAGACAGACTCAGTTGTACTTACATTATTTTGTACGAATATATAACCCTAATAAAGATACTGTACTACAAATTATTTCTTTCTTCCATAAATTATAATAAAATATTATCTCTGTTTAAAGAAAATGATTGTTAATGTTAAGTCATTTTAATTCTTTTTCTCTGTAATAAGAACATTATCCCTAGCAATATTTTTTATCTTTGTGCTATTGCGATTGGATGAAGTAAAATTCTATACGAAGCACTATTATTTCAGACATGCATTAATAACTAATGTATTGTTCTGTATGTAAGACAATGTGTATACTGAACATGTCTAGCGAAGGTGTTGTTTTAATACAGAATCTATAACTCAGCTTTTCAGTAGTCAACTTTATTGGGAATCCGAAGAAAGAAGTTAAAAAAAAAAAAAACGTTGGACTTACCAGCGTGTGTGTGTTCGAATTCTGGACTAATCCAAATTATCCAGAGAAATCATTATATATTTCTTTGTTGCTATTTCAGATGTATCCTTTATCCAAGTCGTATTAAACGGAGACTTCATACATCGCTATACTTTGTATGAACTATGTTCCGTATTTACTTAATCACTTTGTAACTTTCTCTAGTGTTGACAAGGCCGCAGGTGTCAATCGAATAGTTTAGTGTTTCACTCATGTCACCTTGTGACTAAGGTACGTCCTGTCGGTATATATATGGTACTGGGTTCAATTAGCGATAAAATACATTTTTAGCGTTAAACAAATGCAAAAATCTACACGAAATGAGATACCGTGATCTCTGACTTACGGATAACACCAAGCAACTAATGGTACTGAGTGTGATTGAGTTTACTAATTACTATTTGGCTAAAATCAGTGTTCCTTTATCTATAGTTCTTTTCGTGCTTTGAATTGCAAAGTTTGAAATAACCGTTTTAAATTATTGTGTATATATATCTTCCGAGTAATTCTGAGAATCATTGCCCTTTCTTTAAGCAATGTATGAGACTGTTAAATTGCTCTTTCCTTAAAATGTTGCACTAAGAAGGATGCATCCAGGAAAGTCCAAATTTGCAGAATGTCTATAGCAGGGAAGAATAAATATGTTTAGTCGATGGCTGCACAACGCCTCCGCTGTCACACAGCGAATACAGCGGACGTTTAAGAGTATTCTGCACTTACTATTAGGTATCGGCCTGGGAACTTTGGCGCATCTACCCAGTCTCCTTCTTGGTGTTGCATTTTTAATGGTGAGTACTGAGTAGGAATCATATTGTAAGCGAATACGTTTCCGGCTGACACCACACTTTTAATTATTGCGACATTTAAAAAAAAAAAAAAAAAGACATACCTGTTAATTAAAATGTACAGAGAAGTTATTTCTGGAAAATTCTATTCAGGCCTCTTGTGGTAACAACTGCACTTTAGTAGAAGATACTATTAAGGAAAAGAATGAGGTAAAATAATCTTTATATCGTACAAGCAATGGATGATAACAGCTTAATAAATGATTGTATGTAAATCTTGTTTGAGTTTGAATATAGGATTGTATAAGGCTGTGCATTTTGCATTATTATTGAGGTGCTGCAACTAACTAACTGCAAACCATATGATAAATTCTTACAGTAATATATCACATATTGATTTACTCTGTATGGAAACGAAAATAGTTTAATATATGGTTAACCTCCTTTGTGCCAGGGGCGGATCCAGAGGGGGGCGATCGGGGCGATCGCCCCCCCCCCCACAAGAGGAAACTTTCTTATTTTATATATAAATAAACCCATCCATAACAAGTTTGGAGCTCTTAAAAGTAGCAGTATTACCGCCGACCGCCCCCCCCAGAAGTCCGTCCTGGATCCGCCCCTGCTTTGTGCCCATAATTTTAAAATTAACGCTTGTGTCACTTTTCAACACTTGACTTTGCAGTAGCTTTCCAACGAATTAGCAGGAAGCCCAAACTTATAGGACATCCTGCAGGTAAATACATTTCTTTGGACAGTTTCACTGCTCCAAACTAAGATTTGAAAAGTGTAGTATTGTTAATTTTATTATTATTGGCACAAAGGAGATCAACCATATTTTAAGCTATTTTTGTTTTCATACAGAGTAAAACAATATTTGACAACATTACAGTAAGAATGTATCATGCACTTTGCAGTATGTTGCAGCACTTTAATAATGGTGCACTATACGTACACTCTAGATCCTGCATATGTCCGATCCATACATTACAAGAAGGCAATACGTATTCGATACAGGTAAAATCTGTATATTTCATATGGACAACCTATTAGCTATATACATCCAATCTATACATTACATATGGCCAACCTGTACGCGACATACGTATAATCTATATGCTGCATGCAGACAGTCTGTAAGCTACATATATGCACTCTGTATGGTGCATACGGATATTCTGTATGATGTATCTGGACAAGCTGTGTGCGACATAAGGAAAATCTGTATAATACATACGTACAATACGTATACTGTATCTAGTCGTACGTATGGGGCACAAGTACAATATAGATGCTGTCTCGGGCTTGAACGCAAGAAACATACGTACAGAACGTATATTGCATACTTCTTGAAATCATGCTCCGTCCTGATAGTCAGTGTATGTCGTCATTATTAACCCACATGCTACATACGACCCTGACGTCACAAAGCTAGATATTACCTCCGTATATACTTGTTACTGCAGATAACGTCACACGAATGACGTCATTGCACTTGTGCAGACAGTACGTATAATACATACTTTTTCAGCTATACGTTTGCTGCAGGATGTTATATACGGTTGTACGTTAAGTCCAGAAACTACAGGAATTACGAATGTAACCTACGTTTTTAAGTATGCCACCTACATTTTTTTTTCTCAGTGCACAGACTTAATTGTAGTATATCCATGCAACTAGTAATTTTATTGAACATTTGCTCTTTGTTATTAAGTTTCAGTTATAAAATTGTTGATTTTTTATTGAGTATATTATGGCCAGATCAAGAAATGTTGATATTCCAGATTGTACTATATAGGAAAAATAAGGGCTCTGGATACCACTGCAAAAGATGGCTCAGTGGTAGATCTTTCACCTCCGGTGCTTGCGGTTCTTGGTTCGATCCCAGCTCGCGCCGTGTGGACTTTGTGGTGGACAAACACCGTGCTCGTGGGTTTTCTCGGGTTTCTCCCGTTTCTTCCCACTTTCTTCATTCCACCATTTCACTCATATCACATATTCACCGTCTCCTTTAGCCTAACCGGCATAAGCGTGGGACGTAAAACTTAAAGATTTCACTTCATTTTTATAAAACTGAAATTAAATAAAATTTATGAGTCTTAATGTTGTATGTTATGCGCGTGATTAATGAAAATGAATGGAATAATTTTGGCAATGTATATGTGGGAGAAAACAGGAGAAAACACCGCCAAGATATTTTCAACCACAAACAAATATAGCTAGGATTGAACCAAGGAATTCTGACACCGGAGGTGAGCGCTCTACCACGCAACCACCGTCTTAAGGTTGTTAACAACAGCTGTGTGGGCTGGAGCATGGTGAAACACATATGGTTTGGATGCCACGTTAAGCTGTACATTCAAGTCTCATATAGCCTCGCTGCTGCATGATAAGCTAAATTAAAATCAATTAAATCCAATTAACAATTAAAAATATGTATGCAGAATTATAAATATGCATGGGTTAAATATATGCATGTATTAAAAATATGAATACATTTGTAGGATAAGTCAAAAGCCCCTTACCACTCCTTGTAAAATGAAAGCGAGGGAGCGGGGGTAGATAGCTGAAATTGGTAATTGTAGGAATACTGTAGCCGAGTGGGAGTCTTTATGGTGCATATCAGGTGAACAGCCGCCATCTTCCTGTCTGCCATTTTGAATCTCATTTTTAAAAAAAATAAAGAAAAAGGGAAAATGTGATATATGAAACAGAGCTATAAGTTTAAGAGCAACTTAAATGGTGTAATCAGTTTTAACATAACTGTAATAATTTTCAGATTATAATCACACGAAACTCAAATTTATTTCCTATTTCCAGATGCTGAAATATTGCATTTGCTAAAGCCGATCGCATTCTAGTAAGATCTTCAAGATGTGATATGGTAGAAGTGCCCGTCCTGAAGCTAGTGATTTCAATGAAAGGCATCCTCAATCTGCTCCAGTTTCACACGTCGCAGTGGCATACTTGACTGAGTTCGAAGATGCAACACAGTCGAGAACAGAACACGATCAGGTAGGCTGAAACAGCCACTGACGAAGGCACAGTTATGGCAGCGCTAGCGTCGTTTAAGTCTCCACAGCGCAGCACATGGCATGCCACCTCAGCCAAACCTCCATTTGCAAAATGTTACAGACGCTTAAGTGGCAGTCTGTTGGCCCCGTATCATTGGTCCTTTTGTTATCTCTGGCGCCTTAATTGCAGAGCGTTACTTGGACATGTTAGAACAACTCATTGTTCCCTCCCCCAGATGTTAACTTTCATTTATTTTACAAACATGATCGAGCGCCACCTCATTATGGACTCCAGGTTAATCAGTATGTGATTGAACAGTTTCCTGGTCGATGTATTGGTCGGCGTGGGTCTGTGAAATGGTCTGCCAGATCACCTGATTTATCACTATTGTAGTTCTACTGTACGGTCACCTAAAGACTAGGGTATGAGGCGAAAAGATTAGGGATCTGGATTAATTGGAGCAACAGACAGAGGATACATGTGGACAAATCACACATGAGACATTGTTTGTATTCATACAGCTTGGGAGATAGGTCTACAAATATGTATAAGCGGAACACGACCGGCGCATTGGACACATTTTGGCAGAAGTAATTTGAGTTTCATGTGATTGTAACTTCATAGTTATTATAGTTATGTTAAATCTGATTGCGCCATTGAATCCCCCCTTCCTATTTTAACTTTCTGAGCGAGATTCGAAATGGAGGACAGGAAGATGACGGCCATTCACCTAACAAGCACAGTAAAGGTTTCTCCTTGGCCTAATATGTCCTTATAATTACCAATTCCGGCTAGCTACAATCGGATCCATTTTAAAACGGGGTGTAGGGGACTTTTGACTCACCCTGTATATATGAAAAAACAACACAGTGTGTGAGTAACGCTAATATGGGAACTTTGAAACATTCAAGAGCTGCGGGTTCCATAAATATCTAGTTGAAAATATTTAGATCTTCGTAATTCTTAGTATAAACGCAAGACGCCTAAGACCAGGGGAGGATCCAGGACGGACTTTTGGTTGGGGCGGTGGATTGTAATACTGCAACTTAGAGTTACTTTTAAGAGTTCCAAGCTCTGAGATAGGTTTTATTTATATATAAAATAAGAAAGTTGCCTCTTCTGGTGGGGATATCGCCCCGATCGCCCCCTGGATCCGCCCGTGCCTAAGACTATCAGGTACGCCAACTCCCAATAGTTCACAATCAGGATAATAGATGTCGCTAGTCACGTTGTCTTCTGCTTGACATCAAGAGATGCCAGGCACCTTGTAGACGCGATAAAGACTTGAAATACAACTATTTTATTTTAAAAAAGGTTTATCACTATCTCTTACAAATTTTGCTCTATGGGCGCCAGCAGGGCGCGAATTAGGCATTTTTTTCAGGGTGGCATAAAGTAAAAAAAAAAAAAACGCCTCGTTTAAACCAACTTGCTATAATCGTGCCAACCCTGCTGACAACAACGATTAAAGCTAACACATTTGGCTTCTGTTTGGGGTAGAGTATACCAGTATTATACCATTTTTATCCTAACCTACAGCAGCAGATCTCACTAAAGTTCCTTAAAAAAAAAAAAAAAAAAAAAAAAAAAAGCAGCTCCCAATACACACCAACTATAACCTAATTTAACCAAATTACTTTTTACAATGAATTTTCTATTAACAATTCTCGAACGGACTTGAATTGAAGAATTTGAATAATACAATAAATATAACTGAGGGGAGGAGGAAATAACATCCCTCTGGGAATTTTTCCTGCTTTCCAACCAGGGATAAAAGCTTTCCAGATGGGAATTTTTCCCTCCATCTTTGGCCGCAATTCGCACCCTGGACGCCAGTGTTCAAACAGGAAGTTATAAAAAAATTACCACTTCCGCTTTTTTTTTTTTAAATTGAAGTACAAGATCTAACGCAGACTCTAATCTTCATATCATGCATCAATATAAAAAAAATATATATATACCACTTTGTGTTGCCGTTTTTCATTTAAGGCGATCAGTGTTAAAACCAGAAAATGTATTTTTACTACTTCCTGTTTGAAAACAGGGACGCAGTTGTAAATACTACCTATTCTTGAGACGCTTAACTCATATCAATTATCAATTTTTCACTATTTGTTATCATATTTGGTGTATGGCGATTAGGTTAAAAGCGGAAATTGTTTATTTTTACAATTTAGGTTTCAGTAGAGAGATAATAGTTAAGATAAAACCTTTTGTTGAAATACTGAATCCAATTAAAGGAATTATTGTTATTAGTCACCGTTTATGCTCCGTTACCTGTTCACTGATGGCTGACCGGCCATATAGTAGTTCAATAAAACTTCTTGTACTTTTGCATATCATAAACATGGAAATGTATTTTCGTGATAAAGTATTATCTTCTAGTTTATGCAGAAAACCTTTGACCTTAAAAAAAAAAGAAAAAGAGCTCAAAGTATCAAAAAATTAGAAATTAAGATTGTTCCAGGCAGAGACAATGTTTATCTTTAAAGAAAATGAAGAGGGGGGCCATGATGGACCAGTGGTAGAACGATTACTACTGATGCGTACTATCCCTTCTTCGATTCTCGGACAAGTAAGTTTGTGATAAACAGTATCATGTCCGTTAGTTTTCTCGGGATACTCCGATTTTCTCCCACTTTCTCATTCCACCCATTCTTCCATCATCATTCACTTTATTTAATCATCGTCTCTCTTAGCCCAAAGGGCACAATCGTCGGACGTTAAACTGAAATATTTTATTTAAAAAAAATATAAAGAAAAACAAATTATATTGGTCTTGTAAGTTTAAAAAAAAATATCCACAAAATCATTCTAAAATTGTGTTAGATAAGAAATTACTATTTTAATTTAGATTTTTACTGAAAAAAAAAATAATGAGAGATCGGTAGTTCGCTTACCTTTTCGAGGACTCAATTCCTGATCATTTTAGTATAACAAGTACATCCAAACAAACTGGTACATGTATCCATTATGTCTCTCATTATCACTAGTATTACTGCTGCGAACGACGACAAACTTCATCGATAATGTACATGAAAGGCTTCTCGACAGCGCATTTACTTAGAGCTGACGTTTCAATATAGGGTATGTTCCATTCATCTGCTTTGGCTTTTGCTTCATAAAATTGAACTTCACGCTCCTCTTCGAGATCGCATTTGTTTCCAACAAGGATCATAGGGACGTCTTCCGTGCCTTGGATGCGAATTACTTCATCCCTGTACTGATCAATCACCTCAAATGTTACAGAGTCATCAAGCGAAAAGACCAGAAGAGCTCCTTCAATTGCAGTAGCCCATTCCTGAGCATCGATATCTTCGTGGCAAGTATCTAAAATATTGATCTCATATGATTTACCGTCAACCCACTCATATGTCTTATAAGTGGCATGACCTGTTTCTTCGTAGTACTCCACGAATTCTTTGAAAAGGTACTGGACACACATAGCCGTTTTTCCTACTTTCATCTCGCCCAGTACAGCAATTGTGTGAACAGGGTCGGTCTCACCCACAAAAGTAGTATACGCGAATTCTGCCATCGTATCTTGCAAGTTCACACTCAAAACTAGTAAAAACTAACTCCCTGGGACTTCAACTTATTCACTCTTTCAGTTCAATGTGTATGGAAACAAAGACAAGCGAATTGTTTTAAATCTTGCACCAAATGCCACGTTGCTTACGCCAGTAGATCCACTCTCACAAAGAGCAAATGAGCATCTGATAACATGAGCGCACCGATTACACCACAAGATGGAGTGTTAGCTGTTGACTAACTGTGTTTGCTAGCACTTCCTCTCGGATTGACGCCATACCTATCCAGTGATGTCATAGTGCCTCGATTCTGTAAGACGTCACTTTTTTTTTCTTTTTTCTTTTCTTTTTTCTTTTTCTTTTTTTACTTTCAAGCTGCGATAAGAGTAAAGAAAGTATGGTAATTGGAGAAAACAAAACCGAACCCGAGGTTTCAATGGATTTATACATTCATAGTCACTACGTCCCGAAAAAGTTAATTTCGTTTTTGAACTATTTTTTCCTGAAAAATCAAGAATACAATATATCGAACGAGTTCAATTGAACGAATTCGATCTGGATCAAGCTTGGCATTATAGTAGATATTGATCCGGTGTACAAGTTTCTAAAATGTTATAATGTGCACAATTTTGATTTCTGAGTTATGGACCATGAAATTTGGGATTAGAGATTTGAACCTGGGATTCACATTTTTGAAAAGAAAAAGGAACATGCGATCTGGATCAAACTTGTTGTAATGGTAGATTTTGAACCACTGTGCAAGATAGTATGAAAGATAGTATGCAGGCTTTTGGTCCCCATTTATAAACCAATAAATGTGGATGGTAAAATAATTTTAGTAAATATTTGCTTTGAAAATTAATTAAAAAATAATTTTTCCCCGCAATATTGCAAATTATGTTTGTCCATTGGTATATATACTTAGTCTTATTATAAATTCTGTCCCAAAGTTTTAAGTACAGTGACACAAAATGGTTAGAGATATGTTAATATCCTAACTGCATGAGTTATATAGAAGAATTATGAACCAAAATCACAAGTAATCATTCAAAATGGCCACCATTAGCATGTGGGGCTTCAAGTTTCGCCTATTAAAGGTTCGCCTAAACGTCAATCAAAGTGATGACACAGAGTTAATTTTTTATTAGGCGAAAGTTGAATGTTTATTAAAACTTGGTACAGCTTGCGTACGTTGGTAGTCCTGCACCTCATTAATAGTTAACATTTTCTCTTGAAATTATTTTCGCGCCCTTATTAAATAATCCAGTATGCAGTGAAAATGTTGGCAAACTCAGCAGAAATTAGTAGCTTAATGAAATTTGCAGGATAGTTTCCATTCATCGAGTATAGTAATATCCTAAAAGGAAGTCCACGAACATCCATCTTGAGTTTCATTCAATATGGCTGCCATATCCAATTTGGCCACCACCTCTATAGAACAACCATGTTTTCCTTGATCTCTTATCTTAGGTTCAATTCTACTCTCCTGGAACTTATACAAAATATTTTGTAAATAAGATTTCCTTTGTTTGATATAGATCCGTGTAATTCATCTGTATATCAGGTGAGATAGGTCTGTAGGTCAGGTAAATATAAAGTTACAAATGATAGGGTAGACTTGTATCCTTTAATCTTCTACCTGTGTTTTATTCAAGCATATTTTTTCTTATTTCCTTGCTTTTTATACATATAATATTTATACAAGTAAAAAAAAAAATCAAAAGTAATATGTCAACATGTCATAATTACAATTGATATACACACAATATGGTATATATTTATATTTGAAAATAACGGGTCGTTATACGGAAGTTTCTATAAACTTATTTAGCAAAATATTTCGTAGCGAAAATGTTATTTAAGGAAAATTCAGTTTTATATAAACGATAGAAATAATTTATAGTAAATAAAGGACAACAATTAACCCATCCCTGGCACGGTGCACTGTTGAGACATAAACGATACGGTAGGGTTGGATCAGACCCAATGCTGCTTTAGATGACAAAAATCATTGAAAGAAGTTTTAAGAAGAGCGTTTATATTTTAGTAATTTACGTTTCATATAGTAAACTCTGTTTCTTTCAGAAAAGGAAATTATCTATTACACTGAAAAACTAGAAAGAAAAGGAAAGAACTTCGAAAGATTCATAAATGCAATGTATAATTTGAGGGTAGTTCAACGCCAATATAAAATTAAGATAAGGCTAATATATCACTTTTATTCTGTTATTTTTTGATTCCCAAAATATGATCTCTCTACTATTAATACACATGTTTAAATAAAACAATCTCGAGCATGAGCAGCTCGACTAAGCACATGAAAGTTTTACATTTGCGATACACCAACTTCAGAAAAGTTTGTTGCTGGTATATTCAAACAAGTAATTGGGTAGCATTCTTCATTTTCTCCTCCGATCTTCAATCAATTGCTGGAACATCTTAAAACAATCTCGAGCATGAGCAGCTCGACTAAGCACATGAAAGTTTTACATTTGCGATACACCAACTTCAGAAAAGTTTGTTGCTGGTATATTCAAACAAGGAATTGGGTAGCATCCAATTGTACTGTACTGTACTTATACTGTATATAAAATTTAGAAGCTAGACATTCTCATTAGACGAATCTTGAATAGGCGAAAGTTGAAGACACCTTAGCATGTACACAGTCCTTAAGTCTTTGTGGCCATTCATTAATTCCATTATGCAACACATCAACTGGAAAATCTGAAGCTTCCTTCCGAAGAGACCGCTTTAAACTTTCAATATTGGGATGTATGTTCTTGAAACCCATCTCCTTAAATTTGGACCACAATTTGTAGTCCAAAGCGTTTAGGTCCAGACTTGCATAAGGCCAATATGAAGTAGAAATGAAGTCCGGAACATTTGTCTTACTGCTGGGTTGTCCTCGCCTTGTGTGCTGGGGCTAAGTCCTGCTGGAAGTTCTAGTTCTGTCCATGGAGGAGCGTGTTGGTAAGATTCTTGACTAGTCTCTCAAGAACTCTCTCCTGGTACACTTTGGCTGACGTTTTGACCAAATTTCACAGAAGCGGACCTCCTTTTTTCCCACATTGCTCACAACCCACCACACCATGACAGAGGCGGGATGTTTACCCCTCTGGATCCTTGGAGCCTTTTCACCAGCTACTCTAGAAGATGTGGCACATGTAATGTCATTTTGGGCATTGGCAGTCACCTCAACATTGACAATCTTTTCATCAGTGAAAAAATATTTGACTGTGCCAATTTACTGCGCAACGCTTAAGTAAGCGCTTTGCTTTTAGGCCGTCAGTTCATTTGTCAAAAGATGTCCTTTGCGTTGTTTGTAAGCATGGAGTTCCAGGTCACTGCCTAATATGTGAGGTGAAACTTAAAAAAAAAAGAAAAAAAAAAGTCTAGAAAACCTCCTCCAATGGTTTTGATTATATTTAATAAATGAATAATATTTTCAGTCCTATCATATTTCTTGAATAGCTGTTACCGTTTAGCTCTAGGACAGTGCAATATTTAACAGGCTTTACGGCCAACCCACATAAAATACAGTGAGCAAAATAAGTATTCGTCCGGCCAGAACTGAAATGTTTGTACGCATATAATTTGCATTCAACTCAATAGTAAAAGGAAGAGCGAAATACAGATATTTCATTACACTACATTTATATATACAAAACATAGAAATGAAGTTATTCCATATTCAAAGCATACGAAAACGTACAAACAAAATGAACTAAACATATTTCACGCCAAAAAAGTATTCGTCTACTAAGAAATACTATTCATCTACAATAGCTTGGGTTGTTGTACCCCAACGTTTAATACTTTGTAGGTTCTCCTTTTCACCGTATTACCTCCTGCAACCTCCTTGGCATTGATCTAACTAGATTTTCTGTTGTTACGCTAGTAATTTTCCTTCATTTTGTCAACAATGCGTTTTAAAGATCAGTCTTATTTGAACTATGGTGCTTCCGTATGTTTGTTTCCAGAGAGTGCCATAGATGCTCAATTAGATTTATGTCCGGTGATCGTGGTAGGGTTTCCATCCACTTCGAAGTATTGTATAAGAGCCTGTCAGCGCAGTGTGTTTCGGGTCGTTCTCTTGGATGAATATGCAATCCCCTGCTAGGCCCATTTGCTCAACACTCGTGGGGAAGATGTGTCTTCAGGATGTTGATATATGCTCTGTGATCCATTATTCTCACAATGAAACAATTTTCCAACTTCGTACGTACTTATGCACCCCCACACAAGAACTGAGCCGCAACTATACTTCACTGTAGCTGTAAGATTATTTTCCTCAAGTTCACAATTCTTCTTTCTTTATACCAGAACTTATCCATCTGATTGAAACAAATGAAATGTGCCTTCATCAGTGAAAGAAAACTTTTCCAGAAGTCGAATATCTCATTTCTGTATGACATTGCACACTCCTGACCCTTCTTTATGTTGATTTTTCTTATATATGGGTCTCTCTGGGCTATTTGGGCTCCATATCCAGCTTCATGGAGGACGTTTCCCACTGACGTTTGGACTGACACTTTCTTTGGAGACTCTTATTCGAGCTCCGCAGCTATGACTGGTGCACTGCTTGCGGATCTTTCTTAAGTTTACGTACGATGAGACGTCTATCTTACTGCGTTAGTTGTGATGAACTTCCAGATCTCTACAGATTTTTATATGCTTTTTTGTCTTTTTCAACTTATATATGGAGCCTTTAATGGTGGTAATAGGCCGACCAATCATAGGGGTCTATCACTGTTCTCACTAAACGATTTGCTCTTACCAAAATATCGTATCATCTTTCGTCTTTCCTTTTCACTTTTTTCTTTTGATTTCTTCGTCTTCCCCTGGTTGCTTTCCGTTCGTTGTTGACTCCAATAGCAGCACACACACACACTCTTTGACTACAGTTCACCAATTGGCACAAGCGTTTGCAACTATAGCACCCAAAGACACGCGTTACGAATAATGTGTTGCTTCAGGTATATATACAAAACGAATATTTTTTTTTGGCAATAAATGTGATGTCTCTCTTCTTTATTGTAACCTGTAGAAAACGAAAGACAAAGTTTCATTTGTTCCTTCATTTATTTTATGCTGGGAAGTATAGTAAAACTTATGAGCATATTATTGTGCGATAGAGTCTTTTTTTTTTCCTTTAATATATGATACGATTTATATTGTGTGCGCTTTGAGACGAATACTTTTTTTTGTTCACTGTATTTAGATTTGAGCAATAACATTTGTGTATCCGTACGTTAGTTGGTGGGCGAACTATAGTCCAGAAGGTGTAACGTCGTTGGCTTTCCGCGCTTGGACCTGCTCGTCACTGGGGGTGTGGTAAGAGGGTAGCCAATCACCACCAACCGTCTACTGCGCTCAGCGAGCCACGAGTAACCAAGCTGACCACTCCCCATAAGCGTCACTACAACTTTTCGCGGGAACGACGTTATAGCTTCTGTACTTTAATAGTAATACTAACTTCTCAGTATATAGCGCAAATTCCTAATGGTTAACAGTCGCCGCTCCGGTCCATTCGCACCGTATCTGCGTACAATATTACTTAAACTAGGTATACAATAATTGCAAATTTAGAGCGAAGCGATGGACATTTATTGGTTATTCATAGACTGTTTTTAGAGCATTAGTTTTTATTTTCGTGAGCGCACACGACATGAAAATAGTTGAATTTAGCATATCAGCGAAAAACATAATGGCTTTGAAACATTGTGTTAGCAGAACAAAACGAAAAAGGCTTCACCTATTTTGTACGACATTCAGCGCACGTTCTCGAATCACCATGTAAAATTTAGTTAAGAACGGTCAAGATATATGGATAAACGAATGCCTAATCCAAGTAATAAGGAGTTTCGCTTCCTAGGTTTTGAAAATTTGTGTTTGCAGAACAAAACCAGTATCACATAGTTCTATTTGTAATGCTGAAAATTCTATTTTCCATTTTTACGATTAGAATTCGCACGCAAACTATTTTCCCAATGTAGTATATGAGCATCCCGTTTTCGGTGATTATTCCTCATTGGTACATCCAATAGGGACAAACGACCCATTACGACACTTAGTGCTTACTCCCGAGCCACCATGACAAATTTCGTGAAGAATGGTTTAGGCATCTCGGAGATACAGTTTTCTGGTGATTATTCCTCAATGGTATGTCCGATCGAGACATGCAATCCCTTGCAACACTCAGCGCGCGCTTTGTAATCATCATATCAAAATAAGTCTAGTTTGAGTCTAGAAAAGAGGAGCTTTACTTCGCTCCACAAATCGATAATGATGATGATGATGATGATGATGTGAATATGAACTTGCTTTTCAGTTTATTATTAAGAGGGATTTCAAATAATTTTCACCGTAAAATATTCTTAGTAGATGGTAGATCACATGAAAATCTTGCCATATCAGTTTGGGAAAGATAAGAAGTTAGACACGAAATACATTTTGTACATGATTTAGTATGAAGAGGAATGTATTTTTTTTTTTTTTAATTTGACCTTTAATTAATACGTCCAGTAAAAGTTATTAATTAATTACATTCTACAATAAAAAGTGATGAGCTGAATTCATGAAACACTATACATTTATCTACAACTATACACTTCTACGGTAGATTAAGAATAATTGTACTACATAATAATTAAATATACCCCATCTTTTGAACACAATAGAACCTTAATACCTTCAAATCTGGAATTCTGTAAGCTACCTTATATTCCTTGTGCAGGCTTTCTTTATGGGGACAATCATTATGGCTATAAATATAGCGTTTTCTCGACATTGTTTGCCTCAAACTGCGTTAGAACTAAAATAATTTTCACTGTAAATTTTTCTCTGATAATGGCCGCAAAACTGTATATATATATATATATATATATATATATATATATATATATATATATATATATATATATATATATATATATATATATATATATATATAAAATCCTAACTATACATAAAACTATATAAACTGATATAAATTAAAGGGGTACTTCCGGTTGACGTGGAAAGTTGAAATTCGGCATTATTGTAGCTTTCCGGGATTAACAGACAAGAAAATTGCCAAGTGTAAATATTTAGGGAATCGAAAGGAGGGATGAAGAATTTCCCCATATTATTTAAATGGGTGTTTTTTGAACATATAACCTCATGTTTTATGCACTTGGAATTAGAATAAAAACTTGAAATTTGGTATGCTTGTACATTTTCTTTAGTACTACCTAATTAAATAAATAAAAGTACAAATTTTCAACTTTAAAGTGGTTTTATGGGTAACTGAAAAATCTTTCCCATGTTATTTATATGGGACGTCTTCTACACCGCAAAATGTTTAGGCACTTTCGGCAGGATTAGAATGATGAAATTTGACATGATTCTAGCCTATCGGCACTAACCGACAGGAAAATTGCCAGAAGTGAATATTTTTAAATTTTAAGGGGCCTAAAGCAAGATGAAAAAATCCCATGTTATTTAAATGGGCGTTTTCTTGAGATAAAAAACCTTATCTTTTAGTTAGTTGAAATAGAAAAAGAAACTTGAAATTTAGTATAATTTTGTGTTTAAGAGATGCAAAGCCGTAGGCCGAACAAAAGCGGGGATCTGGTGGCGGAGTCCCGAGCTAGCCAAAATTAGTACATATATAGATCTATAGGGTCTATCATATAAAATGCCCAGGTTTATAAACGACTGAAACTAAAAAGATAAAGCAAAAGTGAGGGGTAGGGAAATGTCATATGGCGCTCTGAATGTAGATCTACCCTTTTTCCCACAGAACCTCTATCATGGGACACAGGGGGATGATTCGAAAATGTTAAATCAGAAGCTATCTCATTTCACATATCATGGAAAAGATTTTAAATAAGAAAACATCTTTTGCAGGAAATTTTATTCATGTGAGGTACTGTCTATGAAATAATAACTATTTAGATGTGAGTTCTTGCACAATTCAGTTAAAATGTCAAGTGTTATAAATTATTAACGGTTGAAGATAAAAGGATGACACAGGAAGTTAGATAAGGAAGTGTAAACAACGCTTTCAATAGAGGGTGCTGTTTTCTGTGCAGTACCTTCTATCATAGAACACTGGGGGTGACTCAAAATTTTAAATTAGCACGTTAACTGCCAGAGCGAAATCGGGTAAGATGAATTGTGGGGCCACTTTTGTTGAAGGAAAATATGAATCAAAATGATCAAACAATTTCTGGGAAAAAGCTTGGTGTAACGACATTACGCATTTTTTTTTTAAGGATTAGATCGTTGATAAACTCTGTAATCTGTGACTTATTAACGAATAGCAAAAAGTGTTGAAATTGCGCAAATTTCTACCGCGACATTGCCAACAACAGAAGTCACGAAATTTGTTGAAATTTTGCACCGAAATAAAATGTATAAACGCCATTCCTTTGTGAGATAGACTTTACTTGTATTGCATTCTAATATTTACAAAGCATTCTAATATTTCAATCTTGATTGGCTCGTTGTGATTCTCTTTTCTCATTGGCTTGTTATATTATTGTCTTATCATATCCGCAACCAGCACACTAACCACTCATTCTTGTAACAATTTACGAGAATAATGTATAACAAATCTTTCACGCAGCACCTGAGAACAGTAACTAAGATGCAAATGCAAATATAAGGATCACTTATAAAAAGGTGAAAAGGACAGTTACTAAGATACTTGGTAAACACAGCTAAAATATGTAAACGCACCTGGAGATGCTTGTTTGTGATTGGGCAAAACTGGAAAATGTAAACAAATCCTTCTCTGATTGGTCGAAAGCCTGTCCACAATATTTAAAGGGCTTGTTTATTTTATATAGGGGAAACCGGAGTATTCATGAACACTGAGGTAATTTTGTGACAGTCAGTTGAGTAGATTGCCAGGAAGAAGACGTTTTTTTTTTCGATTCTCTTATAACGTTGATTCAACAATCCGGGCAAGATAAATTGACTTTTATCATTCTATATTGTTAAAGATAAGACTATATATTCCCCTATAATTGAGCATTAGTTCTTTGTAATCTTACTAGCCTGTATGCAGTCAACAATTAATTTCAACTTTAACAATAAAATGGTGTCTCATGGGGAAATGCCAGACAGAATGTTTGCCATTAACCCGGAGTGTTCGGGATTGCCCCATGGTGTTAAATAAATTATCAACTTTTTTTATATTTTTATTGAAAAGCAACTAATAAGTTAATGAAATTGGTATGGGAAATAGATAATGTCTTTGTAATAAGCGTTATTACCTTTATTAATTAGAATAGTTTGTTTTATTTATTCTTTTAGACCATTAGTAGCCTACTTTATTATTCTATAGTCAGTAACCGTATTTTAGATATCTAATCCATCATAGTAGGCTGCATTTTTTTCCCGCGTGTGATTCACAGAGTGTTTTACAAATTTATTTAGCCTAGTAGCATCCATTAGCAGTTAGCCAATCTTCTCCAGCCTGTTGAACATTGGATTAATAAGGAACACTGTCCTTTGGAGCAAAACATCATTGTGTATGTCTGTGATTTCTACAATTCCAAATAATGTTTTCATTTTAATGAATATTTTACTTAATGCACGCAGTTATTTCTGAATTTGTTTCATAAGAGTACATTTTGTTTAGCCTATTACCTATTAGCTTTCATTTGTAATAGTTTCAAAGATGATGAGGCCTGGTCATATTTTCATTAACTTGGGTTATGTTTGTAATTATAATTCCTATTAAAGATTTAAATACTAAATTACAGTATATTTTTTAATGTATTTTAATGCATTTTGCTTCTTTCGTAAAGGAAAATTTAAAGTAAACAGTATGTTTGGGATTATCCCGACCACTGTGGCAATTCCGAACATAGGGATATTTTAAAAACATTCCACTGATTTGTTGAAAAATGTTACTTTTGACTTTCCTCCGCACTTTAGTAAACATAAAAAAAAAAAAAACTCCAAGGGATTTATGCACAGTCGTTTTGACGCATGATTAGTGCCCTACCAAAGAGTTCGACTAACATATGTTTCCTGCAGTAGTCAGGCCTTTAGTATGACATTAATCATACGACAAAACGATTCTGCATAAGGCGGCAAACTTTCAATAGACGGGAAATCTTAATTTTATCTCTAAAAACAAGAGTTATTTATAATCAAAGCTTAAGTGTTCGTGAATACCCCGGTCTCCCCTAAGTTTGCTTTCCTTACAGGTATCCAATAACTATTTTCTTACAGTTTTAATCTTAAAGGCAATCTGACAGATAGGTATGTTACAGAAATACTTATAGTAGGGGACATCGGGGCTGGTTGGCAGCAGGGGCTGGATGACGAACTGCATATAACTCCTCCATTAATTAACATAGTGCGCTGTAGCTGCTATCGTAAAGGGGCGACCTGTGGATGCTGCTGACGCTTCATACGGAATTTGTAACTTACGGATAAGGGCATCTATTAGATTAAGAGTGTTTTTCCCAGTATAAAGTTTTTTTTTCAGTTCTCAATTATAACATCACAGAATCGCCACTTCTTGGAGAACAGAGGTAAGTAATATAGCGTTAGTTAGAGTTGAACTTTGTTTTCGTGAATATTCAAACAATAAAACGTAAATGCCGAAGAATTGAGGAGTAATTACGACTTCGTTGCACAATATATGCTTGGGGTTAGCTGGGGTATAGCATTTGGGTGTGGTTGGGAAGTGCGCCAACCAACCCTGTGTAAAATTTTATGTTCTATTACTTTTATTGTTACGTTGTTTTTTATTATTATTTTGTTTACAGTTCTATCAATCTTTTACTACTATGTTATAGAATAACATGCACGTATTGGATTACTGTCAAACTTTCGAAATCGAATAAGAATGGATTTGGGCTCTACTACCTCTGAGACGCAAATGAAAACCATATTCGGCTTGAGGTCTATGTGTGTGTGTCTGTCCATAGATATTTCGCTAACGATAACTCCTGTAAAATTGAATCAATTTAGTTGAAGTTTCGCACATATGATTGTGTTAGTGCCAACACAAGACCTATTGTTTTTGATTGAATTCGGACCATTTAGCTACTTCCGGAAATAAAGAGCGCGCAAGTGTTATTAACATGGAAGGTTCCTCCATTATCGAGAGCTGATGCCAGGAAAGAATCTCGTGCTAATTCCAGGGAGAGAATATCGGCTATTGTAACCGACGCGCCTGTAAAAGATGCCCTCGCTGAGAGAGTAGCAAATTCAAGGCAAACCAAAGCTACTGCTTCCATTGAAGCAAAGAAGAATCTTTTTGGGAAGAAAAATAAACAGAAGAATGGAAGACAGACATCCAGAATGAACAAGAAAAAAGAAGAATCTGATTAATGGGAAGATTTCTGCATTATGTGCTTGTATGCGTACACTAACAGCCATCCAGGCTAGAATGCACCTAATGTGTCTTCAAGAGCATGGGTAATGTAGAGTACACGGATAATTCGCCATTTTACACATGCCATAACTGTGACTCTGAATTTTGTGAATTTTCTCAGTTGTTCAATTCTCAGTGTCAGCAGGAAATAAACTGCATTTTTTGATAGTTCAGTTATTTTAATTACATTTTGAAATAATGTAAAGAATTAGCCTTCATCACATCCTATTAAAAGTGATGTGGTTTGATAATCTCGTAGCTTTCGATGCCATGACAACCAAGCTAGAATAAAAGAAAGAAGTTTTCACATTTCATAATGCTGATTCTTTTAAATGTTCTGAATAAAAGCCATTTGAAAATTCAAACAAATAGCTTACTTGATTGCAATATATAAAGAATTTAGAAGAAAAAAAACTCACGTTTATTACTAATAAATCCCATTTTTGTTTGTGTTTTGTTGTGTACAGTTTTCGAGAAATATATTTAAAAAGTACGGCAACTAGCCCCACAATACAAGCCAACCAGCACCTTACTAGGGGTTGGTTGGCATACTTCATTTTAAAAGAAAGAAAAATTTATTTCTCTAACACCGTAAGCAACAAAACACAAACAAAAATCTGATTTATCAGAGGAAACTTAGGTATTTCCACACACGTCCATTACATTGTAATACAATACACTATCTGCTCAGAAAAAAATGAAGGATGAAAAGTTCGCCAATCAGCCCCGGTCTAGCCTAATGATGGCAACGTTGCACATTTTTTGCGCAATTTCCAATTTTGTTGCCTGCTGATTAAGGTTTAATCTGTGTCAACAGATAAGGGAGTGAAAGTTTGCGCAATTTCATTGCACCCCCCCCCCAAAAAAAAAACTGTCAGAATCTGGAAACCAAGGATGTCGAACATCTTTCTGCGGCCGGAGAATTTATTTCACCATTTAAAACTTCTGTGCTTGGGCATTATCAGTGATTCAGACGGCTTCAAAAACAAGAACGCAAAGCCTGTGAATTGCATATGATGCATATGGCTCCCCAAAGTACATCCGCTGTGAATCACCGGTGATGCACACGGCGGTCAAGTGTTAAAGGTAAATGTGGCTGAACTCATAATTGAAAAAAAAAAATAGAAAGCATGATAAAAGCAAATAACTTTTTTAAGCGAAAGTTTTTTTTTTTCTATTGGGCACGGTTTATGACAAACAGGAAGATACAACGGTTGACTGTGAGATTGTTAGCACTTGAGCAAACCAAGAAACATTTCAAATTTAATAAGAATTACATTCATTTTTCTGGGTATTAGTCTTTAGTTTTATGATTGCCTTAAATAAAAAATGCTACATTTTTTAAATTGAAATGAACAACAAACATAAATAACAAAAAAGGGTTAATTTAGAGAGAATATTCGAATTTCGACGAAGCCCATACGATCTTATGTATGAAGTAAATGCTTAGTACATACCGTATATGCAGGTGTGCACCCAGAAATTTTTGTTCGGGGTCCAAACTTTCGGGGATCCAATACAACAAACCACAACGTCTATGAAGTATTGAATTAGTAATATTCAGCACCCGAAAAGACGATAAGTAATTGTAAAATACTTTCACCTATATTTTCAGGAAAAAATGATAGAAATAGATTGTTTTTATAAGAAAAAGAGTACAGATTCAGCACGAAATATCGATTTTTACACTGGACACCTCTGCACGATAGTATAAATTTTATGACTACACATGAAAGCACATGGTGACCACGTCGAAAAATAGACAAGATATGTACTTGTATATCAGTTACAAAAAAAAAAAAAAACTGATTTCTTCTGTCCTTTTCTTATTTTTTTTAAATCGGCTTTTTTTGACATGTACCTTGTATATATATCAGGTGAACAAGATCTCGGTTGATTTCACGCAGCTTTCTATTCTTTTCTGTCCCGAGCTAAATTTTGCATTTCATTGTAGCTTTTCATCCTTATTTGAATTATTTGGCTCGTATATCTAAATTGTCTTTCTCATGTATTTATCCTTCTGCAATTCCCTCTATAGCTACTAATGGCATTCATTTATATCTCATAGTGTGCCCAATCATCTTGTCTCGTCTTTTTGAAATATTCTACAAAATGTTCTTCTTTTTTATCCTACCATCTGCGATACTCTCTCATTTGCAACCTGGTCCGCCCATCTAAGTTTCAACATTCTTGTGTATCATCACATTTCAAAGGTTTCTATTTCCCGTTTTCACTCTTTCCCTACTGTCCATAACTCACACCCATACAATGCTAAACTTTACACATATGTTTTAATCAACGTTTCCTTCAGTTCCATTCCAATGCTTTCGGTTAGAACCTTCTGTTATACTTCAAATGCTTTTTTTTTCTGCCTCAACTATTCTGGATTCTGCAACTTCTTTACACCAGTTATGGTTCATTACTTTATTCTATAAGTAACAGAATTCCTTCATCTCTTCTACCAGATAGTCTCCTATTTTGATCTTAATTTATTTTATTCTTTGTTTTCTGGCATATAAATTTAGATTAGGTCCTGTTAATCTTGATGTCGAAATAGGTCCAGAGTACCTATTGTATCTGTCTCAAAATTTTTCTCACTGTCTGTCAGTATTACAATATAGTCTGCAAAGCTAAGCGTGTTGACTTTTCCCCCGCGAACAATTATTCCTATGCTATGAATATCCTTGATTTCTTTTATTGTTTCTTTAATGTAAAGATTATAAAAATTGGTGACAATAAGAATTATTGTCTAACCCCTTTCTGAATTGCAGCTGTGTCTCCTCTCTCACTTTCTACCTCAATTGTGGCAATTTGTTCTTTGTTCATATTATACATTTTTATTCGCTTCTTATAGTTTATTCCTGTTTCATTCAGAGTCTTCAGTGTTTTGTTCCACTCTACTTATCAAATGTTTTTTTTTCAGGTATCCAAATACTCTTCCCACCCAAATTTGCCCTTCTAGCAATCCTTTCAATGCAAGTTCTTCCCTCGTTCCGGTATTCTTTCTTAATTCAAACTGGTCATCTACTAGTAATTGTTCTATTTTGGATTCCAATCTTCTATAGATTATCTTTTCAAGAGCTTTGAAGCATGCGTAAGCAAGCTTATCGTTCTGCAATTCCCATATTTCTAAGCATTTACGTTTTCTGGCAATTCTCACTATCTTTCTCATCTGGAATTTTGGACGCACTTTCTCGTCTTCAAAAAAGTTATTAGTTAATAAATGTATATAGTATTTCCTAAACTTTCTGCCCAGCACTGCAAAATTTCTTCTGCTTTCTCTTCTACACTTGGAGCTTTTCTATGTGTTAGGTCTTCTAATGATTTGTCCTACTCGGATCAGAGTATGTTTCTTTTCGCCTCTTTTTTCTATTTCTTTTATGTTTTTTAAGTATTCTAATCGTTGGTCGCTTCCATAGAGATTTTCTAAATAGTTCTCTCTCATATTTTCACTTTATTTCCAACTTCAGTCCTGGGTCTTCCTTCTTTATATTTTAGTGCATTGGTTTAGTCTCCACGGTTTGACGTTCCTCTTAAACTTCTTCTGATAAGCCAGTGTTCATACTCTTCTTGTGTTCATTTCCTTCTTCTATTTCTTTATATTGCTGTCCTGTTCACTTTATCTTTGTAAATCTTCATTTACGAATGGTCTGACTTCATAACCTTTTATACCGCGTCTTAGGTTCATTGTTGTTGTTATTCTTCAATTTCATACTCTCATCCATTTAATACAGAAGTTCCTCTGTAATCCATCCTTTCCTTGCAGTTATTTTTTTCTTTGTGACCTAATAGTGAGCAAACCAAAGTTTACACCTAAGCATTCCTTAGTAATTTCTCCCTTCGTTGGTGGTTGCGCTATTTTATCTAGCGTCATTGTTGCGTTACTTTCTCGAACTTTTTTGTACTTCAGCTTGTCTCTATCAAGTTTTCCGTTTTCGTTTTCTTCCTAACTTCTTAAAGTTCAACTCACTTTTTGTCATGACTAAGTTGTAGTCACTGATCACATCCGCTCCTTGGTAGCAACCACAGTTCCTAATTTGACTTCTGAACCTCTCCTTAGTGAGTATGTAATAGTGCGTGAGTGCCATGTATCTGCTGTCATTTTCGCGTAACTTTCCCGATTTTCTATATTCTTTTGATTACCTGTATCAAGCCTTTCATTTTCTTTCTTTTTCTCCTAACTTCTTTAATTGCAACTCATTTTTCATAATTACTAAGTTGTCGTCACTGCCCACATCCATTCCTGGGTAAATTTCACAGTTACTAATTTGGTTTCTGCACATCTCTCTAGCGACTATAAATATATAAATAAATGAATGAATGTGTATATATAGCTTAACAAGATGAGTACATAAAGTAACAGAGCTTTTACAAAAAACATCTATTATCCTTAACAATGCATGCAAAATTGCATGCAATATGGACATCTGTAAATCCTACTAAGAACAAATAGCTTGCAAAATCAGATGAATCGGAAAGAGACACATAATATTGAGATACATTGCATATAACATAGACATACTTGAACACTGCCTAGGTACAAATAGCTTCCAAAATTAGATGAGTCGGGTCAGCAAACGATAATATTGAGACAGATTGAATGCAATATGTACCTCCTTGGATACTACTTACTGATCAACACATGATAATATTGAGATATATTGCATGCAATATGGACATCCACGGGCACTACTCACGGATCAGTACACGAATATTGAGACAGATTGCACGTAATGTGGACGTCCATGGGCACTTCTTAATACAAATAACTTGTCAAATCAGATAAATCAGATCAGCACGCGATAATATTTGGACAGATTGCATGCAGTGTGGACATCCATGGACAGTACTCAATATAAAGAGATTGCAAAATCAGGTGAATCTGATCAGCACATTATAATATTAAGATAAATTGCATGCAATATGAACGTCCATGGACACTACTGAATACAAATACCTTGCAAAATCAATGAATCGGGACAACATGGGATCATATTGGAGCAGATTGCATGCAATTATTGATTAATGAATAAATACTACAACGAAAGCTGAAGTAAACTAAAATTTGTAGGATGCTAAACTTCGTGAAAGGAATCACTTTCTTTTTTTTAGTTCTGCTATCTCAAAGATAAAATAATTGAGCTGAGCGAAGCGAAGCTCTTATACTCGGGTTAGCCGTTTGGTTGTCCGCAAACTCCTCCTAGACCGTTTGGCCGATCTCAACCAAACTTAGCACGCTGATAGAGTATGTCGTGCTGAGTGACAACATGGGTCGAAATCAAAAATCCGATGTACCATCGAGGAATAATCACCGAAAAACGCTTCCTCCTAGACCGTTTGGCCGATCTCAACCAAACTTAGCACGCTGATAGAGTATGTCGTGCTGAGTGACAACATAGGTCGAAATCACAAATCCGATGTACCATTGAGGAATAATCACCGAAAAACGCTTGCATAGACTTAACATGGGGGAAAAGTTTTCACGCGATTTTTTTGTCAACAATTAAAAATGGCATTTATTATTGCATAATGGCCAGGAATGATTACGTAGTTTAAGCTCGCTCAGCTCATTTCATTGCAATCGGGTACATCCATTGCATTCCTAGTTAAGTAATGAAAATGAATAATACCCATTATGTTACGTTTAAAGGAAAGTTATTCTTTTTCATCAAAAATTTGAATAAAAGCAATAGATTCATTTTGGTTTATTTCTCTTATTTTACTAATGGTTTACTAGTGCATTAGAACTTTAATATTCTGCTTCCTTTTGAATTACTAAAGAAATAAGTAGCAGAGGGTAATATTTTGTTCAATTTATAATCTTATTATAGACACAATGACTGGATGCAACATAATTACATCAGCTACTTTCAGTATTATTTTGTGCCGTATTACTTAGTACACGTCTCATAAAATATAACGCTGTGTTTGAAGTACAATATAACCCCACCGACCCAAGCAGCAGAGACAACTTGCAAAACGCTTGCTGTAAGCTTGCATTGCAAGTCATCAACCTTGCTTCCCGCTTGATTGAAAAAAAATGGAACAATGCCGCTAGCTGGAGTACAGTAACAAGGTGGCAACCTTACATTCAGTGTTCTATTCAAGCTTGACTCAAGAGTTTTACAAGTCAAGAGAAGTCAATATCCAATGAAGGGCCAGTGATGCTGTGATGCTCTGCAAAGGGTCTATAGCATCGCTTGGAAGTACAACAAAAGGCAGATTGTGTAAAAACACGCATTGAAAATGCAAGCGTAGAGAGCCAAAAGCCAAGTACGCACTAACTAGCCGAAAGCTTTGCTATTTGCGTAGACATTTTGATCATTTCTACTTTCGAGCGTCGACAGGAAAGAAGAAATTATGGTGATCATGAAAAAAAGTATAACTTGAGATTTCAGCAACTTTACACGTTCCATAAATCCTACATACAAAAAAAAAAAAAATAGCTAATTTTGGATGTCTGTCTATCTGCTCGTTCATCTGTTCGTCCCTATGTAGACATGTTCAATCCTCTAGAGGTCGTACCGTTCAACATATCTACCAGAGATGGCTTGGGCCAATGAAAACTTGATCCATGACCCACTGAACCATCCCCACTTTGACCTACTCTGACTCACTATCAACCACGACCCACTCTGACCATCACCCAATAAAACCTATCGTCATCAACTCTGACTCATGATCCACGCCCTCCTCTCCACTGATTAAAGTGTTTACACTTGAAATAAATCAAATGTGTGAAATTATCATTAAGCAAAATTTGAATTTCTATGGTCAATCGTTCACGCACCGCTCTTTTACAATACCGGTGTATTTAACCTTTACGATATCAAATAGTAAACTATTTATTACGATGAATCTCAGTTGAAAATAAAATGAAATTTGAAAGTCTCAAATGAAAGTAAAGTAGGCTAACATAAATAAAAAAGTGTAAAATTCGACTATGTATCGAAATCCAAATATTAATTCCTATTCCTATTATTACAACTACAAATATCAATACCTAAAAGTGCCTGAAGTTCTTTTTCCATCTAGATATACTCACCTCAGGTAAGTAAATAGAAATAAATGAAAGAGGAAGAAAAATGGAAGCCTTCAAATTCACCAGTGTTCAGAAGATACTGTCTACAACGCACTGAGCAGAGTGTGTCAGTAGGTGAGTGAGGGTCACGTCCTGTTGAGTGACGACCCACTGACCCACTCACAAATCTTGACCCACTTGACCCATGACCCACTCCACCTCTGGTATCTGCACCAAATTTTAAACTTAAGGATTTTTTATAGTTTCAATATTTTTTAAAAATTTTCTCCTAACCCCAAAATTAACAGTAATTTACTGAAAAATGATAGTCATAAATTGCAATTTCTGTGAGAACTGCTCTAATGATGTTGATTGTTTCATACACTGGGTGCGCGATGGCTCATTGGTAGAGCGTTCACCTCCGGTGCTTGGGGTCTCTGGTTCGATTCCAGCTCGCGCCGTGTGGACTTTGTGGTAGACAAACACCGTTCTTGTGGGCTTTCTCGGGGTTCTTCCGTTTCCTCCCACTTTCTTCATTCCACCATTTCTCTCATCATCACCGTCTCCTTTAGCCTAACCGGCATAATCGTGGGACGTAAAACTTAAAGATTTCATTTCATTTCATTTTTTTTTCATACATCAATATTTAATTAGCAACCCCATAGTGTGGTATAAGTCTTTCCTCTGGAAAATTCGGAAGAGAAAGTTTACTACTTGGCGTGAGGTTTTCTCGGACGTCTCTATTGAAAAAGACCCAGACGATTTCGTTCATACATATATTGCATTACATATATTGCATTACAAACATATATTGCATTACAAACATGAGAATGTGCTGTGACTAATTTCACAATTTCTGAAAAACTCCACAAGATGCAATTTGCCCTTGGAGTTATTTTTTGATACAGTTTCCTGATAGCTCTTTTATAATTTTCTTCATATTTCGTAAATAAATGTTTCTGTAATAAATACAGAATAATATAACTTAATTCAAGGAGTTAGAACAAGAAACTTTAGGCAGTGACCCGTTCCTTTTATTAATCAGCGTTATATTGTATTTGAGACCAATGAGTTGTTATTCTTAAGTTTAGTTGGTTTATCGTCTCGTTGAGCAGTGAAGTCCTATGAAATATGGACCTACAACTTAACGTGGGATTTCAAGCGCATGAGCTTCCGCTGGGAATCGAACTCGGGTCTTCTGGAGACCACCAAGGAAAAGTGTTCTCAATGCTAGGCTCTTTTCTTCTTTGCTCGACTTCATAATTGGCATATGTTGAGATCAGAACTATCATAGAGCATTGCCAAAAGAAGAAAACGCGAAAATAGCACGCGAAAGAATGATGGACTGTTTTACCATCCGGAGAACCGCACAATAAAATTTCTTATGAAAGCGCTTTACTTCTTTTAAAGTGCAAAACTAATTATTGTATCCCGACATGTTTACTCTCTTCGTTTGAAATTGTGCACAACAAAGTAAAGATAATAAACCAACTAATTAACTCTATGACCTATGGAACCCGGCGGTTCAATACCGCGTACACAAAAATTTCCCATTGACTTCTGTCCTTGGCCAACTGGATCCTGTTTCTACTTTGTATTCCTATTTCTGTGAGATCCATTTTAATATTGTCTTCCCATCTCTGCTTAGGTCTTCCTAATGGTCATTTTTCGGTTGGATTTCCAGTAAAAACTTTGAAACTATTCCTACTTTCTTCCATTCTGACTACATGACTTGCCCACCTGAGATTTGATGTCCCTAACAATGTTTGGTAAATAGTTAAATTATACATTTCCTCTTTATGAAGTTCCCCATTCCCGTTCCTCTTGAGTTGAATATTCGTCTCAGAATTTTATTCTCAAATACTTTCAGTCCACGTTCTTCCCTCAGACTAAGTGGCCATGTTTCGCAACCATATAGCACAATAGACATAATTATCGTTTTATATATTTTGAGCTTCAAATTCCTCAACAGAATTCACAGTGACAAATTATTTTGAACTGCATAACAACGCAAATTCAGTCGGCATTTAATTTCTTCGTAGATATAATTTAGTCTTTAATTTTGATCCCAGATATTTGAAAGTATCCACATTGTCGAAAGTATTATTTGATACTAGCTGAATATACCCATTCTTCGCTGTATTTGTAAGTCAACGCCTCTGGAAGTATCGCCATTCATTTCAACGAAAACTATGGATTTGGCACTAATATCGGTCATTTTGGGCTATTATTACATATTTCTGTATCCCCCCCCGCTGACCCGGCCCGCGTGCAATGGTAGCATAATTTGCAAGTCGTCGCTGATGGAAATATCACAATTAATCGCAGCGACCGCGAAAACTATGCATTTGACATAAATATCGGCCATTTTTTATTATTTTCAAATGTTTCGGTATCCTCCCACGGTGGCCCCCGGCTCGCAGCCGAATAGAGTGAATTTAGAAGTTAATCCGATCACATTGATCTCAGCGACCGCCAAAACTATGAATTCGACAGCATTATCGGTCATTTATACTAATTTTACATGTCCCGGTAAACGCTCCCTGAAACCCTCCTGGTTCGAATTAAAAAAAAGCTTTGCCTTGGTCTGGGGAATGGACCATGGTATCCGTGACCAAACTTTGGTAACTCTTGGTCAATTTTTCTGGTCCCCAGGTCGGTCCCGGTAAACGCCCCCTGAGACTCCCCTGGTTCGAAATTTAAAAAAAAACATGTTTCGTTTTGATCTGGGCCTGAACCAAGGTACCCGTGACCAAATTTTGGTAACTCTCTGTCCGCTCGTCTGGTCCCCAGGCTGCACACAGGCAGACAGTCAAACACACAAACAAACTCTTTATTTTATTTATATTAGATTTTGACGCATCCATAATTTGCAATATTCCGATCAGAGTGAATGTCCATGTATTTAGTTTTATTTGCATTTATTTCTAAACCCATAATAAAACATTATGAAAATTATTTTTAAATATAATATTTAATGTAAGTTTGTGGTATAAAAGAATAATTTCTTCGTCATTCATCAAAACTAAAGTTACAATTTTTATCTTTCAAAGATAAGACATCGTTTTCTGTTCAATGTGACTTCGTGTTTGAACTATACAGAAGACAGCTTATGATGCTGTTTAATATACGAATATTTTATAATGGTGTGAAAGTATCATATGGGGATTCATCATATTGCACGTGCTGACTGATTCAGACACATGCACTGGATGCAGAATGCGTAATCATCACAACAGAGGTGTGTAAATGAGGGCGAAGGGACAGAATTATAAATAATAAATTCCTCTTGCTGCTATGCTTCGACATAAAAAATATACATGTTTGAATATTCATAATTATTAAACTATGTGAAACTAAGGGTACCACGAAGATATATATGAATTATAATTATTAATTCAAAAATCCTGACAATAGTGCCAATTTATTCACCCTGAGTAACTCATTGATCGGAAGGAATTCTATCCTAAAAGTACTAAGTGACTTGGAATTCTTCCCATTTCCACATAATTTTGAAATCCTGATTCATTGTCTAGATTTATTTCAGTTTTTTTTACTGCTATTGCATTTATTTTATTGAAGGCCAAAAGGGGAGTAAAGCGTTGAAAACATTAATAAAACATGTTGCGGCAGGCTGTGGACCAATAATAATTAAGAGGCAGAACATGTGATAGAAGATTACAATTTTCTGCATAAAATTTTGCTACAAAATTTCATCTAGACTGTACTTAACACACAAGGCAAGGAGTCGGGTGGTAAACCGGACGAGAAGGGTAAATTACCATGCTTGCATTCTCCAAGCGCACATCTGGCAACTCTGGATAGACCAAACGCGCGACATATAGCATGCTTGAGCTATGAGTAACAGGAAATAGGCTGCAAGAGTGACAGCGGAGAGAAGAGCTTTTAGTAGTGTTGCTAACCCACGCCCATCATAACCTATACCTTTTTGCAATGAATAAATAAAGGATTTATGTGATTTATTCATATTATGATAAAATTAACAGTAGCTTCAGGTGTTTATAATGACTCAACATCGTCCATATTGTCTAGCCCATCTTTTTAATATTCTGTTGCTTCTTTCTTGTAAAAAGTTATTATCACTATCATTGTTACCGTCCTCAGCGAACGTAGTTTTCATATTTTCGGTAAAAACAACTCTGATAGGCTCCATTTCCAAATATATGTGCTCACACTTTTGTACTTAGTTTTCCACACTTTCCTGTTATAATTTGAAACTTCTTTTCGGCGACTTTTCGTCGCATTATTCAAGGAAAAAGTAATGCTAAATTTCCTTCTGGTTACGTGTTTAAGTGCAACCCAAAGCAGCTCTGTTAGGTTTAGACTTGGATGATACATACGGTGGCAATGTAAGATCCTAAATGCCCATATTCAGCAAGTAGCAAATACATAGTGTGGTCCATAAAATTTTGGACTAACTTCTCTCCGCTTTCCTACTAATGCTAGTTGTAGAACAGCAACTGAATTACGTAGTACTAGTTCTACTTAGAATACTTTTTTTTTATCTCAGCACACTTTCCCCCAGTGCACTTGGTTGGCTTTTAAAGATTTTCTACTAGCACTCACGTGAACATTTTAATCCAATAGAACGTATTATTGGCTTTGTCATGTAGATGACGTTAGTTGTCAGCCAGCCCGCCAAATGAGGCCATTGCTGTTTGGCGGGTATTTGAAGTGCTTAGTTGCCACACGCGAGCAAGTGTGTTACAGTGATTTGTGAGTGGTGTGGCACTTTGCTGTTTTGCTAGGGTATTGTAACTCACAACTTAATCGTGCCGTGGCAACAACGGGTTGCAGACAGATTCATCTTTTAAGCGGGAGGCGTGCCAAGGTAAAACAAACGTACTCTATCAAAGGTGAAAATTGACGTTAGTGTAGTTGCAACAGTTTAGAAGACAAGGCATGTGATTCCCACCGCTTTCTTGTTCTTTGTCAAAGTGTGAAATGGATGGGGACGAAAACGTGTAGCGATTACGTTCTACTGTGAAGCCGATATGTCTGCAACAGACACGCTACAAATGATTCATAGAGCTTATGGTGACCTAGCATTGAGCCGAAGAACCGTTTTCGAGTGGCACAAACGGATTCGAAAGGATAGGGGGTCCGTGAAGAACAACGAGCCCAGTAGTCATCTCACAACAAAGCAAACCAATGACAACATCGCCACAGTCGTCATAATGATGAAACAAGATTGAAAACTGACGTTTCGGTCAGTAGCAGATACTTTCAATATATTATTATTATTTATTTTTTATTTATTTTATTTATTGTAACAACAACACAACAGGCGTCCTGCCCATTTACAGTGTTTGTTTACATATATGGTAAAATATCATTATTTTTACAGAAGAAAAACATACAGATTTTTTTTTTGTTTCATTAATTAACTCAGCTCATCATACTACAAATTGTGTTCCTAAACATTTTTTCAGACATATTGAATATGTCTATCATTTCACACTTTTCTTCAATATCATTTCACACTTTTCTTCAATGTATACCGAAAACTGTGATTTTATTAATTTTAACCGAAAACTTGAGAAAATGAAAAGTGCACCCAAGATTTGGTTCGCCTTTTGTGGCTCAAAAACAAACCATAACCTTGCACCATCTGTTTACTCTCGAGACCTGTCTTCGCCTAATTATTTTATGTTCCTCAAGATGACGTTGCAACTACAGAATGAAAAATTCGATACCATTAAGGAGGTTCAAAAATATGTGTCCGACCAACCTAACAGAATAGGCGCAGAAAAGTTTCCCAAGGCCATGAAAAAGTTTAAAATACGTGGTCACTAATGTGTTGCTTCAAATGGAGCCTATTTTGAATTAAAAAAAAATAAAGATGATGCCAGTCTTCTTATTTTTCTTCTAATGACCCTAGTCCGGGAACTTATGGACTGCATTGTATATACTTTTAAGTATCTAGAAACAAATATTACCGACATTGGTTAAATTCAAGAAGACAAGAGGTTAAAAAAGTTTTTTTTTAAAAAAATATTTTAAGCCGGTAAATGGAGGTGTAAAATTTTCTGCCAAGTATTGATTATCTTATGAATCTCTGAAATTAGAGAAATGAAACTCGACGTATAAACTGATTATCAAAAATAAAGAAATACATGTTTGGGAGTTTCAAAAATTTTGCCCTTAGGAGGGACAAATGGAAGGGGTAATTTTAGAGTGCAAATTGGGGTCATTTTTATAACAATTATATTTAACTTTCTTTATCAGAAAGTATCTTATGTGAAAAATTGCTAAAATTGGATGTAAGAAATTCACAATCTCTTAATTTAAAATGATGGCACATTTTCCGTGATTCTGAAACATCATTTTCTGAAAGCTGAAAACGGTATTTCTGCAATATTGTAATTTTCGGTTTATATTTGTTACATCGTATCCTTCCCGTGCAAATAACGGACACTCCTGCTAGTAAAATTACTAATATTTAACAAAATATTTCTGCTTTGGCTATGAATCACTTTCGTTCCTTCAAGCTTTCTATTTTTCTCACAATTAATGGACAAAAATTAAGCAAGAGTTGTCCCATGGCAAACCGTTTAATGTACCCGCTTTTGGCTTGAGAGATCCGGGTTTGATTCCCGGCAGGAGCTCTTATGGTTCGGATTCCACGTTAAGATGTAGGTCCATATCTCATATAACCTCGCTACTAAGAGAGGCATGAAACTCAAAACCAAATCAAAATCTCAAAAGGGAAGCAAACCAGCATACAATACAAATTGAAATAGCATAGAAATATACATAAACTTTTTATGACACACTGTATAGATAGGCTACGTAGTGTATTCCAGAGTAAATTGAGTTTGCACGAGTGATGCCAAACCATTTTTAAATCTAGAATGGAATGGCCAGTCAAGAACACTTAAACAAACTATTAGCCAATATCAAGATGTCCAAAACAATTCCCATATACTTCCAAATTGCTGCTATGACACTGCTTGTAGAACTTCCATTTACTTTGATGGATCCCTTCAACGCACTGCCATCTGATTCATAAATAAGCACTTCGTAACAGAACATATCAACAGAACCATTTGTTTACCGCCAAAAATGAGAAACTTCCCTATATAAGGAGAGGGGTAGTTAAAAGGTCCTTTTCTGTTTGTTTGCTTGTTTGTTTATTGACATTTAATGTCCTTTTTCAGCAATGAGGCTGTATGAAACCGTGACCACAATTTAAGGTAGAATTCGAAACAACGTAATGCGTTCATTAGTCTTCTACTTGGAATCGAACCTGTGACACCATAAACGAAAGGTGCGCACGGCAGCCATCATACACCAACAAAGAGGAAGAGTTAATAGGATCCTAGCCAGGATTTTCCTCCGGTTAGGGCATGAGTTCATTAATGTAAGTTATCCTATGGGATTTACTTTTCTTTAACATGCTTTATGATCATGATGCTTTAAAATAATCGTAAAGGGCCATAGACACGCTAATGGAACCTTCGCATCTTACTAAATATCATAGGCATACGTTTAATACTGAGGTAAATTCATATTAGTATTCTGTCTTTATAATAAAGAGGAAAAAATTAATGACTCACGCTTGGCCTAGTGGCTAGCACGCTTGGCTTTGTTGCGCTTGGTTCCGGGTTCTATTCTCGGTGAGGTACAGTTGAACGAAAAAAGTGGTTTGGATTCCACTGTAATCAGTAGGTTCAAGTTTCTCTTAGACGCCAAGGAATAAGCTTGGGACGTTAAACTCAAACAAGCCAAACGAAAAAAAAAAAAGTAGTACTGGGATTATATTCAAAACGGATTTGTCACTCCTTTACAGAAATAGGCGTGGTAGACCCGGGTTCGATTCCCGGTGGGAGCTCAACTAATAATAATAGACCTCACTAAGAGATCTGAAAGAAAACACACACAATGTCTTATGAAAATTTGTAAGGTTAGTCACCTTAAATAGCTATAACACTTTCGATATAGTAATTAATCATTACCTGGCTCCATTTATATATAGATAAAGACAAATTATTATTTCTGATACTAGTTTTTAATGCTTTAAACACATATAATCTCGACTTATTATTCAGCACATATGTTACCTCGTAACCATAGCAACTATATATGAAAAATTGACAATCGAAATCTTAAATATCATAAACATAAAATTGCTCACATAATTCTCCTCTGATTCTTTTTCTTGTAAATTGGCATAGGTCAATTTTATAATATACAACGAGGTCAATTTTATAATATACAACGTTATCGTTGTAAATGGGGCCCGAATGCGGACTTCCGTAGTAGTTTGACTACAAAGGAAAGAACCCTGGAATGACAACTTTAAAACACTTACTTTTTGAATAGCCCCTCTATAAGTAACATCACTCTAATATAAACATAGTTTAAATATATATACAATGCAATACAGTTTTTAATGATTTCTTGATATGAACTACAAATTAACAAATCTTCAACAAATCCACAGAGAACAAATTCAAACGAAATCATTGGTATGGTACATTAACATCAAATTACTCACATAATTCTAAGATATATCAAATTGAAAACGCAATGACAAAAATGACACAATGTCAAATATAATGAACTGAATTACATATTTATATGTTCACAAAACACTTCATTTTTCTCCTTTTAAAGAAAGAATTCCTTCGTCAATGGGTCTCAATATTAGCTTGTGTCATGACCTCAGAAGGAATTAAAGTTCGAACTAAGTCCAACCACCGTTTTCTAGTTTTCTCGGTAGGTTTCCACAATTTAATTTCATCGATGTTTCGTAATCCTAAAGTTTTGCCTGTCTTTATATCCATAAGTTCAAATACTTTAGGACTAAATTGTTTAGTGCATAAACAAGGTCCGGCATACAACTCACAAAACTTGTATATCCTCTTTAATGCGGCGTCGCTTTGAGGATGTAACCGTACAAATTAACAATTCCTCAAATTAAAGTCATAAAAGGAATTTGTAACTAAACTATAAGGAATAAATGCAAGATTATTTTCAGTTAATTGCCATAAATTAACTTCGTCAATATTCTGTAAATAATGAGTTTAATCCATAATCAAAATATTTCATAATTATATATGTTTTTCGACAGAAGATCATATTAACCATAAACGTAAGCAAAGGTCAACTAAATACAAATCCATCGGACGCCTTTTTGGATAGTTCAAGTTATACGTTCGAAGGGCTCAATTAAACAACATTGTATTCCACAATCTATAGTATTTCCATGACGATTAGGCACGGTTGCATTATTTGGATTTCTATTTACAAAACTCCTCCCATCTGCAAATCGATTTTGTGAAAATCTGCGATAATTGTTATTTCTGTTGAAATTTCTGTTGCCATTTCTAAAGTTTCTAGTTCTATTTCTGCAACTAGATTGTGCCTGATTACCGGTACCATTATAGTTATTCCCTCTATTATTAGAACCAGTTACGTTAGAATGATTCTCAGGTTGCACATTAATATTACTAACAGAAGCATACTGGATTGGATTACGTCTAGAATTAACCTGACCTCTATCCTGAATTCTATTATTATTATTATTATTGTGAATTATTGACTGACTTTCATAGCTTTGAACAAGCATGATCAAATAATTGAAGCTAATACACTGTACAGTCATTAACAATTGTTGTAACCTGTATGGCAGCAAAATTCGGATGGATGCAATAATACGGGATTCAGGATAAGTGGGATTTAGAGATCTTAGCTCATTGTATGTTGATACCACAAACTCGGTAATACTTCCATGGAGTTTTGGACTGTAGGATTTAGTTCTTAAAATGGCATCTCTGTTTGCAATCATGAAATCGTTCTCATAATTTGACAGTAAAGCATTTTTGAAGTCAGAATATGAGTACAAACTGCTCCTAATAGCTTTATACCAAGTTAGACAAGGCGGTAGCAGCACATGTGGCAACAATTTTAGATATTGGGACTCGTCTATACCTATCAGCCCACATTCATCTTCAAACTTTTCTAGAAACGATCTAGCAGTGATATCCTCTGGTACTCCACTAAATCTAGTAAGAGACTTAACCTCACTAAATCTTATGCGTTTACCTGTATTAATTTTCATACGTCTGTTAAAATTACGTCGGGATGACTGTCTCCCTCTTCTTTCTGTATCTATACTTTCCTCTTCACCGCTTGATGACGTGTTAATTTTCACTACTCTGCGATGGGGACGATTACGTCGGGATGACTGTCTCCCTCTTCTTTCTGTATCTATACTTTCCTCTTCACCGCTTGATGACGTATTGATTTTCACTACTCTGCTATGGGGACGATTACGTCGAGATGAAAAGGCAGAGCGTACTTCGTTCCCATGTCCATCCTCTTGTGATATATCCTCAGGGATAACTTTCTCTTTCAGCAAATTGACCTCTTCCTGTAACCGCTTAATATGGTTCTCATGCACGCATACTGAGGATTCTAAATCATTTACTGACCCTTGAAATTCATTAACCTTTTGTTCTATTTCTTCTAATTTTCCATCGTATCGCTCAAATCTGGTGATAATGCATTGATTCATGTGAGCAAGTTCACTTTGAACGGCTTTCCATTTGTTTTCATGAGATATTCCTATTTGTTCAAATTTCGCCTCGAAATCTTGGGTTTGTTGGTTGATCTTTTTCTCAAGATCTTCCTGAAGCTCCTTAATTTGTTGACTTTGTTCTTCCTGTAGTTCCCTAATTTGGTGAGTGTGCTGAGTCTGACCTTCCTTCATTTGTTGGCTTAATTGTTTCAACATATCCATAACTTGATTGATAGTTACAGATTGCAACATGGTTTCTTCTGTGCTAGTCATAGATTTATCAGTATTCTGTACGTTGGCCATATTTACCTTTCGTTCTATCTTTCTTCCACTACGTAAACACGTATATTGTATATTCATAAGTCCCTTTAAATAAACTTAAACCCCGTCTCTACTAATCTTCAAGACTGTACAGGTTCCCGGGTTACGTTGCACCATAAAAATGTAAGGTTAGTCACCTTAAATAGCTATAACACTTTCGATATAGTAATTAATCATTACCTGGTTCCATTTATATATAGATAAAGACAAATTATTATTTCTGATACTAGTTTTTAATGCTTTAAACACATATAATCTCGACTTATTATTCAGCACATATGTTACCTCGTAACCATAGCAACTATATATGAAAAATTGACAATCGAAATCTTAAATATCATAAACATAAAATTGCTCACATAATTCTCCTCTGATTCTTTTTCTTGTAAATTGGCATAGGTCAATTTTATAATATACAACGAGGTCAATTTTATAATATACAACGTTATCGTTGTAAATTGGCTATTTTAAAAAAAGAAAATTAAAATTATATAAAACATGCTTTTGCAAGATTAAATAATTTTCATTAATTAATTTCAATCCAAAACAAATTAAATGAAATAAAAATGTAGTTTAACGTCCCACGATTACACACTAAGGCTAAGGGAGACAATGATGATGAGAAATTAATGAAATGGTGGAATGAAGAAAGGGGTTGGAAATGACAGAACTCCGAGAAAACTCACGCCCACGGTGTTTGTCCACCACAAATTCCACTTAGAGCGAGCTGGGACCGAACCAGAGACCTCACGCATCAGAGGTGAACGCTCTACCACTGAGTCATTGCGCCCTCAACCCAAAACAAGAGTATCATAAAACGATAGGAGTAAATTTCACAAAAATCGCAGAATCTTAAAGAAGTTTTAGCGGATTTTAATTCGATGGAAGCTAAATTCTCTTCTTCAT
Source organism: Thermobia domestica (assembly GCF_964235325.1). Lineage (NCBI taxonomy): Eukaryota > Metazoa > Arthropoda > Insecta > Zygentoma > Lepismatidae > Thermobia > Thermobia domestica. The sequence goes on from NC_137470.1 coordinate 141,482,640, forward strand.
CATTTATCATCTGAAAAAGCAGTGGGGACGATTAAAACGTCACAGGAAAAATATACACCATATTCAAAGTCAGAGTACATAATACATATAAGTTGGATGCCTTAAAGAAATTAACGACACATTGCATCAAAATCGAATAATTTTGATGAAAATTATGGAGGGGAATTGTTTGATCATGTTTTTTTAAAAATATGGAAACTTCTATTCGAATGTATCCGTGGTGCAGACAAAACACAAGTATATAATTCAAAAAGAGTCACGAACTTTTCGTGTGGAGGGTTCGAATTCGGTGCCCTTCCCCCCCCCTTCCCGTACCAAGCTTATGATATCTTTTCATACCAAGTGTAGAGATATTTTATTTTTTTCAGCAATGAGGGATATTCCCTATGACATTATTTAGGGATTTTTTTACCAGTGAGAACCTGGCAATATTGATTGTGAATCATATAGTAGCGGTTAGCAGTTAGTTCAACATTCTGTCACAAGAGAATACACAATAAATGGAAGCTGTGGTAGTAATGCCAACCCATTCTCGCATCGCTAACGGAATGGCCAATGAAAAACGTTGAAACAGACAATCAAGACAAAATAGTCAATCAACGTATCCGAAACAATTCTCAAATATGTTCAAAATGATTGCTATGTCATTACGCATATAACTATAGATTATGGCGTAACTTCCATTTACTTTCGGTGAAGAGTACTTGCGGCGCCGCCAGGTGGCTAAATTATGAACTTCGTCATTTGTCAATCTTGGTAGGTTGATAAAGTACAAAATTAGTTCGGCAACATCAGTTCTGTTTCGGTGTTTATATTGGTTTGCAGTAAAGCTGAAAGTACTCCTGTAGTCAGGGCCGGCATTATCTAATTTGCCGCCTTGTGCAATGTCATCATTCCTTTCTCTAAAAAGAACAAATCTTAAAAGCTACGGTTTTAATTATGCCAGCCCATCATGAGCAACGAGGAGAAAGGAAATTGCACTCGCACTCAGAAAGGCCTAGCATTACAAATACAATCTCGTTATCTGTTTCTTTCTTTAAATAGAAATCTATTATGTTAGTGAAAGACAAAGCAAACACGCCTGCAGAGGAAAGTTGGTAATTCTTTTTTGTATAATTCAATATCGAGCATCAATATCAATATATCGGTTTGCAATTCTAGTGCAACTAACTCTTTTATCTTTATTTCCTGATTTTCCATTTATATATGTTAAAAATTTAAAAAAAAACACTCGTTTAGACCTTCAATGATAAGGAACTTGTTTGTGATAAACACGAGACTAGCTTTCATATCAAAACTGTGATAACTACCTAAGTGGAACAGGTGTTTGCTTCTGTTCGAGAATTGAATTCTTGTATTTAATATCAATGAAGCAATTCATTTGTTTGACTATTTGCTTTAAAACTCTGAATGTAGCCCTAAACTAATGAGACCTAAACATGATTTATGAATGTAGTATTAAATTTAAAGGTTAATTAAGCTTCAGTAAATTTAAGTAAGCTTAGTAAATTTAACTACCATTAGGCCTACCATGAAGTATGTTTCCAACAAGAAATATTTATTTTAAACAATATCGTTATAACAGATTTTGTCGTCCTTTGCAAATGCACGTGTTGCACATATAGTAGAGTTGTCTGGTGGCAACAACTTCTGTACTTCGGTCGAGTCACTCGTAGATCTCTTTATTTCAACAGGTTGAATGAATGAAGATGCAACATAATTGTCAGCTGTGATTGTCAGATGGAACATAATTGTCAGCATTTGTGTACAAACTCATTTCTCACGATGACAGTCATATTGGATTACAGATGATACTTTTTTGAGCTTTTGTGGATATCTACTATTGATAATAAATGTAAATACCACACTTCGCTCCTTCAGCTCCAGTGGCTTAAGCTAGACATGCTTGTGATACATAGTGCGACATTTTGAACTCAAAATGTCTCTTTCTTGAACATTTCGTTTATTTTCGTCACCTACGGTTACTGGTGAACATTCATGCCAAATTCGTTTTTTATAGATTCAGCAGATGGAGTGCGTATACTTTCAACATAGGTTTTTTAAGCTGCCATCTTGAATTCAAGGTGGCCATAGACTTTTTAATTAAGTTTGTGCTTACATTTTCACCCTCTGTTACTTTGCACAGGGTTATCGTAGAGAGTCGAGACTTGTTTCATCTTATTTCATTTAACAACAGTTTTCAAACGATGTACTTCTTAACCCTCCTTGTAATTTGAAAACTTTGAGTTGGACCCCACATGGGACTCTGCGGGGGCCCTGGGACAAGACGTTTCTACGTTAAATCACCGTACTTTGAAAATAATGCCACACGTGCTTTACTGTTTTTCATATTACCAACCGTTTCCGAACAAATGGCTGGTTGAAACTATTCTGCCAGCTAATAGCTTTCACATTAACCCGTCAACGCCCAATGTCATCTACAAGTGACACTACTTTAAAGGCGACTTCTTGTTCACCAATCGTCCACCAGAGGATCCTAGTGAACCACACTAGCACCAGCTACTTACCTATGTATGTGGTTCCACCACACAAAAAAAAAAAGTTTCGAAGTTGACGTATTCTAGAAGGAAGAAGATGCCTTTAAAGTTGTAAATGAAATGAAACCTTTAAGTTTTACGTCCCACAGTTGTGCCGGTTAGGCTAAAGGAGACGGTGATGATGAGAGATGAGTGAAATGGTGGAATAAAGAAAGTGGAAGGAAACGGGAGAACCCAGAGAAAACTCACGAGCACGGTGTTTCTCCGCCACAAAGTTCGCACGGCGCGAGCTGGGATCGAACCAGGGACCCCAAACACCGGAGGTGAACGCTCTACCACTGAGCCACCGGGCCCCCACCTTTACAGTTGTGTCACCTGTATGTGTTCTAAGTGTGTTCTAACTCAGGATATCCAGATCGGTGGCACGTACAACTTTGAGATTCGTATAGTTATAACATATCGAATGCAAACACAATTGTCTCGTTCGGATCTCAGCAGAGCCAGTTCGTGAACTTCCCTTGTTAGTCATAAAGTTACGTTCAACACAAACTCCCTTCAGAATTCATATGAAGTGGTATATTAGTTTGACAACCTTTGTAAATTCGTTTCTGAAGTATCATTAATCAGAAGATAACCTTGAATTAAATCATGATATTTTTTTATCTTCGAACAATAAAATATTATTTATCCTTCTGTATCTTATTTAACCCTCATACAAGCCTGACTGACTGTTCAAAAAATTTATTAGTTTCTAATAGATTTTGCAGATCAATAACAATATTTTTAACAAACCTCGAATTGCTGTAACAGTATTGAAAAGAAAAAAACAATAACTCAAATACAGAAACTGGGTCAAAATTAAGTCTTATATTACAAATATAAATGTTTCTATTCTTCTGTTCTTACGTAACCTAGAAAACTGTTATTATATACGCTTTAAGAAAGATACAGTGCAAGAGAAACGAGCTGTACTAAATTCATTTTCTTGTTTGTGTGTGTCTATATATTCATCCAGTTAGTCCTGAAAATGGAAAGTAAAAAGATATTAGTTACGAAACAAAGGAAATATTGTGTTTTTGTAGCAGCACTTGGAAAGATTTTCCAATTAACTAGAGCACGAGATTGTAAGGAACGAAGTCACATTTAATTAATAAATTTATAGCCGTCTTGACCGTAATATTACTTCGAGTTTTTTTTTTTCTAAAGCGCATTTAATACTAATTCAAGTGCATAATGTAATAAGCTTATTTTAAATGTTAAATTGGTTTCGACGAAACAATATTTAATAATAATAACTTAAACCAGAGTTTACAACACATGACTCTCGTACAGAGTTTTAAGCCGTGGCTCATACCTTAAAAAATGAATTATTAGCATGTAAGCCAGGTTAAATATAAATACAGATTGCAACATCCTAGAATTGTAAACACCACAGTAGCTGTTATTTTTTATTTATTTATTTATTTATTTATTTATTTATTTTAAAGATTCACCTCATATATACTAATAACGGCATGTATACAGAGACAACTTTGTTAGTTGGTCACTTTTAATTCTACCATTGGAACGAAGCATATACAGGATGTTTCCAAATAACACTGACAACGTTTGAGAGATGATTCCTGACACCGAGATAAGACAAAAAAGGTGTAGAAATGCCTCCTTTTGGCACTATGACCAGCCGAAAATTCGTCAGAAAAGTTCAAATATCGGACAATGCAAATAACTTGAGAACAAATATCGGATCAAAGTCGAGTATAAGGGAGTGTTCATTACTGTTAGTCCTATATTCAATTAATGAACACTTGGAAGTGGTGCTGGGGTGGCGCAAGGGTGACCCTCGAAGAAAGTGGAGAGTCCCTGAAGTATTTTACCGGAAGTTTAATGGCGAAAATAAAGAACCTCCATACACCACCCCAATACAGCATTTCAAACAATAGAACTCAAAGGACATCCTTCAAGTTAGAAGAATGCTATTAAATTTGAATGGAGAGATAGACGATTGCTCTACTTTTTCTCAGTATAAACTCTCGGATACAAACTGGTTTGACAAATTGTTTTCATCCTTAGTATAGAGCTCACTTTCGCTCCTCGAGTTTGTAGGTTTAAATTCTCCTCTGATACAAACAGGTTTGACGAATTTGAACAAGTTGTTCTCAGCAGCGTTACCAGGTAAGAACATAGTGTAAACTCAAAAGTTTTTCCTTAATCTTTATGCGTAATACAGAAGTTTCAGAGTAAAATCCGTCTAGTTTGATATTTGTGTATGTGTGTGTGTGTTCGTAAATACTTGATTTTAGAAAATACGATTAGGAAAATTAATAGCAACTGAAGACTTACACTGAATGGTACCTTTACGTGACTGGTAACTAACGCGCATGTATACTGTGTGTGTTACCGGGTACGATTAAGGCTCGTTACACATTTGCGATAAAAGTCGTTGAGGTCGTAAACGATATTTTATCGTATGAGTAGGTAGAGCATTACTTTAAACGGAGCAATACACACTCGTCAGAAATCGTCGCGAACTCGCAGCGAGCTCGCGACGACAAGAAAGTGATCGCCGGTTTCTGCCCACTCGCTGCGATATTGCTCGACAGTCTGCGAGGAAGCGGCAACAGCGTTGCTTTGTTCCGATACACACTTCGCGAGTTGTTACCGCAGCGAGGATGGCTTCTGAGGTTCTTGATACGGATCTTTTTATTGACGCTATTAGAAATTTTCCTGAACTGTGGAACTTATCAAGTGAAGAATATCATGACCGAAATAAAAAAGAGCAGCGTGGATAAAAGTGTGCGAGATTGATTTAAATGCGCCTTTCAAAGCACGGGGACTCACAAAAAGATGCACCCAGTGCCTTCTCTTTTTTCTTTTTAATAATTTGTACACACAATATGCAAAAACAACACGCTTCTTTTGATACACTTCCATTGTCTTCAGAAGCTCAGCACCGACTGCGCGTCATTTTCCCGCTAAGTGTGTATTGAAATGAAACTCACCGCTACGATATCGCGCGATATCACCGCGTCAAAAAATCGCAAATGTGTACCGAGCCTAACAGTGGGGCTTCATGCTTCGGATATAACCTGAGTAGCGTTTCGGATCCTATTACTGTTTTCTTTCATGGTCTTGTCGGTAGAGTGTATGACTGCTGCAAGAGTTCCAATTCCCGGTGGGAGAGCATTGAAATTGTAACACGTTTCTGTGGGTTCGGATTCCACTCTAAACTGTATATCCGCACCTCGTGTAACTCCGATGCTAAAAAGGTAAGTTAAGTTTCAACAACCGGATATGATTCCCAGTACAAGAGTAACGGGAATAGTGCAACGGCTCAGATACCACTTTAGATTATAGATCTTCTGCATAGCCTTTCTAAAAGGCATAAATACCAAGCATTTTAGGAATGATCGAAAAATGGATCAAAAGATTACCATCTGGCCAAGAATATTATGAATGACCCGGAAAAAATGCGTCAAATGATTGCGATCTTGATCAATAATTAGTTTTTGGATCAGTTTCACAAAACTTTTGAACGACCCCTAAATCGAGCTTTCATACTTTCTACGGAATAACTACATCATACTGAGCTAAGCGATAGTTTGGATTTGGCTACACTATATGTAGTTCTCCAGATATAAGGCGTACAAGAACATTTTTGATTAGAATATATTGGATCTTTTGGTCCAAAAATTTTCGTGTTGATTGGGCGTGAGCGTCAACGTTAAGAAGAAGAGACCAGGTCGCTTATGTCAGATTACGTTTCCCTAAACAAGAGTTCAGATTCGATATAGGAGACCTAGCTTCCTATCAACTGGTGATGAAGAAGCGAAGCAAAAGCTAAGGAGAGTATTAAATAGCCAGAGCCTTGAATTTTTTGTAAGTGTTTGGACAAATTTTTGCAGCGGTGAAATAAATGCCAGAATCTCAATGGAAATTATGTGGAGAGGTGAGGAAGGAACCACCTACACATGCATATAGTTTACAAATATAACACACACACACACACACACACACACACACATATATATATATATATATATATATATATATATATATATATACTAGCAGCGTTCACCCCGCTTCGCTGCGGTCACCCCGGAACGCAATAAACTTTGTTACTTAGATAATTTTTACTTTTTCGCTTTCAAGTGATATGATAAAAACCATAGAAGATTGCACTAATGTTAACATTATATCGCCTGTCATTTATGTTAACCCGCCCCGCTTCGCTGCGGTCACCCCAACCCGCCCCGCTTCGCTGCGGTCATCCCGGAACGCAATAAACTTTGTTACTTAGATAATTTTTACTTTTTCGCTTTCAAGTGATTTATAGCGCCTGTCAGTTATGTTAACCCGCCGAGTCACAGGGTCATGCGGGTTGCATATAAATACGTTTATTTTTATACCTATGATGAACTAATAACAAAGGATTTGTACGTATGGACACCTGAATGGTCAATTATCTCAAGACACTGGTAATTGAAAATTAAAGTGATATGATAAAAAACATCTAGGGTCCACATCCTAACAACCCCCCAAAAATGAAAGAAATCGGTTCAGCCGTATTAGCGTGATGAGCGGACAAAGGATTTTTTGTACGTATTGACACCTGATTGGTCAATTATCTCAAGACACTGGTAATTGAAAATTAAAGTGATATGATAAAAACCATCTAGGGTCCAAATCCTAACAACCCCCCAAAAATGAAAGAAATCGGTTCAGCCGTATTAGCGTGATGAGCGGACAAAGGATTTTGTGCGTTCTCTTTTATATATATATATATATATATATATATATATATATATATATATATATATATACAGACGGTGATCAGAAAAATGGAAACACATGTAGTTGGCAACACGTCAGATGTATGGGTTGACAGTGGTGTCGTGGCGCCCGCAGCGCCGGACCGCTGGTGGTGGTGTGTTAGGTCGGTCTCCATACTACGTCAGGCGCAGTGGAACAGCAGTGTCCAGTGGCTGCCGCAGACGGAGGTAGTGTAAAATGGGAGACCTCTCAGATTTTCAAAGAGGGCAAATTGTTGGTGCGCGGTTATGTAGAGTGAGTGTGACGGCAGTGGCTACTGTGTTAGGTGTGTCGCGTGGGACAGTGTCGAAGGTGATGACGGCCTACACAACACACGGGAAAACCACATCGGGGAAGCGGAACAGTGGGCGGAAGAAAATCATGAGTGACAGGTCACGCCGGGTATTAAAGGGCATTGTCACGCAGAACCGTCGTGCCACTGCGGAGCAAGTGACGGAGGAACTCAATCAGTACCTCCCCCACCCTGTTTCGACCATCATAGTCCGCCGCGAATTACATGACATGAACTTACGGGGTCGTGTTGCACGTGCCAAACCGTTCATCAGGGACCATAACGCTTTCGCCCGCCGCAAATGGTGCCGCGACCATGCAACTTGAACCGTTGAGGACTGGAAACGTGTGATATGGTCGGATGAGTCATCCTTCACCCTATTCCCAACCACGGTCCGTGTTTGTGTGTGGAGAACGCAAAAAGAAACTTATGATCTGTAGTGTCTCCGCCCAATTGTGAAACATGGCTGCGGCTCGGTGATGCTGTGGGCCGCCATATCATGGTTTTCATTGAGTCCTGTGGTCACACTTAGCGGACGAATCACTGCCAACGATTATGTCGCAATTTTAGGAGACCACTTGCATCCTATGGTCCGGATGTTGTTCCCGGACAATAACGCCATCTTCCATAATGATAATGCACCCATTCACACAGTTGGCGTTGTTGCAGCGTGGTTTGAGGAACATCGGGATGAAGTTCAACACTTCCCTGGCCCGCCCAATCCCCAGATCTCAACATAATTGAACATCTGTGGTCCGTCTTGGAAACACGACTCCGGCGACGATTTCCACCTCCATCCTTTCTCACAGAACTGGCCGATGCCCTGCACGAGGAATGGTGTAAAATTCCACTTCCTACCATTCACGACCTCTATGCCTCCATCCCATGTCGCATCAAGGCTGTTCTGAAGGCGAAAGGTGGCCCGACACCATATTAATCTGGTAAGTTGTAATTTCGTTCAGGTGTTTCCATTTTTCTGATCACCATCTGTATATATATATATATATATATATATATATATATATATATATATATATATATATATATATATATATATATTACAGCTTAGGGAAACTCACATATTGAACGACCCCTCGTACTATCTATAAATATACAGCTGATATATCTCAAAAAATGAGAGGAAGTCATATCTAGGAACCAATAAGATCTACCCTTTCATTTTTAACAATTGTTAACTGATTACATATTTGCTGCTTTTAATGATACAAATGCAAAAATAAACTTGATATAAATTTCTAGCACTTGTGGTTTCAGTAGAAGAATTAAACTGAAAATGCATTCTACTCCTGGCACGAAGAATCGATTTCAAGACACTGCTTGTTGGTAACTCTTATCATTTTTTTCTCTCTACGAAGACTAATACTCAAACCGGAAACGTACGAAACTTCTATCACTTCCGGTTTCTGTAGAGAGATACGGGTAAAGATATGTTTTCATTAAAGGTTGAATAGATTTTTTTTTAAATCGCTTCCTACTTACCTTGCTTCTTCTGCGTCATGGCAATCAACTTTGAAACCAAACCTGGTTAATTTCTACCACTTCCGGTTTGAATAGAAGGTTAATGGATGAGATTGAATATATTCTTGCGATGCTGAATCGATTTAATAAAAGCTATTCTCTACATACAGGGTGTTACAAAAAATTTTCACAATATTTGTGGTCGAAAGTGCACGGTTTCGTAGTTACAGGGTGCCAAAATGTAGAAAAATGAACTTTAAAGGTCAATCGTTCCAATACTATAGGACTGATCGTAGTCGGGTCATGAAACCACTGAGGAACTAGTATGTGAACTATCTAAATATGCATGTTTCAGAACCTCCGCTACTTGCACAATCATTGTTAGAGAGACTGTTTTGGATTACTTGATCAATCTCTACCTACCTGTCTAAAAATTGGTGTGCAATTACTGGAGCATTCTTAAACATAGATATCTGGATAGTTCACGTACCGCTTCCTCAGTGACCCGACTACGATAGATCCCATAGTAGTGGAACTATGAACTTTTAAAGTTCACTTATTTCACGTTTTTGGCACCCTATAACTCCAAAACTGTCCACTTTCGAGCACAAGTCTATAAGAACTTTTTTTCTTATATTGGTGTGAGAAATCTCTTCCCAAAATATTGCACCACATTTTATAACACCCTATATATCACCGCATTTGCTCTGATATCTGTAGACAGAAGAACAGACGGATATAGCCGCTCTAGAAGACTCCTGAAACTTAAGTACATAGCATAGTTTTGAAGTGTTAAATAGGAACACGAAGGAAGTCTATCCTAGAATATTATTTCCCATTAGTAGAAACGTTTTTATCATGGGTTCTGGATGAGAAGTGGATTTAGCCTTTTATAAAATGAACCTCTCATCTCCTCAACAAAACGCTAGGAGGATTACAAAAGGAACCCTTAGTGTGCAAAAAGAAAAAAAAATGTTTTATTCCGAAACGCAAGACAGACTGAAACTGGGTTTCTAGGACATGAAGCCTTTCTTCGGCACATGTAACTGCAGAGAGAAAGATGTACCAGACACTGAGCATCCTCTTTTCAATCGAAGTTTCTGGTATCTGGCAGTAGTTGTTCGGAGAGATGTAAAGTGATTGATTACGCTTTAGAACTGCCACGATAAGAAGCTCCACCCCCGCTCAATAGTAGGAAAAAAAAAATCTCTCTTAAATTCATTCAGCCTTAGTAACACGTGGATCAGGATATGGAAGATCCATTATGGGAGATCCAAAGAGGTTTTTTCTTGCCATTTTATACTACTTCCTATAATAAATTTCTATGGAATGGGTTTGTGGATGCAGGCAAAAAACTTATTGAAACTTCAGAACGGTCCACATTGTTTTAAATAATCGTCTTTTCTAACGATCATTATTTCTTTGATTCGTCTATGGCAAGAAAAAAATGTATTAAATAAGTGGGTTCGATTAACATAGTGAAATACAGTATGCAGAGAGATGATATTACCGTATCAAGACGTTATGAAGAGTACAACACATGAAAAACTTGTTTTTTATTTCTAATTTCGGACACTGTAATTACCTTGTATATGTCTATATAGTTCAAATCAAATTACCTAGGTAATATGAAATCTTCCACGCTTTTGCTTATACTTGCAATATCTATTGGAAATTGCGCTTTAGGTCCATTTTCAGAATTATGATTGCATATGTTACTTGCAATATCTCTCAGATGCCGATCCGATTGTCTTGAAATTTTATGCCTTAGAAAGGTGTATCTTTCACTTACGGCGGCAAAGGGCTCGTGTCAAAATAAAGGGTTTCAGAGTAGATGCTAAATCAAATCCAGATTGGGAACGCAATGGCTCGGTGGTAGAGCGTTCACCTCTTGTGCATGTGGTTCGTGGTTCGATCCCAGCACGTGCCAGGTGGACTTCGTGATGGACAAATACCGTGTACGTAGAGTTCCACGGGTTTTCTCTCACTTTCTCCATTCCACCATTTCATTCATGTCTCATCACCACCGTCTCCTTTACCCTACCTGGCATATGCGAGGTATGCAAAACTGAAAGATTTCATTTCGTTTTTCATTTTCAAATCCGGAGTGTTTAAGTATTTGGCAGTACAGTAACTATTTATTATTATTACATAAAAATATTCCTTTGCTCGTCGCACACCTTCTAAGACAAACTTATATTTTGATACAACGGTGAGGTATTTGCGTTTTTGCCTCACAATCTCAAAATCCAGGATTATATTCCCGATTCTCATTATTTTAATTGAAATTGTCCTCAGTCCTACCTGGAAAGTGATTTGGTGGTGTCTTTAAATATAGGTCATATTAAATTCCCTTAGAAAATTATCTCGGAATGTTTCATTGGTAACAATATTAAGCATAAGATGGCTTTGCAGTTGTTGAAACAGTGACTAATAAACTTAACACAAATAAAGTAACTGGGCAAGTATGAAGTATGACATATTTTTAACAATTTCGTAGAATCTTAAACAAAGAACTATTGATTAAAAATAGTGAAATGTCTTTGGAATACCAGGACTCAACCTTTTGCCATATATTTTGGTTGTTTTCCGTTTCATTTTGCAGTCCTACCATATGACTGTAAAAGAGGACTCTCTTTGAGAAAAATAAATGAATACAAAAGATGAAGAGGGCAGGTTATACTCACAATTAACTAATTAATTTGGAACAATAGTCCATAAAAGCCAAAGTGCAGTGGACGGTTTTGTCAATCACGGCTTGGAAAGGAGGCTTACAAGTTGATTTTTTTTTTCACTTGAGTCTTCGGAATGAAGCCTATACCATTTGGTTTTTCCACCTGTGACTTGCAGATAAGACTTATCAACTAGTTTTGTCACTTACTCTGCGGACAAGACCTACCAACTGGTTTTGTCACTCATTCCTTCTAGGTAAGTCTTACTGTGAGGGTGAGGCTATAACTGTCACCAGGTTACAGAAGTAATTTTGTGGACGCTCTGTATATTTCCTAAAGACAGTAATTATTTTTCGATTTATACTTTATTCTGCGACGCAGATAAGTTCTTTTTTCGATGGAAACTGTTTTTCTTCCCACGCAACAGGACAAAGAAATCTTTCATCGTTTATTCATATCTGTATATATATATATATTTAAAACGTTCCTTTGTTGTGAGAACATTTTAATGAGCGACGAAAGTTCCCAGTGTTTCTCCGTGACTTATTAATATGTAAAGCTTTGTTCTATGGTTATTTGGAACTGAATTAAGTCTATTCTCCAATCATTTATGGAAATACTGCGATCTAGAGCACACCAGGTGCAGGGGCGACAGAATGACGCCAGGCGCATCGCTTTACTATGTTATCCAAACGTTCCCAGACCCAAGTTATCGCAATGTCTCGTGCGCTGTGGCCAGTGGACAAAATTAACATTAATTATTTTTCATATTCGATTTGCATGTACATACAGGTGATTTAACCTGAGTGCTTTCGAAAATGAACTGCCAACATTGATCAGTCGATCAGTGCAGCTCGTATCTCGAAACTCTGAGTTCGAGGAGTCTTACTCCGTAACTGTGAGCAGCAACCACGTACGTTGTATCGGACATCAAGTATAATGTTGTGCTAAGGGTATACGTTATTAGCCAGTCAAGGACTTAGTTATGGCTAGCTCAAATGAGTGAAATCCCAGGTTCACATAACTAGGGCGTTTTACTTGTTAGTTATAAGCGCGCCTCCCAACATTATCATTCCATTTTGGTGACTATATACTTATGCTGAAGACTCACATCGACCTCTAAAGATTTTCTGGAGCAGCAATCGTATTACTTTGTGGGATCATCCCGATATTACCTCCACAGTGCTAATCCCCCAAGTGCATTAATGGTGTGACAAAAGCATCTGTCATGAAATCCTAATTATAAGTTTCCATATATATATATATATATATATATATATATATATATATATATATATATATATATATATATATATATAAGTGATAAAGGGCTATAGTGTAGTGAAAAAGCAAAGTGTGGTTCCATTAATGAAAATAATCATACATATTCAGTGTTGAATGTTGTGATTTTTTTCTAATCCGTTATCTTTTTTTTTAAATAGTATTTTAGTAAATAAACATAGTGTCTTTTAATCCAGTGTATTTTTGTTGTGTGTACGAACAATGTTTGTGTGCGTTGTGGTCTGAATGACCGTCTGATCGTCCGTGAGGTTTTCGAGACGAGACATCCGAACCTCTTGGTGCCTGATGCTCATATTGTTATTGAGACCGCCGGGCAATTTGGGAACGATTTTGTAATCCCTTTTTGAAGATGTCCTTCAACGTCTTACCCAGGTAAGTCCAGGTCTCCTTAGAATACTCATTGACTGGACAACAGAGGACAGACTCCGGAAAGCGGTTATATAAATAAATTGACGCCCAAACAGCGACTCGACTCCATTATAAGGCGAAGGCCTACTAGCTGGTTTTGTCACTCGTACAAGAATAAGACCTACCAGCTAGTTTTCCCATGCTTCTCTTACGGTAAAGTCTACCAGCTGTGTTTTGTCTTAATGGAAGAGTGTCAGCTGGTTTTGTCACTCGTGCCTTGGGGAAGAGGCCTATCAACTGGTTATGTCACATGTGTTGAGTGAGGCTTAACAACTCCAATTGCGACTTGTGTCTTGGGGTGATGTGCGGAAAACTTCGTTAATGTATCGATCTTTTGACTAGGTCTGGAATTAACTAATTGGATCTGTTCTTACTTTAACCAAAGAATTGAAGGATTAAATAACATTTTCGAGGACTACTGTCTTATAGTGCGTCTAGGTATTATGTAATCGTCCCTAATGTGCTTTATTGTTTGACTTTAGCTAATAGAAGTAAAATAATAAGCATCATTAACTACTTTTAACTCTTTTTAGAAAATAATTTTAAAAAAAATCTTCTAACTTTGAATTCAATTTTATTTAAAGATAGTATTTGCCACATAACCGTTTTCACCTATTGAACCATATTATTATATAGATTACTAGAATCTATAGATTATTAAAATAATGAGCAAACCATCATCATCATCATAATAGATATTTTGTCGTTATTGGCAAGTCACTTGCCGCAACTGAGACGCTTCCATGCTCCACAGTTTTCCGCAAACTTTTTTGTCTTCACTTATTTTTTTTTTTTTTTTTTTTTTGGTTTTGATATCACATATCAGTTGTAGCCTCCTTCGCCCTCTCCCTCTTTTTTCTGCCATCATAACCTTTAGTGCGTCCCTCATGATATAGTTCCTTCTTAGCCAATGCCAAAACCAGTTTCTCTTCTTCTCAAATATGTCTAAAACTATTATTTTCTACCCATGATTTGTAACGCTCTTTCATTGGTTTTCCGCTCCACTCAACTGATTCTCCCCACTTTCTTCGCACACGCATTTCAGAAGCTTCCAGTCGTTGCAATTTTTTCTTCAATATTGTACAGAACACGTTGGTTTCAAGGGACTCTGTTCATTCAAAGAGCTTGTGATGGAATAGGTTGTGTCCGTGGCAGAGATGTTTTTTTTCTGCTCCTCATTCACCTTCAATCAACTTCCTCACACTCAATCCTCCTCACACAACCTCAAATATTATGGATGCTCTCACTCTTACTCAAACTCACACTCTCCCTCACTCAACTTCCTCACGCTCCACTCACTCACCCTCATACTGAAATAATACCCAGGCTTTAATCCCCATTCCCCTCACTGTTACTCCATTTCCGCACACTTACTCATTGTGAGTGAATTTTTGTACATAAGGATGAGAGTGGCCATATTGGGAGCAAAATAAGTTTGGGTGCCCCTCTCTGGTCCGTGAATTTTCTTGAGATTTTTTGCCTCGTTCATACACCAATTCCTGCTATGTTTATTAATAATTCATATACTGGAGCATTAAGATATGCCATCAAATTAAATATCTAAAATTTAAGGAATTTCGAGTATTTATTGCTAAGCTAAGGAGAAATGACAGACTAAGTTTTATTATGGAATGTTGATTAAAACAATTGACTTAACGTTTCTAACTGTGAAACTACAGTAGACTTTCAAACTATGGAAATGTGATACTGAAACCAGAAATACTAGATTCATAACTGAATCCATACCAAAAATTTACCTAGTACTGTCTACAAAATAAATATTGGAAAAAGGAGTTCTACTGGCTTCTACTGCTTCTGGTCTTAGTTGAAGTAAAAGAACTTCGATTAAGTATATCCGTAAAATCCTGAGTTCAAACTCAGGAAACTCCTTTATCACTTCCCAACACCCTTTTCCCTGCATGGGAATCAGTATTGAAACCGAAAACTGTAGCAGATTTCTACCAATTCCGATTGGAGTAGACGAATAAAGTTGAATATGAAACCCATTTCTTCTGTAGTGAATCCACACTAAAAACCTTCTTCTCGCTTCGCTATTACCGGTTTTCAATTTTCGTGATCAGTGTTAAAACTGGAAATCATAAATTTTCATCATTTCCAGTTTTAATAGAGATCGAGAATAACCTTATTCTTGGAGGCTGAGTCAATACTATAGAATCATTTCTCACTATCTCCTATCATGCTTGTTCTATGGTGATTAATACTCAAAAAGGAACAGGTAGTGGATTTCTACTGCTACCGATTTTAACACAGAGATGAGAATGAAGGTGGAATCAATCCTTGAATTGATTATAAGAATCAGTTTCTCATTCTTTATCACCATTCCTGTTGTATGTTGATATGATAATGGAGGTGGAATCAATTCTTGAATTGATTATAAGAATCCGCTTTTCGTTCTTTATCACCATTCCTGTTGTGTGCTGAAAAGAAAATGGAGGTGGAATCAATTATTGAATTGATTACAAGAATCCGCTTCTCATTCTTTATCACCATTCCTGTTGTATGTTGAGATGGTAATGGAGGTGGAATCAATTCTTGAATTGATTATAAGAATCCGCTTTTCGTTCTTTATCACCATTCCTGTTGTATGTTGAGATGATAATGTAGGTAGAATCAATTCTTGAATTGATTATAAGAATCCGCTTTTCTTTCTCTATTACCATTGTTGTAGTAAGTTGATCAAAGTATAAACAGGCAGTGGTTGATTTCTACCACTTCCGGATATATTGATAGTTTAGGAAAGGTATGAATTTTATTGCTGGAACCCTGAATGGACATTTCCACTAAAACAGAAACAGAAAAGCTAGAATACAGAGGGCCCCTTAGCAAGAAAGCTCGCCCCGTGAGTGAAGCACCAACCTATATCTACGTGCTCCTCCTGCATGCGTTAGTAAACCTAAAGCATGTGTCGGTGGGTGTGTTGCGCGGTTTCTATCTATACGAAGACATTTACACGCGAATCTGTTAACTGTGTAGATAGAAAGAAAGAAGGGTAAGAAAAAGAAGATAGGAAAGCGCGAGAAGTTTTTTCACATCTTGTGATTTGATAGAGGGATAAAAAACCTGGAAACCAGGAAAAAAACCCCAGTATCGGTCATGCTGCATGCATTAGGCTATTTACATGGCAAAACCACACTAAGAAGGGGTGGCAAAAAATCCATGTAAACATGTCTGTAGTAAAAATCTATTAGTTTATCTGTTACATTACAATCCTATCTTAATGTCTTCTAAGTGTCAGCACAAATCTGTGTTGTCTGTAGTGGGGAGTGTTTTGTTAGTGGGAGATCTGTTATTTTTTGAACATGCATTCCGCTGCGTCTGTCCTTTTCCTCGCTTTGCCATCATATTTGCCACTGCTGGATCTGGAATGGAGAAGCTGTAACGAGACTGAGATTTCTGTTATTAGTTATGCATTTTGTTCGTTCCAGGTTATTGGTCGTTTGTATCGTAGTTTTTCGTCTTGTCCTTGGTCTATTTACATTTAGGTTTGGGCGTTTATATACATATCTATGTATTGTTATTAGTTTTGTTCCTATTTACATATACGTTTATTTATTATCTTTATTATTTATATATGTACATCAGTATCTATATATATATATTATTTCATTTTTAGCTATTTATTTATTTATTTATTTTTATCTTTATTTTTTTTATTTTATTTTATTTTTTATTTATTTATTTTTTTAGTTATTTATTTATATTATTTTTTTGAGGCGAGCGTCTAGAAAGTCGCTCGCCCCGCGTCCAAGTACACCCTACATTCATTCTAACCTATTACATACATACTCCCAGTCATTCACACAATTACACTTACACTCACGCACCTTTATATATACACACTTGTATTATATTGGGTCTAACAGTTCTTCCTAGTCTTGCTTTATTTGAGTAAGTGCTTTGGTCTTTTGTGTTTGTCGTATGGTCCTAAGTCGTAATTTCCCAGTCTGTTTACTAGCCTATTTTCTGCTTTGTTTGTGTTCTTGTAGAATTGTTCTGTTATTTTGATGCTTTCTTCTATTAATGGCAGTATTTTTAGTTCTTTTTGCAAGGGTAGCAATCTAGTGTACCTAGGACAGTTTGTTATTAATTTGATTATTTTGTTTTGAAATTTTTGCAGGTTTTTCGTATTTATTTTTAGGGCGTGGCCCCAGGCGGGAACAGCATATGTAAGCATTGGGCGGATGAGCATTTTGTACAGGATAGCTTTCGCGGCTGTGCTCAGATACTCACTGGTTAGTAAGCACTTTAGTTCTGTCAGTCTCCCTGTGGCTTTGCCTAATTGACTATTAACGTGGTCTTTAAATGTCAGATGTGCATCTAATACTACTCCTAGATATTTAACTTTATTTTTCCACTGTATTTCTTCATCAAAGATTTGGATGTTGTCTGTTGGTACCCGTTTTCTTTTTGTGAAGTATATTGCTTCACTTTTATTTGTGTTTATTTTGATTTTCCACTTTGTAAACCAGTCTTCAATCGCCGGTACGTGGTTTTGTATATATTTAATGGCCTGATTTGGTATCCAGCTGTGAGCGAATATGCAAGTGTCATCTGCAAACAGTGCTATATTAGTTTTCGCGTTTTTTGGTATGTCATTAATGTATATACTAAATAGGATGGGGCCAAGTAAGGATCCCTGTGGGACCCCTGCTTCTATCTTCCTGTTTGTAGAATGTGTGTTTTGTACACAAACAAAGAATTTACGTTTGGTTAAGTAAGAATATAGTAACTTAATATATACGTCAGGTACGTCTATTGCTATCATTTTATAGATTAGACCTTTGATCCAAACTCTGTCAAATGCTTTTTCCACATCTAAGAATAAGGCTGCTGTTCCTTGTTTCTTATTGTATTTCTCTGTAATATGTTCCACTACTCTAACTAGCTGGTGTGTTGTTGAGTGATTGCTCCTGAATCCGAACTGTTCATTTATTAAGATGATGTGATTTTTTAAGTGTTTTTTGAGCCTGATCAGTATGACAGATTCGGTTAGCTTAGCTAGTGTGTTTAGGAGGCTTATTGGTCTGTAATTTTGGGGAAATTTGCTATCTTTTCCTGGTTTAGGTAGAGCTATGATTTTGGCTAATTTCCATTCTGAGGGAAAATAGGCTAGTTTTAATATTGCATTTATAATATTAACTAAGAAAATTTTTCCTTTTTCCGGTAGGTTCTTTAGGCAGATGTTTGTATTTCGTCTGGACCGGCTGCTTTTAATGGCTTTAGTTTCTTTAATAGTCTATCTATCTCCTTTTTCGATGTCTTTTTCGCGGATGTTGTGGTTTGACCATTTAAGAACTCTCTTACTTTATTCCTTACTCTCGCGTCTTCTTCCATATTGTTTGGTTGAAATGTTTTTTCTAAGGTATCTGCTAACACGTTTGATTTCTCTTGTGGGGAGTACACTAGCCCATTTTCGCCATGCAGTGATGGTGTTGGGGTATACGGCTTGGTAAGATTTTTTGTGAGCTTCCATATGCTGTTGTCCTTGAAGTTCATTTTTTTCAATTTTACGGTCCCAATTGTATTTTCTATAGTTTTTAATTTCTGTATAAATTATGCGTCTAAGGTTATTAATATGGAATTTAGTTCTTGGGTCACGAAATCTTTGGTAGTGTTTTCTTAGGTTATTTCTTGTTTTTATCATATCACGTATGTTATCTGGAAGTTTAGTTTTGGAATTTGGGACAGTGCTAGGTATAGCTTTGCCTATTGCGTTTTTAATTGCTGTTGTTAGTACTGTTACTGCCCTATCGATATCTTGTATATTATTTATCAGAAACCTGTTTGGAATGCCTTCCTCTACGGTTTGTTTGAATGAATCCCATTTTGCTTTGTTGTAGTTTAGGATTTTTCTATCAGGTGCGTTATCTGGTTTGTTGCCTACAGTAATTATAATTGGTTGATGATCTGAGTCTAGTTCATTTATTGTGTGTATTTCTAGTAAGTCATTTACATTTTTGTATCCTCGTCGCCAAAAGTGCCTTTACATCGCCGTGACGGGTATGTGAGCGCGCAGTACTTTAAGGAAGGGATGGTTGCATAAGAATTTGTGATTAATTTTGAAGAGTTTTTATTTTGACTAGGTAAATAACATAAGTTTAGAGAGTAAAGGCACAGATTTCAAGCATCAGTGCACTGTTATCTCTGTTTTTCAATTTATTGCCTTATATGTTAAGTTAAACACTACAACATCTGTCACTGATAGCGTAGATCGTCTTACTTTTTAAAATTGCCACTTAGCTTATTTGTCCAAGCATTAATCTCCAGACATGATGTAGAGAGAAGAGAAAGAAAGAGATACAACATCTGTAAGATTTATGTAATTCACTAAGGAACTATAGGGACCGACTGAGCTAATTACTGCTACTAGCGCTTTTCACTCTTCAGGAATTTACTACGATATGTTTCCTAAATCCTAAATCTGTGCATGAATTATATCATTCGCCTCACTGCAATTATTTGGGAATGGAAACTGATTACGCTTAATGTGAATATGTTTCGCTGTCGTAAAGCAAGGACAGTAATAAATGTAAATAAGGTTCTCATTATTATATAAAACACTGAAGTATTTATTCCGTGCATAGAACAATATAATACAGTAAGTAAGCAACATTATAATCACTAACGCCCACAGGATTTTTTCCAACGAGAGGGGGGGCAAAAGACCGATATAGAAAAATCTTTAAGTTGTACGTCCCACGATTATGCCGGTTAGGCTAAGGGAGACGGTGATGATGAGTAATGAATGAAATGGTGGAATTAGGAAAGTGGGAGGAAACGGGAGAACTCCGAGAAAACCCACGCACACGGTGTTTGTCTAACACAAAGTTCAATTGGCGTGGGCTGGGATCGAACCCGGGACCCCAAGCACCAGAGGTGAACGCTCTACCACTGAGCCACCGCTTCCCCTGAGTCAAACGGCCCCGCGTGAAAAGGGCCCGGGTCAAAAGGTCTCCGCAACAAAAGGATGCTAGTCAAAAGTCCCGAATCAAAACGCAACTCAACCAAAGGGGCCGAATCAAAACGCCACTCATAACAAAAGCCCGGGTCAAAAGGGACCCACGACAAAATGACCCAAGTCAAAAGGCCCTGCGTCAAACGGACCCGTGTGGGAAAGGGGTCCGTTACAAAAGGGCCCGAGTCAAACGGTGCTGTATCAAAAGTTTCCGGGGTGAAAGGGCCCGAGTCGATAGGGGACGAATCAAAATGCCTCTCATTAAAACAGCCCCGGTCAAACGGGTCCCACGACAAAATGACCCAAGTCAAAAGACCCTGCGTCAAACGGGCCCGGGTGAAAAAGGGTCCCGCTAAAAAGGTCCCGAGTCAAACGGCCCTTTGTCAAATGGGTCCGAGTAAAAGGCCCCTCATAAAAAGAGCCCGGGTCAAATGGGCTTCACGACAAAATGACCCAAGTCAAAAAACCCTGCGTCAAACAAGCCCGGGCAAAAACCCATGCAACGGTGTTTGTCCAACACAAAGTTCAATTCGCGTGAGCTGGAATAGAACCCGGGACCGCAAGCAGCAGAGGTGAACGCTCTACCACGGAGCCACTGCGGCCCCGCGTCAAATGGTCTCCTCAACAAAGGGCGCGAGTAAAGTCCCGAATCAAAACGCCCCTCATCAAATGGGCCCTGGTCAAAAGGGGCCGAATCAATATGCCCCTCATAACAAGAGCCCGGGTTAAAGGGTCCCTCGACACAATGACCTAAGTCAAAAGGCCCTGCGTCAAACGGGCACAGGGGAAAAAGGGGCCCGCTGCAAAAGGGCCCGAGTCTAACAGCCCCGGGTTCAAAGGGCCCGAATCGAAAGGACCCGAATCAAAATGCCCCTCATAAATAGAGCCCGGTCAAACGGGTCCCACAACATAATGATCCAAGTCAAAAGGACCTGCGTCAAGCGGGCCATTGTCAAAAATGGGCCCGCTATACAATGGCCTAAGTCAAACGACAAAGTGTCAAGAGGGCCCGGATCAAAATGTCTCCACAACAAAAGGGCCCGAGTCAAAACGCCCCTCATCGAAAGGGCCCCGGTAAAAAGAACTCCACAACAAAAGGGGCCGAGAATAGTTTGTTAACGCAAAAATTTGGGGTTTAGATAGCGATAATAAACATAACAATTATAATGACTGTCTGCATTTTTGCATTACGTTACTATACTCTGAATTTTTGCGAAGAGTGTTAAGGAATGACAACCATTGTCAGTAACAGAGGTGACTTTTGATGGAAGTTACAATTTTAAAAATTTACATTTTACGAATGTAATCCACGAGAACTGCGCAAATGTATGGTGGAATTTCATTTACGATGGAAAACATTAATTGTCTCAAAACAAACGTTAAAAAAAGAAAAAAACAACACTTTTTGTTCATTGTTATGCAAATTTTATTATTATTATTATTATTATTATTATTATTATTATTATTATTATTATTATTATTATTATTATTATTATTATTACTTTTTCTATTATTACCATTAATAATAATAAAAATATACAAGGTCAGTGGTAGGCCATGCTTTCAAACCAGGATACGCCACTGCTCGAAACTATTAACTCTATATTATCCGTGTATAGAACAATATAATACAGTAAGTAAGCAACATCATAATCACTAACGCCCGCAGGATTTTTTCCAACGGGGGGGGCAAAAGACCGATATAGAAAAATCTTTAAGTTTTACGTCCCACGATTATGCCGGTTAGGCTGAGGGAGACGGTGATGATGAGTAATGAATGAAATGGTGGAATAAAGAAAGTGGGAGGAAACGGGAGAACCCCGTGAAAACCCACGCACACGGTGTTTGTCTAACTCAAAGTTCAATTGGCGTGGGCTCGGATTGAACCCGGGATCCCAAGCAGCAGATGTTTACGCTCTACCACTGAGCCACGGCGGCCCCTGAGTCAAACGGCCCCGCGTCAAAGAGCTCGGGTCAAATGGTTTCCGCAACAAAAGGACACGAGTGAAGTCCCGAATCAAAACGCTTCTCATCAAACGAGCCCTGGTCAAAAGGGGCCGAATCAAAATGCCCCTCATAAAAAGTGCCCGGGTTAAAGGCTCCCTCGACAAAATGTCCCAAGTCAAGAGGCCCTGCGTCAAACGGGCACAGGTAAAAAAGGGACCCTCTGCAAAATGGCCCGAGTCAAACGGCCCCGGGTTAAAAGGGCCCGTATCGAAAGGAGCCGAATCAAGACGCCCCTCATAAATAGAGCCCGGTCAAACGGGTCCCACGACAAAATGACCCAAGTCAAAAGGACCTGCGTCAAACGGGCCTTTGTCAAAAATGGTCCCGCTATAAAAGGGCTCAATTTAAACGGCCCCTCCTCAAGAGGGCCCGAGTCAAAATGCCTCCACAACAAAAAAGCCCGAGTCAAAAGGCCCGAATCAAAACGCTCCTCATCGAAAGGGCCCCGGTCAAAAGAACTCCGCAACAGAAGGGCCCGAGAATAGTTTTTTAACGCAAACATTTGGGATTTAGGTAGCGATAATAAACATAACAATTATAATGACTGTCTGCATTTTTGCATTACGTTACTATACTAAAAATTTTTGCGAAGACTGTTAAGGAATGACAACCAACGTCAGTAACAGAGGCGACTTTTGGTGGATGTTACAATTTTAAAAATTTACATTTTACGAATGTAATCCACGAGAACTGCGCAAATGTATGGTGCAATTTCATTTACGATGGAAAACATTAATGGTCTCAAAACAAACGTTAAAAAAAGAAAAAAACAACGACTTTTTGTTCATTGTTATGAAAATTTAATTATTATTATTACTTTTTCTATTATAATCATTAATAATAATAAAAATACACAAGGTCAGTGGTAGCCCATGCTTTCAAACCAGGATACGCCACTGCTCGAAACTATTAACTCTATATTAACATCGGTCGTCTTTCGATCATTTATGTTACTCCGTCCCACTGTCCTAAGGTGTGCAACGGTGCCTTCTTAATCCTTGCCCCAAGGCAAGAAAAGCAAACAATACTTTTGCAAACACAACCAGGCTTAGAGAAGGAGTGACTCACAACGCACACAGCTTGCTGTATAGCTGCAAGAGACCCATGGGTAATTAGTTGCCCTCTTGTTACAAGGCGTTTAGTCAGTACCTTTCAAGGTCAGTTCCGTTAGTTGAACATTGAGTTGACTGTTAGAATACAACAGCAGCAACAACTAGTCCCTTCTGTTTACTTTTCACGAATATTTTTCACCTTCATGCGTATTGCGTCGATTTAAATGACATGACACCCCAAAAAGATATAAGTACTCAAAAGGCAAAAACATGTAGCTATTTTTGTTTTCCCCTTTTCTATTAGCCAATGGAAGTGTGTATGGCTGTTTCACATCCTTCTTGTAGTTTGCTCACTATTCCTTCTTCTTTTTAGTTGAGCTTTTGGCTATGAATATCACCGCGACAAGTCGTGGTTCTTATGATAGTAGCGTATTTTCACCCCGAGAAATTACGGAAATAATAAATAATGTAGACTACGATGCTTTTGAAACGGACGATGAGCGTAGTTTGTAGGAAGATTCTAGCATCAATTTGTGACACACATGCCTTTTTTCATATAGCCTCGCTGCTGAACGGAACGTTAAACCAGTGGCGGAGTAGACACACACATTATATATACAGGGTGGCTCATTTTAATCTTTCCACGGAAATGCCTTGAAAACGTTTGAGCATAAATAAACTAAGCAAAAACTCAAATAGGAAATACCATGGGGCAAATCTAACGGCACTGTCGCGATGCCCCCAGGGCCGCTCTTCAAGTGGACCCGAGGCCAACTTAAAAATATTAAATGCAAACATGAGGCTAGTGAGACTACTTTCAATAGATCTTTAAAAACTAAAAAGCGATGTGGCAAAAGGATTTTCATATCGGTCACCGTGTTTGACCGACTCGATGATGACTCTCGTACAACCTGGAGACTTGTAGACAATTTGCTGCAGCAGCTTCAGAAGAAAATAGCGGTAAAATATGTCTGTTTAAGCTTTACGAAAATATAAGAATATTTTGTGTGAAAAAACAACAGTTTGTGCAATCTGGTGTAGAGATAGCAATGGAAAAAGACTTTCGGCCCAGAAGAATCTTAAAGAAGAAGAAAATGTCAGGAGAGCTTGCGGCAGTTGAACTGGAAAAGAACTTAAATATAAGTGAAAATGATTTATTCAGAATAAAAAACTTCAACGAAAATTCTGAATACAGCTGTTACATGAGTCAGTGATAGATTTCAGCAGCCAAATGAACTCCAAATGCTGGATCCCAAGCACTTTTCGGAAATCGGGAAGAATGGTGTGTCTGCAGGAGCTTTCAGAGTTCTTGCGAAAAAACTAAATATAAAATAGTAGGAAATATACAAAGAGCTTCAGCAGTTCTTTGTCGTGTATTCTGTCACAAAACGTTCTGGTTTTTGATGGTCATGAACAGAATGGTGAGCCTGAATCCATAGAAGAAGATGATGATGATTATGCATCTGAGCATGCTATGGGAGATGGAATATTTTGGACGGGATTCACGGCAAGAGTGATAATGATGCTAGAAACACATTGTGTAAAAAATTTTTGTCTTATGCAGGGAAATTTTTGTACCAATTTCTGTCAGTCTAGTTGTTTTAATAATTTATACATTGCATACAAACATGCGTTGTCTCTACCATGCACACAAGTGACATGTGAAAGGTGATTCTCAAAGTTAAAGTTAGAGAGTAAACAAATTTCAGAGCTAATTTGTGTTAATACATTTTGGACACACTTTTACTAATGAAAATGGAAAGAGATATGTTAAATTTAGTGTCTGTGAACGAAGTTATTCAGGAACTCTTCCACTCATAATCTGAACTGAAAAGAATCTTAACGTTGTAAAATTATTAGTTGTTAAGTTGTTCAGCAGTGTTTTTCATTTTCAGTAAAACGTTGTGTTCATTCCAGAGTCAAAAGTTATTATTAGTTGTTTGTTACAATTTTCAGTAAGCCGTTCTGTTCTTTCCATAGTAAAAAGCTATTAGCTATTATTTGTTTGGTGTTTCAGCTACTATACAGAATGTCTCAAAATTCCCATGACGTACGGTAACTCTCTAATTATCAGAGCTACAACAAAATGTAGGAGGGGAAACCGTCTCCAAATATAAGGTTTTCAATCTAAAGTGCAAGAATTTTTCAAATCGGACAAGCCGTTCGGGCTGTACGCTCTATATGCACATAATGTTACATGAAAATGCAACGTTACCATTTACCTGGACCCAGAACATAAATGAATGAAGTTACTGTTTATTAAAACTTTATTTGAAGACGGTATCTCCTCTTACATTTGGTTGTAACTCTGATAATAACAGTTATCCTAAGTCAGGGGACTTTTAGACACCCCGTGTAGCAATACAATAATAATTATAAAATATTCTCTTGAAAGTTTGTTTCTGGAAATTTTGTGCTTGCTATGACATCAAATTTCCAATGACCAATAAAAAATCATAGCTTGCAAAAACTATCATGTAACAACGAATTTACCACTACTTAACGCGATGGATCATCGCATATGTTCATTGTACGCACTGGCGCAACCAGGAATTTATTTCAGGAGGGGACAAGAATATCCAATACAGTAGTCCGAAAGCGACGTGCTGCACCATTTGATATGGACAAAATTGAAATTTTGAATTCTCCTCATTACAAGCAATTTAGTTATCCTTATTATTAACTTGCTAAAAAACCTAAAATGAAAATTCCAATTCACAAATTCCCTATTATTAACGGTTAGAAGTTTTATTTGCACTATAATTATTATTTTGTACATCTTTGTTTTTGCATAAAATGACGCACTCTTTACTAACATTTATTACTCTAAGAAATTAACGTGGGGTTTTTCTTTGTGTATTTCTCTTTCGACAGTGCTTTGACTTAATTCAATATTCATTTATGCATTGATCTATTTTGAAATTTCACCGAAATTTGTCTGCAGCGCGGCTGTATAAGATAGACCAGGTGTGATTCCGGGAGGGATGAGCCCCCGAGCTCATAGCTGGTTGCACCACTGATTGTACGATATTTTAGAAATTGGTGTTATAGTCTGAGGCCCCTCCAAGGTAACCGCGGCCTAGGCCCTAATACACCCAGTCCGCCTATGACGGGAGTGCAAGCAAACATTCATGGAGAACGACTTATGCGAAAGCGATTGTTGTAAACCAATCAACAAGCAAACAAAACTAATATCGCCATTCAAATTTCCTATTTGTTACTAATAACCACATATATATTTCCTTCTTTCGCACAAACACTTCAATTTACTAACAGGAGACAAAACCCTTGTGCATGCTTGATCTCCAACCTCGCTTTGATTAGTTTTTTAGCCGTGAAACCGTATTTACCGAGATCTTTTGACGCGGGACCTTCCTGACTTGTGCCACTTTGACGCGAGGCCTTTTTGACTCAGGCCCAGCTGACGCCTGGCCGTTTTAACCCGTGCCCTTTTGTAGCGGTGCCACTTTGACCAGGGCCCGTTGGACGTAGTTCCCTGTTGACTCGAGCCATTTTGTCGCAGAACCCACTAGACCCAGGCTCTTTTGACGCAGCGCCCTTATGACTCGGGCCCTTTTTTCGCGGAGACCTTTTACTTGGGCCCTTTCGACGTGGAGTGGTTTTGACTCGGACATTTTGTAGCGGGACCACTTTTGACCCGGGTCCGCTTGACACTGTGCCCTTTTGACTCGGACCCTTTTGTCGTGGGACTCTTTTGACCCAGGCCCTTTTGATGAGGGTCGTTTTGATTCGGCCCCTTTTGACTCGTATCCTTTTGTTGCGTAGACTTTTGGTCCAGGCCCTTTAAACACGGGCCCGTTCGACTTGGGTTTTTGTAGTGGAGTCCCATTTCACCCGGGCCCGTTTTACGATGAGCCCTTGCGATTCGAGACCTTTTGTCGTGGGACTCTTTTGACATGGGCTCTTTTGATGAGGGTGTTTTGATTCGGGCCTTTTGACTCCGGTCCTTTTGTTGCGAAGACATTTAACCCGGCCCATTTGACGCAGGTACGATTGACTCTTACCCTTTTGTAGCGGTGCCCCTTTTTGACACGGGCCTGTTTGACGCAGGACCTTTTGACTCGGGTCCGTTTGTCGTGGTCCATTTTAACCCGACCTCTTTTTATGAAGGGCGTTTTGATTCGGGCCCTTTTGACTCATTCCCTTTCGTTGCCGAGATATTTTAACCCGGGACCTTTTGACGCGGGTCAGTTTTGACTCGGGACCTTTTGCAGCTGGATCCCTTTTGACCCGGGCTCGTTTGAGGAAGGTACCTTTCCACTCGGGCTCTTTTGTCGTGAAACTCTTTTGAGTCGGGTTTTTTGATGAGGGTCGGTTTGATTCAGGCACTTTTGACTCCTGCCCTTTTGTCGCTGAGATGTTTGACCCGAGCTCTTTTGATTCCTTCCCTTTTGTTGCTGAGACGTTTGACCCGAGCAATTTGGTCGCGGGTCCGTTTTGACTCGTGCCCCTTTTAGCGGGGACACTTTTAAATTGTGACCTTTTTTGCGGACACCTTTTGACGCAGACCCTTTTGACGTGGGGCCGTTATGACTCAGATCTTTTGTAGCGGGGCAATTTTGACCAGGGACTGTTTGACGCAGGGCCCATTTATCGTGGGACCCTTTTGATTCAGGTTCTTTTAATGAAAGGTGTTATGACTCGGGTCCTCTTTTGCGGAGACCTTTTGAACCGGGCCCCTTTCATGCGGGGCCGTTTGACTGAGCCCTTTTGTAGCGACGCCTATTTTTGACCCGGGCCGTTTGACACAGGACAATTGACTCGGATCCTTTTGTTGTGGGACCCTTATAGCCAGAGCCCTTTTTATAAGGGGCGTTTTGATTCGGAGACATTTTCACCCGGCCCATTTGACGCAGGTCCGATTTCCTATTTGTTACTAATAACCACATACATATTTCCTTCTTTCGCACAAACACTTCAATTTACTAACAGAAGACAAAACCCTTGTGCATGCTTGATCTCCAATCTTGCTTTGATTAAAGTTTTTTACCCGTGAAACCGTATTTACCGGGCCCTTTTGATGCGGGACCTTCCTGACATGTGCCACTTTGACGCGAGACCGTTTTGACTCAAGCCCAGCTGACGCCTGGCCGTTTTAACCCGTGCCCTTTTGTAGCGGTGTCCCTTTGACCAGGGCCCGTTTGACGTAGTTCCCTGTTGACTCGGGCCATTTTGTCGCAGAACCCATTTGACCCAGGCTCTTTTGACGCAGCGCCCTTATGACTCGGGCCCTTTTTTCGCGGAGACCTTTTACCTGGGTCCTTTCGACGTGGAGTGGTTTTGACTCGGACATTTTGTAGCGGGGCCACTTTTTGACACGGGCCTGTTTGACGCAGGGCCTTTTGACTCGGGTCATTTTGTCGTGGGACCATTTCAACCCGACCTCTTTTTATGAAGAGCGTTTTGATTCGGGCCCTTTTGACTCAGGCCTTTTCGTTGCCGAGGTCTTTTGACCCGGGACCTTTTGATGCATAGCTGACTTGGGCCCTTTTGTAGCGGGGCCCCTTTTTGACACGGGCCCTCTTGACGCACAGCTTTTTGACTCAGGTTCTTTTTTGTGTGATCCTTTTGGACAGGGCTCTTTTTATTAGGTGCGTTTTGATTCGGGCCCTTTTGACTCAGGCCATTTTGTTGCAAAGACCTTTTCACCCGGGCACTTTTGACGCGGGGCCTTTTTGGTCTGGCCCTTTTGTAGCGGGTCCCTTATGTCGCGTGCCGTGTTCACTCGGGCCTTTCTGTGTTTGCCCTTTTGTCTGCCCTTCTGACATGGAACCCTATGTATAAGGCAGCAACTGAAATACCTGGGAGAGGGGGCACTGGTGGAGTATGAGTAAATCAATAATCGATCGATCCAGGGCGCAGTAAAATTAATTACGCCACTGTTCATATCTCTTTCTTTCTATTCTCTCGACATCATATCTGGAGATGAATGTTCTGACTAATGGGCTACAGCGGCGAAAGACGATATACGCTATCAATATTAATGTTATGGATTTTAACTTAACATATATAAAGCAATAAAATGAAAAACTCTCTATCGGTATTTTGCCCTCCCACCGTTGGAAAAAATCATGCGGGCATAAGTGATTATTTCTTAGTTACTGTATTATATTGTTTTATATACGGAATAAATACTTCTGTGTTTTGTATAATAATAAGAACCTTATCTACATGTATTACGGTCCTTTCTTTACGACAGCGAAACATGTTCACGTTCAGCGTAATCAGTTTCCATTCTCAAATAATTACAGTGAGAGGAATGAAATAATTCACGCACACATTTAGGACTTAGAAAAGTGCCCTGCGAACATGTATTAAAGTCCTGAAGAGTGAAAAGCGCTTGTAGCAGTTGTTAACATTTATGAACTTAACATATAAGACAGTAAATTGAAAAACTGAAAATACGAATTTTTTCAGAGAGGACAGTGCGCTGATGCTTCTAATCTATGCCTTTATTCCCTATACCTACGTTATTTCCCTAGTCAAAATAAAAACTCTTCAAAATTAATCACAATTTCTTATGCAACCATCCCTTCCTTAGAGTACTGCGCGGTCACATACCCGTCACGGCGATGTAAAGGCACTTTGGCGACGAGGATACAATGCGTAGTCTAGTACGTCCGGTGTGTTGCCGTTTGGGGGGAGTGAGTAGGTTGATATTGTGATAGAATTTGTAGTGGAGAGGATTGCATGAACCTATAGAGGCGTCTCCCATTGTTGTTTGTGTTTACACTGCAGAAAATTGGATGTTTGCTATTTAAGTCTCCCGCTAGTATTACGCTATTCCCTGAATTAGCTAGTTTCCTTATGTCATCTGTATTGATAGACTTGGATGGTGAGTTGTAAACCGCTATTATGTTAACCGGCTTGTTTCTGATATATATTTTTATTCCTGTTGCTTCTACTGTATCAAGTAACGGTAGTTGAATTTCTGTGTGCTTTACTGATTCTAATACTGCTATGAGTGTTCCTAAATTGTTTTTGTCCGGCTGTTTATCAGATCTATATAATTTATATCCTGGAATTTTAATTTGTATTTCGGCATTGAGATTTGTTTCACTTATTAATCCGATTGCAATATTGTTTTCGATTAGGTAATCCGCGAGCTCATCTACTTTGTGGTTCAGACTGGAGGCATTCCAAGCAAGTATCTGGAATTTATTAATACTGCCATTAAAATGTAAACCCATATTTCACATTATTAACTTTATTTATCTGTAGATCTGGCTATTTGTTTAGCGCGGTTTAGTATTATGTTTATATAATCCTGTACATGGACATTTCCACTGATTTTTTTATTGCTCTATAAAACTTCAGAGCTAGCTGATTCCTTTCGCTCGTGCGACGATTCTAACTAGTCGAAATTTGCGATTGAATACCGGTCTGCTGCTCGTGCGCTTAAAACAACGACTACCATGTTTATACGTCACAGGTCGGTACAGGGGAAAAGGTCTGCGCCACTCACCACGGAAACGTTTTAGCGAAAGATAGGATATGCATGTTTTTCGAATGTGTACGACGTTGCTAATAACACAAAGAATAAGAAAATTAACAGAATTTAAGGTTTATTTAAAAAGCAAGCTATTTATTTATTTATATATTTATTACCAATTATTTGAATAGACTTGAATATCTTAGGACAAAGTTGAAGTGTACTAATTTGCTATATTATTGACATTGTTTGCAGACTGAAGTAAGAAACTAATTAATATTCTCATGTTTCGGTCACCGACCGACCTTACGAAGCGAATTTTATTCATTCTTAAGAAAACAATCAACAATATAAAAGCATAGTTATTTGATAGTGGAGTGCTAATTTCTTATATGCAAGTTTATCCTGGATTTCATAGTTATGCGCTCAGGGGGAAGCCCAAGGAAATTAATACATGAAAAAACATTTCTCTAAGTAAAAGTAATCTAAATTCTGTATTGAGTTCAACACAAGAACGCATAAACTTACGATGATAATTATGTTCATGAGCATTCTGATAATTTATCAGTGCTATTATTGAACTACCTTACACATTAGCAATATATTTCTTCATAATATCTTCGCGCTTATTGTCGTTTTCTTTAGAAATGGAACATATAAATTGTTTATATTAGTCCATGTGAACATTTACAAAATGGCTGAAGTCTTTCAAGCACATGAGTTTACATTTTAACCAACAAATAAACAGATATGGTCTCACAGTAATGATAACAAACTAGTTACAGTGGCTTATTACTAAATAAAATAAAATGAAATTTCTATTTTTATGTTCCACGAATATGTCCTGTAGACAAAGGGAGACGGATGATTAATGAGAGGAAATGATTATAAAAGAATCGGTAGAATGTTCGTGTGGGAGGAAACGTTTGAATCACAAGAAAAACCACGCACACAATCTCCATCACAAATTTATATGGCCTGAATTCGAACCAGGAACCACTCACACTAGAGGTGACCACTCCACTATTGATACACTGTGTCTTTTGATAATGAACGTTTGTGATATGTCATGACGAGTAACGAACACAATAATCTGTTCCAATGAGTGAAACAATATAAGAGAAATCAATCTACTGGACGAAACTTAAAAAAAGACTGAACTCTTCAAACGTTTGCTTTTTATGTATGATTTTTTTTTTTACTTGTGGACCTCAGAATACAAAGCACAATACTTTCACGATATAATATTTTGCAAATGTACTACCATATACCAAACGTTAATAATCTGAGAGCTGAGGGCAGTCTTGTAGCCACCCCAAAAATGTAGGGGGAGCCTGTAGAAGTTAGGGGGGCTAACCCAACCATATTATAGTTCATCACCATATTATGGTTTATTTGCAAACCTACCTTGAAAAGTTTAGGGGGCAGTAAAATTTAGGGGGGCAGCCTCCCAGGGATACTGACTTATCTAAAGGGAAGAAGAATATAAATAAACTTAGGTTTGTATACTTAGAACACTATTTCGTGTGAGGTTATTCAAAAGAAAATGCTGAAGTTTTAAAGAAACAACATAAGTAACACATAATGAATTTCTGTCAATATTCCTCTTGTTCAGGCTCGAAAAATCCTGGACACCAATTAGTCAAGCCGATTGGAAATAGGAGTCTGGCTCATAAGTTAAATCAAAAATAAAATTATGAATGCCCATGTATGAAATTGTATTGTTATGGTGCCTAGGTTTGAGAACCGGCGCCTAAGTCACAAACGAAATTCTCGAACATTTATCTTGTTTATGATGGTCTTTCGGCAGCCTAACATCTGTCTGTTTCTATTCGCTACAGTTTCCTTCAGCTTCAAACAACCTCGGTGACCACAAAAGCATTTCTCTTGTAGAAATATAAGAAAGTAAAGCACTATATAATACGATTCTTGTAGCATTAATATAAGAATAGTTGTAGCAATGGTGTACGGTGACCGATTGCTAATATACAGAGTAAATAGTAGAAAAAAATGAAAGGAAGTAATAGAATATGAATATTTTTAAAGGGATTAAGAGCTTTTTGGTGCAGAAAGTGATTATTTGTAGCCGTAGTATAATAGCATGGAGATCCAAGACAAATCTTCAAAATAAAAAAAGAGCTATATAATGGCCTAGATATTCTCAATCTGCGCATGAACTGATATAGTGCTTTGGCTCTAATGTTTTTGGGGTAATACAATAGTAAAGTAATCCTCCTTAAGTGTATAAGTATCTAAAATATTTGTAACGATAGAACATTACAAATGACCATTAATGTATTTGAAGCTAGGAAAATAGGTCTTATTAACACGTTACGTTTATATACAGTAAGCGTATTACTTATTTTGCCATTTTCCCTTTCACGACTCTACTAAATTTATTTGTAGTTTGCAGTGAGAAACTGTAATATGAAAAGATTCCCTGAAGCTTCTAATGCCACTCACAGAGCGCTACGGACCTATGACGTCACGCCAAAACCCTTGTCTGTGTTGCTGTGACGTAAGCAGCTCATTTTTCCATTGTTTGAAAAGTTATATCTCCGTAACGAATAACTATTTTTCTGAGATTTCTGGTATGTGGTATATTGAAGATTAGTTCTACACAATGGTGTCTTTAAATTACAACTTTGGTCAAAAAAGGAAATGTTCATTGATTTCAGAAAGCTGCATCTTACTACCTTTGCCGTTTTTCCTTTGATATCTGTTCATAGACAGACGAACGGACATAGCCATTGTATTACATTTTCCATATATACGCGTAGTAAAGTTTCTAGGTTTAGAAACTATCAAATATTGGCCAGTGCTACGAGGCATTTGATAAAAAGATGAGGACACAAATGTGTTATTAAATATATAACATACTGTAGAATGAACTTTTAGCTACAATATCTATAAAGAGGAACTCAATCCGTGCAAAACCAAATAACTCCACTAATTTTAACTCCACTAATTTCAGCTCAGCTTGTCGTCCGTGCATGCACCACAACCCTGAGAGCTTTGTATCATATGGAAAGTTATAAGCGGAATACGCTTCACCAACATCAAACCAAGAACACTGCATATGTTCTGTGGTAATGCATGTGTAACGCATATCTCTCACACACGTACATAGAAGCAGTTGCTTGTTTATGGCAGAGAACACGTATAGCTATAACAAGCTGCTTTGGTAAATAATATTACCACAACCCACTCTGTGAGTTCAGCAAGTAATGTGATTTGTTAAAATATAGACCAACTGGAATTTCCAAGTTCTACTACGTATATTTAATTCGTAGTATAGTTAGCTTTTAGACATTACAAATCTCAATACTTAAATGTTTCCAAAATATTTTGTTTTGTTTTCTTGAACAATTTTAACTAACTCTATGGCCTATGGAACTCGGAGGTTCAATGCCGTTCTTACAAAGCTTCCCACTGACTTCTGCCCTTAACCAACTAGATTTAATTACTATTTCTTCAAGTTTCATCTGAATATTTTCCTCTAATATGCGCCACCTACGAAGAAGTACGAAGAAAGACACGGAGAACCACGAGGGACCCCTCCATAGGTTCCCCTCCAGAGGACGGCTATAAAAGCTGATCATTCCTACCTTCTCTTTTCGTTGCTCTGGGCAGGAGACATCAACCCACTTGCGCGCTGCTTTGTGTAGGAGGTTTCCTAACCATCAACCTCAAAGATCTCTGCGCTGCTCTGGGCAGGAGATTCGAAATTCTTAGAGAAAGAACTATTGTATGGAGGAAACTAAAGGTATACCACATTGACTTGATCCCTAGTCTTCTGTTGCAAGCGATGCTATCGGCTGAAGGAATTCCACTCGCTTTCTCTCGCTTAGCAACAGCTGAACCCTTATTGGCTCAACGCGTGAGTGTGTGAGGGTGTGAGCTTTAGTTCGCATTTTTGCCACGGCTCAAGACATTTTGGCAGCATAATAATTATTTGTAGCATATTACTTGAATAGAATTTGTGTAATAAAATGGCGAGGGAAAAGACAAACCTGTGTACCGTTTCTACCATTGCATTACAGAACATTTACTCTATGAGTAAGTACAGTTATTGAAGTTGCATGATGTATTAAGCCAGTGATTCCTAAACTGTGGTCTGCAACCGCTAAGGATCTTAGAGCTTATAGTTGGGAGTCTGCAAATTATACTAAATGTTATTATTTAACTTTATATGAAAGATACAAATATAATAATCATGTTTTGCAATTTATTTTAAGCTTGTATTTGTTTTTAGTGAGGCTGGTTTGGGTAACCTTTGTAGTATATCAATTTTCATAACGAAAATAAAAATTGCATAATCATAAGAAAATCGTCCTTCAATAGATTTCTACTTTTTCTATCCAAGATCAACTTTTAATTACTATTTAAACGGATGTATTCACTATGTCCAATTGATTAAAGTTAGATTGTTGTTAATTCTAAGACTCCAGAGCCAGAGCGATGTAATATTTCACACGCCAATAGTCTGAAGAAAGCCTACATTATACGAGATATGATCCACATAGGATGAGTCCAGTGTATGATCTTTTTCTTTATTTTGAAATACAAGTCGCAAAATTTGATCCCGATCTAATGAGTTTTTATTTTTTATTTTATTTATTTATTTATTTTAGGTTTTTGCTTCCGAAGATATGACGTAAACTTCGACGAATATAACTCCAGAACTGTAAACCTCCACAACATAATATTTGAAACGTTTATACAAATATTCAATGTCCACCATCATGGGAAGTTTTATCTTGATCGATTTATGTATTTATACGTGGGTGATCGTTTCTTGAAACTATGCGCAAAATTTGACCGTACGAAACTCGAGAACCATAAGCCTGCACAAATAATATTTCACATGTTCTTGTATTAGGTGGAATGCTTCCACTATGCCAAAATCTATACCGATCGGATGAGTTCGATGTTTAGGATCTTGATTTCGAACACATGAATCAGTAATTGACCATCTAAAACTCAATATTGCAAGCCTGCACAACGTAGTATTGCAGATGCTTATATAACTTGTGAAGGTCTAGTAGCATAGCAAAATTAGTCCGAATCGAATCAATTACACAGAAAAAAAAAAACATGATGTGGAGCTCGTGAAAGCGCAGGTTGCATGCGTAAATCCTGTAGTTTTTGGACTTAACATATAGCCTTATGTTACATCCTGAAGAAAACATGCAACTGAAGACGTGTATTTTATTATACTTTTCCGTATAAGTGTTCCATCTATACGTACTTCTCCGATGAAACAAAGCAATGCATATAGGCGGCCAGGATCACTCATACAGATGGACGTATATAACATATAGCTGAAGTAAGTAACATATGTAAAAGTAGATGTAATATAATGAAGACTATTAGATGTTAGATATCCTGCAGCGACATAATGTAACATCTAACCTTAAAAAGGGCAGTACCTATGTAGCATATGAATAACGTATATTCCGTACAGATTTATGTAGTACGCTTGTAGATTCCGTATATTTGTACAATATACCGTTGTCAGGATAACGGACTTTTGTCAGTGAATTACAGTATTTTTATTTCGCCTTGAAATAATGCACTGCAAAATAAATATTCGTTATGCATATGCATAACTTGAATACTGTGTTGCCTGCTGCATATAATTTTATTTACCTTTTTTATGCAACTGGGCTTTAGATATTATGGTAACATTATTTAGTTTCATATGTGTGTTATCACATAAACTTTACTTATACAAATGTAACGCACATTTTTCTTCGCCAGGAACCTCATTCCCCAATGATCAACGCAATGAAAGTGATACAAAAGAAAAAAAGTTATTATTATTGCTATCTCATCTATCGCAAACTAAAACGCGAATTTTGCGTTGCGTTCATGCAAACATTTACAGAATGAGGTCTCAGGTGTAGTAGCAAAAATTTTGGGAGGCATTAGGTTTGAGTACAACTTGACGTTTTGCCGCTAACTTCATTAAAATTTGCCGTTTCTCACGTCACAATACATTGTGACAAATCTCAACTTTGTTTTTTTTTCTTTTTTTTAAAATTATGATTTAGGTTTCTGGGCTTCCGGCATCTATGGCCAAGCCAACTCGTCACATAGAACTATAAGAGACGTCCCTTGGTGATCACACTGCCTGGGGAATCGGAGAGGAAGAAACGAATGGGGAAGGAAGGAAGCGACTAGGGACCATTATGCTAGATATCATTATGGTATTTGCTTGGTGTGAATGAGAAAACCCAGGAAGATTTTACTCAGGATGATTGAACAAAAAAAAAAAATCTTTCACTTTTAGACCAAGTGTCCGCACCGGAAATCAAACACTCTATTGCACAGCCACTCGTTAAATTTACTGTTGGCCTATTAATGCTTAAAGTGTTTGATTAGGCAGTCATAGGGGGCCTTATGCAGAGTCGTTCTGACGCTTGATTAGTGTCATACTAAAGATTTCGACTAACATATGTTTCCTGCAGCAGTCAAGCCTTTAGTATGACGCTAATCACACGTCAAAATGACTCTGCATAAGGCGGAGTGAGTCAAGGGGAAACAAAAAAAAAAAAAAAGGATACATTTTATGTCGCTAATTAGAATTCTAAAGTAATGTGTAACTCTTTATTTCAAACATTTGTTTTATGTAGATAGTACAGTATTTTTAACTAACAAATAGATCACATATAACTATCTTTTGTGATAGTGTGTGTAGAAATCTATCTATGCATAAAAAAAATAAAGGTGACTATTTTTGTGACTTCATAGTTCTTGAACCACAAAACCGATCTCGTTCTAATTTTCAGGATAGATATGGTTCGGACCTGGAATGGTTTTTGTCATATCACGTTGAACGTACAATGTAGGATATATATAATTAATATATATAATTAAAAATGAAAGAGACTACATTTGTGTCTTAACAACTCTTGAACCACCTGACCTATGTCGATCAAATTTTCAACATAGACGAGGTTTGGGCCCGGGATGGTTTTTATCTATTCACTTTGACGGCGAAATTTAAGGGAGAGCGAGATATTTTTAAAATGATCGAAAATGACTGATATTATT
This sequence comes from Thermobia domestica, assembly GCF_964235325.1. Lineage (NCBI taxonomy): Eukaryota > Metazoa > Arthropoda > Insecta > Zygentoma > Lepismatidae > Thermobia > Thermobia domestica. The sequence continues at coordinate 141,520,647 of NC_137470.1, forward strand.
GCTGAATCCATAGTTTTCGAGGTCGCTGAGGTGAACAGTGACACTTCCGATGCCATTAAAATCTGAATTCAGCCCCGCAACTTGTGGAAGGAGGAAGAGTATATATATAAATGATCGAAAATGATCAATATCAGTGCCGAGTCCATAGTTTTTGGTGTCGCTGAGATGAATAGTGACACTTTCGATGCCGTTTATATCAAATGTAGCCCTTTATGTCAAAAACGAAACGTATTCTCCCCGTGCGAAGAGCAGGTATTCTGCTGGTTTTTGTGTAAAATAAACTTACTTTAACATTGATACGTATTCAGATATTTTGGATTTGCATTAGACTGAATGGCAAATTACATTCGCATAACCGTGGATTTGTTTTCTGAATACGTAATAGTGAAATAATTGGATAAATTTTAAAGGGGTTACATAATGAATATTCTAAATCATAAATATTCATAATTTTAAGATGTTTAGCCATCGTTTTCTGAAATTGGAAAAAGAAAGTTTCATTTTGTGTATCAAATTAAAGAATCACCATTGTTTCAGAATTTTTTTCTTACACTGTAGTACGTAGGCCTAATGTTAGAGCTGTGCCTATTAAAAAAAATGTGATTGTCCTAAGATGATTTAGAAAAGTTATAAATTAGACGTGTCCACTATTGGATTTTTTTTAAAAACTGAACAATAATAACTACTCACGTTTTCAAATTGTTCAAATCTTTTAGAGTAGTTGTGGCTGTCTTTAATAACGTAGGATTTGTGTTGGAACTATTGAAAGGAGATAATAAAATGGAATTCGAAGAAAGGGGATTGAACAAGGGAAAGAAAATTGGTTTGAAGCACGCGAATCACACAGATGGTGTCCATGAGCGCGCAAGCGAAGCAAAAGGAATTTTCCAAATCAATATATCCAGAAAATTCTCATGGTTCATTTTTTTGTCCCTTCCACTCACAAGCATCTGTGATCTAGTATCAGGCAAGGAGCGATCAATTTCCCAGTATAGAACTTCATAAAATAATGTGCTGTTCCGTAAAATATACTGTGAGAAAGGTTTTGAGAGATGGCCGAAAAATGCAGTCTAAAGAAAACTTTCGTCAGAGACAAGACAAACCATTTTCTGTTCTCCAACGTTTATATATATATATATATATATATATATATATATATATATATATAAATAAATAAAAGCTACCAACAGTATGGACGTTTGCTGCTTTTTAATACAAGTAACATTTAACCAAAGGAAATCTCTCTTAATAAATAACAGTGTTATAGTTTCGGGAATGTTTCATTGCCTCTATCATACCCATTAGAAGACAACGATATATCGCCGAGACTATAACTTATTAACCCTCATTTTACCAAGTGGGGTGCAAACACACCCCAGTGTTAATTATTTTGTTGTTAATATTGTAAGAATATTTCTACAAGGATGAGACTCAGCGACTTTAATTATTTATTTGTATGAAATATTTCTGCGGGGAAGAAAATTGTATTAAATTGTCTTCAAAATATTTACAAATTATTAGAGTGGGATGCAAGTACACCCCACTTGGTAAATCATGTTACTTTTCAAATAAGCATTGTTTTCTTCAAGGGTTGCTAGGTGATAGTTCATTTTAGATTGCTTTTTATAGTTAATTGTTCCTATTGTGCAATTATCATGCACAAATATTGAAGTGCAGTGATAAGTGATGTATAACGCTTGTACCTTTCTTCTCTGTCTTGTACTCTATTTAGAAGGTAAATGAGTCTAGATGGTGAATTAGGTATTACACGAATGTTACTTCGGGGACAATAACGTTTCAATATTTTCGGATGCATATCGAAGGTTCATATTACTCTAAAGATGTGTAAGGTGATATTGGTGATATTGTTATCTTGTTCAACTAGGGTATAGTAGGACCATGTGTAAAGTGTCCTCGCTCCAGAGACGGAAGGTTCGAACAAAATGTGACTTTTATGGCAGTTTTATTTGCAAAGATCACTCAACGAAGAAGATTGTATGCGAAGACTCTTAGTGTTTGTAATTATAGGAATATTATTTTCATGTTTATTTATTTAATATAGAATAGGCAATTGATTTTGTAACAAAATTTGAATCTTGTTTGTTGGTAGAGAAATATTAACATACTGAATTTTACACAGAATTCAAACTATACTGTATTTGCGAGAAAATATACGAATATATTACATTTTTTTATGTCGAAACGTTAATTATTCAATAAAAGTCTCATTTCAATATTTATATATATTGTAATAATTAAATATGTTTATTAAAAACAGCGATGTATGTGTGGAGTGCATTTGCACCACAGTAGGTAAATAACTTGAAGCCTTTAAGTTGGTGAAAAGAAGGTTAAGAGAAATTTGCTTTGATCAGATAATATTTTATTTATGATAATATAGTTCCAAAGCTAAAATAAACGGCAGCCACATGCTTTCAATATTTCATGCGTAAACTTTATATTAAGCGCTTGCCTACCACTGCGTACGGCTCGTACGTAGCTAGTTCGAACGGCTGAAGAGTAAATATTCTTGCATGGTAATGGCCACGAAAACATAAAGTGTATTTCTTCTATACATGGGCAAATTCTTTGAACTTCCCCCGCTGGATTTTACAACATTATCTCTTCCTCCCCCTAGCCCTCTTTTGATCGCATTTGCGGGGTTGCAATATCGCAGCACCCACTGTGTCTCGTGTCTTTTACTCTCTCTCCCACACTATCGCTAATGTGAAACAGATGTCATTCCTCCACATTTTGCTATAATCGAGTATAATATATATGTATAAGAAAACTATATATATATTGAACAACAATCTTCTAATTATTGACTGAAAGGACAACGTTTGGAACTGTGGCAACTAAGTACTCCACGTGGAGTTGACGAGCGGTGTCAAATTCTGGAAATGAGGATTCTGGTTGGCCATTTAGTTATCGGGGATGTTTTCCAAAAGTTCCCGCGGACGATGACTTATTTATGTCACTAGCTTCCACACGTACAAGGCGGCATCCTTTATATACAAACTGCACATGTATAGAGAAAATCCACTATACGAATGATCCTGGTCGGGGGGACCAAGGTTGTGGCTGTGACATCATTAAAGCACGTGACCTTTGCAACCAATGAGCAAAGTATGATCGTTATGCGATCTGTTGGTGAGAGCACAAACCCCTGCTATTAATGAGATGTGTGTTTTTGTTTTTGTGTACTTTGTATCACAAAGCTAGTAGAGTATGGAGGAAGAGGAGGGTTATAGTTCATCAGATTATGTTCTGGAGGAAGAGGAGAATGAATGTAGTGACTCCGAATATTCCGTTGTATCTGATGTCCTGGTTGATGATTTGTTTGCACTATTTATTGAATAATGATATCCGCTTAGCATGGTCGTAAGATCCTGCATTCTGTTTGCAGATCTGGGATTCAACAAGCTCTGTTGCAAACTGTGCTTTTATTCCTTTTCATATTTCGATGGCGTACAGAAATATCAAATTTCAATAGGCCTGTCAGAAGCATTATAATTCTCAAGTTCAGGCGTAGTGAGTAGTAGTAAAAATTGACCGTGTAGCATTAACAACACCTAGATATGGTGTTGACACCACTGACGTAACATGCTGGAGATAGGCCAAACTTTGGTCCTGCACCAAAGAGGTGAACTACAGTGCTGCAATCGTACTATGCCTAGCACTGTCTATAAGAGGAAATTAAAGAAACAGCTGATTTAAGGCCCATTCTATTTGCGATTTCATGCGTAAGTTTCACACATTTGTAGTTGTATTTATTTTTGTGCCAATTGAATATACACTTAAACCTATACATATTTTCCTTCCTTTTTTTTGGGGGGGGGTGTTGGTGAGACTAAAATAAAGATTTCACAAGACATTCAGAAAATGAATTCTTATATTCTTTTTAAGATACAAATTTGGATATACAAATTCAACGAAAGCTAGGCACAAAAAATAATGATCTATTTTTGTAATAAAGCAAGATAAAACAACTCCTTGAGATATCAGAAAGCTTTCGAATTGCATTTCTGCTTTTCACGTCTCGTGGGTCTGTCCTTCAGGCTAAATGATAATGAACTATTGTAAGAATTGAACGCGTTTTGCGGGCCTATTATTCCTGCTTATATCTGCTTGTTAAATGTTTATTCTTCGTATTGGTAAAACACTACAACTTGTCATTGACTTAATTGAATTCGATAGCTACACCTCTTTGCGTTTAGTTTTCTGTTCTAGAATAAACTATCTCTGATCAGGTACTTTCGGGAGTTCCAGAGATAATCAAGAAACGGTGCTGTCATCGATTGAGCTTATAACCACCCGGTTAATTCATCACAAAAGGTTAACTCAAATAATGCACAAAAATAACAAACATTTTGTTTTACTCATCGTACAATATACATCATACATTTGTAGCTAAATTGCATGTAAAAAAAATGATCCATTAGGGAGGCAATCATAAAGGCAAAATGACACAAATTTAATCAAGAGACACGAGAAGATTAAATGCGTTTAATGAGGAAAATAATTATTTCTGAAGTAATACTAGAACAAATTTTGACGCGTCTAGTTGTCAAAATAAAATCATTACTTCCTGTTCCATCTACAAGTCGGTGTAATTAATTCATTTTAGTAAACAAGGTAATAACGTTTTTTTAAGATAACTTTAAAATGACAAAATGTGAACTGGCAATTATAAAATTAGTAGGAAGTCCGGAAGTTGTTAAGCAATTAACTCGTAATTTAGTAACGACTTTATAAGATCAAGTAAATTAAATTTACCACCTACATCTGCTTAATAGAGAAAACATATAATATAATGTTTTAATTAAGATGTTTACAATTTTGTCACTTCAAAAGACGTACTTACATTGAAGACGAACTCAAGTTATCACGTTGCTTTCCCTGCTGTTGGTAAGGGTTTAGCAGCAAGATCGCGTAGTCGAGCGGTGTAGATGCATTTGCAGAGTCGCAATGTATAAAGGTAACAAAAAAAATCCGTCGCTTTTTCACCCACCAACTTTGGACATTAATGCCAACTAAGATGTAAATGGAAGATCAAAAATAGTCCCATCTGCATCAATGACCTGCCAACGTTCTGGAAGACTATGGATTCCGTCGCGGTAGAACTTGGTGGGCCGTGAAACGAAGAAGGTATTAAGTGCATTTTGCACCTCTACTAGGTATTTGAAATGGCGTCCTCTAACGTGATTGTTCAAGGAATGGAACAAGTGATAATCGGACGGTGCAATGTCCGGAAAGTATGGCGGATACAATAGTGTTTCCCATCCAAGGCATAGAGTGGTATCCCGGGATATCCCAACCACGTGGGACTTAGCGTTGTGTTGTAAGAGGAGGATCTCTTTCCGATTCAGATCTCCAGAATTTTGAGTTTTAATTGAACACGGTTCAATCACTGACAGTACACAGTTATATTAATGCTCTGACCAACTGGTAGCAGTTATCGATGCATGCTGATGCGAGCAGTCCACTAAACACATAGGAAGACCTTCTTCTGTTGTAGTGCTGGTTTAGACGGTTTTGGATCCAGTTCATTAGATGCTAATCAATGAAAACAGCGCCGTTGGGCTTTGCCCAGAACCCACTTCTCGTTACATGTCAACACTCTGTGCCATAAATGCTCTTTCCTCAGAGAGTCAGCAAAGAAACACAGGTATCTGCTCGCATTGTCTTGTGGCCCGGAGTCAAAACATGTGGGACCCATCGACTAAACTTGTAGTGCTTCCCAAGTTGATGCAGTTGCTGCAGAATGGTTTCTCCACTCACACTGAATTGTAGTCCCAGTCCCTCACCGCTTCACTGTCCACGTAGTCACGACGCCGTAACCAAAGACCTGGCATATACTCCGCCTCGCTGCAGTGGTGTTTGACCCCAGTTTGAACTCGTGCAGCATACACGTCTTTATGACGCTCTGTGGGGATCTCATATTTAGTCTGCTCTTACACAAGTTCACGGTATAACTGAACTGCCACAATCAGGTAGCATATTGGATATACTCACACCAACAACTGATCTTCGTTTTATCTCTATTTGCATTCAACTCACGGTGTGAGGGCCATTGGAACACAGGCCTCCACAAAAAGCGACAGAATTTTCTTGGTTACCTTTATAGTTACCGGCCTCTCCTTGCTCTGTGCAAGAATGTTAGATTCCAACGGAAGATACATAACAAGTACTTATCTAGTATTCGCGAATATTGAGAATTATTTTCATAACATCAAAATCAAACGCTTAAAAAGATATCGAGAAATAACCAGTTGAGAATGCTCCAAGAGCAAAGTCAGAATGAACTTAAAAAGAATGGAGAGTTTGAGAAGGAAGAATAACTGTGATTATTTCTAGATGTAAATCTTTTTATCCACACCTTGTTCTGTTTCTGGAAAACCATCTCAAAATATCATCTCACTATGACTTGCAGTTCTCGAGATATAGCTCCTTAAATTTCCCGAAATTCAAAATTTCTTGGCCAATATCTGGCGAACGGTGGGCAGTTGTCCAGTAGCTAGTTAATCAGTGGTCACCGGTTACTATTTGGCACCAAAATGTTCACCATCCTCTTAGGTATTGATCAACGCCAATATGATTTCTGTGTGACTTACGGTTCCAGAGATTTGGCTTCTTAAATCTCCCGAAATCGGAACTTTTTTTTTTTTTTTTTTTTTTGCCAATACCACGGGAAAAGTAAGTTACTAACTTACTAACACTATGGCCTATGGAACCCGGAGGTTCAATGCCGCGTTCATAAAAGCTCTCCACTGACTTTTACCCTTAGCCAATTGGATCCAGTTTCTAATTTGTATTCCTATCACTGAGAGATCCATCTTAATATTGTCCTCCCATCTGCGCCTAGATCTTCCTAATGGTCGTTTTCCGATTGGTCTTCCAGTCAAGACTTGAAAGCGTTTCTATTTTCTTCCATTCTAGCTACATGACCTAAGTCTCCTAGACTTGATGACCCTAACAATATTCGGTAAACCGTATAAATTATATAGTTCCTCGTTATGAAGTTTCCGCCATTCCCCATTCCCGTTCCTCTTGGGTCCGAATATTCGTCTCAGGATCTTGTTCTCAAATACTTTCAGTCTATGTTCTTCCCTCAGAGTAAGCGACCATGTTTCGAAACCATACAGAAAATAGGCATAATTATCGCTTTGTATATTTTAAGCTTCAAATTCCTCGACAGAATTCGCGATGACAAGAGATTTTGAATCGAATAGTAACACGAATTTCCTGCCTTTAGTCGACATTTAATTTCTTCGTGAATATGGTTTTCGTCCGTTAATATTGATCCTAGATATTTCAAAGTATCCACTTTATCAAAAGTATTATTTAATATTTTAATGCATCCATAATTTGCCGTATTACAGTCCCGACGAACTTCGATGTATTTAGTTTTTTTTCTGCATTTACTTCTAAACCCATGTCCCTGCAAGCGTTTAATAATATCTCTGCATTTCTTTCTATTGTTCTCCTATCATCGCCTATTAAATTTACATCATCAGCATATGCCATAATCTGGTGAATACCGTTCAACTCTAGGCCCTGGTCGTTATTTTTGATGTTCTTTATAGTGTGTTCCAGAACAAAGTTGAGTAATAATGACTACTACGCATCTCCTTGTTTCAGGCCATTTTCGACGTGAAAGCTCGTAGACAAAAAATTTTCTACCCGGACTTTACTTTGGGATTCATTTAAATATATCTTAATTAATCTAATTAGCTTTCTCGGTATTCCAAGTTCTGTAAGAACGTTGTATAATGTTTCTCTCCTAACCGAGTCGTACGCCTTTCTATAATCAATAAATAGTTGATGTACCGGGGTATTGTATTCCAACTTCTTTTCTAGTATTTGGCGAATGGCAAATATTTGGTCGATAGTTGATCGATTTCGTCTAAATCCGCACTGATAATCTTCAATAATTTCATCTGCGTATGGGGTCAGTCTTGCTAATAGAATATTTGAAAGGATTTTATAGGATGTTAACAGAAGATAAATGCCTCGATAATTATTCCAGTCAGTTTTGTCGCCTTTTTTGTGAATTGGAACAATGATTGATTTTTTCCACTCTTGTGGCAATTCTTCCTTGTTCCAGATAAGGAGAATTAGTTTGTGTATCTTGTTTCACATTTTTTCGCCTCCAGCTAAAATTAACTCAAGCGGAATTTCGTCTACTCCCGGAGATTTGTATTTCTTTAATTTCTTCATAGCGGTTTCTACTTCTATTTGGTTGTGTTCTGGAATATAGGATTCTGCTGTGTGTTTCTCCTTTTCTCCACACACACTAGTTTTGGGTTGCGTGTTAAACAAATCGTCAAAGAAATCTTTCCATCTATTTAAGATGCTATCCTTGTCAGTGAGAACTGTTCCGTCAGTTTTCGTTAATATATAAGCACGAGGTTGATAGCGTTGATCCCCTTATGCATGTCCCGAATGTTTTTATTTTTACTATTATCTTCAAGTTCGTTAATTTTAGCTTTCAAAAAATCGCGTTTCTTTGTTCTAAAAGTTTTGGAATTTTCCCGCCTGATGTCTGCCAAATTTTGTGTAGTTATTTCATTCGGATTTTGTAGCCAATATAATTTTGCCTGTTGTCTCTTCTCTGCTAGTTTTATGCATTCCTGGTCGAACCGTGGTTTGTTCCTACGTATTTCCGCGTGTCCCATTTTTTCTTTTGCTGAAATTTTAATGCTATCTCTAATTTCAATCCAAATATTTTCAATACTAGTGCACTCCGAATCTTCTAAACTGAGGATCTATTCGAAACTTCAATCTGGTATTCTTCTCTTACCTCGCTCTCTCCTAATTTCTTTAAATTGAGTCTCTCCATTTTCGGGCATTGAATATTTCGTTTCTTCAACTATAATTTCTCTCTTATTATCGCTGCTACCAGGTAGTGATCAGTGTCACAATCAGCCCCTCTAAACGACCGGACATCAGTTATGCTAGATTGCCTTCTTCTATCTACTAAAACGTGATGAATTTGATTATGTGTTTTTTTCCGTCTGGTGAGGTCCAAGTGTATTTATGAACGTCGCGATGTGGGAATTTTGTATTCTTCACGATTACATTTTTGGATGTTGCAAAGTTCATGAGTCTAACACCGTTATCATTACTTTCCTTATGCAGACTTTCGTTCCCTATAATCGGTTTGAAAATATCCTCTCGTCTTACCTTCGCATTGAAATCCCCTAATAGAATTTTCATATGGTATCGCGGGAGATGGTCAAATATCCGTTCCGCTTCTTCGTAAAAACTGTCTTTTATATCGTCATCAATAGAAGTAAGTCACAGAGAGATGATATTGGTTTTAATCAATACCCAAGAGAACGGTAAACATTTTGATACGGAAATTAATTGGTGGTCACTGGCCAGTCGGACAGTGGCCACCAGTTACTATCTGGTACCAAAATGTTCACCATCCTTATAGGTACTGAGCAAAACCAATATGGTCTCTCTGACTTACTGTTCCCGAGACATGGCTTCTTATATCTCTAGAAATTGGCCTTTTTTTGGCCAATATCTCGGGAACGGTAAGAGTGACGCGAAAAATGTGATCACTTTCTGTGATAGTTTTTGATGCTGTATCGAATGCAGGGTTCAAAATTGAAAAAAAAATCCCAAATAACAGAGACAGGCAGACATAGAGAATTCAGTAATGAACTTTTTAAGTTCGTTGAAAATCACATATGTAAGAAATAAGCATTTGAATAGATCGGTGCAATTCATATTCATATTTTGTATAATTTCAATGCATTTGGTACTTAACCAGGAAACGAAGGTTGAGTTGTCTACAACAGAATAATACATTCTAGGTGTTATTCGATGGAGCCAATCATCGACTATTGCAAATTACTATCAATTTTGCTCCGTTGGATTATGTTCCAAAGTCATATCAAGTTTTTAGGTTTGCTTCATTCTTCTGTAGCAGTAACAAATTCCTCCTTAATAAGAAACACGCAATAACCATACAATTCGTCATTTTTCATTGCTATTTTCTCGATTCAAGCATAACAAATAATTGATTTAGAGCATTTCACAGCATGATGCATTTTCGAGGATTCTTAAGCATGCTCCACCCCCTGACAAATTTCTAGTTGTGGCAGACACTCTTAATTTTAAGTATAACATTATAATTCTTTAGATTGATATCCAAAATGCTTGAAGAATTGATAACAATTTTAGTTTTCTTTGCAGGTTATTTATCAATGAGAAATGCTGTCCTATTGAAAAAAGGGCTCTGAGCAATAGTAAAATAATTAACGAAATGAAATCTTTTAGTTTTACGTTCACGGTTATGCCGGCTAGGCTAAAGAAGGCGGTGTTGATGAGAAATAAATAAAATGATGGAGTGAAGAAAGTGGGAGGAAACGGAAGAACCTCGAAAAACACGCACATGGCGTTTGTCTACCACAGAACTCACTTGTCACGACCCTCGAACCAAGGACCCAGTGCAGCATAGGTGAACGCTATATCACTGAGCCAGTGTGACACAATACGTAATTAAGAAACTCTAACACCCACATAGATTCATACTAGTATCGTAGGAACTCCTTGGATCTTTAGACTCTCATACGACCTAGTGGACAAATGGTGCCATTAAATAATCTCTCCTTTGGAATGCACAGAAATGTGTATCCCTAAAACGCTAGATTAATTTATGCAATCCCGCTAACGGAAACTGGGCCAGACGTCGTAGAACTGTAGATTCTGGTTGCCATTGAGGTGTGTCAAAAAAATATATAAAGCATTCCACGTTCATTGAATGGTACAGTAACGCGATATAAACCACATAATTATAACACATGGTCAATTGGTTTAATAATACCGTGACGTAAGAGTTGGGGGCTGTGGGCCACTGTGGCTCAGTGGAAAAGAGTTCATTTCTGTAGCGTGAGGTCCCTGGTTTGATCCCAGTTCGCGCCAAGTGAACTTAGTGGTGGGCGAACACCTTGTGTAAGGGTTTCCTTAGGGTTCTTCCGTTTCCTACCACCTTCCTCATTCTACCATTTCACTCATTTCTCATCATTACCGTCTCTTTTAGCCTAGCCGGCGTAACCGTGGGACGTAAAACCGAAAGATTTATTTTTTGCAATAATCGGGGGATACATATGTATATACAGAATTAATATCAACATAGAATGTGAACACTTTTACCTCAACATATTATTCAACTATGAAAACTATATTAAAGCTTTAGCGTGTTGATATTGTGCTTAAGCATTTAGCGGTCAAAAATAACTTTGTGGGTGATACGCTAGGTAGATATCTATCAGAGGAAGTTGCATCAACCTCCCGACACTGTATCAATAAATTTGTATCTTCAAATTCGGTGTGCAAATGGAACACCCTATAGTTAGATTCAGGTGGCAATAATTGGAAATTTATAGTCATGTTGGATTATAGCAATCATGTCATTTTTGCAGTAGAATCTAACTCTTAGGTAACAACATTCGTTCCAACGGACTTGGACTACGTTATATTATCTGATGCTTTATATGTTAAATTCCTAAACTACGATGTCTCCTCGTGTTCGAACTGATCGATTACTATTAACCCGCCGGGATGTTAGCAACTTGAATCTGGAGCAGAAGAGGCGAGACACACAGTGTATTTCAATGTGGTCGACAGACTTGTGAGGATGAGCACGGTGGTCCATATGTAAAAGTCACAATGCCAGAAATGATGACAAAACTGCAAGAATTCATATTGGCAAACCGGACTATCCATCTCATAGTAGAGACATGTGGCATCTCAACTGGCAGTGCACATCCAATTAACATTTGTTGAATAAAAAGCTCTGCGAACAGTGAATCCCAAGAATGCTGACGGTCTACCAAAACAGGATACACTGTGTGGCAAGTCGGAACTTGTTACGGATGGCGAAGCCTGACAAACGCAATTTATTTCTGAGATTTGTTATCATGTATGAAACATTGGTTTACCACTTCAATTCTGAGTTTAAACGCCAAAGCATGCAATTGAAACACTTCTACTCACCGTCACTTACGAAATCGAAAATCCAACTATCAAAGGACAAAGTGATGGCATCTGTTTTATTTATGTATTTATTTTTCTGATCCAGAGGAATTTAATTTGATTGATTATCTGGAATAGAGAAGGACAATCACAGGTATTTATTTTGCAGTTATAATTGCCAAATTACGTACTGCTCTCGAGGTGAAACGCCGTGGAATGTTGGTCCGTGGTGAGCTCTTTAATTGTGATAATGTACCTACCCATACTTCCCATACGAATCAGGGTTCGAACTTGCCCCCTACTCCCAATCATCTTCAGATCTGGTCCCTAGTGACTTCCAACCGTTTTTGTTACCTGGAGAAAGCCCTTCATGGCAGGCATTGTTGCATTAATTTTGAGATTACAAACACTGCACATGCTTGGCTGATTAAAAAAATGATTCTTTTCTCTGCTATGGTTGAATTACTGGAGAGCCGATTACAAAAGTATGTTAATATTGCAGAAGATTATGTCGAAAAGAAACCCTGGTTTGGCTCTCATGCGGAGCTTCCTTCGATGTTAGGGGCAGAGCATGTTCAGACACACTCGTACATTAGAGATCTGCACGGCAAGGAATTTTTAGCCCGGGCCCGGCCCGTGAATTTATAATGTGAGGCACGACCCGATTACGATATATGTTTTAGTCTTTCGGTCCGAGCCCGGCCCGAGCTCGTGTGATAATCAAATAAGCCTGAATTACAGAAACTAACAATTAACGCTAATTGTATTTTTATTTACAACAATTAGAGATTTGATTTTGCTGTTTAAAAGCTTACGGGATTCAGGGAGATTAACAAAATAAACGCTATCGTTTACACTTACTAACTACGAGCTCTCTAAAAAAATAGTTACTTATTTAAATTCCATCTCCCTTAGCCTCCGTGTGTAATCGTGGGACGTTAAACTAAATATTTCATTTCATTTATATAAATTCTCGTGAAATTGAAAAATGAAAACTCTAAATATCAAAAAAAAAGTCAATAGGTGAAAATTCTTATGCAAATGGATGTGTACTGAACTCACTCAGATAGTCCTCAAAGCAGTCATCGGCAATTGCTGTGAAGAAAAAGGAAACAATAGAATCCACTCTCTGACTGTTCAACTTTCACTCACAGATAATCTAAGCCTGTTTATTTCTGTTACTTTTAATTTATCAAGTTACAAATTTAGATGTGCCTTAAAAGTTCTTTAGAAAAAAACGGTTCGATAAATATTGTTGTACAGTATATTTACAAAGTTAGGCCCAAAAAGGCTCGGGCAATATACGGCCCGATTCCGGTCCAAACCCGAGGTAATCTATGCTTTGTAAGCCTGAGCCTGACCCACGGGCCGGGTTGGGACTAAGCCTGAGGGCTTGGCCCGAGGACGTGCAGACCTCCACCGTACGCTGAATATCCACTGATTTTACCTGAAAACATTTTACATTAAACTTAATAAGTAATACAATGCTTGGCTTGCTCAATGTGATTTTAGTACAGTAAACACCGCTTAACACGAACTTGCTTAAGCCGAACACTCGGTTAACATTAACAAAATTTCAGTCCCGGCAGCGATGTAGGTTATCTTATGGGAAGTTTCATTGGTTAACACGAATTTCGGTTAGCACGTCCTACGATCTTATTTTTAGTCCGTTGCGTCATTAAAGGTTTTAATTTAACACGGACTTGCAAAATTACTTTCGTTTTTGTCTTGTCGAGTGAGCTGCTTTTAAGATTTTACTCCAGATCACTTTTTGCAGTAAGAAACACATACTTATTTTGTTTTTTATGACCTGTCAATTCTTTCCTCCCTCAAGCGCTGGACACTGCAGCTGCTTGGCAGACGAGCTGGCGACAGCACAATACAAAACAACCTCTCTACCCGCCCCAGTGTGAACAGAACTAAAGTTACTTTTCATTTTAAATTTCACCTCTAAACTTACGGTCCGACCCGGGTTCGATTCCCGACGAGAGCTCATGTGATTCGCATTCCACGTTAATCAGTAGGTCCCGTCTCATATAGCCTCGCTGTTGAAAGGGACGCTAAACTCAAAATCAACTCAACTCTAAAGTTAGGATGAGAATATTTCAACATTTTTCGAATGAATACGGTAACAAGTGCAGTTCTGTGTTCAAACGTGCTTCCCAATTGTTTAAAAGTGAGCCAGTATGAAATGAGTCATGGTCAAGAGGAAGCAGACAGTGTAAATCAGCAAACAAAACTTGCAAAACCTATTTTTCAGTAGAGGTGGTCACAAAAACCGGTTTTCGGTTTCCAGTTTTTTTAAAGAAAAACCCAAACCGGTTTTTGAAAATTATAAACGGTTTTCACCGAAACTGGTTTCGGTTTTGTCCAAAACCGGTTCGATTTTTCACCGGATCCGGTTCGGTTTTCTTTAAAACCAGTTTCAGTTTTTTTTTTCAAAACTGGTTCTATTTCTGACCAGAATAGTGCTTCGTTGTTCTCCGGAAACTGATTCCGTTTTCACAGGAACAGTTTTGTGTTTTCCAAAAGTTTTCACCGAAAGTGGTTTCGGTGAAAACCAAACCTGTTTTTGGAGAAAACCGAAACTTGTTTCGGTGAAAAACCAAGCCTGTTTTGCCGGAAACCAAAATGTCGGTTTTTCGGGGTTTTGTAGAACCCGGTTTCCGGTTTTTATGAAAACCGGTTTTCCCCATCCCTAGTTTTCAGTGAGTTTTGCGGAAGCCGTGAGTACAGTTAGCCGTGGTTACCAGGCATTTTCGTTCCCTTTTGAGAGCGCAATATACAGGAATTTTTCAGCAGAAAATGATGTAAGTACAGATTTTCAAGTTACAGTCCAGTTACAGTATTATTTTCTCAAGTGGATTTTCTGTGATGATGTAAACTGATGCTAAAAAGAGGATTGATGTTTGCTGTAACATAAATCTTCTTTCTAATCTTCCTAGACAAGAGAATAGAGGTACTTTAGTGTGTTTTTTTACAACGACATGCATAATATATCTTCATGCGTATGTACTGCCAGTATACTAATATACTGTAGTGCGTATGCAAGAAAAGAAACTGTATTCCAAAAATACAATTTGGGTTGTTCGGTTAACAAGAATTTTTTTTTAAAACGAACTCTTGATTTTCCAGTACCTCAGGATTCTTGTTAACGACGGTTTATTGTATTAGATGTTTTTACGAATTTGCAATAGGTTTGCCATTTTTTAAATAACCAAATAAAAAAACATTAATAGCAGTTGTGCTCCTTTACGTGGATGAATGGATAGATTAGAGTTTTGCGTCCCTTCTAGCATCGAAGCAATATGGGACGTGAAGCTATAGCTTAAAGTGGAATCGGAACCATATGAGCTTCCACCGTTGTGTAGATGGAATTATTGTATAAGTGCCGAACATTATTGGCTCGTAAAGGGTCTCCACTCCCGTAAGGCATGCAACTTTTGAATGTATAACATACTTCCATCTTGTTGAAACCATACGTCCTCAGGATTCACACGGTCCAGTTCAAACCACAAAAACTCTCTTAACATATTGCAGTAACATTCGCCATTCACTGTTAATGCGTTTCCGGTGTCATCTTCGAAGAAACGCGGCCCAATTACGCCCTCAGCTCAAATTCTACACCACACTGTCACTCGTTGTAGATGTAATGACTTCTTCATAATTACTTGAGAGTTTGCTGAGCACTAAATCCTGAAATTCTGTTTGTTCACGAAGTCGATCAACAGAAAGTGTGCCTCAGCACTGAACATTACTTTCTTGATGAAATTGTTGTACACTCTTTGTTTCGGAAGCACCTAATCTGCAGATGCGCTTTTCCTGATAATTTGATTTCAGTTGTTGTATCACTTGGATTTTAGAGACCCAAAAGTGGAGATCTTCCTTCAAAATTCATTGCATGATGGTTTCTTGAAATATTTAATTGTTGTGAACGTTGGCGAATAGATTTTAACGGACTTACAGCAACATTATCCCTGACGTTGGCGATATTTTGGGCAGAACGACTAACACGAGGACGCCCCGAGGGTTTAATGTCCAAAACCAAACCGGTTTTCTCACAAAGTTTAGCAATCATTCTCATCACAGTCGACTTATTAGTTGTATTACGTTAACCAAACATTGCACGGAGTTTGCAAACAGTCTCTGCAGAGCATTCACCTCTTTTGTAATCAGTTTTTACTATAACAACATACTGTTTCATCATGAAGCGCACCATTCCTACCCGTATAGAAAACATATGCTATTTGGCGCTCCATGACTATTATATCCACAAAGACAGATGAAAATCGTGTAACGTTCAGTGCTGCCAACTTACTAGAACAAAAATGGCGGGCATTTTGAAACTTGCGTTCTTTATGAGACTTACTTTTAATAGGACGATATTAACTACAACCAAAAACTGGGACAGGATGCTTCACTACAAGAGAACTCACCTGCGGTACTACGGGTTTCTGGTTCGATCCTAAGCCATGAGAGTTTGCGGTGGACAACATCCTGTCCGTGGGTTTTCTCGTGTCCTCCTACATTATCATTTTCATTGACTCATTAACATTTACTCTCACTATTCATCCGCCACATTTAGCCCACAAGACATAACCGTGAAACGTAAAACTGAAATTATATGATTCTTTACTCACGATTGAAGTGCTAGTACGTATTTTAGTTCTATTTTTGGTAGGTTTTTGTGGTTCCTTCTCGCTGGGATATGGCTGGAACGCATTTTTGGCACACTGGTTGCCAGGTTTTACTCGCAGTGCACAGCATTATAGTGGTTCAGATTTTACCTTGAACTGAAGGTCCACGTCTCGCACAGCTTTGGTGCTGAAAAAAACGCTAAAATTCAAGAAACGAACAAGAAAACAATTTTACAGCTTTTATGTCTAAAATCATTGTATGTATTACTTTACACACACACGCATTTATATATATATATATATATAGGATGGGCCATTTTAATCAATCCACGTAAATATCTGAAAAATGATAAAACATAGAAGAAATATTTGAAGTACACGTTATATATTGCTAAGGGGGAAAACCAATTCCGCCAAAAGTACCCCTCCACACACCCCGTAAATGGGGGTAACGGTGGGTAACTTTGAAATGTCAAATAGGAACATGGGTGGAGTAATACCTCGTTCGAAAGGTCTTGGAAAACTAAGTAACGCTGTACCAAAAGATGTTTCATATGGAGCACCAGTTTCAAAATGGCCGCAATGATATGGTTCGGAAACTCCAGTACCCGTAGTATGAAAACCATGGAAGGTAAATGAATGGAACAAAATTGAAATTCGTAAATATCATAGGGCATATCGAATCATGTGATCCCTGTGATCCCAGCGGCTTCCTTGAAGGGGTCTTATGGGCTAACTTCAAAATTTCAATGTCCGACCGGACAACGGTTCGGTCGTACGCTTGACCTACCCAATGCTGTTTGGAAGGTAGACTTCATGGATAGAGAATTGGTGCACTAAGTTAATGCGGATGGCTACAGTTACATTTTGATTAACTATTAGCACTCATGTCATATTGTGAGCTTGAGGGACGAAACAGTGTGTACGTATATCCCAGAAATGCTTTCCGAATAAGCAGCACGCATTGCATAAAAGTTTCTGTGGCGACGGAGATTAGCAAATTCACACGTTTGTAAGTTCCAGCAACTGCATTATTCGACAAATTCTTTAGTATAAAGTTCCTTCTGTTTTCGCATCAAATCACACTCAGCCATACAGATATGCATTACCATTCAAATAAAATTTCACCTTTTTAAAGTCACTACAGCGTCATTTTTACAAACAAATGTTTCAACCACACCATACCTATTTGTAGCGTAGCCTTAATTTGCGAATTAAAGTAGAGTTCTCATTTGAACTTTCACAGTTACTGTCCACCCCACTCACATACAGAGCGCAGGGAGAGATTATTTTGCAGGACTTGGATTTCTCTCTATACATTATGGCAATTTTACTCTAACATTTTTATCTCTGTTGTACCATTTTCGAGCCTTGGAACGCCTCCGTGGTTTTCCTATTTAATTTTCGTTATTTTCATTTATCTCTAACCGTATTCATACTATGGGCAATAGACGTTTTCTTAGACACAGTCACCATGTCTTGGCGATCATTTTGAAAACGGTGTCTCATGTCGAAAATATTCTTACAGGAGCTGTTTGATATTCATTTGTCTAACGTGATGTTACTCGCTTCAAGTTGCTATTTGAAATTTTCGAGTTGGCCCCGGATACCTTTCAGTGAAGTCACTCCGCCAAAACCTCTCGATGTGCCTTACGTCAGTTACTTACTCCAGTTTTTCTTCTGTTGATTTATTCCAATCGCTTTCATACTACGGGTACTAAACCTTTTCTCTGAGACGGATACTATGTTACGGCGGTCTTTTGAGAACACTGCCATTTCACCTCAATCGTTTTCTCCTGCAAGATGTTTGATTTTGTAAGATTTATCGAACGAGGTACCACTCGACTCATGTTACTATTTGAAATCTTGAAGTTAGTCCCCAAGACCCCTTCAGGGAAGCCGCTGGGATCACAGGGACCACACAATTCGATATACCCTATGATATTTACGTATTTCAATTTTGTTCCATTCATTTACCTTCCATGGTTTTCATACTATGGGTACTGGAGTTTCCGAAGAAAAATTTCTAATAAACATGGGTCGAGAAACGTCTCCTTTCAGAGTAATGAACTACCGAAAATTCGAAATATCATGTTTCAAAACATCCTGGCTTAGAAACTATAGGGCCTATCCCAAGCGGTTTAAGGAATTACACAGAAACTGGTATACGCTCTATCTAAATATTCATGTTTCAGAATTCACCGGTACCAGCGAAACGAACGCGTCGCTTTCACACTTCCTTTCACCGATAACGGAAGATGGTAAAACATGGCTATTTAGATAGAGAACATACTAGTTCCTGTGTAATTCCTTAAACCGCTTGGGGTATGTCCTATAGTTTCTAAGTTAGGGAGTTTTGAAAAATGATTTTTCGAATTTTCAATGGATCATAACTCTGAAAGGAGGCATTTTTCGGCCCATGTTTATTAGAACTTTTTTCTTTCATTTCGTATAAGGAATCGCCTCCCAAAATTTTTCGGTGGAGTTACCTACCACCCTGTTGGTGGACAACATCGAATCAGTGGATTTTCGGGTACATATATATAGTGGCCCAAAAGTAGGTATACAGTACCGTACTGATCAACTCATTGAATTTTATATCATTTCTTAATGTTATTGCTTAGTTTCTTTATTATTTGCTCTTAAAGCCTTTTACTTATACCTTAATCTCAGAACAGTGGAAGCAAATAATCCCATAAGCTAGTATGTTATACTTGATCAATGCAGAAGTGTAAACCTACTTTTGGGCCACTCTATATATGTACCCGAAAATCCACTGATTCGATGTTGTCCACCACGAACTTACATGACTGCTGATCGACACTAGAGGTAAGGGCTCTATCACCGTGCTCCCCCCCCCCCACGTAGCAGATTCAGTTGTATGGCGCTTTCCAATGGTAAGTGGGGCCCTGGTTCAATCTCAGGCCTCGACAAATGTGTTATCTGGTGAATAAACACCTTTGTGTTTGTTTTCTCGAGATTTTCTCCTTTCCTCTTTTTCGTCATTCTACCATTATTGTCGAACTCTGAATGACGTCACTCTTTCTTAACCTCGTTTCATGATCGTGGGACGTTCAACTGAAATAATCCTAATTTTTTTTATGAATAAAAATTCAATTTCAAGTTACTGTATATTGACCTGAAACAATACTATTTTACGTAGCACTGACTTTTTTCCTTTCAACCAATTAGCACAAATATGTGAGGTATTCCTGTTCATCCCAAATCCCTGTTGTGTACTGTAATTCCAAATACTATTTTATTACATAACAAAAGTATATTTTTATAAATGTCATCATACTCTAAATAGTCACGTGCAAGTAATCTGTGCCACTTACACCCACATTTGAATTATCTACCAACTTCACTAAAAACACCAACTCCTTACAACAATCTCATTTCCCAGAATAACGATTCCCAGTGAACTCTCTTTATATTGCATTACATCACAGCGCCATTACGTCATATTCAGCGAATCATATATAATCCGTTTATCTGTTGATCTGAGGTATAAGGGTACCTGAAAGACTAAGTGGTTTAGCACCTAATAAGCTTCCTCGGAAATAGAAATGCAGACATTCCACATTTGCAATTTGTGTTTGAAATAATTGTTGTAAATCCTCCAAAGGTAGCAAGAATATAAGAATAGAGTTTTTCTAGTAAGATAACAATATCGCATGAGGTGCACAGAGACTAAGTGGTAGAGCGCTTACCTTTGGTTCACGAGGTCCCTGCTTTGATACCTGGCCAAATAACCTTGTGGTTTACAATATCGTGTCAATGGGTTTTCTCAGGGTACTAACGTTTCTTCCCATATTATTATTCGATCAATTCTTCTATCACCATTCACATGAATGAATCATCTGTCTCCATTAACCTAAAGGGCATAATCGTGAGACGTTAAATATAAAAATTGCATAAGCTTTATTCTCCCCGTGCGAGGAAATGACATTTTAGTCAGTTTTTTTAAATATGTGTGGCCAGATAAATTTTCTTCTAGACGGGTATTACACAACAGCAAGAGTGGATGTAATTGCTTAAAGTAAATGTGGTCAATTTATAATTTACTTGTATTGCATTAGTGGAGTACAGTGGCTGAATTGTGAAGTGCTTACCTTTTGTGCGTAGGGTCCTTGGTTCGATATCCGGCCAAGTAATTTTGTGGTATACAACATTCATGTTCGTGGGTTTTCTCGAGTCACTCCCGCTTTCTCCCACTTCCTCACTCCACCATTTATTCCATTATCATTCACTTGTCTTAACCATCGCCAACCTTAGCCTGAAACAACGTAATCGTGGGACATTAAACTGAAATATTTTCATTCATGTTTTTCAAAACAATACCGGGAGTATCAAAGTCTGGAATCGGGTATCCCAGTAGTGAACAAAGAATGAAAAACTGGAAAAAACAGGAAATTTGTTGGAAATAGGTAGTTTCCATTCTAAAATTTGCTTTAGAGTCGTACAGCCGTTTGCGTTCCACACTGCTAATACGGCTTATTATTAAATGAAAAGTAACGTTTTCAATTCAAAAGACCGTTCGACCGGAACGTAATTGCACAAAATAATGACACGGCGAACGTTCACAACGCTATCTGAAGAGAAAGCTTCGAATTTGTTTCTCCAAAATGCTGTATTGTACGATGCTTTTTTCATTTAATAAAGGATGCCTTCCCAGTGTGAAATCGAAACAGCTGGTGCGATATGAAAAACTCCATAATTCTAGAACGAAAAAGCACCAGTTTATGAACGTCAATTTTTCACTCTTTTCTCTCTTTCGCATCTTTATTGGTAACATGGAGGAGGCACTGTTGCTCAATGGTAGCGCAGTTATCTCTCGTGCATGTTATCCCTGGATCGATCTCCGGCCACGTAAGTTGGTGAGGACAACAGCGTGTCCTTGGATTGTCTGCAGGTACTCCCGTTTCCTCTTACACATCATCATTCCACCAATTTTTCCATCATCATTCAGTTGACTTAGTCATCAGCTCCCTTAGCCTAAAGGGGACATTAATCATGGGACATTAAACTGATTTGTATACATATACAGGGTGTTTCAAAACAACACCGACAACGTTTGGGATTCCTAACACCAAGATAAGCCGAAAAGTAGAGACCAACCTGGATGCACAAAAGCTTCCTTTCGGAGTTATAGGCTGCCGAAAACATGAAAAACTGAACTTTAAATTCCATACCTCCAATACTACGAGACCTACCTTAGTCTGGTCAAGACTTCACTTATGAACTAATATGTGTGCTACCGAAAAATGCATGTTTCAGAATCCAGCAATACTCATGCAACAATTTTTATAGAGAGAGTTTGGGCTACAGGCATATAATTTGATGTACTCACCAACTACCTCTATAAAAATTGTTACGGAAGTACCGCAGGATTTTGAAACATGGATATATGGATAGGGCACATATTAGTTCCTAAGTGAAGTCTTGACCCGACTACGGTATATCCCATAATATTGGGGCTATGGATCTTTAAAGTTCAGTTTTTCATGTTTTCGGCAGCCTATAACTCCGAAAGGAAGCAAAGGGACCCAAATAACTCATATATAACTCATAACTCATATAACTCATATATGATTATATATAACTCAAATATACTGTATTATACTCTTGAGTTGTATCAATATTTTGTCTAATGTAAGCATATTTGTTATGAATAGGAACTACCCCTATATTGCTGCAACCCAACAATATATATAAGTGTGTTGCCTATGAGGATGGGCATACCGGAAAGAAATGACATTATTTCCTTATATTCGAGTGCAGCCGAAAAATACTCATGCCATTTGGACCAACAAACTGCGATATTACGTAGCTGTGGAAAACTAAAATCCTAAATTATCAAGGAACATGCCTAACATACGCTTTAAAAAATTGCTGGCCATAGGAATGATTAAATAAAAATATTTCATCAAGGTTTTGTAATGAAAAGAAGAGACACTATTACTATTACAAGCGAGAAATAGTCTACACCATTGTTTGTTTAAGTAATATTATGAATTGTGGTAAGGATATTTGTCATCAAACTCATATAAATCTGAATGAAAAGTTTAAATAAAATTATAGTAAACACCCTTGAAAGTTTCAGGGTTTGAAAATGATTAGTTAAATAAAAAAGTAATACTAGCATTATTTTTATTACTTAACAGAACTGCTCTTTCACAAACATTAACAAACTTTTGCACTTTACTCTTTGGTTGTGGGATCAGCGGTAGACAGACAGGATGCAACGGAAATCTCAGAGAAGAATGTGCAGTGCAGTGGGCAGTTGTGGAACAATACTTCTTTCACAACCTTCGAATTCAAAGGAATTTATGATGAAATTTCAACGACAATGCACTTATCCAGAAATTTTAATGCAGAATAAAATCAAATATTAAAAAAATGTCTTGTTTCTGTGACAATGATTTTTTTTTTTTTTTTTTGCTTTCTTGACAATTTTCAAAAACCTCGAAACTATTAATCCCTTTAATCGAGATGTTTCCAGTAGTTACTTCCAAATGATTTCTTCTTTCTTATTTTTTATCTGGAAGATGGAAGAATCATCTATAGATTCAGAAGATTGAGTCTTTAGGCGTAGTTCGAGAAGGGATACGTTGTTTTCATTAAGCGAATCCATAGACGCTCTCCCCGATTTTGCATTGTCCACTTAACCCTACATTGCCACTGTGTGTCAAAATTATATGCAGCCATGTTTTTTTTTTTATTAACATTCTCTCACAACGCATACGCTTTCCGCCACCAACAGTGCTTCCACTAGTTAGTTGACGCCGTGAAGCTTGCGTGTGGCAGCGTTTTGTGCTTGTAAATTTCACGTATCGGTAGTATTAGTGGTATAAGAATGCATAGTAGTAATCTAGCATTAAAGGGGTTTATTTTATTAATTATTCTTTTTAGAAATTATATTTTTTTTATCTTTATATGTGCGTTTCAGTTCAAACCAAGCATACATTCATATTAAACTTTTTATAACGTTCTACATGTGTAATATGTAATTGCTTGTTTCTTTGATACAGCAGCAAATTTTATTATAAAAATCGCAAAATGACTTTCAAAAGACTACGAATTGAAGGGTGTGAGGCAAGAACATGGTAACCCACAATTTTGCAATTGCTGCGTTTTGCAGCACCCGATAGAGAGCAGCTCATACCGCTTCGTTTAATCTTGTCCGTTTAATTCTTCATGTACAGTCTTATGTAGAAAAAAAAAAAGCTTTCCGACTTTGAAAATGAATTGTGCAGCAGAAGACCTTTATTATCTTAAAATAGTAAAATTGTCGGTTACTATGTTCTTGCCTTATACCCTTCAATTACCAGAATATTACTTTATAAATTAAAATATTGAAGACACCAAACGCATGGAACTACGAATTTTGTATACACCTAATCGCTTTGCAAGTGGGAGCTATTAATGAGTAAACTCAGAAGTAATAAATTAAAAGATGCAAAATAAGTAAATTTTTTCAGTTTAACGCCCCATGATTATACCCGTTGGTCTAAGGGAGACGGATGACTAAGACAAGTGAATGGTAATGGAAGATTTAGTGGAATGAGATTGTTGGAGGAGACAGGAGTACACCGAGAAAATCCACAAACACGATGTAGTACGTAAAGAAGTAACGTGATTCTATTTTTAACCCTCGAGAAGTCGCGCTGAAAAAGTAACGCGAGTACTCGCGTGCGGTCAAAAGGACCGCACGAACATAATGTGTTGCAAATATCGTTTTAAACATTTTTCTTGTATTAGAAATGTAATTTTGTATATTTTCTGATTAAGAGGGAATAACATTTTTATTATTATAATAAGTTTTACAGTAATAACTATTAGAGGAATCTACAATTAGACTGTATTTTTTTTTATTTCTTATTTGGAATAAAATGTTTTTTTTCGTTACATATTTCTTTAGATAGATAGCTACACACTGGTTTTATCGAAAATTCTAAATCTGATGACGATCTTTTGTTTTTGTCAACTCTGGTTCGTCTAAAATTAGAATTGCAATAGTAAATTAGTAAAAAATATACTATATAAACATAACACTAAAACAAAGCTTTACAGCGCATTTTACATTCAATTAGAGCTCACTCGTAGCTAAGCGGTTAGCATACACGCCTCTGGCATGGGACTTCCAGCTTCGATTCCCAGTGGGAGCTTATGTGGTTCGGATCCCACGTTAAGAAGTAGGTCCACGTCTTGCATAGCCTTGATGCTGAAAAGGGCGCTAACTTGAAATCAAATCAAATTTACATTCAACTATTTTACTTTCCTGTTATTTTGAAACTTCGCCTATACAGCACTACATTGAATTATTTTAGGTTATCTTCAAATTTACTCTGTTCTACACTTCGTCGTCGCTTATTCCGTCCTCTCCTGCTCTGACTACATTCGGGGAATCGCTGGTCATTTCTGGGTTTAAGATCTTCAGATTCGCCCGCAGACTCCTTACTTCACCTTTCGTGTTCACTCACTTATATATATCACTTATTTGTTCTGATCTTCATCAGACAAAGCTTTCACGAGATCATCTCGGCTGATTTATCCAAAAAGTTCATTCCTAACATTTCCCTCCGTTGTTTTAGCTGTTCATTTCTAATTTCTCTTTTTTCATATTTGGTATCAGTTCGTTAACTCTGTCGACCTCTCTTCCGTCCATGAAAATAATATTTATGTTTATAAAGCTTAAAATATCCCCAAAGCAAAGGTCACTTGCAGAGCGAAACACTGAGAAAAAACGTTACACGGTTAGTTGCGCGCGGTGGAAAGGACCGCAGAATCACTAAACAATCACTAGTAGTTAAACGAAACAAAGGATAACGCAGTGATTGGGCAGGAATGTTCGGGAAGGTGAGGGGGAAGATTAGCTAGACGGAGGAGCCTGTCGGACAAACAGAATGGACACACGATCAAAAATAATTTCCCTGCGCTGCTTTTGACCGCGGCGCGACTACTCGAAGGTTAAAAATATGCTTCACAAGTAGAAGTGTATTTTTCGTATAGCTCTTCATTATAAAATATTTGGGCGCCATAAGAAGTGTTAATTTAATTCAATCAAAGACATTTAACTTAGAAATGGTGTGAAATGGACAGCGTATAATTATATACATAGCTTAATTGTTCGTTGTTCACTAGTTTAAAAGCGAGTCTTTGAAGTAAAAGAATAAAACTTCGTTTGCAAACTGAACGATACCCACTGAAGCTAAACTATTAGCGATAACCCATGTTGATGATAAGAACTGTTTCCGTAAGTCATTTGTTGAAGATGTTCAGAGTATGCGATTTTCTTCAACCTCTAAAATTAAATTTTTGATATAATAAGCTTGTAGAACATGGGTGCAAATTGACGAAATATTTTGCTGTCATTGAAGGTAAGCAAGTGTACAGAATTCAAACAAAAAGAAAATTAACTAGTAGGTGAAAAAAATGATTCTAAAGTTTCACCCAAAGTAAGCAAGTTAAATCAAATAGTGTAATTGTTTCTTATCTTTATTTCTTTTTAAATAACAACAAAAAAGGAAACTGTTTTCTTACTTGAGAGAAAAAGTACAGTAGTTAGAAATACTATTATATATTATAAACAGTATTATTGAATGACAACTTTGCGTTCAAAAACGTGTGGTCCAGCTTTAAGACTTCCAAATTATGCTGTGCATAAGTATAGGAATAATCACACAGCAATTCTATTGGGTCATTGACAGGCATCAGAACAAACCCGGTAAGAGATAGAAGGAAATATCTTCGTGACACATTTCACCCTCGCAAAAATTAGGTTCCAGTCCTGTGACTATCTCATTATTAAAACTCAAAGTGATAAAAAGCGGCTATTTCTTTTCGTACCCGAAACTAAGAGAAGCTTCGTGGACAGTGAAATTTAAAATTTTAATAATTTTAAAACCAGCCCTAAAGATTTTGTGTATTTTCGTTAACCAATAATTGGGTAATCATCCTAATAAAAAAATGTTAATATTTTTCTTCTTAGTGGTGGGATCTAGAGGGAGCAGTTTTCTTCAAAAAGTTTCCCGAAGAATCCTATCACAATTTGGGTGAGTTTTCATAAATAAATGTTTCTGTAATAACTTAATGGCATGATTCAATCTAAGGTATGAGACTGAGAAAAGTCAGTGTTTCGTATAATTTATTTATTTCATAACTAGCTGAATATCCATTCTTCGCATGGGGGCTGTAGTTGGAAGTCAACGCCTCAGGGAGTATCACCATTCATTTCAGCTACCGCGAAAACTATGGATTTGACACTAATATCGGTCATTTTGAGCAATGTTTACATGTCTCGGTGTCACCTCCAGTAACCCCCGGGCACGCGTACCATGGTAGCTGAATTTGGAAGTCATCGCTAATGGAAGTGTCACCATTGATCTCAGCAACCGCGAATACTATGTCTTTGACACTAATATCGGTCATTTTGGATTACTTTTACATGTCTCGGTGTCTCCTTCCCCGGTGACCCCGGCCCACAGCCGAATAGGGTGAATTTGGACGTTAATGAGATCGGAGTTTCATCCTTGATCTCAGAGGCCGCGAAAACTATGAATTCGACACTAATATCGGTCATTTTCTACTACGTTTAAATTTCCCGGTGAACGCGCCCTGAGATCCCCCGGTTCGAGTTTTGAAAAAACTTTCCGCCTTGATCTCGGGCCTGGACCAAAGTATCCGTGACAAAAATTTGGTAAATCTCGGTGAAATTGTCTGGTCCCCACATTGGTCCCGGTAAACGCCTCTTCTGAGACCCCTGGTTCAAAATTAAAAAACAAACGCTTCGTCTTAATCTGGGGCCTGGACCAAGGTACCCGTGACCAAATTTTAGTAACTCTGGGCCCACTCGTCTGGTCCCCAAGCCGCGCACAGACAGACAAACAAACATAAACATACTCTTTATTTTATTTATATTAGATGACCTAAAGTACGCAAATTAACATCACTCCAAACCTCTTAAATATTGTGAGCCTTTTCAAGTTTTAAGTCGCTTGAGTTAACATTACTATCCTATCTCTTGTATTTTTTTCTAACAAAACATTGTGGCAACACTGTAGCAACGAGGCAAAACAGAAAGAAAATAACAGAACGAGCGAGTCCCTTTGTGCATGTGATTGGAGATTCCACCACGTGCAGAGTCTGTCCAATGAGTGTCTGTGTTGAGAGTTATCCCTTCTCCAACTCCCTCGTTCTCCTACTGACCCATATATTTCAGCAGCAAACCAAGCTTTTCTAGTCCCTGATTTTTTAAAACTCTTTTTCTTTTCTCATAGAAAACGAAACTGGAGACAACCGCTCTACTGTCACAGACTGATTAAAGAAAGAACTCAAGTGACCATCCACTTCATATATATATATATATATATATATATATATATATATATATATATATATATATATATATATATATATATATATATATATATATATAAATGTTTCTTCATTTCATTTGTACTCTGCCTTTGGGAACTTTTTTGTTTCAAATACAAAAGTCAAGTTGAAATTCTGTTGTGAAAACTTGTTTTTCCATATTCTCTCTTTGAAGAATTCACTGTTTGACATAAACGAAATGTAAATTTACTTAGAAAGATGTGGACATGACATATGTATTTTCTCTATTTTTTCATTATGTTCTGCAAGTTGTGGCACAAAGATTTTCAAAAAGTTCACTATTCTAGAAAAACTAGTTAGTAAAAACATGTAAGAACATGCAAGATTTATTTTCTTAAATTTATGGTATTATATACGAGGAATGATCGAACGTTACGCTTGCAACGACTAGAGTAACTCTTTTACAGCCCTGACCTAGCCCCAGTGGCTTTCACCTTTTCCCTGTTCTAGAGGGGAAAAGGATAACCATCATTATCTGATATGTGGTTGTTAAAATCGTTGTCTCACGGTGATTACGAGAACTTGACTCGAATTTCTATGCAAATGGTATAGGAAACTTTATCTGCCGCTGTGATAAACGGTTGAACAAAAGTTGTGATTACAACAAAGTTAAGTGCTCTTTGTCATCAGATGTGTTGATTTTTCAGATACGTCTCACACGTAAACCATAACAAGTTTTGTAACTTTTTATTACAGTAAAACCTCTACTAACGGACACCTCTGTAAAGCGGACACCTTCCGTAACGGACATATTTTGTAGTCCCCAAACACTGTAATAGGAAAAAAAAAACATATTGGCAAACCTCTCTAAAGCGGACACTCTCTAGTACGGACACGGACAGTCTTTTCTGTCTTTTATAGGTATTATTTACCTCCGTATTACGGACACTTTCTCTAGAAACAAGTTGAAAAGTTCATTAAAAATACATTTTTAGTAATTCATACATGTGTCGCCAAGGAAGCATTATGACAGCACTTTGCCTTCTCAACTGTCTGCTTGCAATTCAGACGAAGCGCCTCTGTTTAACAACACACTCATGTATTTTGCTTGCATCCCACTCCCACCCAAGCTGTTTTAGCTGTGTTAGTGATTGATAATTGTCCGCCGTTTGAGATGACATGTTATTCTACTGTCCCGCTGGAATCTCTAACCAAGCAAAAGACAAGTTTGGTATTTTTTGCCCGCGGGCACGCATATTGTCCCAAAACAGACGCTACTAGATTGTAATCAACAACAAACGAAAGCGACATACTGAAAATGTAGTAAAGTGAGAAGTGTAAAGTGCAGAGAACTATAACATCTTATTTCCATGTTATCCTTCGAACATAGAGTATTGGATGGCGGAGGATAATGCGGGTACAGTAACATTTTGGCATCTTTCGTAAATATATGATTGATGCAAAAAATATTTGTTTCGAATTGCATATTACCTTGTTTACTCATTTACGTAAGAAAATATTAAAGCCTCCCTAAGGCTGACACCTCTCTATAGCGGACATTTTTTTATTACCCACGGCTGTCCGCTTTAGAGAGGTTTCACTGTATTATTATTATTATTATTATTATTATTATTATTATTATTATTATTATTATTATTATTATTATTATTATTATTATTATTATTATTATTATTATTTAATTATCCCTCGTAAAAGAGTAGAAGTGAGTTACTCTTTAACGCTCAGCCTATACTGCTATAGCTAGAAACGTGAAAATTGGACAGACAAATTCTTTTATCATAACAAAATACAAGAAAGGATTCACACGTATCCTAGGCAGCGTAAATTGAAATCCAGTTTTTTTTTTTTTTCAAGAAGAAAAAAAGGTATTTGAGAAATTCCTTTCACAAAAGGGAACATTTTTATCTCATTTTTTTGCTATATTGTTCTTTAAGGTTTCTGAATGTATAGGAGGAACTCTGCTGGAATATGTGCAAGGATTCTTGCAAACGGGAAAGCTTCTGGTAGAAATCACAATGCAAAATTATTCGTGTCTATAAAAGCAAAAATATACAGGGTGGCTCAAAAGTGTGCATACACCCCTACATTGATCAAGTATAACATTCTAGTTTATGGATTTATTTGCTTCGACTGTTCCGGGCTTAAGTTATAAGTAAAAAGATGTTAAGAACAAATAATAAAGAAACTAGATCTAACTGTTTGGTAACAATACGAAATAATATAAAACACAGTTAGCTGATCAGTACATGACTGTATACGTACGTTTGGGCCACCCTGTATAATTAATCTCTTTCACTCACTTATACTACAAAATTAGCAATTATGGAATATTTCGTTCCAAAAAGAAGCCGTTAAGAGTCAATTAAAAAAAAACATATAGAGAATGAAATGTTCTCTTTTGAAAATAAGCTCCTAATTTCACGATTTAAAAAATCTTTGAGCTTAACGTCCTGCAATTATGACTCTTAGGCTGAGAGAAATGATGATTAAAGCAAGTGAATAAAGATGAAAGAATTAGTGGAATGATAAAGCGAGAGGAAACAAGAGAAAACAGAGAAAACTCACGGACACGATGTTGTCCACCACAAACTTACTTGGCGCGGATCAAACCAAGGACCTCAGGGAAGCGCTCTACCACTGAGCCACGGTTCCCCTGAATTTCTCAAAATGTTAAAGATAAAACTCGGTATATGAACTTTTCGTTAAAAATAACTGAACATGTATTTGAACATTTTCAAAACTTCTGCTTCTATAGGGAAAAGTTTACACTTTCTATAACATGACTCGCATCCAAATTTCCTAAAATATAATTCCCATTAAAAAAATAAATAAATAAACTCCTAAATGAGTATTTGCTTAATTTGGAGGCGTGAAATTTTGTACTCGAACTCTTGTTTTAACAATATCGGAAATTTCTTTCCTAAAAGGCAGCAAAATAATATTCAAATTTTAAATTCTTCATTGAAAAATTGCCCAGTGTTCAGAAAAGTGGATGTTCTGAGATTTGGTTTATAAGCATTTTACCGGAACCCAGCAAATGCACATACGTGTTATAATGGGCAATATTTTGAGTTCTTCTTTCTACATTTCTCATATAGAATTAGTCTGAACTCAAAGTCTTGTATGGGACTAAGTTGGGGTACTGTTAAGGAAGCACCTCGAATCTTCTTTCTTTCCTTCTAGGTAAAACATTTAGAACGCTAAAAACACGTATTTAATTACTTCAAATGAGGGATTCAAACACCAAGCTTCATGTCTCTAACGATAAGGATTTGATTATATGGATATCTTATAATAATAGTTGCAACTCCCATCTCGTTCTCTCCCTACCCCTTTCCTTCCGTTCTACGTAAGATATCTAAAAATGCTGAAAAGTATGTTTAATTATTTTAAATGAAGGACACAAACATCAAGTTTCATGCCTCTAACTATAAGGATTCTGATCTTTACCCCTTTTCTTCCCTTCTAGCTAAAAGTCTAAAAACAGTCAAACGCGTGTTGAATTGTTTTAAATGAAAGAGAATCCAAAAACAAAATTTCATGTAGATAATCTTAACGATTCTGAAATATGTATATACTATTATAATAACTGCAATTTCCATCTCTTCTTCTTTTTGCCCATTTTTTCTTCCTTTCTAGGTAAAGTATCTAAAAACACTGAGACACATATTTAATTAAATTTGATGAGAATTCCAAACGCCAAGTTTCTTGTACCTAACCTTAAGGAAATTCGAAACATTAATACCCTATAATAATAGCTGTAACTGTGTGTTATTTTATTGTTTTCTTTTTAGAAAACATTGAAGTAATTCGGAATTTAAGAAAAAAACTGCACAACTGATGTGACGGATCCTGGACAAATGAGAGCTTAAGTTAGCCTATCACGTTACAGTACTCAACTTAAAATTAAATTGAATTAACAAAAGAAAAAGAAAAAAACGCCTTGAATACTAGTAAATCACTATTATCTGGCTTTATTAGAAGTAAGACTGCAACACGATATATGTATGAGTATTTCTTTATCCTTTCTTTCAGTCTATAACAATACAAAAGAGTCTTGAACATTTTAAGTCCTTCGCCACAAGGAATTGGCTTGAAGTGGATTATACTTTTTACACGCGATCCTCTAAAAGAAGATTGTTCTCTCTTTTGAGAAAAGTTTCAAGAGAACGACGCAATCAATACATTTGTCGTCTTCGTCTTCCATCTTCTTTGTAGTTTTTTTTGTTCAATACCAGAACCTTCCGCACCAATTACTCACTTAAGTGTGATTGTGACAGTTCGTCTAACAATAGTACTACTATTACAACTCACGTCCGAAACAGAACTCACGTACTTCCGGGAATAGGGCAAGTCAACATCTTTTTCTTTCTAATCTCTCTCTCTCTCTCTCTCTCTGTGTGTGTGTGTATGTTTGTGTGTGAGTGTGTTTCTTTCTCCCCACACCCTCCCTTCTTTTTATGTCCCTTACTACTCATCCGGTGGAGATGTTTCATGTATTTTAAGTTGGAGAATATCTTCCACTTTTTAGAAAGTTTTAATCGTTATTCTTATCTTGTTCGTTTCGTCAATTCGCTAGACATTTTCATGTTTAGAAATGTCAGTGTTTGTTCCTCTCTTTCTCTCTTTTTCTTTTTATCTGTGTCTCTCTTTTCTGAATAAATATTCTATATTTTGATATGCTACGTATATTTCCCGTTAAACGTACAAAGAATGATAAGTCTGTTCCAGATTGTTCTTATAGTAGAGTAAAAAATAATTATACTGAAGTACTGTTCTCAATTGCGTTTCATTTTTATTATTGTAGTCATATATCTTGCACAAAAAAGTACCGTTTACGAAACTGAAAACTTTCAGTTTTATACCGCACGGTTATGGTCTGTAGATTAAAGAAGACAAATGATCAGCAATAATTAATAATGATGAAACAAAAAAGTTAAATGAAATGAAATCTTTAAGTTTTACGTCCCACGGTTATGCCGGTTAGGCTAAAGGAGACGGTGATGATGAGAGATGAGTGAAATGGTGGAATGAAGAAAGTGGGAGGAAACGGGAGAACCCCGAGAAAACCTACGAGCACAGTGTTTGTCCACCACAAAGTCCAAGTGATGAAACAGTTCGTGTAATACGAATGCAGGTAGAGACGGACGAAATCCCGAGAAAACTCAAGTACACAATTTTTTTCACCATAAATGCTCATGACTTGGTAT
The DNA here is from genome assembly GCF_964235325.1 of Thermobia domestica. Taxonomy (NCBI): domain Eukaryota; kingdom Metazoa; phylum Arthropoda; class Insecta; order Zygentoma; family Lepismatidae; genus Thermobia; species Thermobia domestica. The sequence continues at coordinate 141,553,849 of NC_137470.1, forward strand.
CGAACGAGGGACCCCTCAAACTAGAGACGAAAACTACACCAGTTTTGTTCTTAAAAACATCTTTGTTACACAATTTTAATTTTCTAGCAATTTTCGTGACTACCAAACTCGAAAAGGACACGAACGCAGAAATATCGAGGACAGTTCGAAACATGCAAACTCTTCAGAGGGATTTAAATCGTCGGATGGATAAACCTGTCGTAGTTTGAAGCCGAACGAAAGACCGCTGAGCCATCATGCCCCCTAAGAATTGTATAAGAGTTTTTTTTTTTTTTTTTTTTTTTTTGTAGCAAGAAAAGCATGTTCGATCCCAGATAAATGTAGAGTCTACATGTTGTAAGTACGAAAGTTCCAACTGCAGCTCCTTGTTTAGTACAGACTTTTTGTTGAATACACAAAAAGCATTAATCCAAATGCTATTTTATATAGCGATATGCTGCGTGATATGATGTATTTTGCTCTCTGAAACGTATATCTTCCATTCCGAAAGTGCGAATGGGGAAAAATGACATGAAATTAAATCTTACTGTTTAACGTCCCACGTTTATGCTCTTTTTGACTAAAGGAAACGATGAATAAGGCAAGTGAGTGATGATGGAAAAAATGGTAGAATGGGAATGTGGGAAGAAACGGGAGTACCATCATCATATGTGCACCATAGCAAAATACTCCTACCCTTCTTCCTTCTGTTCTATTTATTTATTTATTGTATATTGAACACAACAGGTATATACACATTGACAGTGTTCAGTAGTATACATAAACGATTACATTAAATAATATCTGTTCTACATGCTAAACTATGTTGTCAAAATATTTTTTTTTAAATGTATATTAAATATATCTATCGTAGGGTACCTTATTTGGACACTATTATATATTGTGAACATTCTCCTAATAGGCGATATATTTAGTGCATTAGTATGCTGGGGTGGTTCATGAAATGTTTGTAGCTGCGAGCGCATTTTCCTATTCGGAACATGAAGGGTCATTTCGGACACTACAGAAGTAAATAATGCACAAGAGTGGTTTCCGGTTTATGGCTTTCAATGCAACTTACACGAATTCCTTGGTCATGTAACTTAATCTAATGTTGTGGCGTCCGAAAGAATATATTCAATTGATTTTTGTTATAGTTCACTGTAAATACTGTTATGATTTCTTTTGTTACTTATATTTCATTTGAATTCTGTGAAGATAATTCAATGAATTAACAAATGGAACAATTTGTACACTTGTACACTTATGATTTTGATAAGAAATTCTTTTATTCAAACCGTAACACTAGTTTTTGTTCTAATGTTAATTATTGTATTATGTTCTGAATATTGTCAATATTTTAATCTTAATTTATATTATATCCTCTTATTTGATCCTTTTTTATGTAAAAAGAGCAATATGTAAATGTCATACCCTTTTCACATTTTTTTTGCCTGCTAAAATAATATAAATTTTATTAAACTCCAACTTATATTACGTATCATTGGCCACCAAAGGACCTTAAAATTAAATTACATCTATGTCGTAATCTGAATGTACCCTTATATTATCGACGTTAAAGTATATAAATATTTGAAGTAAAAATTAATTAAAAAGTTGAGATAAAATATAAAATAATGTTGTTGTACAAGTAAAATATGAGATATGATTATGCAAATTGTAATTTTTATATATATATGAGGGTCATCCAGAAACTCAAGTACTTAGTATGTAATAGTTAACGGCCCAAGATTTCTCTTTTTATTAAAAAAATAATAAAAAATAAAAAGGTTCTATAGTTCAAGGCGCCATATACAACGATACTTGTATTTCAATCTTTACTTGTATTTATGGGCAGAATTTATTTTTAAATTATGCAGAAGCTGTTTAAGAAAAGAAGAAGAAGAATATGAAAAAAGGATATAGATGTACAGTAATTTCTATTTCAGTTTATATACGTTGCTATTTTGTCAATATAGTAATTCGACGATGTGAAATTGGTTGTCACAGCCACCTCTGGTGCTTGGGGTCCCGGGTTCGATCCCAGCTCCCGCTAAGTGAACTTTGTGGTGGACAAACACCGTGCTCGTGGGTTTTCTCGGGGTTCTCCCGTTTCCTCCCACTTTCTTCATTCCACCATCTCACTCATCTCTCATCATCACCGTCTCCATTAGCCTAACCGGCATAACCGTGGACGTAAAACTCAAAGATTTCATTTCATTTCATTTTGGTTGTCACAGCAACAAAAAGATAAATAGATGTAATTTCGGATCCATCTTGTGTAAGCTACATGAACAATTCTAAGGAGTGTAATTTATTAATTTGTTATGTGCTTTAATAAAATGTAATATTTAAATACAGTACGTAAAATGTTTTACGGTGATTTGCCGTAGTCTTGCTTCTATAAATATACAAACTGAGGACATTTGAATAACGACGTTAGTTATAATATAAATTGGTGATTCATTCAGAACATTATTCGGTTTTCCAACTGTAGTCGTTATAAGTTCAAGATATTTTTCGTATCGAGGGTAGATCCCCGTGTCTTTATATATTAAAAAGCTAACAAATTTTGATTAAATTGCTTCTAATTGGTGTGTATATTTTTGTGCACTAGGATTCCATATTATGAACGCGTATTCCAATTTGGTACGTACATATGCATCATATAGAATTTTAAGAACATTAGTGTTCTTGAATTCACTTCCAAGTCTCATTACAAACCCGATATTTCTCTAAGACTCCTTTACAATTCGATTTAGATGTGATCTCAATCTAGGTTACATATCTAAAAATGCTTAAACACACGTTTAGTTATTTTAAAATGAAAAGCCCAAACATCAAATTCTATGTCTCTTGGGGACATGATGGCTTAGTGGTAGAGTGTTTATCTTTGGTCTGGTTCGACCCCCGGCCCAGAAAGTTTGTCGTGGACAGCATCGAGTCCGTGGACTTTCTGGGGATACTCCTGTTTCCTCTGACATTTTCATTCCAACAATTCATCCATCATCATTCACTTGCATTGTTCATCTGTCTCCCTTAGCCTGAAGGACATAATCGTGGGACGTTAAACTGAAAAATTTCATTTCAAGATTTTCATATTTTTAGCTTAAGGGATTCTGAGATATAGACACCAGATTATAATAATTGCAAACACCATTCCTGTTTCTTTTCCCTTCTTTACTTCTGTTCCACAAGAAATATAGAAAAGCGATGAAACACGTATCTACTTTAAATAAACAAATATCTAAATACCAACTTTGACATATTTAATGTTAGAGATTCCGAGTTGTTGACTCCTAGTAAAATGCTTGTAATTCCATTACTTTTTCTTTCTGCCCTCTTTTCATTCTTTCCTTATCAAATGTTTTTAAAAAATCGCTTAAACACTATCTAATTATTTTAAATGTGAACCCTAAATATTAAGAGATTGTTGGATATAAAATAAAATGAAATCTTTAAGTTTTATGTCCCATGGTTATGCTGTCTATGCGAAAGGAGACGGTAATAATGAAAAATGAATGAAATGATGGAATGAAGAAAATGGGAGGAAATGGAAGAACTCCGAGTAAACCCACGCAAACGGTGTTTGTCCACCACAAAGTTCACTGAGCTGGGATGGAACCAGTGACCCTAAGCACCAGAGATGAACGCTCTACCACTGAGTTATCTTCAAAATAGAGACATGTAAACTTGTTCAATTCGGAGTAGAAAATTTGTAATTGCGTATAAATACGACGCCCGGATATATGGCATAAAAACTGCGGTGCTACAACACAAACTAACCTGTGCTAGTTGGGCACTAAGCCTGAATGCTATCTAATCAAGTCAGAGCAGGGCGAAGTTGGTGAGCCAGCACGATAGCTCAGGGGTGCTTCCAAAGGAAGCAGACGCTTCAGCGACGACGAGTACGCGAGTAAGCAAGGCTAGTGAAAACGGATGGGTTTTGGCAATGACAGGAGTTTCAACAGCACTCTTCATAGTTTCATAAACACGAATGCACAACAAACAGTAAAACATTTTTCGAAGTCAAACTACTTCCTTCGAGAAAAGTCCCTTTCGTAGAAGCCACAATTAAAATATGATTTTCTTTTCTATGTATTCAATTCGTTTCCAGACTTACGGCAAACTATTCACCTGTTCAGTAGACAATATTTTTCACACAATTCAACAACTGACACTCGTTATTTTGTGAACAATTCTATAAATGTTAAATATAATATGTCACAATTTTTACATAAACGTGTCTTTTCCACACTGGCTTTCCCGCCACTAAATCATAACAAATGTCTCTCCACCTCCGTATACAGTGTCACTTGCAACATCAAAAATCAACCAACAACAGAAACCACTTTCTTCAATTTAACTATTCCCCTTATCTGACTTTTATTCACTCCTTCTCACAAACCAAAATAAATTCTCCAATTCAACCGGTAAATTTCCTAAAATTCGTCAATGTAACATTTGAGTTTGTCTTTGAAGTAACCAATAACCGACAGGGGGGTAATAATTTCCTAGGAAATGTTTACCCCCCTAACAAATCTTCGGATTTAAAACCATCTTACCCAAAGTGATTGTGTCTGTTAAGTGAAACTTCGAAGTGGTATCAATTTATAATGTAACATTTGAGTTTGTCTATGAAGTAACCAATAACCGAAAGGGGGGTAATAATTTCCTAGGAAATTTTTACCCCCCTACCAAATCTTCGGATTTAAAGCCATCTTGCCCAAAGTGATTGTGTCTGTTAAGAGAAACTACGGAGTGGTATCAATTTATAATGTAACATTTGAGTTTGTCTTTGAAGTAACCAATAACCAACAGGGGGGTAATAATTTCCTAGGAAATTTTTACCCCCCTACCAAATCTACGGATTTAAAACCATCTTGCCCAAAGTGATTGTGTCTGTTAAGTTAAACTACGGAGCGGTATCAATTTATAATGTAACATTTGAGTTTGTCTATGAAGTAAACAATAACCGAAAGGGGAATAATAATAATTTCCTAGGAAATTTTTACCCCCTACCAAATCTTCGGATTTAAAGCAATCTTACCCAAAGTGATTGTATCTGTTAAGAGATATTACGGAGTGGTATCAATTTATAATGTAATATTTGAGTTTGTCTTTGAAGTAACCAATAACCAACAGGGGGTAATAATTTCCTAGGAATTTTTTATCCCCCTACCAAATCTCCGGAATTAAAGCCATCTTGCCAAAAGTGACTGTGTCTGTGAAGAGAAACTACGGAATGTTATCAATTTATAATGTAACATTTGAGTTTGTCTTTGAAGTAACCAATAACCAACAGGGGGATAATAATTTCCTAGGAAATTTTTATCCCCCTACCAAATCTCCGGAATTAAAGCCATCTTGCCAAAAGTGACTGTGTCTGTGAAGAGAAACTACGGAATGTTATCAATTTATAATGTAACATTTGAGTTTGTCTTTGAAGTAACCAATAACCAACAGGGGGATAATAATTTCCTAGGAAATTTTTATCCCCCTACCAAATCTCCGGAATTAAAGCCATCTTGCGAAAAGTGACTGTGTCTGTGAAGAGAAACTACGGAATGTTATCAATTTATAATGTAACATTTGAGTTTGTCTTTGAAGTAACCAATAACCAACAGGGGGATAATAATTTCCTAGGAAATTTTTATCCCCCTACCAAATCTCCGGAATTAAAGCCATCTTGCGAAAAGTGACTGTGTCTGTGAAGAGAAACTACGGAATGTTATCAATTTATAATGTAACATTTGAGTTTGTCTTTGAAGTAACCAATAACCAACAGGGGGATAATAATTTCCTAGGAAATTTTTATCCCCCTACCAAATCTTCGGAATTAAAGCCATCTTGCCAAAAGTGACTGTGTCTGTGAAGAGAAACTACGGAATGTTATCAATTTATAATGTAACATTTGAGTTTGTTTTTGTAGTAACCAATAACCGACATGGGGTAATAATTTTCTAGGAAATTTTTACCCCCCTACCAAATCTTCGGTTTTAAAGCCATCTTGCGAAAAGTGACTGTGTCTGTTAAGAGATATTGCGGAGTGGTTCAATTTATAATGTAACATTTGAGCTTGTCTTTGAAGTAACCAATAACCGACAGGGGGTAATAATTACCCCCCTAACAAATCTTCGGATTTAAAACCATCTTGCCCAAAGTGACTGTGTCTGTGAAGAGAAACTACGGAATGGTATCAATTTATAATGTAACCTTCGATTTTGTCTTTGAAGTAGCCAATAACCGACAGGGGGGTAATAATTTCCTAGGAAATTTTTATCCCCCTACCAAATCTTCGGAATTAAAGCCCTCTTGCCGAAAGTGACTGTGTCTTAAGAGAAACTACGGAATGTTATCAATTTATAATCTAACATTTGAGTTTGTCTTTGAAGTAACCAATAACCGACAGCGGGTAATAATTTTCTAGGAAATTTTTACCCCCCTACCAAATCTTCGGTTTTAAAGCCATCTTGCCCAAAGTGACTGTGTCTGTTAAGAGATATTACGGAGTGGTATCAATTTATAATGTAACATTTGAGCTTGTCTTTGAAGTAACCAATAACCGACAGGGGGTAATAATTTCCTAGGAAATTTTTACCCCCTACCAAATCTTCGGATTTAAAACCATTTTGCCCAAAGTGAGTGCATACCTGAGAGATCACATTCAATAATATGAATTTTTAATGTAGCTTCTGTCTTTTCCTTTGAAATTACCAGAAACCGACAAGGGGTAAACATTTCCACGGGGTAAAACTTTCAAAGGGGTAAAAGTTTCCACGGGTAAAAATCCCTGTGACACCGGCAATACAGCTTTTAATCCAAAAAATACGCTGAATACGTGTGTAATTATTTTAAATGAGTTTTTGTACCAAATTTTTATGTATCTATCCTTCGGATATTGTGAGATATGTGTAATTGTCGCAACTATTTTCTCACTTTCCTCGTCAAATTAAAAAAAAAACTTTCTTAATGCTACCTTATATCACAAATCCCATACACTGTACATATTTAATGTTCACTTGAAATTAGGGATTATATTTCTGTGCTTTCGACATCTGTGGTCATTTTGGAGTGTCACGGTGATCACACTACTCATTATGGTGGGAAAGGAAGAGGGAACTGGGGAGGAAGAAAGCGGTCTGGGATCTTTGTGCTAGGTACCATCCCTGCATTTACCTACTGTGAATGAGGAAAATAAGGTAAACCTCACTGAGGATCACAGGCCTGAAAAAAAATTTTTAAACATTTTCCATCGAGTACCCTCACCCGGAATCAAACATAGTGCTACTCTCACCGAACGCGAGAGCCTTATCGACTATGTTACGCAGAGTCACGAAGCTTCTAAATTAAGTGGTTTGGTTTATGCGTAGATTAGTCAGTCCCTCAACGTATACTTTCATATACAGGGTGTTTCAAAACAACACCAACAACGTTGGTAGGTCATTCAAGATACCAAGATAAGACAAAAGATCTAGACCAAATGCTTCCTTTCGGAGTTATAAATAGCCAAAAACAATGAAAATGAAATTAAAAGGTCCATAGCTCTAATACAATGGGAACAACCGTAGTCGGGTCAAGACTTCACTTAGGAACTAATAACTGCGCTTTCCAAAACCACATGTTGCAGAATCCTCAGGTAGTCAGACAACAATTTTTGAAGAGGGAGTTTGGCTATGGGCATATAATTTGAAGTACTCACCAACTATCTCTATAAAAATTGTTGCGGAATTACCGCAGGATTCTGAAACTTGTACCTGACTACGATAGGTCCGACAGTTTTGGAGCTATAAACCGTTGAAGTTCTTTTTTTTATGTTTTCGGCAGCCTATAACTCCTAAAGAAGCTTTCTTGCACCCAGGTTGGTCTATACTTTTTGTCTTATCTTTATGTAAGGAATTGCCTCCCAAAAGTTGTCAGTGTTGTTTTGAAACATCCTGCATAGTGACGAGCAGAATACCCGTTCATCGCATGGGAAGAATACTTTTTTTTTTACTTTGGACATAAAGAGCTGCATTTGGACTTAAGAAACACCGAAAATTTCGCTATTTATTTCAGCGACCCCCAAAACTATAAATTTGACAATAATATTGGTCATTTTTGATCCCTTTTAAATATCTCCCCTTCTTCCTCCCCCTCCCCTAAGTTGCACCATCAAAGTGAAATGCTAATAGCCATTCTAGGTTAGGTCATTTGTGTGCCAAATTTGATCGATATCGGTCCTGCTGTACTAGAGTTATTAAATTTTATATGTCTCCCACCCTATAAGTTGTCACTTCAAAGTGCAATTACAAAAAAAAAAAAAAAAAAAAAAAAAAAAAAAACACTGACAGGCCCGAACCTCATCTTATGTTGAATATTTGATCGAAATCAGTCGCGTAGTTCAAGAGTTGCGAAGTCACAAACATATATATAGATTAAGTGAAAACTATATAAAATATGTTTTAGCACAGTTTAATAAAGGCTACTTTTCATGATAGCTTAATGAAACAATCGTATCAGCGTCATGTATCTGCTCTAGAAATCTGCGCTGATATCTCAGTTTTAGTTTTGTTCCATCTTCAAATAGTAGAGCTGAGATATTAATAATTCTGAGAAATTCTTACAAGAATCTCCCTTTCGTACATTCGACCTAGTTATTATATATTTTTATAGTTTCCTTGCATTTTTTTTAACGTACAGTGACACAATATTCATATTTTTAAAGAAAGAAACGTATAAGTTTAATTGAATGCTAATCGATACCTGTCAGTGAACAAGTTTAATATAAGTTTTTTATGTATACACGAAACGTATTGTCATATAATAAAAGCCTTTAGTATGTTCTAGTACTTCATCTTTTCAAATTACCTGGATTCTATTCTTTAGCTTGCTGTTGAAAGGGGTCAGATTTTCAGTTCATTGAACTCATCCTCCACTTTTCTATATCGATATTGTTATTTATGAATGTACGAGGATTACCGTATTGGGACGGAAATAAGCTTACTTTAGCATTCAAGGAATAGAAAGAGGAGAGCACAATACTCGAATGTAAGTCACCTTCTTAAAATTCGAGGAAGAAGTAATTCACTTAGATCGAGGAAAACATGTGATTTTAGTTTACCACTTTTTAATGATTTTAGTTTTAGTTTTATAAAGGTAACCAAGAAAGTTCAGTAGCTTTTTCACCCACCACCTTCGAACATCGATATGTCACCTAAGACTTACCTCGAAGTCAAAAATATTCCCATCAGCATCGACGACCTTTTGCCAACGTTCTGGAAGGCCATGAATTCCATCGTGGTAGAATTTGGTGAGCCGTGAACTGAAGAAATGCATTTTGCACCTAAAGTAGGGATTTGAACTGGCGTCCTCTAACGTGATTTTCCAGGGAATGGAACAGGTGATAATCGGACTGTGCAATGTACGGGGAGTATGGCGGATGCAATAATGCTTCCAATCCAAGGCGTAGTATATGATGTCCCGGTCCATCCTAGCCATCTGGGGTTTAGCTTTGTTCTGTAACAAAAGGATCTCTTTGCTACTCAGAAGTGTTGGTTCCAGAGTTTTGAGTTTTTCTTAAACACGGCTCAACTGCTGACAGTACACAGTTGCATTGATGCTCTGACCAGCTGGTAGCAGTTCCCGATGCACGATGCCGCGCGCAGGCCACCAAACACACAGAAGGACCTTCTTCTGGTGTAGTGCTGGTTTCGGCTGTTTCGGAACGGGTTCATGGGATGCTAAACAATGATGAAGGCACCGTGGAGCTTCGTACAGGACCGACTTCTCATCACATGTTAACACTCTGTCCAGAAATGGATCCTTTTTCAGACGAAACAGCAAGGACACACAGGTTGCCTTCTGGCCCGGAGTCAAATCACATGGGACTCATCGACCCAACTTGTAGTGCCTCCCAAGTTGACGGAGGTGCTACCGAATGGTTTCTCCGGTCACACTGAATTGTAGTCCCAGTTCCTCATATGTCTTGACACTGTTCGCCTCAATTGCTACCTGAACATCTTCATTTTGTACGTGTGTTGGTCTTCCAGCTCGTGGTGTTTCGTCACCTTCCTTAAATTTGTTAAACCACCCCTGCACTGTGTGCGTAGTCACTACAACCTCACTAAAAGATTGGCATATCTTCCACCTAGCAGCAGCGGCGTTTGACACAAGTTTGAACTCGTACATTATACACGTCCTTATGACACTCTGTGATGGACCCATGTCCACTCTGTCCTTAAGCAAGTTCACGATGTAACTGATCAGCCACAACCAGGTAGTATGTTGGATATACCCACACCAACAATCACTTATGTCCATTTGCATTCAACTTTGGTGAGAGGGCCAATTGAACACAGACCTGTAGAAAAAGTGACAGAGCTTTCTTGATTACCTTTATAGTTTGCGTATACTGGTAATGACTTACTTGATTCCAATACACTGTCATTACATTAAAACAAGTGGTAAGATGACTTCCAAGGTGCGTTTGAAAAAAATATTAATTACTATTAATACTATTCATGTTGTGCCATGATGTTTTCTTTTCATGATGTTTTCGAGGAATTAAGTAAAGTGAAAATGCCCCAAGTCCTTCCACATTGCAGTGAAACAGCCATAGAAGATATTATGTCCCTGTCTGTTTTTGTCCACATCTGAGCCTTGCCGATGTCAATTATCTTCAGCCTCAGTGCGGTAATCATAGAGCTGCTACCCACTACCATAATATCTCTCTTCATCTGGCCCCTACCCCTAAGGATATTTCCGGCATAGGAAGCTCTCTCATAGCGAAGCGATCTCCGGCTTAACTCTTGGGGCATTTGGAGCAGTTTGGGTACAAATCCTCGCGGCGACAACCTTGCGGACCAAGACATCGCCTGGCCGAAACCTCGCCGTCAAAAACTCGCTGGGCCGAAACCTCTCCTGGCCAAAACTTGTCAAAACAAAACTTTTGACAAGTATAAAACAGCTCTTACAAAGGAGAGAAAAGTTTAAAAATTTTCATGTTGCCTACCACCCTATGGTTTAGGTGACAAAGAAGAAGACTATTAGTAAAGGACCGGACAAAATAACACAAGCGATTTGGTTAATTTTTGGAAATAAATTAAAAAAAAAGATAGCTTAGCATTTGTTTTTATGCAAGTATTAACATAGCACTTCCTTGGGGAAAAGTATATTCCCTGATCACACAAAATAATTTAACTAAAACAAATTAAATGTGTATATTTTTCTCATAATTTGGACTTATTTTACAGTGATGTGTTTATTTACTTTAAACTTTATATATATATATATGCCGCGCCAACTACGTGTGTGCTCCGGAGCTCCAGCACCTACACGATTTGTAGTTTGATAGAAACAAAATAAATATTTCTCACTTGCCATTATCAAACAATAATAAGCAACTACAACGTTGAGAGGAAGTTAGAAGGGCCTGTGACATATCCATAAGGTGTCTGGACCACAACAACCGATTTTGATGAAACTCGGTAGACTAATAGGACACTTTGCAAAACTAATGTGACTAGCAGGAATTTGTCGGGAAAGTTGTAGTTTTTGAGATACAGTAGATTCTTTAAAAATGACATTTGTCGTGATATCTTGGGAACGGCTCCACCGAGAAGAATCAAACTTTGCAAGCCATAGTAGATACATGATAGCTTTAAAATGAAATTAAAACGAATTGTCTGCACCTGCGCAGAACTGGTCATGCGCATATCTCGAAAACGTGAAGGCTGCGATATACTTTTCTCTTGCTTAGTTTGAACTACATGACAAGTATAACATAATGCAAGAAAAAAACTAGACTCAAAGGTGAGTGTTTTCACGCAAATGAGGTGAGAAGATGTTGGGGTGGTCTGGCCCCGGACACCCGCCTCTAATTACGCACTCTGTCTGGCTTCTCAGTCATACATTTCCATTACACCTGTGTAGAAGTCATATAGTTAACGTTAATAGTCGCCATATTCGGGGCGTAGTGATATCAAGTACTGTAAGTCAAGCAAAATAAATAATTAAATAAACTACCTGTCTTTGAATATCATCTTACGAACGGAAGATTTTATGCCTTACGTTGTGTTCTAATGATGTAAGTAAGTGATAATTGTACCTTTTGTATCAGGGAACACTAAATAATATTATATAATTATTTCCCTAAATGGTGGTAGCCTCAATATGCAGCAAGTATAGAGAATGTGGCAGAACTTCCCTCCCTCCTGACTGTTTTCTTCCTGCGTGAGATTTGCAGATTATGGTTTGGAAGTATAGCGCTTCAGATTGCCTCGTTTCGATTATTAACACGCTCATGACGTTTGCGTAAGAATACTTGTTGTACTCGGTGTAATTGTTCAGAGTATGTGGTTGCTGTGACAGTATAAGGTAGTCCAAGGAGTTTACAATGTCTAACACAGTCACGCCGAGGCGTAGTACAGGCAGGAAAATGGGAACAATGGAACAATGCCTAGCATCACATACTCACCCGACCACGTACTAAACAGCAAAAGCATCTCCAACGTTGTAACTCAGACGCACGGTCAAAACACTGAGGACTCTTTTTCTGCATCGTCTCATGCTTCCCTCTGGAACGGCTTTACTGCGCTGTCCTATGATCAATGTGCCTAAGGCTAGCCGCATATTGAACAGAGGACAAAACACCTAAGCCGAGGCAGAAGAAAGCAAGAGACGATGCGCAGAGATGGGCTTGAGTTCATTGGTCGTCTCTCTCAAATACAACGTTACAGAATCATTTGTCTATCGCCTGCTTGTATAATTATGCAGTGAGAGGCATTACTCTATTGTTCATAGTATCGCCTTGGCTTGGCTGCCCTGTCCTTTGGTCAATATGCGGTTAGACTACGGCTGAGGCCACATGTGTAAAACTCGAACCAGTGAGTAGTGTAGTTTTTTTTCTACTTGGGAGTGAGGCAAACTTCTCTTCCTCTAGCAGGAAGTCTTACCACATTTGGCTCACCATGGAAGCAAAGTTATTGACAGTGGTAAATTGAATTGCCATCCATTTGACATAATTATCAGCAGAAAAATGAAATGAAATCTTTTTACGTCCCACGGTTATGCCGGTTAGGCTAAAGGAGACGGTGATTATGAGAGATGAGTGAAATGGTGGAATGAAGAAAGTGGGAGGAAACGGGAGAACCCCGAGAAAACCCACGAGCACGGTGTTTGTCCACCACAAAGTTCACTTGGCGGGGGCTGGGAAATTATCAGCAGAGATAAGATACTTAACGAGTTAAGCGCTAAAGGGAATTTTGAAAATAAAAATAAAAATAAAACAGACTTATAGCTAAAAGTGGTAAGTGAACCAATCTAATTATTTTATGCTTTCGTACTGGCAATGGACCCCAGGGTCTCGTATACCATGGGTACACATTGTAGCCTTTAGACCAAAAAGTAAGGATAAACTAAAATAAAGAAGAAGTTGGTTTCATTTATGTCATTCCAGTAACGTTGTGCATCATTTATTGAAAACTAGTATCATCTGTGGTATTAGTTTAGTTTAATCATGCTTTTCGTTTTGTAATCCCTTGCAATCTGTAGATAGAAGGCATATCGATTGCATTTTATTAGACATAACTTTCCTCATTAAGCTGAAGCGTCACTGGTATGATGTTTCATTGAATCGATGTTTAATTGACATAGCTACTAACATTACTACCGTGAGACGTACTTTGCATTGATTATATTGAAAAAATAGCGTGAATTGCACTTATCGGAAAAACGCACACAATATGTATTATATATATATATATATATATATATATATATATATATATATATATATATATATATATATATATATATATATATATATGTGTGTGTGTGTGTGTGTGTGTGTGTGTTTAATAACTAAACATCAATTCTAGCACATTTAGTCTAATTGAAAACATTAATTAACCATTACATCAGGGATAAAATTAGAAATTAATGGTAATTTGCTATAAAACAAGAGCACACACTATGCAATAGAAATACTTCGTGTGTCATTACTATTACGAGTACAGTGTTTAATATTGTATATATACAGGCCAAAGAAATAACTGCACTCCTGAATTATATAACTCCATTAGTCTTTATACACCGGGAAGGAATTTGAAAGAAATCATAGACTTTCACGTTGGGAGCCCTGGTACCCCCAATGATTAATACATCATTGGAAATCTTATAAAACACTGCTCCCTATGAGGTGTAATTTGTGGAATTCTCGCCCTATTCGTAGAATAATAATAAGAAGAAACAAAATATTCTTTAAAAAAGTAAAATATGCAAAAAAATAGAATCTGAGAGATCTTGACAATCCTTATATTCACCCTACATTGAAAATTAAGGTAATTTGCAGGCAATATTTTTTTAATAGTAGCCATTGCTGCAATATAAAGCGAGATAAAAATTCAGAACAAAATTCCTATAAAAACGCCCTGTATATAATTTTCGAAGGGATGTTGCAGACTTTCACGTTTTCAGCCCTGGTGACGTCCCTAATTATCACAGAGTCTTGATTCACACATCGTTGGAAAGCTTATGGATCACAAATTCCAACAAGGTAACAGGCTTCTAGACCAATTCAGTGAAAATATATTGTTTTGTATGAAACATTCCAGAAAATAAATGTAACTTACGTCAAACAACTGAGACTCAAAAAAAGAGCCAAATTTGACCCTTTCCTACTCCCCCCATATAAGCAACAGCATGTATTTGACTACTTTATTGCTTTACATACTATTTGTATGATTGTTCTGCCAAGTGGGAGAATGCCCCCTCAAAACAACCTGATGCAAAAGTAAAAAGAAAATAAAACACGATCTTTATCCTCCTGTTCTCCGCCGTGGTACTCCCACCTACATAAAATGCACATCGGCAGCAAGCCTCAACTTTCAGGAATACACTGATGCCAAAATTATCTTCCAAGTTTAATTACGCACTAATGTGTTATGGTTTATAGGCATGAAGCAGGAGTTGCGTCATTCGGCGTTTAAAGGTTCGGTTGGGTCTAGTTTTTTTTTTCTTGTGCCCCAAAAGCCTAGACAGATGCAACCCAAATTACACGTAATATTTCAACCAGCAGACGACAGTTGGTAAGCCCATGCAACAATAGATCAAACTTTTGCTGTGGAACTGACAAGAGGAAATTTGACTATTTTAAGATTAATCTGTATCGTTTGAAACATGTTGTCCAACTTCTGCCACATACCAACGACATTATAATTTATTACGTGGGTTTAATGAACTGTATTATTTCACTACATACTGTATGTGAAAAATATTTTTAAAACATACTTATTATATATGGGTTAGAAAATGGGGAAACTAACAGGAAATATCAAATCTGGAACAATTAAAGAATATGTTTGTAAATCTTTGTTTCCATTCATGAATCTACTCAAATTTCCCGTGAATCTCGTCTGCCGACTCTTTTTTTCTCCACTGGAGCACAGGAGATCTGACATATCGCATGAAATATGGACTGAAATTCAAATTGAGACCTAATACAAATTTCAGACCTGCGGGGATTTGAACTCTGACTACCTGGGTAGGAATCCAGTGCGAAAGTTCTTAAACAGCCGAAGACTTGGTGCACGAAACCTGTTAGCTACTTAAATTCCTTTCTATGTACAATTTTGAAACATTCATTAAGTTGAGACTGAGGTTTTAATGTTGGTCACCAACCTAGGTAGAAGAAAAGATGGCAAGGCATTATTCTGTAATTTCTTAAATTGTATCAAGACACCCAAGAACATTATTTAGGATTTCAGATATTTTAAACCGAAATATACGAGGAGTGATCAGAAAGTAAAGGTACAAACCATGCAGTGAAATGTGTACGTATTATTTCATACAACTACTACAGTCAACAGATAGTACATGCATTAGTTTTTTTTTTTTTTTGACATAGTCGTCATATCGGTTGAGGCATTTATCGCATTGTGGGATGAGTTTGAAGATTCTCTCCTGGTAAAAATCATGTCCTTGCATGTTCAGCTACGCTGTCACGGCGTGTTTCACCTTCTCGTCTGAAGTGAAACGACAGCCTCCTAGGTTCTCCTTCAAGTGCAGAAACAGGTGAAAATCGCTTGGCGTGAAGTACATGCTGTAGGGAGGGTGATCGATGATGTTCCAGCAAAACTGTTTCAACACCATTGTTGTCTTCTGGGCTGTATGCGGGCATGCGTTGTCTTCAAAGAAGATGACACCATTCTACGACATGCTGATGTGATATGAGACATTACAGTCTCTCCCTAAATCTCTACCAGCTGCCGATAAATTTCAGCCGCCCACATGTTTCGCCCACAGAAATCGAATAACTGAGGGGACTTCTTCACGAGACCAGTTTTCCAAACGAATCGCCATTTGTGTTTACCTAAAACTAACACTGTAGGTGATGGGTGGCTCAAGCTCTGTACAATTGCCAACTCCATGTATTAAAATTGCCACAAACTCATCATTCCTCTATAACAGACGAAACTCCAGAAATATCGGCTTTGTAACCTTATTTTCTGATATTTGCTCGTAAATAATAAATAGGACAATATACCATGATTTAATATATATATATATATATATATATATATATATATATATATATATATATATATATATATATATATATATATATATATATATTAATATATATCCAACTGACACAAGAACTGAAGCTTAATGATCACCATTGGGTCCTTGCGAAACCTTCCACGGCAATTTCATCAAGAAAGTAAAGTTCAGGGATGACACTGTTTCTTTTGAACAGCTTCGCAAACAAGCAAAATTGCAGGATTTTCGGCTCAGAAAACCGTCGAGTAATTATGAAGAAGTCATTACACTCACAACGAGTGACTGTGTGATGTGGCATTGGGATGAGGGCGTTATTGAGCTGTACTTCTTCGAAGATGGCGCCGGAAACGTATTAACAATGAAGCGCGAACGATATAGCAATGTGTTAAGATAATTTTATGGTTTGAATTGGATTGTAGAAGCACTGAAGTATGGCTTTAATAAGACGGAAGTATGTTATTATGCACTCAAAGGTTGCATTCTTTATGGGATACTCTTTATCAATATTTTATAATCAACTGTGTACTCCGGTATGGGATTTTATAAATCGGAGATGTATTTGCTGTTGAGACGATGAGTACATATTAAAAACGACGTTATGCTACTACCTCTTACGTTTTTTTTTTTTTTTTGGTCTGTAGAGATCAGTTTTGAAACCGAAAGTAATACTTGTTTTTTACCACTTCTGGCTTTAGTTGAAATATAAGAAAGGACATGACACATAAACTTCCAAAGCCAGAATCCTCACCGAAAGACTATTTTCAGTATGTATCAACGTTTTCCCTGTGTTGTAATGAATGTCAAAACCGAAAATTCTTTTTTCGGTGGGATTTTCTTCCCTTCCCGGTTTAAATAGAGGTTAAGAATTGAAGTGACTCACATTCTTACCATACTGAATGCATAACAAAATAAAACTTTTCCTTGCTTCTCTTTAGCGATTTTTCTGTTATACCTGTTAAGAAGCAAACGAACGAGATATATAGCACACTGAATCCATAGCAAAGTTAAATCATTTTCTTGCTATTTCTTTAGCAATTTTACTGTTATATCTCGTAAGAGACAAACGAACGGGATTCATAGCACACTGAATCAATAGCTAAGATGAAAAATATTTTGCTATCTCTTTAGTGATTTTACTGATATACCTTTTAAGAGATAAACGAATGGAATCCATAGCACACTGAATCCATACGAAAGATAAAATATGTTTTGTTATCACTTTAGTAATTTTACTGTTATACCTGATAAGAGATAAGCGAATGGAATCTATAGCACACTGAATCCATAGGAAAGATAAAACATGTTTTGTTATCTCTTTAGCGATTTTACAGTTATATCAGATAAGAGATAAGCGAATGGAATCTATAGCACACTGAATCCATAGGAAAGATAAAACATCTTTTGTTATCTCTTTAGCGATTTTACAGTTATACTTGATAAGAGATAAGCGAAAGAAATCTATAGCACACTGAATTTATAGGAAAGATAAAACATGTTTTGTTATCTCTTTAGCGATTTTACAGTTATACCTGATAAGAGACAAACGAACAGATGGACGAACAGCCATACTGTAAGACGTTCCATACTGATGCTTAGAACAGTTTGAAAGGCTGATTTCCATATCTATAAATATTGTAGTCAACAGAGATTCTTCAGGAAGTCAAACGGTAAAAGCTGTCATTTATAGCCGAGCTAAAGAAAAATACTTTAAGGAGCTTCAGAAAACTTTATACAAGAATTCATACCTTAGAAATGCTTTCTTCTTTTCCCTTATAACAACAAAATTTAAATGTGTATCGTCTTGACTTTCCTCAAGATCCGCCATTAAGCAAAATATTGAAGCGGTAAGAAAAAAGGCAAACTGTGTTTATTAGATGAAGAGAAATTTGCAAGAAAAACAATGTATTGCAACACAACAAGAGAACATTGTAAGTTTACTGTTGAGAAGTGTAACATCTGTAAGTGTGAAAATATACGATATAACACGTGCAACGATCCTCCTATGTTGAACAAAATGTTCCTGAAATTAAGTGTCTGGTGATTTAAACCACAATTTTATTTCGTTTTGTTCTACTTTGCATGCACTTGCGGAAAGTAGAACGCGAGAGTTTTCGTTATTATGGCTTCTGATGTTGTTGCTATATATTTATAGGTTTACTTGCCCTTGTACTACTTTCATATTTTCCTGTACTCTAATTTTCTTTTCTCATACGGTTCAAAAATGTTATAAGGTATTAATTCATATAGAGACAAAACATATCAAAGGAAAAAAAAGTTTGTTAAGGAGTCAACACATGTTAATCTTCCACACACAAATTTTCTGCAATAAAGTCATGTACACACAATATATGCAGGCTGAATAAAAATAATGGCAGCATTGTTATCATGTCAGAGTGCTGTATCTCAACACTTAAAGCAGTAACTGTTAAGAATATGTGAAGCGATGAAGTGTGGCGAGTATTACGACTTTCAGTGTCGTAGAGGAAAAAAAAAAGTGGAAACGCCATAATAATGTGTTTAGGAAAAACGAACAACCTGCGTGGATTAAGATTGAAGTGTCACGTGGGTACAGTTCACAGCAATGTTCCCAGGGTCTTAGTCACAATCTTTTAGCCAAAATGAAGGAATCACTTCCCGGGAAGCATTAAGATACAAGGGAAACCTTCATCTGTGCTATATATGGTGATCCCTATCGGACTTTCACAAAGATTGACACTCTGACGGTGTACAACGCCTTCCACACGTGCAGCAGGTGATAACAGATGGGAGACGATTACGTTGAAGGATTATAGTAGGTGTTCTTCTGTGCCTAAAGCCAAATGTTTATAATAACAAGGTTGCCAAGACTTTTTGTTCAGCCTTCATAGGTACTTTTTAAAATGGTTGTGCAGGTGTGAAGTTTCTTCTTCCTACATTCGAACCTGTCTAGCTCCACGCATGTCCACTTCCGGATTATATGTCATATAAACATTTTTGCTTGTTATGGTGCTAGGAATACGTGGTCTCATTTTTCGCCATTACTATTGGGTCACCCTGTGTTATATTGCAGATAAAGAACTGTACATTTTAGATGTTATATTTGAGACGAGAGAAAAGCAACAAGTTCTATAGCTGTTGTAGTTTAAGTCCTGATAGCTGGATTATATGCCATCTTTATCAGTACAGTTCGTTTCCTTCAAAGGTAACTTATGAAAAGAAACTTTCAATTTTCAATTAAATTCCTAATATCTAATTTTAGAGGATAGGTTGGTATTTTAACGAAATATAGTTTGTTAGAAGCATGAACGAACACGTCATTTCTTTTTTACCTTTCTGTGTGTGTGTTTCGTTCTTGCTTGAATGTAGAAGTTCTTTATTGTATTTACACTAATCTTTCAGTGTTTCATTCCAGTCAGAGCCGGCACTAAATATGTTCAACACGTGCATTTTCTCGGGGTGGCAAGTTTCGAGGGACGACCAAATCTGTCATAACTATATTATTTAAAATAAATAGTTCTTGTTGGAAACAGACTTCACAATGATGGGAATTAAATTTAATAAGCTCACCTTCAATTTGAGTACTACGTTCATAAATCATGTTTAGTTCGCATTAGTTAAAGATCACTGAACAGTGCTAAAGCAAATGGTCAAACAAATCCCAGCATGAATTGCTTGATTGTTGTCCAATACAAAAACGCAATTCTTCTCCAACAGTAGCGAACACCTGTTACATTTAGTTAGTTATCAGAGTTTTGATATAAAAACTAGTATTATCTTTAGCAAGCAAGTTCCTTATCATTGAAGGTGGAAACAAACTTTTATTTTCTTTTTACCAGATGCAGAAGGAAAATCAAGAAGTAAAGATAAAAGAGTTAGTTGCACTGGAATTGCGAACTTATGTATTGAAATTGAAGCTCGATATTAAATTCTATAAAAATGGTTACCATCTTTCCTCTGCAAATGTGTTTGCTTTATCTTGCACTAACATAATAAATTATTATTATAGATTATTATTTAAAGAAAGAAACATACACAACGAGATTGTATTTGTAGTGTTTAGGCCTTTCTGAGTACGAGTGATCTTTCTCTTCTCTTCATTATTTGTTATGGGGTAGCATACTTAAAATCGTGGCTTTTCAGATTTGTTCTTTCTGGAGGAAGAGAAAGACGGCAAATTATGTCATTGCGGGGCCTCGAAATTGCCTAGGGCCGGCCTTGAATCCAGCTTGAACGTTTTTGTTTTACTGTTTATACATGATAGGCGTTTCTAATAATATTCTGTATATTTTTAATTAATGTAATATTTGTGCACATTACGAGCGATATTTGACAATAATATCCCCTAAAATTGTTTATAGCAATGTACAACTGTGGTCAAATTGAGTGTTTCTGTGTCAAATTTTTACATTGGTAAATTGTTCAAAGGCTAATTTCTTAATTCTTAATTACAATTGTCTCAATATATTGTACTAGCAAAGAAGGAAGAATATTTTCAGTTTGAGTATTATTAGCAACTGATTTTCGGAAAACTGTTAAGAAAAGCAAACCTTTACAGGGCTTTTATTTTCTCTGTATCGAAACATTGAAAAGGAGAATTTTGCAAAATGCAGTTAATGACTGCGATCGAGACCTTCGCGTAAGTGAGAGCACAAAGAAAATTTCTTCAGCAATGACACCTTATTGAGAGCAATCAAATCAACTGTTGAAACTCAAAATTGTTTGTATAACTTACTTTATTTATTTATACATTTGACTTGAGTTGATTTTGAGATTAACGCCCCTTTCAACAGCAAGACTATATAAGACGGGACCTATTCATTAACGTGGAGTCCGAACCATGAACTCCCGCCAGGAATCAAACCCGGATCTCCCACGCCAAAGACGCGTACGCTAACCGCTTAGACAAAAAGGAGTTCTTTATTTATTTATGCATTTTCACTTCCACTTAAGTATTGATAACTTACTACACTGTCTCAAGATTCTTTCACTGGTATATTGTATGTTGGTATTGAGGATTAACATTTTTTAATATCCCAGAAGGCATATTTTCTCAGCCTAGGGCAACAAAAATGTTAAATATGGCCCTTATCATATGAATAGCTCTTATCTGAATCCGAATCACATTAACTTTCCTTCAAATCAAATTCGAGTCCTACATCAAAGATGGTAACGCTTAACTTTTAAATCGAAAGCCGAGGACGGTGGCATGCTTATGTAATCAAATTAAATTGGAGGTTAGCTAGTTTTGTGAGATACAAACATTGTTTGTGATTCCAAGTCCATGTTAATAGTAAGCTCAAGTCCTTTAAACCTTGGCGTTTCATAAGGACTCAGAACTTAGGTCCTATATCTCATGATAATAAATGTTGCGTAAATATCTACATACTTCTAATATGTTAATTAAAGAATAGTAACTATAGGCTGTTTCAAGATGATCTTTCCAATTTTGATCGTGTAAAAATCCGAAATGAGGATAGATAGGATGGTGGTGTTCGCTGCATAATGTTCACACACACCTAAAGTTTTACTAGCCGCTTAACAGTGTTCAATGTGGACGCCATTTGTAGCAATCAGAATACCTAGTCCATATTCTTGTTCCGCTCACGACCGACCTAGCATGTCTTCCGTAATTGTTGCTCTGATGGAAGCTCGCAGTTTCTGCAGGTACTGCACTCGAGTCTTGTAGGCCACTCCTTTAAAAAGCCTAAAAATAAGTCTAGTGAGGTGATGTCGGGAGACCTTGTGGGTCAAGTAATGGGTCCCCCTCGATCAATCCAGTGACCTCTAAATGTGTCATGAAGGCTTTCCAAATCTCTTTCACTGAGGAGGGCACCGTCCTGCTGCAGCAGAATATCAGGTTGCAGGTGTTCGACCTGTGGAAATGAAAACTAATCCATCATGTCCAGATAAACAGTGATTGAAGTCGCTGAAAAAAAATCCCACCACACGCTCATGAATCAGATCACACCATAGATAGCAAAGTTTACCCTTTAACCGTCGTGAACAAATTCCCGGCTTATGTGAGAGTCATCCGAGTCTAATATTCACACATTGTGTCGGTTTCACACTCCGGACACGTGGAAGCACTCTTTATCGGAGAACATCACTATTGTCAGAAAGTCTGAGTTCTCGTTGATACGATTCAGAATCCCAATTGCTAATAAAATTTGCACTTCGACCTTCATCAGGTTGAAACACATGTACCACCTGCAACATATAGGTATGCAGCTTCAGGCGCTTGTGTAGCACACTCTGCACCGTGACCGATTGTAGCTGCAACTATCGAGACGCTTGGTCTGTTACACCCGTACCACATCTGCTTCACTCGTGCTCAGACATCCAGAACTTGTCCTCAGAAATAACTTCGTGAATCTTTCGTTTTACTTGAACCTCGTGCACCACTGCCAGATGGTCAAACATGATGAGAGTGTGCGTCTGTAATGCGTCCGGAAGTTTGGCTGGACCTGAGTGGCACATTTGCCTTCTATCCACCATTTCACCAACTGTGTCCTCACCTGGGGGATGACCATTTTCATCAGTGCCTCACCTGAAAAACAAAACAAAAACAAAAGAAATTAGAGAAGATAGATTTGTTGTAAGTGTTAATACAGAACAAAACTTTATGCGTGTGTGTAAATATTATCCTTTAAACAGAACCTTTCCATCTATTCCCATTTCTAACTTAAATGAGATAAAAGTTGGAACGATTACTTTGGAACACCAGGTATAGTTTCCCAGATATGTAATGCGTCATTGTTTAAGTTTGTCAGTAGTTTTCTGCACTGAGGAAACTACAATTACAAGGTGAAATCCGACGATACCAGGGACCCGTTCATCAAAGCCGTGCGTGCTAGCCACTAGACCAGCACGAAGTACTACCAAACATGTATTGTATTAGTAGTAAAATTTAACTGAATTATATATATATAAAAACATGTTGTTCATGTAGTCGCCCTTTCATCATCTGAAACGAAAGAAAATGTTCTAGCTTTTTAAGTGGTCGAATTTTCGTCGCATAATTGCATTTGTTCCAAGATATCTTTAAGAAAACAATTTTCATCTCTTCTTTCTACACATTGTTTTTATTATATATATATATATATATATATATATATATATATATATATATATATATATATATATATATTATAAGTTTAATACAATCCAATTTTTAGAACTGAATCTCAAAGTAAAATAATTTCAGTCTTTGCTTATTTTCTTTTTTATCCAACTTGACAGTAAGTGAAACTAAACTCTATTTACCTAAAACTTTTTTTTTCTTTTCTAGCTGAACCATTCTGGTGGTTTTTGTGTGTTTCAAAAGTTGTTAGTAAGGACTTCTTAGAATTGCTTTCTTTGAAAACAAAATTATTTCTGTAAGAACTAAGGAAAAGTCTCGACAGAAATTGTGTGGTTTTCCTTCGATTGCACTTTACGTATGGATTGAAGTGGGAATTGTATTTTCTTTATACTCACCAAATTCTATTTACGTAGTTAACCTCAACTTTAAACAAACAGAAACTTATTTTATTGGATAATACTTTAAACACTAAAACTAGATCATGACATTTAAGGAAGAAATAGTAAATTAAAATTTTGAATTAAGTTTTGTCTCGTGAACTAAGACTTGACAGGCATCAGAAATGTCACTATTCATCTCAACGACGCCAAAAACTACAGATTCAACAATAATATTGATTGTTTTTTTTTTTAAATATTTTTTATACGTTACCTCTTCTTAACTCCACCTGTCGGGCTAAGTGCTTAGTGTACGCGCCTTTGGGTGGGAGACGTGGGTTCGATTCCCGGCAAGAGCCCATGTGATTGGGATTCCACTTAATCAGTATGTCCGTCTCATGTAGCCTCGCTGCTGAACGGAACGTTAAATTCAAAATCAACTCAACTCCACTTGTCGTGATTATATTGGTAGTTTACTCTCCACTAATATCGAACGTAGACTTAAACGCATCCGGAGAGTCATTATTGATATCATAAACCCCGAAAACTACGAATTCAATATTATTATCAATCATTTTCGAGTATTACATGACATCTGTCAAAACCTCCTAGATATGGTAAGGATGTCGTACCTGAACGCTATCTTTTTCTAGTTTGCAAGTCATGCGTGGACAAAGTTTGGTTGAAATTTAGCCATGTGTTTCAGAGTTATGCTACAACATGTGTACTGTACATGCATTAATCTGTATATATAAAAGCCCCTGCCTCCCTAAAAACGGAAATTTTTAAATACATTGTGACATGTTTCCTTTATTTTTGATGAGTAGATTATATATCGAATTTCATCTTTCTAACTTTAAGAGATCGTGATATACTGTATTTTGCTATATATTTTTCAACCCCTTCTATTTCATTCAGGATACAATCTTGGAAACTAATCTGACTAAGTCCTAAGTTACAACATGGTTCACTCATATAACATCATCAAAATTGGTTTAGCGGTGTAGAAGTTAAACGTCAAACACTTTGTTTTCCATTTCATGTCCATCTATCTATCTTTATATATAATATGCTAACAATTATTTTTTTCAGAATTTTTGTCGTCACGAATGCTCTCGAGGAAGTTGAAACTTTAAATATTTGAAACCATAATCATACCTGTTGTTCTGTACGATTGCGAAACATGATCGCTTACTCTGAGAGAAGAACGCAGACTGAAATAATTTAAGATCATCTTAAGACGAATATTGGGACCCAAGAGGGACGGGAATGGGCAATAGCGGAAAATTTATAACGAGGAACTGCATAATTTATATCGTTTGCCAAACATTGCTTGGGTCATTGAATCTAGGAGGCTCGGGTGGGCAGGACATGCAGCAAAAATGAAAGGAAGTAGGAACACTTTTGAAGTTCTAACTGGAAGTCCAATCGGAAAACGATTATTAGGAAGACTTAGGCGTAGATAAGAGGACAAAATTAAGATGTATCTCACAGGAATAGCAATACAAAGTAGAAACTGCATCCAGTGGACTAAGGATAAAAGTTAATTGAGAGCTTTTCTAAACGCTGCATTCAACCTCTGCGGTCCATAGACCATAGAGTTTGTTAGTTAGGTAAGTGCCTGTACAAATAACACTTCATTATCCTGGTAATAGCACTGATCAGTCCTTGACTCATTACATATGGAGCCAGTTTCAACTAATGTATTGCGTAATCTGTAAACTGTTAGTTAGTCTACTTAGTGGAGGAGTATCAAATTCTGTTGACCATTTACGTCGAAAGCTTTTAACATTCTCCGTTTTCCATTTGAATATCAATTTCTGTTGGTCGATGGTAAAATCACAAGTCAAGATAATAATAATTATAATAATAATAAATAATTCAAGTAATAAATATTGAAAACTTAATAAATATAAATATGAGTGATGATTGTCTGACTTATAATAAATCATAAACTATACAACTGCTTTTGCACGCCCCTATATTCTAGAACACGTAGTACTTTTTAAAGGTACATTTAGCATAGCTACGTGATCCTAGGGTCCCAATAGGGCTGTTCAAACATAAATGGAAAAACCTTTCACAGGAAGATTACGTGAAATTTTCTTCCAAATTTCTATTGAATATATGAATCCGGGACATATATTACGATGTCAGCAAAAAAAAAAAAAAAAAAATGCGTATTTTGAACATAAAGACGTACGATCCATGAATCCAAGATAAATAGGGGACGAACATTATTAAATTTTCTTTGACAAAATAAACAAAAAAAACCTAATTTTTAAAGGGTTAATTTGAAACTTTAAAAAATGCTTTAAATGTTTATTTGCAAGATACTCAAGTGTTTACTATGGTACTCAACAGTCTTACACACTTTATTAATAATTTACTTACATTCATTAGCCAGAAGATTTAAATTAGCACTTTAGTGTGACTTCTGAATCGGTTTTGATGTTCTAAATTACAAGACAAACGATTAACTGGAAGCTGTGTAGCGAAATACCAGAGAACACTATATTATAGTTTATTTAATGAAGAGACGTTCATTGAGATTAGAGAACTAATTAGATGAACAAATTCTGTAAGAGTTTCACCCACATATCTCATAAGTGTTGAACAATGAACGGGGTAGCACAGAATGGTTGCTATGGAAGCTGATTTTGACGTCATAAATTGATCCTATCAAATATCACATTGACCTGTGATTTTAAAAAAAAATAGCAATGAAAAGTGGATGTTCTGCGTAGCTCAACCTGATAACGCTATTCGAAAGGTTGATTGCATTTTCCCTGCGGAATATCTCTGAGCGGTGACTGGCCTTTGATTGAAATTCTCAACAAATCTAAGCGTTACATACATTATTTAACATTATTTTAAAGCTTTCTCCCACATGGAATGCTCTTAGTTTATAGTAAACATGAAATAAATGTATACTAAAGTTGAACAATGTCAGCTCTGCAAATAAAATTATGATATTTTGTAATAAAATTCTGGGGAAAATATGAAATGAAATCTTCCAGTTTAAAGTCCCATAATTATGAATGTTAGGCTAAACTAGACAAGTGAATGATGTTTGAAGAAGTGTTGGAATGAAAATGTGGGGGGAAACCGGAGTACCCCGAGGAAACTCACGAACAAGATGTTGTCCACCACAAAATTACTTGACCTGGGATTGAACTAGGGACCCCACATACCTAAAGCAAGCGCTCTACGACTGAGGCACCGTACCCCCTTTAAATAAAAAAAGTTTAGCTTACTTACAAGTGTTTGGGAAATTTGCATGTTAATAGGTGCTTTCAAAACATTCGTGTCTCATGGTTTTATCTGAAGGAAGCTTCTTCCTCGTTAGAACATTAGTTAGCCCTCTCTGCTGTTTCAGTGACTAACGCTCGGCTTTGGTGTTCATGGTCTCGGATTCGTTTCTCGTTGGCAGAATATTACGGTACTTTAGATATTATCTTAAACTATGATAGTGCAGTAACTACGATGTTGTACATCAAACAGATAAGAACTCCTAGTGGTATGTGTCATTTTAATATAGTATCGAAAAGTTGGAAAGTGCTAATTTCCGAGTACTTTTCGGAATATAGTGTGTTACGCTTTGAAATGAAAAATGAAATCTTTAAGTTTTACGTCCCACGGTTATGCCGGTTAGGCTAAAGAAGACGGTACTTCGAAATGATTTAAAACTCATTAGATTGTAGTCCAAAGTACTATAAAGCTAGTTTGCCAAATAAGGGTAAAATGACTCAATGAGTTGTTTCCTCATAACTCTGCCCGAGCTTTTTTGTTCGTACTGTTCCATGTGAAACATATATAAGTCCGCTTACATAGGCCATCTCGGTAACTATTGAATATACAAAAAATAAAAAAAAGAGAGCAATGTTGTTGGAAAGTATATGTTTTCATTCTAAAATGTTGAAATTTTCAAAATTAGACCAACCGTTTGGGCTCTACACTAGTATAGCGCCCAATGCTAAAGAAAAATGCAAAGTTGCCGCATCTTTGTTGGACAACAAGGAAGGAAAGTGCGTATTGCTTGAAGCATCCTGGACCAAGGAGAATAGAAGGGACGGCCACAATGAAGGATATGAAGAAGGATGACACGCAACTTGAATCCAGAGCGGTGGCGTCACCATCAAGAGGGGAGAGGAAAGGTACGAAAAAAATTGAATTGAATTTATTCACGAAAAACTTATATTAATTGCTTAGTGATGTCAAGGAGATGAGACAAGACGACAATTGAATAAAATTAGAATCGACCTAAGTGCAAAAACTCAAAGAAAACAGAGAAAAGGCGATAAACATGAGTTATTGCAAAGGCGATAAACATGAGTATCCCGGCATTCGCCTAGTTGGACTGAGGGTGGACATAGATCGCATTTTATATTCAGCTCATCTTTCCTCTTTTCATTCTACTTTATTTGACTTCTTCTGCATTGGTCACAACAGCGAGCAAAGGCTCCGTCCCATCAATATCTGATTGACAGGCCATACTTCTTCAAAACTGTAAGGCCCTTTATTTCTGATTCCGAACGCTTGCGAAACGAATGCTTCCACACGTTCTATTCTATTCCCATTACCTACTGCTACACCAAATTTGGTGCAATTATTTCTGAGTGACATCGCACCCTTCCCTCGTAAGTACAAGTTTGTAGCTTAGGCAGAACTAATCTATACTGTCAGAAGTATACAGAAATCATATGCATCCTTCGTTCACATGAGCTCCTTCGTGGGTAAGCGGTTAGCGTACGCGCCTTTAGCGTGGAGACCTGGGTTCAATTCGGAGCTCATGTGGTTCAGATTCCATGCTAATCAGTAGGTCTACGTCTTATATATCCACGCTGCTGAAAGGGACGATAAACTCAAAATCAACTCAAAAATAATGGTTATTTACTTTGATAATAATTATTTGGTTAGTACGAACACTACACAGTCTTGATTGCAGTTCTCCGGCCGTGGCAAGAACAGCCTGGGAAAAGTCGCCCGTAGAGAGAATGTGTGGATGATCCTGTGTTACGTTATATCCAGAAATATGCGTCATTCTTATGAATATGGGTAAAATTTAGATTCCAAAATCAAGAATCGTGGATCATTCTTCTCTGCATCGTTGTCGTTGGTTAACTTCGTGCACTCTGTCTCACGACGTGTGTTTTCACTGTGGTTTAATTCCAAGGCGTTGGTCATTGCATTCCTGATCCAATGAATCGACAGCAGGCCGATGAAATGCAAAGCGTGTAGACTGACGTTACGAATGTGTGCAAAGGAACAATCTGTATGTTTACTCATTAAGAAATACACAAAAGTTAAGAGTCAATACGAAAAATAAATTACTAGCATCAATTACCCTCTTCGCTGGTTAAATTAGCAAAAAACTAGTAATATGTTCCATTACTCAGTCACTTTTTATTATTAGTAAAGCGCTCTCTGATATCAGTCAGTTTCGATCATTTTTATATTTCTCTCCCTTCCTCCTCTCCCATGTTGCGTGGCAGAATTTAGATTTGAACGGTATCGAAAATATCACTGTTCATCACAGCGACTTCTAAAACTATGGATTCGGCACTAATATAGTTCATTTTCAATCATTTGTATATATATATCTTCTTTCTCCCCCTGCCTAAAATTGCGTGGCTGAATTTGGACGTAAACGGGATCGGAAGTGTCATTATTCAACTCAGCAACACCGAAAGCTATAGATTCTACACTAGTATTGGTCTTTTGTCTATCATTTTTAAATCTCTCTCCCTCTCCCCTAAGTTGCACCGTCAAAGTGATACGATAAATACTATACAAGGCTCAAACCTCATCTATGCTGAAAATTTGATCGAGATCGGTTGGGAGGTTCAAGAATTATTAAGTTATCTATCTATCTATCTATCTATCTATCTATCTATCTATAGCTTCAACCGGTCGCTTCGTCCCCGAGTAGTAGATAAAAAAGAAATATATTTTCGTCAACTTTTCTCATGTCCTAGCTTAACAAATTGTTTTCCTTGAAGTCAAAGAAAATGTTTCTGTAACATGTATGAAAAACCATGAGTTTGTTGGTGAAATGTATCTCAATCTTCCATTGACCTTTTTTCCGCAAAATACTAATTAATTAGTTAATTAATTTGAATGTTTTGTTGCGGAAAGTTCATTTTAGGGTGTTATTATTGTACTAAGAATTATCTACTATAGTATCTATTCACAAATAAAAAAGTTGACTTTTTTTCAGAAGTGAAGTCTATGTTGGTTTGTATACCTTACATGGGCTTCTCGCACTAAGTCAAAAATGATAAAAATCAACTTTAAAAATTTACTGCGGGCAAACTATTTGTTATTTTTTAACCGGATTTGAAGAATATGCTAGGGTTTTACACAAAGAATCTTAGAAAAAAATTGCGCTCCATTCCGTTAATAATAACGTAAGATAATTTTAAAAAAATATATACTTTTCAAAAAATCAAGGTCGCTGACTCCCCTAAAATCAGAAAAAAGCTTATATTTTTAAAACTGTTGTCTTTAGTGCATCTAGGTTTGAATATGTTGGCTATCTGAACTTGCTTTTAATATCACTAAAGTTTGTTTTATTATCTACATCGAAAATTAATTAATTAATAATGATGTTTTCTTATTTTTGAAACCGGTCGCCTCTCGACTTTGAAGTGTTTCCAATTGCTGGATATTACCCCACATGTTCTCAACCAATCAAATAATTCTATTTGGTTGTGCGACGAAAGAGCGTTTAACAACTTCTAAATTTCTATATGGCAATTTTGAAATTGTGTTTAAAAATAGTAACTACTCTCAGAGCTACCAACATTTTAAGAATATATTCTTGTAACACTAGCGAATGAAAATCCTTGGCGGGATACTGAATTTGCATGAGGAGAGACGATACAGTTCAAGGTCATAGAAGTAGAGGGCGCAATTGTGCAAAGACAATGAAGAAGCAAAGTGGGAATCGAATCTTACGGTAGCTCCATGCAGGGGAGGGGTTGTCTAAGATACATAATGTTCGCGTGCGAGAGAGAGAGAGGAAGGGAGTGAGTGAATGTGTGTGTGTGAGAGAGAGAGAGAAAGAGTCAGTGTCAGTGAAATGAATCAATTCAACCGTTCGCGCTTCATTGATACAAAATAGTTTTCTTTGTAAACACCTTTCTTGGAAGTTGTTTCAATGTGTTGATTATTTTTCATTAAAAGCGCTTTTTTCAAAAAGGATAATATAAGCATTTGTTACTAAAGGTATATTTCTGTTTATCTTCTGCTCTGTAACATATGCACCAGTATAGCCAGCAATTTTTTTCCTATGGGAGCAGGACTTCTTTTAGAAGGGGTGAACATTTTACACTAAAAGCAAACCAAGTTTGTTTCATATTTATTATTTATTCTCTACTTTATTAAAATATGGGTCCTGAGACTATGTAAAAAAAAAAAAATAGACTGTAGATATGCAAGTTTATAAGGAAACAAAAATTGTTCATCGTAGTCCACTTATTTGACTTGCATTAACATAGATACTAAGAACGAGGAAATATTAGAGGAAAATTCAGTAATAAATTCGCTAGTGAATGCATTCAGTTGGTCAAATAAGTGTAACAAATTGGGAGCAGTAGCGGTTTCTGAGGGAAGTCACGTCGGTAAAAATTTAAATTTTATTATTACAAGACTTGTAACTAAAATTTTACAAACACATAGAACACATATTAACTTCAAATCTGTAATTCTTTTCAACAAATGTAAATACCAATGAAATTATAATATCAAAAATTGCACTCTTACCAATTAAAGTATCTACATTAGCACATTTCACTTTTGCTTTACTGACAAGTAAACCTTACGTTTGGGTGAATCGAGTTGCTGACTGAGACACATATGAGAAAGTAGTACTAAATGTGGTCAGTATTTCAGTGAAGTTTTAGGTGCGAAGCTCCAGAGGTTTAGGAGATACAGCTACCAGAACATCACATGGAAGTACAGAATAGTCTTCATACAGTTGGAGGTAAAAGCTCTGTAAGACCTCTTGTAACGACAAAAGGTGAATAACAAATATATGGGTACATATTAGGACTAGGGAGAAGTCATATAGTAAGGATATACCTGACGGCGGCCATCTTGAAATCCGCCATTTTGAATTAAGGTTAAGTTTTTAAAATAGGAATAGGGTCATGTGATACATGATTTAAGGCGCAAATTCAATCAGAAGAACAATGGTGACGTTAATTTTGATTTACGCGCAATTGGTAAAAAGTTACAGGGAAATTAAATATTATTGCAGCATATGTATTAGTCCTTTACCCCACCTTGTAAATTTTGTGTTAATGATACTAATTAAATAAAAAGCAGGTGAATAAATATTAGGTGTATGGTAAGAGTTGCCTTGATGGCGACCATATTCAAATCCTCCATTTTGAATCAGACAAAAGTTTTAAACAAAACGCATAACAGTGACACCTTATTAATAGCAAATTTTTACCATAACTCCAACGGTATAACCATTTTTGTTTTATCATTAACCAGCACAAAATTAAATGGATCGCTCCTTACGACTACTGCTTTGATGAAATTGTTAACGACAAATGTGTCAAGTGTAACTCGATTGCCTTTGCCAGGTGTGCTTACTGTGAGCAGAGCATTTGTGCAAGTCATGCACTCTTTTCTGAACTACATACTGATTGTACTAATTGAGGACTTTCTGGAAGAAAGACCCAAGTTCAATTATGACTCAATTCCACTTTGGTCATTTTTCCTTAAATTAGCAACTTGTTTATGCGATAACAAATGCTGGTTAATGATAAAGCAAAAATGGTTATACCGTTGGAGTTATGGTAAAATTTGCTATTAATAAGGTGTCACTGTTATGCATTTTGTTTAAAACTTTTATCTGATTCAAAATGGCGGATTTGAACATGGCCGCCATCAAGGCAACTTTTACCATAGACCTAATATTTATCCACCTGCTTTTTATTTAATTATTATCATTAACACAAAATTTACAAGGTGGGGTAAAGGACTAATACGTATACTGCAATAATATTTAATTTCCCTGTAACTTTTTACCAATTGCGCGTAAATCAAAATTAACGTCACCATTGTTCTGCTGATTAAATTTGCGCCTTAAATCATGTGTCACATGACCCTATTCCTATTTTAAAAACTTAACCTTAATTCAAAATGGCGGATTTCAAGATGGCCGCCGTCAGGTATACCCTTATTATATGACTTCCCCCTAATCCTAATATGTACCCATATATTTGTTATTCACCTTTTGTCGTTACAAGAGGTCTTACAGAGCTTTTACCTCCAACTGTATGAAGACTATCCTGTACTTCCATGTGATGTTCTGGTAGCTGTATCTCATAAACCCCTGGAGCTTCGCACCTAAAACTTCACTGAAATACTGACCATATTTAGTACTACTTTCTCATATGTGTCTCAGTCAGCAACTCGATTCACCCAAACGTAAGGTTTACTTGTGAGATATCTATTTAATACCAACTATTCAAACCAAATAGTTATTTCTTAAACACTGTTTTGTCTATATATAGATCTATAAAATTGAAAGTGACAATTTTCGTAACTTAATAACTTTTGAACCACCCGACCAATCTCAATTAATTTTCATCATAAATAAGGTTGAGCCTGGGATCTTTTCACTTTGAAGGTGCAACTTGGAGCAGGGGATGGGTATATATATATATATATATATATATATATATATATATATATATATATATATATATATATATATATATATATATATGTGTGTGTGTGTGTGTGTGTGTGTGTAGTGGTGCTATTCTAATTTCTTATATATAGTATAAGGATATATATAATTCTCTTAGGAAACAAACTATACAAGGTAGACAAAACGAAAATATTTATTGGGTACCGCAAGTGACATGTACAGACCTACACAGCATCCTAATACAATGTAATGTGACGAAATTAGGCTAGGTAGCACTGCGAATATCTTGGAGACGGGTTAGCCAAGATAGATGGTTCTCAAAAAATGTTGGGAAGATCTTAATCGAGCAATGGACCAACAATTTATTATTGATAATGATACGTATGCGTTTCATATATAAATTACCCTCACCACTACACTCATGTGATCCCAGTTCTCATTCTTGATACCTGAGCTTTTGAGATTAAGAAATAAACGGTTATACCTTGTTTTGAGAGATCATATGTTTAACCCTGTAGATGTAAGAATTTCTAGAAGCAAAGATGCTTAAACTAAAATTTTCTGTTCCTGGATATAACTGGGTGAAAATTACTTCATGTTTGGTTCTAACAAACGGTTCTGCGAACTCGAAATATTTTAACAACCTGTTCTGGCGAACCGGCTGAATAGCACCACTATATATATCGTGGTATAGCACCACTATATATAGCACCACTAAATTATCGTAAATTACCGACATTAATGTCCAATCCATAGTTTTCGGGGTCACGGAGACGAACAGTAACACTTCCGATGCCATTTAAATCCAAAAGCATCCCCCATTAGTACTCCTAAGGGGAGACGGTAACATGTAAAAATAATTGAAATTGACAGATATTAGTGTCGAATTCCTAGCTTTTGGGATCCCTCAGTTGATTAATGACAGTTTTATTGCCTTTCATATTCCAATTGAAACGTTGAGTTGATTTTGAGTTTTACGCCCCGTTCAGCAGCGAGGCTATATGAGACGTGGACCTACTGATTGACGTGGAATCCGAACCTCATGAGCTCCCACTGGGAATCGAACCCGGGTCTCCCACGCCAAGGGCGCATACGCTTAGCCACGAAGGAGATCCGAATTGAAACGCATTCTCCCTATGCGAAGAACGGGTATTGTGCTAGTCATAACCGAAAAAAAGAAGAAAAAGATTCGTGAAACTAAATTTTATACAGATTAGCAACTACCCTTTTGGAAAACAACATAAAATAATCAACCTTCTTTTTACCTTTCTACCTTCTTTTGTTCGATAATTTCCACCTTCAACAATAAGCTAAGAGAAGAAAGCTTTGTTCGGCTTCAAACATGGAACAACACTCCAACATGGAAAGTAGCAACATTATCTTTATTAAAAAAAAAAAAAAAAAAGTCAGGGCTACCATTTAGAAGAAGCTCAACAGACTTATCTAATCGTAAGTGCAACACTGCCCCTATGCTCTATATAAGGCAGGCCGCGGTGGCTCAGCTGCAAAGCGCTCACCTCTGGTGCGAAGGGTCTATGGTTCGACCTAAGTTCTACCAAATAGAATTTGTGGTGGATAAACGCTTTGTGCGTGGGTTCTCCCGTTTTCTTCTACGTTCTTCATTCCACTTCTTTCATTATCATTGTCACCGCCGTCATAGCCTTGAAGCAAATCATGAAACTCGAAAGTATAGAAGAGGAAAAAAATTGCTATTGGACTGCCTGTGATCTCAGCTGGTTGTGTAAGGAGCTTTTCTGTTATGACACTCACAAAACATGAATAAGAACTATGTTAAATGGTACATTTTCGAAATTGATTCTGCTTAACTTAGTCACATTGTTAAGCACAATTGAGACCCCAATGGGTATTTGCAGATAGGGGAGGGGCTAGTGGAAACGTCGCCTCGGGCGCTGATTCCAAGAGGCGTCTAAGGAGCAAGAAGGAAAAAGTGTTGGAAATGAGTAAACATTCCCAAAACAGTATTAGCGGTCTGTTAAAGCCATATTGTTGCCAGTTTGCAAAGAAGTAGATTTGTTAAAAGTTTTCTTCTAAGCTCCGCTCGCAATCCAAACTTCTTAATAGGAGTCAGAACAGGTTTGCACTTATTATTTCTCAGTAATAGTTAAGAAAGTCATTATATACCTAAGAAGGGCCGTACCGTGGGGGAAGCGAGCGGGGCGAATGCCCCGGGCGCCGAAGTAAGGGGGCGAAAAATTCGGGAGAAAAAAAGAAAAATGATACGAAAAATTGTTTGGAATATGTGTATGGGAGCGCCGTCGTATACTCTCGCCCCGGGCGCTGATTTTCCACGGCACGGCCCTGTACATAAGTATGATTCCTTAATGATTATGTGATATACAAGCTGCCGAGTAATGATTTATAGTGTTTTCAAAATTGGAAACGGTGAAAGTCTCAAATACGTGTTAGACGTTTTAATGACGATGAGTTTGGTTTGTTAATCACACTTTTCTACCCAATCGGATTAATCACGGCAGTCAGAATGAAAGTATGAAAAATAAGGCGGGTTAAGAAACACACACAACCTGCTGTTTACGAGGGAATGTTAAAAATGAAGGTAAAGAAGGCAAATAATAACATTTTTTTAACCTGAAGCAGTTGTAGAATGGGGGCTTAAGGGATCAGAACTTAATCCAATGAATTTCGTCTTTTTCAAAGACTGATCACTACCAGTATTTGCTTTTGGTCCATTAACATATGAAATGCTTTCAATTTGAAGGACTTTATTGGGATCATTTTTCCATCAAACAGGACACGTAAGTTTGGCCCTCCACTGTACAACACGTATTGATCGTTTTTTTTTTTTTTTTTCAATGTGACATGTGGACCCTCCTCTTCCATCAGCAGTAACCAGGTCACCTGTGAGTGTCGTGGTGTGAAAGTGGTGCGGTAAAATGGGCGACCTGACAGACTTCCAAAGAGGCATGATCCTTGGTGCCCGTCTGGTTGGAGCTTTAGTGGCAACAGTGGCGAACATTGTGGGGTTATCGAAAGGCACTGTGTTCAATGTCACCATGGCATACACAATGGGCAAACGACTTCTACAAAGCACAACAGTGGTCGAAAGGCAACCCTGTCAGATAGGGACCAAAGGGCATTAAAACGGATTGTAGCAGCTAAAAAGAAGACCACTGCAATGAAAATTACGTCTGAACTCAATTCCGGCCTACCGAACCCGGTTTCATCGAAAACAGTGCGACGGGAACTTCATGAATTGAAAATTCATGGCAGGGCCCCTGGTCACAGAGTAAATGCAAAGAGGCGTATCCAAAGGTGCAAGGATCACAAGGCGTGGACTCGTGATCAGTGGAAACACGTAATATGGCCCTATGAATCGACCTTCACGTTGTTTCCAACAACCGGTCATGTTTACGTATGGAGAACACCGTCGCAAGCCTATGATACAGACTGTCTGCTCACAACTGTAAAGCATGGGGGTGGTTCTGTTACAGTATGGGCAGTGATATCGTGGTTTTCTGCAAGTCCCATCATAGCCTTGCATGGAATGATGAATGTTAAAGTGTATGAGACCATTTTGGAGGACCAGATTCTTCCATGGCTCAAATATTGTTCCCTGATGGTGATAGCATCTACCAAGATGATTTGGCACCCTATCACACTGCAAAAACGGTGAAATCATGGTTTAAGGAGCATGACCAGGAGCTATCACACCTCCCCTGGTTCCCGCAATCACCAGATCTGACATCATTGAGCTATTGTGGTCTGAGTTAGAAAGGCGTGTTCGGTCTCATTACCCTCCACCAGCATCCCTTAAAGAACTGGAGCGTGTTTTGGAGGAACAATGGTACAAAATTCTACACATCACATTTCAGGAGCTGTATACGTCCATTCCACGTAGGATCCAAGCTGTCTTGGACGCAAAAGGAGGTCCCACACGATACTAGATATGATTTTCACAGTTTTGCAAACGTTTTAGATTTTTTTGTCAAACCCCTATATATATAGTCATAAAATAATTTAAATTTAAAATGCTATTTGTGTGGTCACATACAGAATAAAATTACAATTTGTAAATTTCTATTACTGTTCTCCAAATGGATTTAAAGAAGTTTTGTCAAATTTTACAACAACTCTTAGTTATGAAAGAAAACATAATGATCGCTTTTCGGGAGGACCGCGTTGCCTCAGTGGTAGAGCGCTCACCTCTGGTGCACGGGGACCCGCGTTCAATCCCAACTCCCGCCAAGTGAATCTTGTGGCGGGCGAACACTGTGTGCGTGGATTTTCTCGTTTTTTTTTTTTCGTTTCCTTCCTCTTCCTTCATTCCGTAGATTATGCACTTTTTCGTTTTAGCTATTATATCCAATTCCAATCTGTATATATAGTATAATTTGTATATATATCGAAAATATCATCATACTCTCTTGTTAGAGGTAACTAAACCCGTGAATCTAAGTTAAAAAGAAAAAAAAAGAAAAAGTTATTGGAGGAAACTGAAGAGCATAAACGCGAGGCACAGTGAGGTTTTGTATGAGTAAGAACATAGCATACGACTAAAATAAAAGAAAGTAATATTTGTAATAATTAATATTTCCTAACCGATTTTAACAATGGCATATATCATTTTAAACAAATTTGTGATAGGAACGATTTTGATTGATCAGTTACACGAGAGTATAGAGTTCAAAACTATAGAAACTGTTTGCTCATAGTTGCTCATTTTTAAAAATGGGTCCAGTCAGTAGCTTGGTAAAAGATCTTGGGCCTTATGCAGAGTCGTTGTGACGCGTGATTAGTGCCTTACTAAGGAGTTCGACTAATATGTTTCCTGCAGTACTCAGGCCTTTAGTATGACGCTAATCATACGTCAAAACGACTCTTCATATTACCCCTTATGTTCATACCATACGCGAGGGTTGTCAAACTATATGTGAATAGGAGGAAATACAGTGCCACCACGCAGAAAGGCACGTGAAGCATTAATTGGTATGGTAATGACTTTTTTTTTTTTTTTTTTTTTTTTTTTTACAGTTGGAAACAAATGAACATGAAAGAAGGAATATAGAGCTACTATGAGCAGACGAAGATCTTGATTAACGCTTGAACATCTGAACTAAGTCTCAATTCATCCTTTTCCTGCATGGTACAACTCTAACACTGTAGTGGTATCTTAAAAATATTTGAAACAGCTTACTTATTTATTATTATTACCACTTCGGATTTTTGAGCCAAATGTCATATTCCAGTTTTAACAGGATTTCTGTTTATATATATAAATATAACTTCTTGTAAGGGGCCCAAGCAAAGAGCAGGAAAGTTTGTTTGGTAGCACTAGATTCTTTTTGCATGCTTTAAAATATAGTTTTATATTATATTGTAGTGAAATGGTGGTTAAATGTCTGAGGGGGGGGGGGAGACACGTGGCCATCAGGAAAGTGTTCGACCCCTCTGACGTCGTGACTGTGATGGGTATAGGCGGAAGAAATCGACTTTTTGCAATAATTAAAATGAAATTTGGAAACTCACAACGATAAAAAAAAGAAAAATTGTTACGCGTGATTTTTAGTTTGGTTTAGAAAATTTTCTTCAGGATACACTGGTTAAACACAAAGTTATGGATAAGGTATAAAGCTCAATCTTGTGCATTTGTTTTGTGTGGTACGTACGGATTTAAAGATCAATTAAATTTCAGCCGAAGTCAGCAGATTGGATGCATGATGGGAATCGTCCTCCCAAAATCTTCTGGGAGCAACATTATACACTGACTTTGATAGGCCTATTTTTTTTTTTTTTTTTTTTTGCTATTACTATTTTTTCCTAGATTCCAGTACGTAATACGAGTATAGTTG
Source organism: Thermobia domestica (assembly GCF_964235325.1). Taxonomy (NCBI): domain Eukaryota; kingdom Metazoa; phylum Arthropoda; class Insecta; order Zygentoma; family Lepismatidae; genus Thermobia; species Thermobia domestica. Next base: position 141,593,308 of record NC_137470.1, read on the forward strand.
TTAGTCAGTATGTCTGAGTTATCTATCTGAAACAGGGTCATCGTTTGAGGAAAACAGGAGAGCAATTGTTCCTCTGAGTTTGAGAAATACATATTAATCAATTGTATAATAATATACTAATAAAAAAAATAATTTTTTTATGTGAGTGAATAATCTTGCCCCCATTTAGCAAAATTTGCTGGTGTCGAAGGCAGAGTTCAGGCCACTTATTATTCTAAACTAGTTAGGTAGCAGTAGGGTAGTCAATTTCATTCCCCTGTGGTTCCAAATGGGAAATTACAAACTGGCATTTATATGCTGGAGTAGAGAAACTGGTTGAGAAATAGGATTAAAATTGAATTGGATTCTTTGTTTAGCGCCCCTTTCAGCAGCGAGGCTATATGAAACGTGGTTCTACAACTTAATGTGGAATCTGAACCACATGAGTTCCCGCCGGCAGTCGAAGCCGTGTCTTCCACGCCACAGGCGTCCGGTGACAGTCCTAATGGCACTCAAATCCAAGTTTAGGCAAGAACGAACATGGCAGCTGGTCGGTGTTGCTCTTCGGCATTTCTATATTGCACTTATATTATGCTTATATATTGCTTTATTTATTTATTTCATTGATTTATTTACCTTTAAATATGGTATATTGTATAAATCTTATCTTCTCCATGCAAAGAACGGGTATTTCAGTTAGTATAAAATAATTCACCAAGTAGATACCTTGCTTCAGGAAATTGTACTGAAATTGAACTAAGCATTCTTAAGTTTAAAAAAGAAAAATGTGGTACGTGAAAGTATTTTTTTTTTCTGGTAAAGTTGACTTTCATATATTCTCATTCCGTCCCTCTTAGGAAGTTTGAAGGCCTGGAGTAGTGTATTTTTGTCTATTTTCCGCCGGAGGCTACGTGATTCATTTCTAACCATGGTCACACTCACCAAAGAACAATATTATTATTATTGTACGAATTTATAACTTCTTAATTACTATATAACTCATATATGATGTATAATTCAGAACAGTAGGGGAATTGTTCTATTTATTGAATTGTAACTAGCTTCCTGTATATTTGATTTATTACAGGCCTACAGGCGTTTCTGGTATTTTGTTCAAACAAATGCATTGACTGTGTTCTATGTGCATAAATGATTTAAATAAGTCTAAACTTAGGAATTTCTACCTAACAGAGGAATAAAATTTAAAATTAATTTAATTTAAATAAAAACTGAATTTGTCGTAGAAGATTGTTCAGAAGATTATTGTAGTCAATAGTTACGGGTTACCATCGAGGCCGAAACTTAGAATCCAGTCTCAATAGCTATCGCCTATATTGACGGCATGATACTTTGTCTTATTTCTGAAAATATAATTCAAATTTTCTAGTGATAACACACCAAATGTTCATTATCCCAGTGAATAATGAAATACAAATGTTCTCCACACTATACGTAATAGATTTTATATTAAAGTAAAATAAAATACAATGATTTTCCATATCCTGCGTTTTCCAATATTGTCATTTTCATTTAATAATTGACACTTCCCCTTTGAAAAAAAAATATACTAGTTTCTTTTCCATTCTTTCCAGGAAGTGCATGATGTAAACAGACCCTTAAACACACCTTTTAATGCACTGAAACATCAGCAGAGTTGATAATTCAGAATGTTAATTTATGAGAACCAGGTTTTCCTTTGTAACCCCTTACAGAGACCTCATCCGATTAGTTATAAGTGTAAATGAAAAATTCATTTTTCCGCTCCATGGTTTCCAAGCTACTCCAACTAAACAAACTGAAAATTAATGACAGAACATCCATACGTATAGATTATTTGTCAATTTACCTGTTTTGTAAAAAAAAAAAAAAAAAAAAAAAAAATACATCTAGCGACACTGCGTGGTTCCTAGTGTACTTCAATCGTTGCTTCCTAGTTTAAAAATATATGCATGAACAAGGCTTCTTTATGGTATAACCATTATTTGTGTATCTCTTCAGATTCAAAAGTTCTACTATCCCAAACTCCAGGTTGCATTGTATATTGGACACCCTCTATTTATATTATGCGAGTAAGGTAGAGCTAGGAAAAAATGCAAATCTGAGTTGATCAGTTAGAGTTTTTTTTTTCCCTCTTATATCTTAAGCTTTACGCAACACGAAAGCCACATTTAACATATGATGCGAACAAATATATACGTTCCGATTCAAAATGGGGTAAAGGAAAAAAAAACTTTGTTTTCTTTCTAGTTTAACGACCCACGATTATGCATCGAGGCTATGGGAGACGGTGATGATAAGACGAACGGGTCTAGGAAAATGAAAGGCGGAAATTTTGGCACCGGAAATTTTGGCACCAGTAGTTTTGACACGATAATTTTGGCACCAAGAAGCGAAGCAAACGGAAATTTTGGCACCATTTATAATAGAAATACAAAAAATGTGAGAAAATACTCTGAATGTAATAGATATTTAAATTTACATGTTATTAACTAGAACTGCTCCAGCGCGACGAATCAAACCAGTGACGAATGTACAGTCAGCGACAAAATTTCTTTCTCTTCTGTAAAATTTATTTTGCTTATAACTTTGGAATTGATGGACTGATTTGAGTACTTTTCTGAAATTTACCGAAAACTATATCTGCTTTAAGTTGCTGAATATTGCACTCAAATCTGTTCGTCCATTCGAGAGATATTCGCGGAAGAAATTTTAACATAGGGAAAGAGCTTTTGTTACTGACAGTACAGACACCGGTAAAGATACTATTGGCAGTTTCATTATATATTCAAAGCAAGTTAAAATTCCCCTCTAATGGGTTTGTATTTTACTTTCAAGTGCAAACAGTAAAAGCTAATTGGAACCAAGGAAATTGAAGTACAGAGAAAGAAAATTAGAAAATACTCTGGATATAATAGATGTTAATGTACCAATTTATTTTGCAGAGGAGATTACATCGAGATTCTTTCCATCGAAACTTCCGGCTCCCCTCTCACGCATATCCCAAAGCCTCATTAAAAGTTTAAGATTGAAATTGAAACAAATCCCTGAACGTGATTGGCTTGTCACACGGTGGCGCTGAAATCCGATTGGCCGGTCAACGGATGTTGTCGAAAAGTAAAAGTATAAATTCAGTATATGATTTTTACTTCATTATTTTCAGTAGTGTCATTAACTGAAAGCATGGATGTGATAAGGTCAACGCGAGGAGGCGAGAAATTGTGTTTAGAGGGGTATATGTATACAAAACATAAGATTTCGAAAGAAAGTATTCGGTGGAGATGTTGTAAAAGAGTTAGTCTACAGTGCCCAGGAATTTTGAACAGTGATTTAAATAAGTGCAATACAGTTTTGATTCACGAACATATACGGTGACGAAGATGCAGTGAAGGTTGAAAGTAAAATACAAACCCAGTGCAGTGAACATAGTGCAGTCTTCAGCAACTCAAAGAAGATACAGTTTTCTATAAATTACAGAAAATTTCTCAAATCAGTCCATCAATTCCAAAGTTATAGGCAAATACATTTTACAGAAGAGAAAGAAATTTTGTCGCTGACTGTACATTTGTCACTGGTTTGATTCGTCGCGCTGGAACAGTCCTAGTTAATAACATATGAATTTAAATATCTATTACATTCGGAGTATTTTCTCACATTTTCTGTACTTCAATTCTAAATGGTGCCAAAACTTCCGTTTGCTTCGTTTCTTGGTGCCAAAATTACCGGTGCCAAAATTACCGTGTCAAAACTACTGGTGCCAAAATTTCCGGTGCCAAAATTACCGCGCCCTAGGAAAATTTGGTGTAAGAAACTCGGTGTAGAAAAATTCGGTGTACAGAAAATTCGGTGTACGGAAAACTCGATGTGGGGTAATTTAGGTGTAAAGTAGATTCGGTGTAAAACCTATTGAATATTACCACTTACGATAACTTACGACACTTCATATTGTGAAAACGAAAACCATAAAATGTAACGAATAACCTATTTCAAGAAAAGCAAATTTATTTATTTATTTTTTATTTTATTATTATTATTATTATTATTATTATTATTATTATTATTATTATTATTATTATTATTATTATTACTATTTTTGCCTTGAGTCCAATACCTCTTGCATGTCTTTTGCGGGGTGTTACTATAAATTACTTTTCATCACACAATAAAGCTGACACTTTTTGTCACAATTAAAACAATTACAGCTATAAGTTCAGAGAATAGTTATAGAAACAACTAAAGACACCTTTCATATAGTGCATCATAGACCATATACGGGGTGATTTGTTTTTTAAACTCACGAATTTCATTTGGGTCTAGAATTTCTAACTGAAGTCCGATTTTCATGCGGTTTTTGGCAAATGATCAAGGAAGGATGGGAGATTTATGGAATTGTGTTTACTGGTTTAAATTAATTTGGGGTAATGTAAGCCACGCCTCTAGAAAAACAGCAAATATTCGCCAGTGTACCTTATAATTGGAATTAGGTGAGACGCGGTGTGGAGATTTGAGTTTCTTCGTTAGATGGCAACCTAGCCTAGGTCAATAAGAAACAGGAAACTGGCCGTTATATTGAGAATTATGCTGTGCTACTGTATCAATGTGATCAAGACACAGTTACAATAATGTACTCTTTGGAGCAACGTGATTTTATCGTTAAAAAGTTTTTGGAGAACGGAATCTGTTGTTGCTACGCAAAGGGTATTTACAAGCACTTTTGCCTCACGTTCTGCCCCAGACAGGAACATAATATGGTCGTTAGTGAATAAATTGCAAGGAACAGGACCGCTTCTGAGTGAGATAGGGAAGCATCGGACCCCCTGGTGGGTGTTGTGGAAGATGCCAGTTACCGACTCTTTAAGTCGCTCAAGAAATCTCTCTGTCGTTTGTAGTGAGAAACCGGCTATAGCTATTCAACATGTGATTTATGTGTATTACCACTAACACTTAATTTGTATTCTAGCACTTAATTTGTATTCTAACACTTAATTTGTATTCTTCAATGTCGCTTCAAATATTCAATATCTCATTCGAACTATAAGGTACACTGGCGAATATTTGCTGTTTTTCTTGCGTGCTGCTCGATATTACCCCGGATGAATTTAAACCAGTAAACATAGTCCCATAAATCTCCCATCTTTCCTTGATCATTTGTACCAAACCGAATGAAAATCGGACTTCAGTTAGAAATTCTAGAGCCAAATGAAATCCGCGAGTATTAAAAGAATCACTCTGTATATGCCGTACACATGTAAGATGCAAAAATATATTGATAAAAAAAAAGTCTTAGTGGAACGGGAAATATAAAGCAGGATGGATTTATCAGATAATAGTTGTACAAATAGTTGACTTCTCCTCCAATCAGACACTTCAGTTTGTTTGCCTTAAGTTAAGGCAAACAAGTACTGCAACCCTATTGACTCCTTATTGACTTCTCCTCCAATCAGGCGTAGATACTTCAGTTGAGGCATTTATTTTTACACATTTCAGTAATACAACATATGTCGTTTTTGAAGACTTTAGATTTAAATATTTATTTATAAAATAGACATAAAATCATTACAACATTTTTGGAAAAACTCGTCGAAATGTAGAATTCAAATTATTTCAGGAACACAATTTTTTAAATTTCTTATAGTAGACAGTAAAAGTATGTTCTACACAAAGTTTGAATTTAAAACTAATACGTTCCTTTATCTTCAAACTTAAGTTTCTAATGGATTCTACGGTCTACTACAACAAATCTTTCTTTCCACCTAGCATTCCCCACACCGAATTTTCCGTACACGAAATTTTCCGTGCACCGAATTTTCTTACACCAAGTTTTCCTACACCGAATTTTGCTACACCGAGATTTCCTACACCGAATTTTCCTGCTCCCAAGACGAACGATATTGGTGCTGTCTTGAAAGTAGGAGGAAACGGGAGAAGAAGACCCACGCAGACGGTATTTATCCACCACAAAACCCACTTGGTGGGAACTCTAATGGAAAGCGAGATCTCACTGTTCAGAGGCGAGCGATCTACCACTGAGCTACCGTGGCCCCGAATGCCATTTCTTTTGGGATTCTCCTGAACATAAGCAGAACCATAGTCTGTCATATTCTCATATATGAGCTCCCTCATGGCTGTATGGTTAACATACGCGTCTTTGGCACGGGATAGCCGGGTTCGATTAATGGTGGGATTTCGTCTTGTTCGGATGCATGTTAATTTGTAGACCCACGTCTTATATAACCTTGCTGCTGAACACAACGCTAAAACCCAATTCAACTCAACTAATATTCTCATTTATAAATGTGAGACTCGTAGTTTTTTTTTTAAAGTACACTATATTATCTAAGAAGAAATGACGCATAAAATTAAAAAAAAAAAAAACAATTAAATAATATGTACTAACTGGGATGTTATTGTGGTTAACTGATAAAAATTTTGCTCTGTTGTGAGATCTCACAAAATTTAGATTTCATCTCAATATGTAGAATTATGTATCATATGGCTTCCTATGAGTTTTAGGCTAGACGCTGACATCCAACTATCTATTGCGCAAAAGCTTATAGTATCATGGGTACCACTACTTTATATTATATTGCAATAATGTGTAAATACTGTATTAATTTGATTAAATTTGAGAGTCGCGATTTTAAACAAATTGAAAATTCTGCAACTGTGATCAAACGGTTTGTTTAGTTTCTTTGGTAAATTCAAACTTTCTTTCTTAGGTTTATTATTTGTATATGCAACAATCTTGCAAGTGTGTGCAGCTCCCAAGTTTGTGTGGTGTTCGCCTCTGTTAAGGAAACATAATACGATAGAGTCGTTCTTCAAAATTCTACAATATTGTTAGTTTTCAATGAGGAAAAAAGCTTCTCCAACGATGAGATATCAAATGATAAATCTAAATGAGATGGACAACATAGTATGCTGGAGTGTAAAAGCTCACATATAATTTTCGAGAAAATAAAAGAAAAAAAATTAAGAATTAGTTCGTATAAAAATCACGCTACTTATTGAGATGAAAGTAATACTGAAATATGTCCTCTTCATTATGACACAAGCAAGATTACAGTATGTACTATGGTACAGAGATGGTGTGGATCAATGAAAACTTGACCCACGACCCACTGACTCACCACTCATCGTGATCCATGAACCACTGACCCACCGTGACCCACTCTGAACCACTACCAACCATGACTACTCCGGGCCACCACCCACCATGAACCTCTGGAACTCACTCCGACCCACCAAAACCCATCATCATCTACTTTGCCCAAAGATTCACGCCTTCTTCTCTACTGACTAAAGAGTTTACACTTGTAATAAAACAAGGTTGTGAAATTATCAGTAATCGACGTTTGAACTTCTGCGGTGAATCACGCAAGTACCGCTCTGTTACAAAAACGGTGGATCTGACCTTTACGATATAAAATGGTAAAGTGTTTGTCATGGGCCAAATTACGATAAACTTAAATTTAATCATCATATATAGAAGTATTTTCCTGTTGAATTACTAATACTTTCCAGTGGAAAATTGAATGAAATTTGAGACTCCATTCAAGGTATAGTAGACCAACGTAAAGGAGTAAAAATGATGTAGTTTTCCATATAATTAAGCATACCGTACAAACTTCAATTTTCATTAACTAAGCTTACAATATAAATTTTGTCTATTTTTTTCTCACAATTTTATGGCTTAATTGCCTTGTGCTCTGAACGCTCCATATAATAAACATACGATTCAGCAATTATTATAGTAGAAAGCAGTGGATATATAATGCGAAGCACTGTATTTCTTGTTTCTTAATTAAAAATTATTTCTCAATTTATTTTTCAACTAATATCGATCATTTTCGCTTACTTTTAAAATCAACCCACTACCAGTTTTCCATATATAGAAAGATTTATAAAAAATGTTAGAACATGTTCTGTTTATTTTTAATAAAATGTTAATATCCTGAATTTCAGCTCCGTCAGTTGAACAACTTGTGAGATACACAATTTTTTGCAAAAATTCGGACCCCCACTTCCCCCTTTGTATATGTATTATAATGAAATTGATATAACATTTCAGTTCAGACTGGAGCCTAACTATATTCATTTCATTTGGTTTTGCCATTTGGTCGTGATCATCACGTGCAGATAGTTACAGTCATTTTTATGTAATAATTCATATAGTACAGCTGATTCAAAAATATATTTTTCCAGTAGTTAACACCTCTAAAAACTCACAGGCTGTATCTGGAAAGCCAGGTTGTAAGTCCTGTTACTATTATTACAATTATTACCTGTACCTGAAGTTTTTTTTTTTTTCACTTAAATATACATGTATACACTCCTCTTAGATAAGTAAACAGAAACAAATGAAAAAGGAAGGAAAATGGAGGCCTTGAAAGTAAAACATACTTAGAAATTCACCAGTGTTTACCGCTGTCTATAGGGATGCGCACGAATCGAGACAAGTCTCGAGTCTCGACTCGACTCGACTCGAATTCGAGTCGAGATTCGAGTTGAGACAAACTCTGTAAAATTCGAGACGAGTCGAGACAGACGTATTTCTCGACTCGAATTTTCGAGTCGAGACTGTTCATAAAAATCTCGACTCGACTCGAATGTCTCGAAAATCTTTCTATAATTTTTAATATTATTTTGAAGAAAGTACTTACTCAGAAACAATCTTGAAACTAATTCAAGTGAGCACCCATGCATAGACGTAACTTAGGGGGACAAGGGGCAACTGCCCCCCCGCATTTCTGAAGTTTAATAGGATAGTCATCCAGTGTTATCTATGAACTGAGCTGAAGCGAATACAACACCATTTTGCTTAATTTTATGTTTTTGTTTCACAGTATTAAGGTCTTGAGGCGACTAACCAGGCCAAGAGAATGGAGGGGCAAGGAAGGGAAAAGATAGCGACTCTGGCCTGACAAAAGGTACCAGGTAGAACTTCAGTCACTCAGTCAGGATGGCCGGTCGGAATAGAGTTCGTGGCCATGCTCCACCTTTAAAATGCTGCTCGTTAGGCATACACACTGCCCAGGGCTTAAAGTGGTTTCAGTGAATAGCCACCTCACCAGAATGCTTATCCACAGTTGTTTGCGAGAACGCAGTCAACAATGAAAGTAAATAATCCATGATCCATGTTCCAGATCTGGTTTGATAGATCATACTAGTCGTTTCATAGACGGAACCAAAATATTAGTTAGAAATTAATGCACAGTTTGTACAGTGACTGTTGTTGCACACGAACTAAATTCTAACAGGCTGATTTGCCAGAACTTTGTGCCGAGCGTTCCGGCTCACTTTAAGCCTTGACACTGCCTCTCTACTACTAGCTTGGTAATTGTCACTCACTTTCGATGCATGTGTTCTGAATTGATTCACACCTCACTTTATTGCTTTTTTCGTTTTTAGACATTACATGTTCCTTTACGACGGTAATAATAATTTATAAACTGTATTGTCATGATTTTTTATTTTTCTGTTATATCATAAATGCTTGTAATTTGAATAAATATAGGACTTATTCGGACATTTTTTTGGGGGGGAGGATCACAGAGGCAGTGTAAAATTGTGATTGAATATATATTTTAAAGAAATTTCTCATGTTCAGAGATGTTCATATACCTTCTCTCTTACTGATTCTGGCTGTTTCCTAGGCAATGGCCAGTTATTAAAATTTTGTCTTACGGTACCTATGCTGATATTATTATAAAATGTTCGACTGTAAACTGTCTTTAAGTCTGAAAAATGTTCTAGAATAACAATGGGAATTGAACTCTGATTTTAATCATATCTGGTAATGTCTTGCAATAAATGTTTTGCCACATCCATCTTATTAAAGGTTAGTGAACTTTGAGCGTCTTGGAGAAAGGGAATGCGGTGTACGTTGATGGTCAAAGGAAGAACAGGTCGGTCTGTTGTCTGGGATACAGGGTGTTTTATAAGGATAAGCAGAGACATCAGAACACGGCTCTTTGTCGGAAATCTTGTGGTCCTAAATACAAAAGATATTTTAATCCTTTCCCTGTGTCACAAAAATAGCAACATCTATTGTTGTAAAGTGGAAAGGGAGAATTGTAAGGTTAAAACAACGAGTTATTTTTACTAATAGCCACCCTGGCACCCAAACCAAAAATAATACACTTGAATTATTCTGAAGTTTGTGTTTGCTGTGAGCAAGAGCCCCCCAAAGCTCATATGGGCCCCCATGTATTTTTTAAATATGTATATTTATATGCATTTTGTATTGTTATATGTATTTTTTATGAATATACAAACCCACGTCTGGATGGCCCCTCCCCCCAGAGTTACAGAGAAATCGGTGCCCTTGGCAGTGAGCAGTTCGTTTGTTTTTTTCTGTATATATAGCCTTCACGTGTATCGGTGTATAGTGGTTTCATTTTTTATATTTTATCTAGGGTATTTGAAGATTTCTCAAGTTTCACAGGAAGTTGTGACTAATATGCAGTGCTCCAAAAAAAAAAAAAAAACTTTGTTGGAATAATTTAGTAAGAAGCCGAAACTTAGCAATATTGACAGTGGCAGCGGAGATAATGAAATAGTGACTAAACAATCTACTTCTTGCGTTTCAGAAGATAAGAATTCAAGTGCTAGTGTGAAAATTTTACAAGCAAACAAACAAGTTAATATTTCCATTTCCGATGATACTATAATAATTAAACAGAATAGTTAGGGATTAGCTTACGCACTTTCTTATTACGATAGTCTTGTTCGATTCTCATTGGAAGCTCATTTCGTTCGGGCCCCAAGTTAAAATGAAAGTGCATTTCCCATATAGTTTCGGTGCTGAAAAGAGACGACATAATTTAAACTAAACGATCAAGCAAAGTGATTATTCATCAGCGACCAGTCGAAACCACTCAGAACCTTGAAGTTTAGACAAGACAGCTGCTGCTTTTATTTGATATTTTATTAACAAACATTTTGTTTCTAATTGGCATTATCTAAAAAAGTTTTCTTGTCCGCTAGAAATCTTTTCAGACGAATGGCCACATCAGTTTGGCACGGATTATTCACAGGTGAAATTTTCCCACGGGATCACCCTGATAAATATGTCATAGTTCACATCAGAGTATTCCCCGAGGCGGTAAGTTTCAAACGATCCCGCTTTATGAGGATACCTTATTACAACTACAATGTTGAAAATTGACTAAATATTTATTTGAATATTTCACTTAAAGTTTGACATTTTCAATAATAATAATAATAATAATAATAATAATAATAATAATAATAATAATAATAATAATAATAATAATAATAATAATAATAATAATAATAATAATAATATGGTATTTTGATCTAAAAGGTGCAAAGTGTTGCAACTTTATAGTGTCCATATAGAAATGCGTGTAACTCTGAAAAGGTTAATTGAAATGTGTTTAAAATTTAAAAGGTAATCATAATTTTAGGACATTTAGGTTGTTATATCTTATTAAGGATAGGGTGGACTGTCCTCATGCTAGTGTAGTAATGAAAGGCTGAATAGTGTATATTTTGGAAAAAGTTTCATTTTAATTATTAACCCTGTTAATGTTATGTACGAATGACATGTTTGTACCATAAAAAATTAGTTTTATTGATTTTTATCGCATGAGGATTGCTTATAAGTATTAAGATTCGCACAAATCATTCAGCTCAATGACACCTATTGATTGATGAATGTCTTATTTTGGACGTTTTTCCATGGAGCGGCAATTGTTAACTGATAGAAATTAGCGTTGATCACGAAGTATTGCTATTATAATATGATTTTATTGTTGAATCCAAAGAGGCTATATAGACTATCAATAGTAGGAGTTTTTTATACGTATACTGATAAGAATATTTTTTTTCAGTTTAAGGTAGAACTACATCATTATCCTAAAGTATTGCTGAAAATGTCCCTTAGTAAGATCCTTCTACGTTTCTTCGTGTCACTTCTACCCTCTACCCTCTATATATAGTCTAAATCTCTAAAAAATGAAAGCTAGCTAATGGAACTAAATACTACTATGCCTTCCACGCTAATTAGTGCCTAGAGCGAGCATCTGCGATTCAGAAATTTAAATGGACTACAGTGATTCGGGTTCCACTCTAAACTCCCATCAAATCAATCAACCAACTAGTGACGTACACAAAATTTCATGAGGGAATAAGTTCAATCACCCAAAATCTCATTGTTTCAAACACATTTTTGAACACATGTCTTAATATAGTAATTGTTTATTTTTTCATAGTATCTTGTAAAATGGGGAGTTAAAACCAGGAAATCCCGCCTTTCTGTACTCCACTGCAACCAATTTACATATTACGAGTAAATGTGTAAATTACGAGTATTAATGGTAAATTTCTCCCTACCAAAACGCATTGTAGCACACTTTATTTTGTGAAACATTAAGTATTTTGACGAGATTTTCCAATTTCTTCAAAAGGTAGCTACTTTCTAATGATTGAGAAGAATGTTTGCTATTTTACCTTTATGTTGCGCGAGGGACATTCGAAATCCTTCCTAGAGATTTTATTAAAACAGGTTTCCAGAATTTTGTCTTGATACATTGGACAATGTGACTTCTAGGTCTGTAAAGGGGAGGACATACAGACCGAATCAGAAAGCCAGTTTTAAGTCATGTATACGACATGAAACGCGTAAATCCGACGAAACTTTTGTTTTGAATTATAACCACAAGACTCTTTACTAGTACTGTTGTTCCAAAGCCAAAAGCACATCCTACCTGTAAACTATCTCTTCACATACATCGTGACGTGATCTCTTCAGGCTTTCCTAAGAAAAAAGGTATTCTATTTTCTATATTGTAGGGTTATATAGGAGAACCCCCGAGGAAACACACGCACACGATTTTTGTCTCCCACAAAGTCCACTTAGCGCGAGCTGGGATCGAGGCAGGAACTCTACGCACCAATGGTGGGACGCTCCTCTGGTGTATGAGGTCACCGGATCGATCTCATTCGTGGCAAGTGGACTTTGTGGCGGTCAAACACTGCGTGGATAGTCTCATAGTTCTCCCGTTTCCTCCCATTTTCTTCATTTCTTCATTATCATTCACCTTATCATCACTATTTTCACGTCATTACCGTTAACCTTGGATTCATATTCATGGGACGTTAAACTAAACTGAGTTATCTTACAAAATGTGGAAAAATAATTGCTTGAGCCGTTTTTGAGAAAATTATCCGAACAAACTTCAAGAGAAACTCAGTAAATCGACAGGGATTTCCCCAGAGAAACACTACATGAAGTTGTTGATGAAATACTTGTATATGACACAATCATAATTGTTAGAGTCATTTTCGAAGAAACAGCGATTTCAAGTTTTCAGCTGTAAGAAAATTACTTTTATACGGAAGTAATTATTAAATTCGATGCACCTTACTCTAGAGAAACTTATACACAACCTTATGATTAAACTTTGGTCCGATACATTGATACTGACATGAAAGACATGAACTGACATAGCCTTTTCAACATATAAGAGCCCTAAAATATGTAAATCTGTTCAGTGGCGTATTTAGGGGGAGGTGCACCCGGCTCGAGCTCCCTCATTGAGTGCAAATTTTTTTTTTTTTTTTAAATGTACTTGCAACGATAAGAGAAAAACTCACGAAATTGTCACCTAACGTTCTTGTCGAAATGAAGAACAAAAGGCAGCATATCTGCAACAAAATGACCCATCCCTCTTCACCTCCATCTCCAAACACACACACCAACGAACACTTTTAACAAGCGAAAATGTAATTGGAATGGAACGCTTTAAAGCCCCATTTCAATTCGGCTCTCTCTGTTCTTGGCACTTTTCTCCTGAACAGTACAGTACTTGTACAGGCAGTGCCAAACCGACAGAAGTGCGCTGACTGTTGAAACACAGCGACTGGTGGCTTGGCCGGTCAGCAGCGCCTTATGAATGTCCCATTAGAAGCAATGTTCCGCCAGCGGTGGCTCAGTGCGGCGACTACTGTGGGAAACTTGGTTTGGGAGTGAGGGGGATGATGGACGGTAGGGTGGGAGAGTAACAGGTACGAGCGAGTACACAGTTCGGTTAAGCGGTCGTTCAGTTGACCGACGTTCGGATAATCGACGCTCTACTGTGTATATATATATATATATATATATATATATATATATATATATATATATATATATACAGGGGCGGATCCAGGATATGATCAAGGGATCCAGGATATATTTTGCCGTTTTATCCAGTGTATATCTGAGCGTCAAGGGAGGCTATAGTCCCTCTTGGATCCGCCACTACACACACACACACACACACACATGCGTGTGTGCGTATGTGTGAGTGTGCGTAATAGCCATACTTGCATACTTGGATTCATGTTCAACACAAAATAGGAATGTGTTGTATATAGTTTTGCCCAAAAATTTTCAGCCCCTCCCCTTCCATTGAGAATTTCTGGGTACGCGCCTGAATCTGTTGAAATCTGTTCTTTGCACAATGACAAGATCTCTAATACTATCATCATTGGAAAGTTAAGAAAGACATATTGATACGTTAAAATTAAAATTAAAATAAAAATCCCAATAGGGCACGCCAGGCAGTGATTTCCGAAGTGCTTAGGTGATAGTAGAAATATTTACCTAAATGTATATAAAGAAGAAGTAGATCTTATACGTTTAAAAATGTAAGGCTTTTGGATCAGTAGAAATTGTCCCTTGATAAAAATCTGTTTATACTTGGAATCAGAGCCGGATTTAGGGGGATGCAAAGGTGCACATACACCCTCCTTCATTGTAAATATACAGTACCTAAAATGAGAAGCTACACAGTAAAAAGTGGTTGTATTAATTCAACTCAATTTCAACACAGGGCAGTGGTTCCAGCGTGACTATCACTATGCGGTGTTAGTTCAACACATACCCCGCGGTGTTAGAGTTTAACACAGGCGGTGTGTTACGTCTTTAACCGGTTCCTTAACGCTTTTATAGTTCTTCCATATACACTTTCAAATAATCTGCGCAAGTTCCATCTAATAAAGTTGATGCGTTTGTTGCTTCTAGTATGCAATCGCTTAGAAAAAGAAGCAATAAATGCATCAAATGTGAGAGATGAAATTTTGCGTATACCTGGATTTGTTTAAGTATTTCTTTCTACTGTATTTGTCTGTAGCTTTAATTCATAAGCCTTTATAATTAGATGCCCAACATATTTGACAATCACGCAGAAAACAACACCGAAGATTCTACACTTGTGTTGATTTAACACACAGGCTGTGTGTCATTTCAACTACCGACATTTGACACACAACTCCAAATGGAGAGTGAGTTGTTCTAACCACTTGTTTGTGTTATATTTTAACACAATCGTGTTAACACATAGGCATGTTGTTGAAATAACACAACGATTTTTTACAGTGTAGCAGTGAAAGTAGTAACACTTTCTGAAAACTTCTGCTGCCATGTTTCCATTTGGGTTTAAAAGAAAGTGAAGTTTTGGAAAAATCAATAGTTTAAGTCAATTTTTTGAAGGTTGAATGAAAAGGATTCACCGAGAGCAGACACTTAGCACTTCCAGGGCAATTCTTAATTCACACCACAGGTGCCTAAAGACATTTTAAAAAATCAAATTTAATTCAAATGTAGTGGTAGTTATTAATGCACCCCATCAGAAAATCCTGGATCCGGCCCTGCTTGGAATTGGAATGTGCACAAAACTTTACAAATATACTTAGGAATTATTTATGTTAAATATAATTTGTCAGTAGACCCTATGTAAAATAAATATATATATATATATATATATATATATATATATATATATATATATATATATATATATATATATATATATAAATAAAATAAAGAAGTTCAATATGTTGTGACACGTAGTTGATACACAAAAGCTTTTACTTCATTACTATTAAAGATGAACGGGGACGTAATATGGAAGTTAATTCCTGTAAAGGTCGAAGATAACCACAACTTTATTTTCAAGGACTATCCGAACCTTTGAAAGTAACATTTTTTCTACTGCCTTAATTTAGAACAAGAGAGATTTTGTAGGGTCATTAAATGGGTATAGTGAACGAAATTTCTTTCATATTTTTTTCTTCTGCTCTGCATGGTAACATTAATTTTCTTATTCCCTATAGACATTATTTCATGTTACAGTGTTTTCTTTTAATAGTTTATTATATTTTCATACTTTCGTGTTAAAGCTCTCTAATGAAATTTCATATCGACGTGTCGTTACAGCCTACAAAAATATTATTGTTTATTTCATCCAAATCCATATTGTTTGTCGAGAGACAAATCGAAATTGTTCATCTAGCGAACTCGCAGCAGATCTGCAAGGAGGATGGGAAGGTGTGATCTTTTTTAATTGCAAGGCATTCGAATATGTATGTATATATATATATCACGGGTTGCCCGGTGCAGCAGCCTTTTACAAGAATATATTGTATATACATTTAAGTACAAACCCATTGCCGGCTTTGATATCTTCTCTCCTTCGAAATGAGAGTAAAGTTGCATTTCTTACATTCTCATCGGTATCTTCGTGCTCTACCTAATGACTCTCCAGCACTTTGTGGCACATTTTGTATCTTATTTTATCTTTAACCAGAACATAATTCCTGTTCTCCCTAACCTTCACAAAATGTATATTTTGACTCCGGAAAAATGTAATAGTAATTATTTTCTCTACAATTGCAGTTGCTTCCAGGGCCTCTTAAGTTTCATCTACTATTTCAGCATCCCTGAAATTAAATTAACTATCGTAGATCGCCGTTAGTTCACTACGAGTATATCTATGTCGAGAATACTGACTAACTACAAGTTCACCGATGTTTCTTCGCTATACAAAGGGATTCAGAGGTTGTGTATAATGGTAGTTTCCTGTATAAAAAAAATGGAAAGAAATTACAAATATAACTAAAGTGTTGTATATGAAAAAGTGAGTTAGATATAACAATGCAGTTTTATTTTTTTGACTTTAAAGCATTTCGTACCACCTATAATATTCTCTCTTAAAATATTTTTATCTGTCAACAGAATTATTTAAATTTACTTCTAGTATCAGTTTAGAAATGTTGGACCGTAAGTGCTACACCACTTAAGCACAGACACATTTAAGAAAATGCTAATAGTTAATGGGGGGGGGATGTAGTAAGGTAACTAAAACAGTTCAAATATAGGATATCCGGTCATTTCTCTTCACACAAGATAATATACTATGAATACCTATGTTTTCATTAGTTTTCTCCTGTCAAATTAAATAACAAGAATTTTTTTTTCTTTTGATGCAATAATAATATTTCATAGGTTCAAAGGTCCGAGAATTTTTGGAGGGCACCTGATTCTTCTAGTTGCGAACGTGCAACTAACTAACCAGTAATGTAGTTGGCGACATATCCCTGCACCAGTGGTGGTGATATTTATTAAATTTGTTGGTTCCGGTAATGTGTGTGTGTTAAATTGTCATATATCCAAACACATACACTTAGATTCTGGGGATCCCAAGCAAACTTGGGACGTCCATGACCCCCCAGGACTATTTTTTTTTTTTTAAGATTTCCAAACTGTGCTGTCCATAAGTGTGGAAAAGTGTGAACGTTCGTCTCCTTCCGTCCGTCTGTCAATATATACCAGAGCGAAAACTTTAAGATACGCAAGCGATTATTTTTCAGTCAATTTAGCGTCGCAAGAATGGATTCTATCTCCTCTGTTAACTCTCTATTCACAACGGAAGCTTCTCAGATAAACCATTTCCAGTTTCAACATTAGTACCATGTGTACATAAACAACAAACGTGTTTCTGAAATCGATTCAATGTCTCAAGAGAATACATCATCACTGCCTGCAACAGTCTACTAATACCAGAAATGGTTGAAATTTACTAGTGTTTCAGGTTTCAATATTGATTTTCCTAACACAAAAATGATGACTCAAGAAAGTTTTCTTTTCGGTCTACTCATTGTTCGACGAGTAGATTCCATTTCTTTCTTTAACCCTCTATTCAAATCGGAAGTGGTAGAAGTCAACCATTTCCGCCATAGAAAGCTACGTTTAAAGCCATAGAACAAAAACGGTAATAGATAGCGACAAGTGGTTTCTGTTAATCGATTCAGCGTCCAATAGAATATATCATCACAATACTCAGCAATTTTACCAAACCCGTAAGTGGTTGAAATTTACTAGTACTTCTGGTTTCAAAACTTGGTTTCGTTGATTAAAAAAAAGGTGTTTTATTTCGACTTTCATTTACTTGTTCAACCTGGAAATGGTAAAAATCTACGATTTTTTGGTTACAACACTGATCACATAATTGATAAAATGGAAATAGATAACGATAATTTTTTTTTTTTTTAATGGGATACAATCCTGAACAATATGTTTCACCTCTGATTTTATTCCTCTTTTTCAGAACTGATATCAATTAGCAATTACAGTTTCAAAATTAATCTTCGTAAAACAAAAACAATAAGAAATATCGAGTAATGATTCTTTTTAATTGATTCAGTGTCCGAGGAACAGAATCAATCTTTGATGTTATTCCTCTTTTGCAACCAGTGGTTAGAGATGCATACTTCAAGGTTGAGTACTGAATTCGCAGTTTGGAAGTCTATCCTAGTGTTTCACACTGAAACGAAACTCACTTATTATTATTATTATTATTATTATTATTATTATTATTATTATTATTATTATTATTATTATTATTATTATTAGTAGTAGTAGTAGTAGTAGTAGTAGTAGTAGTAGTATTAGTATTAAATTTTATACGTTGGAACTGGAACTATCTCCTTGTGTGTCGGGAAAGATTAATTTATACTTACATCACATCACCTCAAAATGGACTAGAACGGCATTTCCCAAACATTTTTAAAATCAGGACTATTTTTACTATTTAGAATGTTTTGTGGACCACAATACTCTTTACACTTTGAAAAGCTAAGTTATCATCAACATTTGACCATGTCTGCATACATTAATAACAATATACAGTACGTTCATTTTTACAAAAAAAAAAAAAAAATAAATAAATAAATAAATAAATAAATACATAAATAATAATAATAATAATAATAATAATAATAATAATAATAATAATAATAATAATAATTTTCGTATATCAATTAAGGTTCCCTTATTTTGTTTTTGTATAAATAAATACATATTCCTTTCATTTAATAATTCAACCGTGTGCGTAGGTTTTCTCGGGGTTCTCCCCTTTCCTATCACATTTTTATGCCACCATTTAATTTATTTCTCATCATAAGAATTTCCTTTAGTCTAGCCGGCATAATCGTGGGAAGTAAAACTGAAATATTTCATTTCATCTATATATTAATAGCGGTGTCTGTGAACAAAAAACTTTAGTTCCAAATTGAAAGTGGCTATGATTGTGACTCTTAATTTCTTAAACCACCCGAATGATCTCGATCAAATTTTGACGTACATGCAGTTCTGGCTTAGGAATGTTTTTAACTATTCACTTTGACGTTAGAGCTTAGGCGAGGGGGAGGAGGAGGAATTACACAAAAATAAATAAAACTTAATAATACTCGAATCGAACGACCAATCTCGATCAAATTTTCAACATAGATGACGCTCGTGCCTGGGATGTATTTTACCATTTCACTTTGATGGAACAAAGTTGGCAATGGGGAGGAGGGGAGATATACAAAAATCAATAAACAAAAAAAAGTGCTCAGGTTTGTGAGTTAATAACTCTTGAACCACCCGATCGATCTCAATCAAATTTTCAGTATAGATGAAGTTCGAACCTGGGACGTTTTTTTATTATTTCATTTTGATGGTAGAACTTAGGGGAGGGGAGGGAAGAGGAGGAGGGCAAATATATGAAAATGAATAAAACTTAATAACTCTTGAATCACCCGGCCGATCTCGATCAAACTTTTAACATAGATAAGGTCCGTACCTGGAATGTTTTCATCATTTTACTTTGACGGCACAATGTAGAGGAGGTTAAGGGGGACATATACGTAAGAAAAAAATAAAATAGAATAGAAGAAATATAAAGTAAGTGTTTTTGTGACTTCATCACGCTTAAATCACCGAACCGATCTTAATCAAATTATCAACATAGATGAGGTTTGGACCTGAGGTGGTTTTCATCATATCCCTTTGACGAAAGAACTTACGGTAGGAGGAGAGGAGGGGAGAGATATAGAAAAATAAATAAGACTTAGTAACTCTTGAACCGACCACCCGACCGATCTCGGTCAAATTTTCAACATACATGATATTCGGGACTGGGATAATTTTTTTCATGCTATTCCCCCCAACATGGGAAGGGGAGAGGGTTATATAAAAATAACCGAAAATGGCCAATATCAAAGAACTCTTTATTAATAGTAAAAATGGAACATAATACTATTTTCTTAATTTAACCCAGCGAAATTGGGGTGCGTCTTGGATTCGAGGACGTCTTAAATTCGAGTAATTATTGAGAAATTCTTAATTAAAGATGTTATTAACGTGTTATTAAAGCTACTTTGCTAGCCATAAATATTTTAAATTTTCTATTATATTCAATCATTCAGACAACAATGGTGTCCTGTGTGCGGGTTTGTCAGTTTTGTAATTGAAAACGAAGAAGAATATCTTATACACTAGAGTCACAAAGTTTATAAAATGTCAGTCCTGAAGGAGAAAGTAAATTATGGTTGCGTATGTAATTTTCAAATTATGTTTGGATTCTTAGCTGTAGTGTCTGATTTTCATATCTGATTTGTTTCAATTTTATCTTCTCTCTCTTTTTTGGACCAATGTTCATTTCTAAGAGCACCAGAAGGTTAGATCTCGAGTATCACTTTTGATTCGCGGACTACAGTTTGCAACACACTGGGCTTGAGTATATGCCTATTTACGGAAGGCAAGGGGACTAAAAGATTTGATACTTAATATTGAAGATAGTCGTATGTCCTTTGTATGTCGTATGTCGTTTCCAAGTTCAGCTTGAAGAAATATATAAATGATTCTTGATGCACTGCACTATAATTGATTTACATATTCGGATGACACGGGTGAGATCTTGGATTTAATACATACATTTCGCGGATTGCCCAGAGGGAGGTTCTTTTGTCTCCAACTCCTTTAAAGACCTGTTTAGTGTGTGTGTGGTGGCGGGGAAAATATTTTGAGATGACTTGATTTTGAGTTTAACGTCCCGTTCAGCAGCGAGGCTATATGAGACGTGGACCTACTGATTAACGTGGAATTCGAAACACTTGAGCTCCCGTCGGGAATCGAACCCGGGCCTCTCACGCCAAAGGCGCGTACGCTAACCGCTTAGCCACGGAGGAGCTCAGGAAGATATTTTATTGTTGTTACACAAAGAATATAAACTAGAATCGAATGAGCCATAAATAAACGAATGATAGGAATTCGGAATACCAGGATATTGTACTTGGAGTCTAAACATGAATGAGGAGAGGGATAATGTGTCAAAAAGTATTTAACTATATCTTATAAAATAGATTATTACTGTTATTAGATTTATGGCATATCCCTCATATAATATTTCCGACTACACCAGAGGTAGTGGTATTAGAACTCCTACGTATAGTCGAATTTTATATTTCAACGATATGTACGTAAACATTTTTGTTACCATGTCAGTCACTCAATTACTTGTGTTACTAGCATATTATTGAAAACCATTAGAGTATTGTTCATGTAATACTCATGCAACGAAAATTTTAAAGGAAGGGGGCACGGTGTCTCAGTAGAAAGGTGCTTACCTCTGAAACATCTATTCCCTGACTCGATCCCCGGCCACGTAAGTTTGTGGTGGACAATATTTTCGTGGATTTTCTCGGGGTACTCTCGTTTCATCTAACATTCTGATTCAATTAATTCCTCCATTATCATTAACTTGTCTTAATCATCGACTGCCTTAGTCTATGGTCATAATCGTGGGACGTTAAACTGAAAGATTTTTTTTTAAATCTTTACTTTAAAGATAGAATTGGTTTAAATTAACTGCCTTGATAGTGCGAGATCATTGCACATGTTTCAAATTTGAAATATTAACAGTAGAAATGAATATTCTCATATATTTTCTTTTCTCTTTCTCCTTTCTTTGTTATTGATATACCCAAAATAAAATCCTGATCTCGAAAATAGGATATAATTTGAAAATTTTAATCAATATGTTATTGCTGATGTGTAGAACAGTATACACATCTATAAAGTATTGAACAGTGAATTCTGTGCTTAAAAATCTTAAGTCAACAATTTCCATACAAAAGTTAGTTGGTAAGCCTGATTGGGATGAAGAGACCTCGAAGCTTCAAAACGACCTGTTTGGATATCCATTTGGGGAGGAAGAGACCTTTTTTGGGGGACGAAGAGACCTTATGGGGACAAAGTGACCGCTTGTGCTTTCTGGAGAAAATTGCAAGAGGTCGATACGTCCCAAAATGGGGACCAAGAAACCTGTTCAAGATATCTATCTATCTATCTATCTATCTATCTATCTATCTATCTATCTATCTATCTATCTATCTATCTATCTATCTATCTCTATCTATCTATATATATATATATATATATATATATATATATATATATATATATATATATATATATATATATATATCCCCTTCTTCCTCCCCTAGTTTCTACAGTCAAAGTGCAATTATAAAAATCTTTCCAGCCCCGAACCTCATCTATGTTGAAAATATGATCAAAATCAGTCGGGTGGTTTAAATGTTAAGTTGTATTTATTCTTATATACGTCTCCTCCTCCCCTCGGTTCTACACTGAGAAAAAATGTATACGGCGTACATAAAATGGTATCGTATGTTACATTTGTAAATCCTGCAGTTTTTGGACTTAACGTACAGCAAACGTATAACTGAAAACGCATGCTTCATAATACTTTTGTATAAGTGTTCCATCTGTACGTACTTTCCGTATGAAACAATATAGGCAGTCAGGATCTCACATACAAATGGACGTATATAACATATAGCTGAGAAGGTAACATACATCTGTGTATGTAATATAAGGAAGGAAGATTGTTAGATATCAAACATCCTCCAACGGCATGATGTAACCTCTAAGGGCAGTGGTTGTGTAGCATACGGGTAACGAACGGGTTGAGTACTGATTTGAGTAGTAAGCAAGAGGATTCTGTATATTTGTACAATATACCGCTGTTCGGAGAACGGATTTTTCTCAGTGCATCGTCAAAGCGAAAGTTTAAAAAAATATATATTTCCAGTCCCGAACCACATCTATGTTGAATATTTGATTGAGATCGGTCGGGTGGTTCAAGAGTTATTAATTACAAACCTAGTAACTTTCATTTTTATTGATTTGTGTTTATCTCCCTTCCTCCTTCACAATTACGTTGCTCCGTCAACGTGAAACGATAAAAGCCATTCTAGGCCCGAAACTCATCTATGTGGCAAATTTGATCGAGATCGTTCGGATGCTTCAAGAGTTTTCAAGCTTTATTTATTTTTATCACCCCCTCTTCCCCCTCCCCTAAATAGATAAAGACACATCCAGGCCAGAACCCCCTCTAAGTTAAAAATTTTATCAAGATCGGTAGAGTGGTTCAAGAGATTACATAGTCACTTTCAATTTTACAATGTGTTCAAATTCTATATAGAAGAAGCTATGAAAGAATTCTTGGATTAAAACGAGAAAGGCGTAAAAGTAAATGGTCAGGTTTTCAGCAAAATAAGGTTTGCTGATAACATAGCACTGATAGCGGAGAACGATGATGACATGTAGGAAGCACTTTCAAACTTGAACGACCAACTGGAAAAAAACATGCAAAATGAAGATAAATAAGAAGAAAACCAAAGTGATAAAGTGCACAAGAGCAGCACAGGAAGGGGCAAACATATAGCTAGATGGAGAGAAAATCGAAGACGTTAATACGTTCCACTATTTAGGAAGTGTAATATCCTCGGACGGAAGAAGTGAAAAAGACGTAAGTTCCAGAATAGCACAGGCTAAACAAGCATTCAATAGGAAAAGGAGACTACTAACATCAAGAAATGTGTCGCTGGACGTTCGTAAACGATTTACTAAGACACTTGTATGGAGCGTGACGCTTTACGGATCAGAGACGTGGACATTGAGAAAAGCTGAAATATCCAAGCTGGAAGCATTTGAAGTGTGGTGTTGGCCCAGAATGCTGCGCATTTCATGGATCGAAAGGAAAATGAATGAATACACACTAAAGGAAGCAAATGAAGGACAACAGATCATGAAGATGATAGGAAAAAGAAGAAACAACATGCTTGGCCATCTTATTCGACATTCCGATTGGATCACTGTGCTGATAGAAGGAAAGACAGAAGGAAAACCAGGAAAAGGAAGACCAATGATAGAATATCTAGATGCAGTTACGAAAAAGAGGCTTATGAAAGTATAAAACAGCTCTCCCAAACGAGAGAAAAGTTTTAAAATTTCCACGTTACCCGCCAACATATGGTTAAGGTGGACAAGAAAAAGAAGATTTTGTCTGAATGTGTAAATGAACTGCTGGAAGAAACGAAAATTTAAAATAATTTAATCTGTCTGATATTAAAAATTCACTTTCCAAATTTTCAAATTAATAATATTTGTTCGTTCTACAAAATTTCTGTCCATGATATCACAAGTCCAAAACATGTTATTTTTTTAAAAATCGTAGTTCAATTTGAAAACAATACAATTTCTTACTGAGCTGGTAATTCCGTATTTCTTCTAGCTATAATATTTTTTGTAGGTAGCCCACATATTATGTAATCAGTACGTTGCCAAAGTCTATTGATTGTTTCTAGTAGTTTTGCTTCATCTTAAAATATTGTGATTCTGGTATTGCATTCACTTCTTTGGTCATTAATGTTTATTTAACGAAAATTAATATGTTATCGTAGGTGTCATTTCTGCAGAACAAACGCAGAGTTCTTACTAAAAGTTTGCAGGAACATGAGATTAGAAGTAAGTTGAAGAAAAACTAAATTCATGGAAATTTAAAGGGATTGTAACAATGTAACTTATGGATGAGTTAAAATATCAAATAATAATTCAACAAAGTGGATGATTTCAAATATTTAGGATTAACATCAACAAACGGAAAACATATCTATGAAGAAATTAAATGTCGACTGAAATCAGGGAATTCATGATAATATTTAGTTCAAAACATTTTGTGGTCGCAAATTCTGTCGAAGAATTTGAAACTTAAAATACATAAAACAATAATCATGCCTGCTGTGCTGTATGGTAGACAAACGTGGTCGCTTACTCTGAGGAAAGAACCCAGACAGAAAGCGTTTGAGAATAAAATCTTAAAACTAATGTTCGGATTCAAAAGGAAGGGAAATGGGAATGGCGGACATTTCATAAATAGGAATTGCATAGTTTATACCGCTTACCAAACATTGTTAGGGTCATCAAGTCTGGAAGACTCAGGTGGGCATGTCATGTAGCCGGAATGGAAGAAAGTAGGAACGCTTTCAGAGCTTTAACTGGAAATCCAATCGGAAAACGACCATTAGGAAGACCTAGGTGAAGATATGAGGACAATATTAGGACGGATCTCTCAGAAAAAGGAGTACAAAGTAAAAGTTGTATCCAGTCCGGTTTGCTAAGGGCAGGAGTCACTGGAGAGCTTAGGTGAACGCTGTAGTGGACCTCCGGTTTCCATAAGCCATACAGTTAGTTAGTTATGTAAATATGTGTAATTTCTATAAAATAAACACATTAGTGTAGCATATGTGTGGAAGAGGTTGCAGACGCTGGTAGGTAGTGCAACTTCAAGTAAGGAAACTTTTTTTTTTTTTTCACAGAACATTTGGCGGCATTTACATGAGATGAACAATGCAGCCGGTGGGAACCCTGGAGATGGAAGGACTTCACGCTTAAGTGTACTACTTTTGATTTTTCAAATAATTTATAAAGAAAATATCATGTGTTACTCAATAAAATTCTGAAGTTTAGAAACTTACATAATAGTTAAAGCCATTGAAGTTCTAGTAGTAGCCCATCTCCTAGACACCAACACATGTACCATGAAAAAAAAGTGTGTTTATCATTTTCTAAATCTAAGTGTTTATTGTATTAGTGATTATAATTGCTCTTCAATTTATCCTGTCGCATTCCTGCAAAATTTATGAATAAGGTTGTAAACTGCAAATCGTATTTTCTGATTATCCCTGTACAAACAACACCTTTTTTGCAACGATATAACACTTTGAAACTAAAACAATAACTTTATTTTCCAATACAGTGGACACTAGGGTCAGGAACTTAATCCGCTCCGTAACGCTGTTTCTGACCAAATAATTTTCCCATTGAATTGAATTTAAATTAATTCATTTTAACTACATAAACATGGTACTATACAGGACGTCCTTAAAGTCCCCTGACATAGGGTAACTCTGTTATTATCAGAGTTACAACAAAATATAAGAGGGGAAGCCGTCTCCAAATATGATGTTTCCAATCTAAAGCGAGGGATTTTTTTTTTTAAATCGGACGAGCCGTTTGGGCTGTACAATCTTTGTGTGCACAATGTTAAATGAAAGTGCAACGTTGCCATTTAACTGGACCAACAACATAAGTAAATGAAGTTACTGTCTTTTACGCGAATACGTCGATAGCCAGCCCCCATTTCCAACAGTAATTTCATTCACTTATGTTGTGGGTCCAGGTAAATGGCAACGTTGAATTTTCAATTAACATTGAGCGCATAAAGAATGTACAGCCCAAAGGGCTCGTCCGATTAAAAAAAAATCCTTCACTTTAGATTGAAAACATCATATTTGGAGACGGCTTCCCCTCTTACATTTTGTTGTAACTCTGGTAATAACAGAGTTACCCTATGTCAGGGGACTTTTGAGACACCCTGTACGTATTTTTTTGTTTCTGCTATGTCATGAATTGAAGAAGTTGGGAAGCGCTATCGTAGAGGATGTCACACCGATTTCACCGGAGATTAGTGCGACAGTCATTCTTCGGGTTCGCTTGAACCGTTTAAATTATTGACTGACAGTTTTCGTGCGTTTTGTATCTTGTATCATCTTCACGTATATTTTGCACACATTTTATTAAACATCCTCTCTCTCTGGGGATACGATTCATGGAACGAATGCCAAGCTTGTTATACATAATCCAAAGCTGTGCTTGAGAATTCAGTTGACATTTCCTGTTGGACTCTCAAACTTAAAAATGCTTGATGAAAAATATAGGTAGTGGACTTAATTAACAGATAAATTACTGACTCTTCTCGCAGCAAAACCTTATGGTTATCAGGCAGAAGAGTATGTACTAACATTCACTAGAGCTGGTAATTAGGAATTAATTATCAGAAGTGGATGACACTTTCCCCTGTATCCTAGTTTTGTCTCATCTAATTATTGATAATTCAATGCTCATGTTAATTAGTCCTCGACAGTTACAAATTCATCGTATTGGACAAAACTTGATACAGAAAAATAAATACATTTTTAAAGACATTATCAAAAAAAAAAAAAAAAGAAAAAGAAAAGAAAATATAAGATACTTAAGCCTGCCCGTTGCTTATGAATGTTACTTTAAGAATGCAGTCAAAAATTAACGATGAGCAGAATCAGTACAGTCAGTAACTGTCAATTAGTACAGCGGCAACACATTTGTCTGATTTTCCAGAAATCAAGTCTAACGTGATATATTTGATGTTCGTATAGAACACATGATATATGGGATATAGATTGATTTTCAACAAAACTAGATTTCCCTCATATGCATAAATTCTTTCTTGAACTAACTCCCTAATAACTTGTGGAATATGAATACAAATTCCTGTAAATTAAAGAAAGAATAATCTAAATTCTAAGATATGGAAAGTAATTGATATATTTATTTAAAAGCTAGTTATTTTCTCTATTGCGAATTAACTCGTCCATCATTGATTTTTAAAGGGAAATTTGTATTATAAGTGCAAAGTGTATTTAGACCATAATTAATCAAATGTCTTATGCTTTAAATTAATAATTAATAGCAAATTTGTTCCATATTATTTGTTGTAAATAGCAAATAATAGCAAATAGCAAATAGAATTACTTTCTTTTCCTATCTCTTTATTTACTTTTCCACTGTTTGCAAAATAGTGACTAAATCAAATCAAAATATTTATTGCTCCGTAAAATGAAATGAAATATTTGAGTTTCACGTCCCAAGGTTATGCTGACTAGGCTAAAGGAGGCGGTGATGATGAGAAATGAATGAAATGGTGGAATAAACAAAAGTGGGAGGAAACGGGAGAACCCCGAGGAAACCTACTCACATGGTGTTTGTCCACTACAAAGTTTACTTGGCCGAAACTGGGATTGAACCCAGGACCCCATGCACCAGAGGTGAACGCTCTACCACTGAGTCACAGCAGCCCCATGTTATTTCCCGAAACCCGTGAACCAAACGCCTATTCACCATCATATTCCATATGCGCAGTAAACTTGCCAAAGTCTACCGCCATGTTTAGATTCATCAAGATTGACTGATACATACATGCAATATGTGCTATCTTTATGATTGGTTTTCTATAAAGAAAAATCAAATATAGAGCCCTTACTAATGGAAGTATATGTAAACGGAACTCACTTTTGAATATAACTGTACCAATGTCACTGCATATCAATGTATACAAGTTGTGTTCAAAATGAAACAGAACGTTTCAAACAGCGCACCAACTGGCAGAGGGAGTGTTTTGGGACTACTAATCACACCTAGCGGCAAGTTTAGACAACAAACTTCCATCTCGTTTCGGTATGACTGTTGGTCGCCGAGCTACAGCCCCGGAAGAAAGTACGTGCACAACAAGCTGTTCGCCGAAGTAATGATACAGTGACAGTGAACGAGATTAACGAACAACTTACTTGTGTGAAATTTTGCTAGAAACTTGGAAAAGCATTTGCAGGGATATTTCAATTACGTTTCGATTCATTCAGGGTCTTCTAGTCCAAAAAAGCATGCATGAGTCGGTCAAAGATCAAAGAGTGATGTTATCTGTGTTTTCTGATTACAAATTCATTGCTCATCATGAATTAGTATCATGTGGTCAGATGGTAAACGAACAGTTGTACCAGAACCTTTTTGCGCAGTTAAGGATGTTGTGCCAGGAAGACGCCTGAATTGTTGGAAAACCAGATTTGGAGGTGCACCATGCGAATATGCCTACCCATGCTTTGCTCCTCATCCGCTGTTATCCGGCAAAATATCAGATTACCGTTGTAACCCATCCACCCTATTCTCCGCAAATAGCCCTACCAGCTTTTTGCTATTTCCCAATCTTAAAACCACTTTGAAAGGATGTCGTTTCCAAACCATAGAGGAGATTCAGAACAATGCGACAAGAGACATGCGCACTATCCGAGAAAGTGTGTACCAGGAGGCCTTCTAAAAATGGCATAATCGTTAGGAATGGTATATTCCCAGCAGAGAAGACTGGGAATTGGAACGATGCTTAAAATGTTGTGCAATGAGCAATGTAGATATTATAGCAAAAGTTCGGTTTCTTTTTGATCACACCTTGCAAGACTACACTATAATACAATGTATTTATCGTATCCGAACACAGTACAATAAACAATAATTGATTAGATGAATTAACATATATTAAGACAATTGACATGAACCAAATATACAGAATATATGGAAATTTGATATCTGTGATTCTCTTTGCAGTTTTCTAACAATCACACAAAAAGTGGATCCGATCCTAGCAGAAGTCAAGCAAGACCGGCATATTAACAACCAGGACATCGTCAACGAGCTAAAGAGGGTTAAATCATTTGGGGAGTGCTGGCTACAAAAAACAAGCTCGAGGTTTGGGTGTCACATGATCTGGCCCAAAAATATCTGCATGATCTAGCGGATTTATATCTGTGAATTTCTACTGAAACTAACTCGATCAATTTCTGAAGCGGTTCACAACTGATGAAAAGCGGATAACCTACAGCAAACAATGTAAACCAAAGATCGTAGTAGAGGAGAGGAGATGCTCTAAAGTCCACGCTGACGTCGAAAATGATTATGATGTGGGTTTGGTCGGATTGGAAGGGCCGACAGAATCGGCCCTGTACTGTCGACAATCGATGGTCTTTAATGTTCCGCCAGACATTTAGAAAACTTGGTTCGGAGATTTTTTGCATCCACCGTATATCTCGGATCTTGCTCCATGAGATAATTTGCTTCAGTCTTTGCAGAACTCCCTGAATGGTGTTAGGTAAGTTTCAAAACAGACGTGTGAAAACCACGTGTCACTTTTTTTTTTTTACCAGAAACCACAGAGGATTATAGTATTGCCTGAAAAAAAAACGCAGAATATCGTCGAGCTAAATGGAGCACTGGTTGCATAATGTTAGTTTCAAAGAACAATATCTTGACCTTGAAAGACTTAATACTTTTTAAACAACCCGATATTATAATAGAAAACTAACGAAAATGTACACTCATTCAAACGAACAACGTAAAAAATCAATACCTTTCAACAGTGGCGTAGCACACTTTTGCGCTCCCCCCCTCAAAGTATAGAGATGGGGCCTTAGTCGTAAAGCCGATAGAAGTAAGGTTGAAGTTCTACTTCTTTAAATCTTTATTCACCGCAAGATTTCGGGGCCTTCTGTACCTCGCGGCCCCCCCGCACTGCGGGCGTTGCGGGGGCAGCTGCTACGCCACTGCCTCTCAACAAACAATTTATCATTTAAAAAATGAAAACTTCAACAGGCTTGCAAAATTGACCTCCGTACCTCTAAGGTTAATATGAAAAAATAATAACAAACCATTTATGATAGAAATAATCAGAGTTCTTATTTACGTTTGATTTTCCTTTTTTTTTAAAGCAAAATAAACATATTAGAAAACTTGGTTTGGAGAAAATCTTACAACAATTCTCTCTGCGATTAAAATGTATAAAAAGTTGTAATCTATCATGACTCCGTCTCAGTAAGACAGCACGGGGTATGTTTTTCGCAATTGTAATTTTTTCCTTACTTTCATCACGCCAATTAATAACAGTAATTTACTCAGAATTATTGCCATTCATTATCCGCCCACTGTTTCGTTCTTTCTTTTTGTAATCCTTTCTGTAGAGAACAAATACCGCACGAAAGAAACTCATTACATTGTGAGAAGGGACTGTAGCTTCTGTTATCGCAACAGGTGGCAAAGGCAGATAACAATCTATCTTAGCATTCTTTTACAAGGACAAGGGTTGCTAACTCAGAAGGAGAATGATGGAAAATAAAGAAAAAACGCATATTTTCTAGATTTTTTGTTATGTTCTTAAAGGGAGGCTGCTACAATGTTACAAATTCTAATAAACATCCATGACATTTCAAGAACAACGGTGTTTGGATTTTATTAATCGCTCCTATGGTAAAAAAAAAACTGAGTATTCTATAAAAGAATAAGAAAATAACCGTATAAAGAAAACGTTTGAAAAGAATCTATGTTATGAAAATGAAAGTGACAATGTATGTTACGTTTAATCTCTTGAACCACCCAGCAGACCTCAATCAAATTTTCAACATATATGAGGTTTGTTCAACATGGTAGTGTTTTTGTACGGTAGAACTTAGGGGAAAGGGAGGATAGGGAGATACACAAAAAATTAATAAAACGTAATAACTCTTGAAACAGCCAACCGATCTCAATCAAATTTTCAACATGCATGAGGCTCGGACCTGGAATGGATTTTATAATACCACTTTGACGGTACAAGGTAGAGGGGAAGGGAGATGTATAAAAACAATCGAAATGACCGATATTAGTGTCGAATATATGGTCTTCGGGGTCACTGAGTTGAACAGTGACACTTTTGATCCCGTTCAAATCTATGTCACTAAAACAAAGACAGCACATTTCACGGGTACCAAACACATGAGATAAGGAGTTGTGCCTTTAAATTTTTCAATTTAGTCCAGCAAAGCGGGTAATCGATGCTAGTGATCTTATAAAATGCACTAAAATAGATTTATTTTTAGATAAAATGAAAATATGAATTTAAAACTTGATATATTGGTCGCATATCTATAAAATAGATATAAGGATTTAAAACTAGATACAGAAGTTAAGGGTTGAAGCTTTTATTACTGTGAGTTCAACTGTTTTGAACATCCACTAAGAAACCCGAGAGGAACGGCTCGAGACAAAACGGGAACAAGACAAAGATTCGGAGTACGTGTTTGTTTAATTGAAATTTATAATTTCTTTTGCACTGAGATGTAATGTTGCTACTGAGACAAGATTTGGATTTGTCTCGTCTCGAGAATTTATAGTGAAAGGACTGTCTTGCCTCGAAAAGTGTGCCTGTTTCTATTGAAAGAGAGCTATTCATCCGTTATTTCGTCACAAAAATGTGGCTTCACTTCGTCTCGTGGGTATCAGGAGATACGTAGATTAATCGGGACCCGAACAAGAGGAAATCTCATAGGAAATCAGAATCAGGTTTTAAAAATCAAAGATAGTCACTAAGATCCTTTTATAACGTTGCATATATCACCGTGCGAACGTGAGTGAGTGGATAGTGTGGGCGGTTCTCAATATAGAGGTCCTGGGCCCAAATTTCAAGGTCATTCTGACTGAAGTATTCCAGGGTTTTCCCTTCAGTCTCACCAGTTAGATGCTTGAATGATCTCTTTAAATATATAAGGCCTGGCAGACTTCCTTCCGAATTGTCCTTTTTTTCTGTTGATAGTGTTTCAGTGTGAAATAACCCTTCTGTTCCTATATCTGAAACCTTGTTAATACATAATAAAGAGGCATTTTACAATGCAAGGAGCTAATTATGTTCAAAACTACTATCTGTTATTACGTACGTGCATGAAATAAGAACTTGACGGGCTGAATGCATCTAATATAAATAAAATAAAGAATTTGTGTGTTTGTTTGTCTGTCTGTGTGCGGCCTGGGGACGAGACGAGTGGACCGAGAGTTACCAAAGTTTGGTCACGGGTGCCTTGGTCCGGGCTCCAGACCAAGACGAAGCATTCTTTTTCAAAATTCCAACCAGGGATCTCAGGGGTGGCGTTTACTGGGATATGTAAAAGTAGTAGAAAATGACCGATATTACTGTCGAATTCATAGTTTTCGCGGTAGTTGAGATCAATGGTGAAATTTCGATTGCATTAACTTCCAAATTCACCCTATTCAGCTACAAGCCGAGGGTCACCGTGGGGGGGGGGGGGGATACCGAGACATATGACAATAATCAAAAATGACCTACAACGTATAGAACAATCTTTAAGCTTTCCAATGATGTTTGTTTCATGTCTCTAGCCCACATATTAACCATTTATATGACAATTTTTAATAATCGCTGTAATTGAAAAAAAATGTCCTTTTTTGACATTTTTGAACACCCTGTATGGGGACGCTTTCAGGAGGAGAAAGGTAATATTTGGGATTTTTCATCTCCCATTCTAACAAAGCTGAGCACCAATTTTTACAAAAAATCTAAGATGGTCAAGTCTGATGATTTGTTGATTTGACATGGAAGGTCCCACTTTAGAATTATTTCAATTTTACGTCATACGATTATGCCCTGTGAGCTAAAGGATATGATAATGATGAAAATGAATGAAAAATACTGTAATGAAAAAAGTGGGAGGAAACAGAAGAACCCCGAGAAAATTCACGCACACGATGTTTGTCCACCACAAAACCCACTATACGCGAGGAAATTCTGAGTGCCTTATATGAAACACAAAGATAACTTAAATTTATAAATTTCATTGTGAAGATCCGAGAAAGTAGCTGCACACAGACAGACTTATACACTTGTTTCTCTTTGACAAAATTACAACTAAAGTCTTCAGAATAGATTGTAATTAATTTCTTGATTGCGTCACTGTCATCCACAGTGTTTACTCTGAGAATTGCTTGAAAAGTTAAACAAATATTTCTCACTTCTGCACACCGAGAATCCAACTAAGATACAATCTTGTGTGCGATTACATAAAAAAAAAAAATATTTTAAATTGTTCTTCTTTGTTTTTTTCTGGGAGTGGTTCAGTATCAAATGAGTTGTCTTTCGATTGCGGGATTCAACTTCTTACATTTATATGGTCTAGTTTTTACCTTCAAACACACGAGAAAATCAATGATTCAAATTTAGAGAAATGTAATTTGTCCGTTTACTTCTGCCATAGGTTTTATTGTATCAAATCGTACAAAGAGTTTTCTTGTGGCTATGTTGATAGCTTACGCGCCTTTTCTGTGGGAGACCCGAGTTCGATTACCGGCGGAAACTCATGTGGATCGGATCCCATGTTAAGCTGTAGGCCCATGTCTCATAGTCTATTATTGAATGGGATGTTTAACTCAATTTCAATCTAATTCATGCACATTCCATCTTGTTTCAAAAAAGGCTATGGAGAGATTGCCGACCCGAGTACTTTAATAATATCTGTTGAATTGATTTGATTTAATTTTCAGTTTTAGGTCGAGTTCAGAATCAAGACTATACGAGATGTGAATCTACAGTTTAAAGTGAAATCCGATCCACATGAGCTACCGTCGGGAATCGAACCCGGGTCTCTCACTCCAGAGGCGCGTACGCTAACCGCTTAGCCACTAGGGAGCTCTCTGTGTGAGCTTGAAAATAGCCAAGTAACAATACAAAAGTCACTAAATTTTTGTATTTCCAATAGATTAAATTTCCTTTCTCTCACCAAAGGTGTTTAAAAGATAGCTAAATCCATATTTTTAAACCTAATTTTGTTTAATTTGATCCCTAGATAGGTTATGAAATACTAATATATATATATATATATATATATATATATATATATATATATATATATATATATATATATATATATATATAGTGTTCCTAAACAACACTAACGTTTGGGAGATGATTCCTGACACCAAGATAAGACAAAAAATATAGACTAACCTGGGTGCACGAATGCTTCTCTTCGGAATTATAGGCTGCCGAAAACATTTAAAAAAAAAGTGAGCTTAAAGGTCCAATACTATGGGACCTACCTTAGTCGGATCAAGACTTCACTTAGGAACTAGTAAGTGCCCTAACCAAATATTCAAGTTTCAGAATCCTGCAGTACTTCCACAACAATTTTCATAGGGGTAGTTGGTGAGTGCTTCAGATTAAATGCCCCTAACCAAACTGCTTCTATAAAAATTGTTACGGAAGTATCGCAGAATTCCGAAACGTGTATTTTTCGACAGAGCACATACTAGTTAATAAGTGAAGTCTTGGCTCGACTATGGTAGGTCCCATAGTTTTGGAGCTATGGACATTAAAATTCACTTTTTTCATGTTTTCGGCAGCCTATAAGTCCAAAAGGAAGCATTTTTGCACCCAGGTTGGTCTATACGTTTCGTCTTATCTTGATGTCAGGAATAACCTCCGAAATGTTGTGTCGGTGTTGTTTTGAAACACAATATATATATCCCCCTATATATATATATATTTGAACACCCTCCCGATTCTCTATGTAAAATTAATGTCTCAGTTAAACTACAAAAAATTTGGTGTGCTTTTGTAGCATTTACCTTTTACCTTCCTCATAAAGCAGCATGATAAATCTGATACAAGACTTAATATTACGAATCTAGTACTTCTTCCTTACAAACGGTACAACACACTAAAAGAAAATATTAGCTTATACACACACACACACACACACACATACACACACACACACACATATATATATATATATATATATATATATATATATATATATATATATATATGTGTGTGTGTGTGTGTGTGTGAAGTAATATGAATTATATTTTGAGTACTATCAGTGAGTATTTTAGTTTTTATTCCGGGTTCTTTGCTCGGAAGAGTACAAACTTGAGTTCAATATGATTTTTAACCCTTTACTTTTTATTACATAAAGAATTGTCTTATATTTTTTACAAAGTTATTGTAAGTCTGTTTCTTAAAAAATGTTCATAGTGTACAATAAGTTTGATGTTTCTCGGCACACAACATGGCCTCGGAATAGGATAATTGTCCTAGCCCATAGCAGGCTCAGACGGGGATCGGTATTACTCTGTAGCTCGTAGTAGTCTCAGGAGATAGATTTTAAAGGTAAACTAAGTAGCTTATGGCAGACCCCATGAGTTGGGATTAGAAGGAATCTCCGTAGCCCGTGGTGGCCTCCTAGAAGGTTTCAGTAGGTGCGCTATCAGCTTTGAACTGATAATTTCCTCGTCTAGTCGCCTACTATTATAGCCATCTTCTTGGAGGGAGGACCATGGAGAGTTAGTCGGATTTCTTCGTTGTTTCCGAATCCTCTTGGTTTCCTCGTGAATATGTAGTCCCCATCCGTCGTCTGCTATTGTTTTGTTATGATTGTAAGCGCACGCATTTGTAGTGAGAACATGTGACTTGTAGTATGTGGGTATATGGATCCTTATAATATACAGGATGTTTCGAAACAACACCGACAACGTTTGGGAGGTTATTCTTGACATCAAGATA
Source organism: Thermobia domestica (assembly GCF_964235325.1). Taxonomy (NCBI): domain Eukaryota; kingdom Metazoa; phylum Arthropoda; class Insecta; order Zygentoma; family Lepismatidae; genus Thermobia; species Thermobia domestica. The sequence goes on from NC_137470.1 coordinate 141,629,730, forward strand.
AGACGAAAAGTACAGACCAACATTGGTGCACAAATGCTTCTTTTCGGAGTTACAGGCTGCCGAAAACATGGAAAAATTGAAATTTAAAGTCCATAATTTCAAAACTATGGAACCTATCGTAGTCAGGTAAGACTTCACTTTGGAACTAATATGTGCGCTATCCAAAAATCTATGTTTCAGAATCCTCTCGCAAAAATTTTTATAGAGAGAGTTGGGCTACGCGCATATATGTATTTTGAAGTACTCACAAACTACTTCCATAAAAATTGTTGCGGAAGGACCACAGGATTGTGAAACTTGGATATTTGGACAGAGCACCTAGTAGTTCCTAAGTGAAGCCTTGTCCCGACTACGGTAGGTCCCATAGTTTTGGAACTATGGACCCTTAAACTTTTTGTTTCATGCTTTCGGCACCCTATAACTCCGAAAGGAAGAATTTGTGCACCCAGGTTAGCCTATACACTTTGTCTTATTTGGTGTCAGGAATCACCTCCCAAACGTTGTCGGTGTTGTTTTGAAACACCTTGTATATAACGTTACACGATTTCCATCTGTTGTCTTTGTAGTTGATAGTCATGATCATGCACTATTCAGCGCTCCGTCATTTTTACACTGTGCGAATAGGAACTGTATAAAGTTGTTACGAGAGAGGTTCCCTGACCAGGTTATTTGTCGCAACTGTGACGTGAATTGGCACCCAGATCTTGTGATTTGACACCATGTGATTTCTATTTGTGGAGGCACTTGAAATCTCGTATGTACACCAACATACCACGATCCCTTCCAGAACTGAAAGCCGAAATTCAGCGTGTAATTTTTGTACTAGAGATGCAAATATGCCGAAAAATTATGGAGATTTACATCGAAAGAAATAGTGTGTGCCTGCAGAGTCGTGGAGAGCATTTGAGTGATATTACATTTCACACATAATCACTTTTGTAGTATTACATAATTACTACAAAAATATGTAAATATGTAATATGTAATATATTATATGTGAATTAGTTAATTTCTTTAATACATTTGTACATTTGTATATAGAAAGCTACGTTCTATATAGGGCACCCTTTACTTCTCATTTTCATGTTTCTACTTTGTATTAATCTGTAATTGTCGAAGGTATAAGCGTACCCCTAGTTAAACGTATCCTTCAATGTTTATTTATTTATTTTATGAAAATCGAAAAAAAAAGTAAATAAATAAGCTGCTCGAGAGACAGTTTCTGCTACAGCTGTTCTGACCCATTGTTGTTTAACCATTCTTTACTCATTCATGCAGCTTTCAAATTCCCCAAAAATTCACGCTTCTATGAAACAGAGAAATTCTTTCCTTTCTGCATCAGAGAAAAAGATCTAAGATGGCTCATGACCAGGGAATAGCAAATAGCTAAGAGTTCGGAGTGCAAACAGTAGGTAAAATACGAATAACGGAATTAAACTTTCAGAATAGTGAAATAAAGTATAGCTCTTACAAATTGCTATATCTTCTCGAGATTGTTGCGAAAGCTGATGATTATTTCGGGTATGTTCAAAATAAATTGATAATACACACATGTTCAAAACTATACACATCCCAAATGACTAAAACATACGTATCGTATATCCATTGGAGTGATTTTACATCTTTCTTATTCGCAACTAGCATGTGGTTTTGTCTTATTATACCACTGTTGTCACCGTATAATTAACTTCCCTGAACAATATGTACCCTTTGAAGAATACACTGTAGTCGTTCCTCTTATGACATTTCCTGTTTCTTTCTTTCTTGAAGCATATAGCGCGTTCCGTGGTTCGATTCCCGGTCAAGTAAATTTGTGATGGACAGTATCGTATCCTTGGATTTTCTCGGGGTATTCCCGTTTCCTCCCAAATTCTCATTCCACCATTTATTTCATCATCAATCATTTGCCTGCTCATCCATCTCTCTTATCCTAAACGGCATAACTGTGGACGTTAAACAGAAAGATTCGAAAGGTCAAGAACCATACAGTACAATGTTTTCACTGGGTTTGTTCGGACAGAGAAACCTGTAAGTACTGGGAACTTGGAATTTTGCTTTAATGTCTATATTAGTGATTAGTTCCTGTGCATCATCTTGAAATTATTCTACAAAATTACTTTATTTGGTTTAGTTTTTAAGATAAAGCAAGTGAGTTTGCCAAGGGGATTCCATAAGATGAAAAAAAAAACTCACCATTTCAGTATCTTGCGATCAATGTACTGTTTATGGATACAGCACAATACTTTGGGACCATGCTGTACATGCTTTCCTTCACTTTCATATTCACATCCATTCCCTCCAAAACCACTCTGTTAAGCCATTGTCTGTTCTATATTACGCCTCTCGTTCATAAATACCAGAATCAGTATCATTTATAATCTCAGAGATTTCATCGGCTTCGATTCTCTTCTTGGAAATTCCCAATGGCTTTGTCCTACTAGTTTTATTTGGAAAATAAAAGTAAGCGCACAGATTTAATTAGCTACTGAAAAACATTTAAAAAATCGAAAAGAAACAAGATAAATTGGGAAATAAAATTAGGCCGGCCGCACGCTGACCAGAGGATAGAACAGCTGAGCTGAGGTAGAGGAATGTAAAAAAGCCTCGCACTGCATATTCACTCAATTGCTTGCTAGATAAAAGGCCTCTCCAACGTTGTGATTGATACACATAGTCAACGCACTCAAACTCCTTCTTTGTATCCTACCTTTCCTCACTCTGCTACCTGAGATAGAAGCCTCTTAGACCGGCCGCACATTTACCAGAGGAGAGGAAGGCCGTGACCAGGTACTGTGGACAATGCAACAAAGCCTCATACCGCATATTCACTGGAGCACATGTTATATAAAAGACCTCTCCAACGTTGTAACTAAGACACATTGTCAATGCACTCAGGACTCCCTTTTTGTATCCTATCCTTCCTCCCCTTGCTACTTGAGACAGAAGCCTCTTAGGCCGGCCGAATATTGACCAGAGGAGAGGACAGCCGAGCTGAGATAGAGCAATGCAACAAAGTCTCGTACCGCATATTCACTCGAAGACACGCTAGATAAAATCCTCTCCAACATTGTGATTAATACACATAATTAATGCACTCACATTCCTTCTTTGCATCCCCTCCATCCTCCCTCTGCTACTTGAGATAGAAGCCTCTCAGGTCGGCCGCATATTGACTAGAGGAGAGGACAGGTGAGTCGAGGTAGAGCAATGCTACAAAGCCTCGTACCGCATACTCATTCGCGCACATACTAGATAAAAACCCTCTCCAAAGTTTTTTTGAGACACATGGTCAATGTAGTCAGGCTTTTCTACCAACACGATCTTCTGTATTCCTCTACGCTGTTTTGTGTCCTGGTTTTGGTAAATATACGGACGGCCTTACTGCATGTCTTTGCGATTGCAAGAAAACAATAAAATATACATTTCGTACATATATTTATATGCTGTTCCTGCGAAACAACATTAACCCTCGGACTACTAAAGAGGGGGATACTTTTTGCCCACTTCAGTATATTGTTTTTGTAATTATTCTTTTAATCGTTTCTTTAAAATTGTAAGAAAATATGTTATTGCTCAACATGTTTAGCTAAAGCCTTACGGTCGTTCAAATCGAACGTATATGTGTCTCATAAAATTTGCTATTTTAAGTTGGTGGACATAAAGTATCCCCCCCCCCCCGTTGGTAGGACATGACTAAGATTTAGTAGTCTCTCTCCTAGATGGCAGTATAGTAAATCGCTGTATTCCGCTTTCTTTGAATTTGGCGGTTAGTATTATCCCGTGCGCTGTTCATTTTGAGAGTTTCATGTTAGTGTGTCTTATAAATTGGCTATTTTAAGTTGGTGGGCACAAAGTAACCCCAGTTGGTAGGAGATGTGACTGACATTTCGAATCACCACTCCTAGATGGCAGCACAAGAAAACAGCTGTGAGTCTCAACATGTACGTACTGTTCACTTCAGTTCCTGTAGATTTTTGTGCGAGTTTCTATTTTGTTTATTTTCAGAGATATATTTAATCTTAAGAGATTAACACAAAATACACCCCCCCTTGGTAGTCCGCGCTACAAAAAATACGTTGGTAGTGCGAGGGTTAACTAACACAAAACGCAATCAAAAATATTGTTTTTCCCTTCTTTAGGGACAAAAATGTAATATTAACATCATCATGTCAACAAGAAAATGCAAACGTCTGTCTATCAAAACTCTCACGGTTGTGTTTATTTACATTCCTTGAGATTTACCTGTGACGTAACCTTCATTATAAGATGCTTTCCGAACTAAACCAGACAGTGGACTATTCCTTATTTAATGTAACTATTTCGTTAATAATGCATATGATTATTACCGCTCATGTTTCTTTAGTTTGATCACCCATTTGGTTGGTGTCCCAGCTGAGCCAATCCAGAACTTGGGATGCGGTGGCTCAGTGGTAGAGCGTTTACCTCTCGCGCATAGAATCCCTGGTTTGATCCTAGCTCGCGCCAAGTGAACTTTGTGGTAAACAAACCTCAGGGTTCTCCCGTTTCCTCTCACTTCCTTCATTCCACAATTTTCATTCCTCATCATCACCGTCTCCTTTTGTCTAGCCGACATAATCGTGAAACTCAAAGATTTCCTTTCCAATCCAGTACTTGGGGTTTCAATGGGTTTAGATTTATTTTTGTAGTTATGTTTTCAACAGAGGTTTGGCAACACTCCTTTTCTCTCTGCCCTGTAATGCACTTCTGAATCAATAATGCGTTTACTAGTGTAGCGAAACATATAATTTGCCCTCTGAAACTTCTTCATTTTTTTCTTTCTCTAAGACATAAGAACCATCTGCTTAGTTCACACAGTTTAAAAGCAAGAGACCATTGAACGGAAGGGTAATAACATAAAATATATTGCTCAAAGTATAGAAAATGTTTTCTTTAACACATTTGTATTCATATTGAGAACAAAAAGAACATTTTTTGAGTTTGTATAAAATGGGGTACAGTGGATAAACATGGAGTGCTTTTATTACCATATTTCAAATGCTTTGGAAAAGAGATGAACTTCTCTGCCTTTGTATTTTTTTTTCTATTTGCTCTGTAGTGTTCAAGTGCTAATGCTAGTAACAAAATAAGCAACACTGATTTGTTAACAACTACAATGGCGTATCTAGGAGGTAAAAACTGGGGATAGCCAAAACTCAGACTATGACAGGTATATCATGAGTTTACTATAAACTTTTAAAAATATATAAATAATAGCTTCAGTTTTTTTTTTTTTTTTGTCAATCAAAAACTGGGGAGTCTTGCCCTCTTGCCCCGGGCTAAATCCACCACTGACCAACTAGCAAAAGAATCGTTCATTTGATTGTATCATTAGATGTTTTAGAATTTAACGTTAAAAAGTGAGTTAGTCAAAAATACTAACATTTATAAAAGCGATAACTACAAAAGTAATATAAGAAATACAAAGTACTAATGTTGAAAAATGGAAGTGAAATGAAACCGGTAGGTTCCATGAATGTGCTCTGTAGAGATGGATGATTAACAAAAGAAAACTATTACGAAAGAATATATTAGAACAAGAACGTGGAAGAAACTCGAAAAGAAAACATGGACACAATTTTGTACACCAAAAAGCCCCATGATACCTCATCGTGGCTATAAAGGTAGTGTAGGCATCTTCGCCGCGGGAGACCCGCCGGAAGCTTATGTTGTTTCACGTTAATTTATAGATCTACGTCTCATATAGTCTGGATGCTGAAAACGAACGTTAATTTCGAATCTAACCAATTAACAAACCAAGATGACTGAGATCATTTCAGTTACCCCTCAGCTTAAGACATGAACTCAAAACTACTAAGCCATATGTCCTCCTCGTCTGTGTTAAAGTAAGAACTTTAACAGCAATGCATTTGGTTCAGTGTCCTCAATGATTATTAAATCGAATTTGCAGTCCATGAGTCTTCCTCTTTTACAGCTCGGGATGTTAAAGAAGAGACACAGACATGGTTTACAGCATGCCCAGGCATATGTATACACTCACCAAGCATGATGTGGTATTATGTAGCATTATATATACAAGATTCATTCAACGAGTTGTAAACCTAATATATAAGGAGTACATAAATACGAGGATAAGTCAAAAATTATCCGCAATGTTGCTATAACTTTCCTTATATTGTTCGTACTCACCACTGTCCTTGTTTATTTTATTGTTATGTAGTTGTGGTCATGTTATGGAAGTTAGATCCTTTGCAGATAGATCATAGCCGCTCCATTAGAAGTTTGCACCAAATAGGAACAACGAGCAGTAATCTTATTTTTGTGGCTTGGGAAGGTGTACTTGTATCAGGGGCTGCAACTGATTCATGAAATCCATGAAAAATTCAAAAATGGTCCCACAAATATTACGCACAAGGACGGAGCCGGAAGACCATCTACGGCTCCTTCCTCGTGAATAACACTTCCGCGACCATTTTTTTTTTAAAAATTCATTCGTAGACACTCCGTTGTGGCAAGACACTATCCCCGTATTGTGAAGTCTTTGATGGATTGCGGCTCCTGATCACCTTCCCACTACAAAACTCGGATCACTGTTCCTCTTTTGTGCCAGCTTCTAATGGAGCAGCCATGATTTAAAACTTGTGCCTAAGCCAAAAAGAATACTAAGAAACTGGAAAAACGACAACCTGCTCATCATTAAGAAAAAACGAAGACAAGAAAAATGATGATCCCAAGGCGTATAGACCAATGTAGCTACTGGTTACAAGTTTTATATCCTTGACAAGTATGGTGATTGGCATTACATTTGTTCTTTAAATATTGCGGATTTTATTTACTCACTACTGTCAAGACCATAGATAATTATCAATTATTGGTTTAATTTGTTTAGTTTAATTGTAGTATGGTCTTGAGTTTTAGGAGACCTAATTTACTCTTGTTTGTTGTTATAGAGATATGTGCAGAGAATACAGTATGTGTATACTTCAAATTGTATGAATTCTAGTCTATCAACAAGAGCTTGTAATGTTATGTAATAAATTTGTTAACATCCACACTTTTCTTCGGACAATGAGGACATGAGGAAAGTGACATTGTTTCGTGTCATCATGATTGAATTGAGGTTATGAGAATTTGGTTGAATAAGATCTTTTTAGATCTGGGACGCACGTGGATGAAAATCGGCCCGAGTGCTGAAACCGTATTACTGGAACGTCAGCAGTTTGAGTTGTATAAAACCCTTTTATTTTATTCAAAGGGATCATTATCAGAGTATCATTATCAGAGGATCACTGTCAGAGGATCAATATTAGAGAAGTAGCATTCAAAGTTCTACGATTCATCAAGTTTAGCATTAGTATCTTCATTACTAAGAGAATTGTCTAAGAAGTTCCAACGTTGAAATACAACCGACTGCTGTTACTGGTATACGATCATTCAGTGCTTGGTTCGACTAATCACCAACAACAGGTATGTGTCACAACCAAATTCTGTGCTAATCCAATTCGCTATAAATGATTCACACATTAAATTACACTTTCTTAAGTCTTCATTACACAAACAACACTTTACACATAAATGATTACTAGTTCTATTAAAATACACATGTTTAAGTAGACATTGTTGTTACCATTTTAATAGGGCTCTGGTTGGCCCTCAATCAATGCAACCAGTGGTGGAGTATCCCCAAACTTACCTCTCATATAAATGCAAGTAGATATAGATTTGCTTCATGCAAATTAGATCAATCTGGGGAGCTCAGAGTGCTCTACATATTCAAGTTTTACTAAATTTTTATCAAGAGCAACCCAGGTTGGCACTACTATGAATATTGCAAACGTAGTACTTGCAGTTGAACTCATACATTTTATGTGGATAAAGTTTTCTCGTCTAGCGAGGATACTCACACTTTACTTTTCACTAATTCTGCAACTTGCTGCAATCTCCTAATACGTGCAAACGCTGCAGTTATTAACTTTTCTTGTTTTTCACAAAGCACATGATCTTTAAATTACTTAAAAATTGCACTGTAATATTATAAAGTTGTTGAATATTTTCGTTCATATCTCCATTATTTTAAAACAGAATCTTGTTTTCATACACTTATTGGTTAAATATTCACACGTGTGCAGGTAAGAGGCTAAATTTCCGCTTCAGCTATAAACTACCTTTCTTGAATTCTTGCATTTACTTTAATTTCTCCATACTATATATTTATGATTGTGTACACACCCACTAACCTTAGCATTAGCATACGAGAAGAGTTCAATAAGCCACAAATCTAACATATTAGTAGTAGATATATATTTGAAAGTGTTTATCTACATAAATTCGGATGATCTGAAAGCACTAAGCACATTGATCAACGGGATGTCGAATATCAGCAGAGAAAATGTTTTGTCACAGCCGTCATAAAAATATGAACAGGATGAAGGATCTACATTAACTCATCATCGTCGTTGTACCATGAACTAAGCAAGTGTTTCTTTAGTTTCTTCAAGATGACAACGTTATTTGGGGACAAATCTGGAAAATAGAGTGGATAGTGAAGAAGCTATGATCCGCGCTGCACAGCGTCAAAGCATCAACTTTAGAAACAGTGCCTCGCTGGACGGCTCGCTCGTTGACATAACTGGGTGTCAACGTTCTACAACTTACTAAAACTTAACGACACAGGGCAAAAACTTCCACTTTTGCTTTTATGCTAACGAAGGACGATGCAATTGTTTCACCAAGTTTCGTGAGTGTATGATTGTTTCGCTACCTTTAGGCTTAGAATATAACAAACGCACCTCCTAAATGAATACCTTGCATAACGTGATTAGTTGTTCAAGATCTATTTACAACCGATTTAAACTGAATATCTTCATGAGAAAAATTACAATAATAAACAACTTTAAACATAAAAATAATATTGTTTAGTAGGTGGTAGCTTTTACGTCAATGCAGCACAATCTTTTCTGCCCACTTCTCAACAGTCATCAGGATTCGCATGCAACAAGAAAAATAAGAAAATACATGTCAATTAGCCAACATGACTCATTTGCAACAAGGAAATAAATAGAACACTTGCCAATTAGTCATCAGGATTCTTCTGCAAGAAGAAAGATAATAAATGCACTTGTCAATTAGTCAATATGTATCACCTGCAACTAGAAAAGTAATAGAACACTTGTAAGTTAGTTGTCAGGATTCACCTGCAAGAAGAAAGGGAATGAATGCGTTTGCCAATTAGTCAACATGCCTGAACTGCAACTAGAAAAGAAATAGAACACTTGTAAGTTAGTCATCAGGATTCACCTGCAAGGCGAAAGGGAATGAATACACTTGTCAATTAGTCAACGTGCACCACCTGCAACAAAAAAAGAAATAGAACGCTTGTCAATTAGTCAATTTAACTTACCTGCAACAAGAAAGTAAACATAGCATTGTCAATTATTCATTAGGATTCACATGCAACAATAAAAGAAGACTAACACCTAAATAATAAATTGTTGCTTGTAATCTGCTTATGGTGTGGGATTTTTGGCCCACCCTGTATAATAAGTAAATGCTATTTGGTGTCTTATTTTGTAATATTATATACAATACGATGGACTCAATTATTTATTTTAAATTTCAAACTTTTAATATAACTGACATCACCATAACGGCTGAAAGGGAGTTAATTATTAAATGTCGCACAGTAGGAAGATTGCGACAGTGGACATTAGAAATGAAATAACACAACATTTAAAACAACTGAAAGAGATAATTTACTGTATTATTCCGCTTTTCCGTTATAAAGCAAATTTTAATCCATGATTCTGTCTACAATGTTCACTATTCTATTCATGATCATTTCAACAAGTTTCATGTCTTGTTCTAACGCAATGACAAGAGTAACGGGAAAGAACAGAGAGTAGAAACTCGTCTGAGTTAATTAACCGTTTGAACTGGCAAGCCTGGAGATATAAAACAAAGGATGTTAGTCACTATTTATTTACATATATCCTTTGTTATTTTAATTGATGTAGAATTTATGCTGGTACAATTCTGAATCATAAAGCTGAAGTTGTGGAACATAGATTTGTTTTATGCATAGTGCAAATTAGCTCGAAAGTTAGGTGTGGGAAGTAGAGAGTGACACTTTAATTTGTCATTTACTATTTTACGATAAAAACTACATATATCGTGCCTTACAACATTGGTGTTTACGTACCACAGGAAATAACTCCATATGTCAAAATGAAGCGAAAATTCTATATAATGGTATACCTGCTAGGTCCTTCTTCCCTTCTACAACAGCCAACAAATAATGATTTGCAACGTTGTATATAGTTTTTGAACTATTACTGTTGGCTTCGGGTGCATCAAATAGTTACACCTATTCTTTCCAGATGACAAATAACGACAGTAAATTTATACTATTGGGACCGGTACTAGTCATGTGTTTGGTTGAGAAATATTTCATTAGCATTCTTAAATTTAAAAATCGCACTCAGAAACAGAGCCGTAGCTATAGGGAGGCGAGCAGGGCGGTGGCCTCGGGCGCTGGTAGTAAGAGGGCGCCGAACGAGCAAGAAGAAAGAAAAGATGTTGGAAATGAGTAAACGGCGCGTCGCCCCGAAAATAGTATTGGCTTCCTATTAAATTAATATTGTTGTTGATTTGCAAAGAAAAGATTTGTTAAAAATTGTCTTGATTGCTTCGTTCGCAGTCCAAATGCTTCAATAAGATTCACAACAGGTTTTTACTTATTACCTTAAAAATTTATTATATATGGTTCGTTAATGACGATGTGATACACAAGGTGTCGAGTAATGACTTATAATTTGCGCAGGAGCGTTTTCAAAATCAGAAATGGTCCAAAGTCTGAAATACAGTACATGTTCGGCGTTAGCATGATGGTCAGTTTGTTTAGATAATCACGCTTTTCTACCCAATCGGATTAATAATGATGGTGAGAATGAAGGCTTTGAGAAATTCACAAAGAAAACTCCTTCTGAATTTCCACTACATTTTACAAAATATTTTAACAGTAAAAAATCGAAAAATGCTATTTGTGCGCTCATATACGAATAAAATTACAGAAATTTAAATTTGTTTCTGGAAATTAATGCTGTCACCCATTTTGAACATTTTAAGAAGCACATAGTTTTTTTTAAATGTATTAAAATTTCATTTCTTATCGATAGTATGAAGCGTTGTTGTTTTCCATATGTGAAATAGTTATAAATTTCCATAACCGTTTTTCAAGTGAATTTGTATACAACCAAAGATAGTTTTGTCAAGTTTAACAAAAAGTCAAATATAAGCTTCTTGAAAACAGCTCTCATTTGTAAAAGAATACATAACTATCGCTTTCAGCTGTTGCAATGGTCTGTCCAAGCCACTAGATAAAACTTTACTGTAGCATAAGAACAAAACTGCTTGTCTTATACGTTAAAAACAAGGAAAATCTTGTTAATGAGACTGTAAGGGGCACCGAATTCTACTTCATCCCGGGCACCGAAAACTCTATCTAGAGCTATGCTCAGAAACAAAGAGTTGGCAAAATGTTTTATGTAATTTAGAAAAAAATGACTAATTTACAGGATACTAAGTTACGATTTTTAAAATTTTATTGATTTTTATGTCTTTTGAGAACAATGAAGTAGAATGTCAAAGGGACCAAACTCAGGATTTTCAACGCCATTTGCTTTTGCATTTAATCGAGGTGGTAAGACCACCGAAGCTCCTTGTGAGTTGTTTGATGTTTGGAGGCAAATCTGGATAATAGAGTGGATAGGAAAGAAGCTATAACCCTCGCTGCAGAACATCAGATTTAAAAACAGTGGCTCACTTGGTATCGTAGACATAGCGGCTTGCTCCTTGACATCACTCTGTGCCAATATTAGGCACCTTACTAAAATCGAACGTCACAAGGACAGGCAAGTTCCGACCGCCGTTACCTTTTTGCGTTCCAGAAATAGGAATTATAATCTCAGGGACGGATCACACAGCGGTCGACCAATCGAGTTTGATTTAGGGCGATTGAATCGCTATGAAAATTTACGTCAAACGACGAGAGAATTGATGAATCAGATAAATTTGATTAAAAAAAAACAGACTGTGGTGAACAACCTTTACCCAATGAGTAAGGTTCAGAAATTCGACGCTTGGATGCCACACGCTTCGATCGAAACCAATAAAACCCAACGCTCAACAGTCGAAGCCGGTTTGTTCGATAGATATCGCAAAAAAAAAAAAAAAAACTTCGTCACAAAGACCGAATTGTCAGTGGCGATGAAAAATGATGTTTTAAATCGAATTGAAGTAGTGAAAAGAATAGATTAGCCTCGACAAGCAAACAACTCTGTCAGCAAAACAAGACTCTATTCTAGAGAGACAATGTTATGCGTATGGTAGGACTGGGAAGGTATAATTCATAAAGAAACAAAAACCTCAATGCGCAGCTCTATGTTGACACATACATGAAGAAATCACTGGTTCTGTTATTATGATACGAGAAAGATGTTCTGAGCACAACTGAATTTATTTCTTCCTCGGAACTAGTAAGCAGGACAAGAAGTGTAATTTGCCAAGGATGTTACATGAAATACATGTATTAAAATCTATGCCTTGAAAGAACATTTGACATTCTGAAAAAGAAAAAATCACAAGAAATATCTAATGTCTGTCGTACATCTCACTCACTCGTGTGCACTGCACAAAATAACCTGTATTTTTAAATATAGGAGCAAAGTTTCTTCAAATAATGACCAAAAGAACATATATTTTCAAACAATTTATTATAATTTCCAAAGGCTTATTAAATTTTTCGGAGGAGAGAAAAATTCTCAAAACTTTAAATTACCTTTGGCGTAAAAGTCTTGACAATTTTATGTCCCTCTTTAATTTGATTTCAATTAATAATATTCTTAATAGCAATGACCGAACCTTAGATCTTCTTCTCATACATCTCTCAAAAGTAACAGTTCAAAGAGAATGCGATCCACTGGTAATAAAAGATAAACATCATCCTCCCCTTCTTATTCAGTTTACAGCATTGTATTCAACCAAACTTAAAACAGTGCCTAACACAGTAGGTTATAATTTTAGGAAAGCAGATTTTGAAAAACCTTACCGAAACCTATTAGCTGTGGATTGGGGAATGCTGCAGAATATTAAGGATGTCAATCAAGCTGTGGATCTATTTTATGAAGTATTGTATCAAATATTTGATGATTGCATTCCCCGTAAAAGAGTAACTAATAAAATCTACCCTACATGGTTTACCTCGACTATTATTAATGGAATTAAACGTAAAACGTATCATCGTAAAAAAAAAAAAAAAAAGTCGTCTCAGTGTAGGCAACACTAAGTACCATGAAGAGCAATTCCGTCAACTGCATAGGGAAATTAAAGCAAAAATAACTAACTGCTGCTTATAAAGAGTTTTTAAGCAGAGCAGAAAATAAATCAAAGAATGATCCTTCATTAAAAATAAATCGCGTCACTTGTCTTCTGATCGCATACAGTACAATGGTCACGACCTTGCTGATGATAGGGACATAGCTAAAGCATTCGGGCAACATTTTAGTTCAGTCTATGGCTCCTTAAGGGCGCACTATGACGTATCGAGCATGTCTCTAAATGATCGTTCCAGTGCTCTTCTTGATATATTTTCACTACCTCTCACATCCGAAAAAGAAATAGAAGAAGCAGTAAGGAAGTTGAAATCGAAAACAGCAAGTGGCGCAGATATTATCCCAACGTACATTGTGAAAGGCTGTTCAGATATATTCTTACAACCTCTGAATATTATATTTATCTCTAAAAACATGTACCTTTCCTGGAAAATGGAAGAAGTCAGTTGTGTGTCCAATACCCAAAACGAGCTCAGCTAGTAACATTGAACAGTTCCGACCAATCTCTATCTTATTTGCGTTTGCCAAGGTGTATGAATATATACTGCATAATCGAATAATGGATAATGTTAAACCTGCATTATATGTCAGTCAAGATGGATTTCTGAAGGACAGATCTACTGTATCAAATCTAGTACTAATAGCAGACTACATTTCGAAGGAACTTGACAAGCAAGGACAAATAGATGTCATATATACTGATTTTTCTAAAGCATATGACGTCATTGACCATGAAATTCTCTTAAACAAACTGGCATCCTTTAACTTCTCGAAATCAACTCTGCAATATTTTGCTTCCCACCTTCAAAATCGTAAAGAAATTGTACTGTATCGTAATCATAAAGCTCAAATCTTTCATGCAACATCTGGAGTCTCTCAAGGCTCGAATCTGGGACCTCTACTTTTCATTTTGGCGGTAAATTATCTTCCTGAGTGCTTTCAATTTTCTAGAAATCTACTCTTTGCTGATGACCTTAAAATATTCAACAGAATTAAAACAATTCAGGACTGTTTAGAACTTCAGAGTGACTTTCAAAATCTCGAAATTTGGTGTAAAAACAATAAATTTAAGTTAAATGTTCGTAAATGCAGTTATTTAACATTCACTAGAAAAGAAAAATATATTCAATATAATTATTCAATATTAGGAGAAAAACTGAAAAAGCTTGATTTTATAAGAGATTTGGGAGTTATTTTTGATTCAAAATTATCCTTTATTCAACATATTGAAACTATTTGCAAAGAAGCCTACAAAAACCTTAGATATATTTATCGAGTCAGTAAAGATTTCCAAAATGACCAAGCTCTAATTATGCTGTATTATGCATACGTCAGGTCGAAATTAGAATATTGTAGTAATATATGGAACCCTAATGTACAGAAATACTCATTCTTGATTGAGCGTACTCAAAATAAGTTTTTAAGACTTTCTACACTTAAGAAAACAAAATTCTACCCAAAATTTGAAAGCTGCATTAATCTTGTTGAAAATTTTAAATTTGAACATTAGAACTCAGGAGAAGAAATATTGGTTTATTATTTTTACACAAACTCTTTCATGGCAAAATAGACTGTCCTGATCTTAACAAACAAATATGTATCCAAGTACCATCCACTAAATTGCGCACTGCTTCGAAAAATAATTTTTTTTTGTATGACAGCAAAAAAAAAAAAAAAAAAAAAGTCTTAAGCAGATCTCCTATATGGAGAGTTAGTGCAACCTACAACAGGTTAGTTAAAGAAAATTTCAACCTGGATGTACTGGCAATGGATGTAAGTAGTTTTAAGAAGTTTATTAATTCTGTAAGATAAATGTAATTATTACCAATAGTTTTATTAACCTATATAATCTGTATAACGTATATACTATGTAACACTGTAATTAGGTCTGTGCCTGTTGGGTTATATGTCAATAAATCAAATCAAATAAAAAAGGCAAAACAGTAAACAGATCAAATCTCAATATGATAAGGTTTCACAATATTCAACAATTGCACAGACGACTCGATGAAGGCATTCAGCGAAAATACACAACCGGCGAAGTGGCGTTCTCCTGCAACACGACAGCACCCGTTCTCACATCATCCATATGACCAAATCTGCGATTTAAGAACTCGAATGGAATGAACTTCAACATCTTCTATACTCTCCAGACTTGGCACTTTCAGATTTTCAGCTCTCTCACTCGCTTTTGAGCACTTTGAGCAGTGTATCGGTCAATAATGACGTGAAATTAATGGCTTAATTGGACGAGTTCTTTGAATCAAGACCAATAAACTTCTTTTCCCGAGGCATCGGAAACGGGAGCAAGTCGTAAACAATAATGAATAGTAAAACATTGTTTTATTTGATGTAGTTTGTTTAATATATATATATATATTTTTAAGTTCCCGAATTATTTCTTAACCCCAAACACAAATTACTAAGCATGTTACATTTCTTGGACAAAGATGTACTGTGTATCTTGTAACGATGATAATAGATGTAGTTAGTAAAATTGCTTAACAGAGTAAACGGAAGTTATGTGAGTAATGTAATCAATCAAATTCTCCAATGTACGACCATTGAAAAGACGATTTGCCAATCAAGATGTTCGAAACAATTCCCATATACCACTAAAATGGCTGCTTTGCTATTACTTATATAACTTCCATTTACTCTGCGGCTAACGACTTAAACTGCCAACTGGTGAGAATTGATGTAATTACTTGATGGATTGGTAGACCAATTCTGACTGTTTAAAGTTTGTGTGCGACGTTGGCACATAGACAGACTTCTAAAGTGTCTGAAGGAGGTCCCGGAAGGTATACTATTATTTAGCTTTTCTGCTTTATTTTTATCCATGGAGAAGTTTTATTTTGTCTGTTTGCGCCACTTTTAGAACACCCGATAGACAATAGATTTTCTTCTTAAGTTCCCAAGGCTTAAGTTAATATGAGCGTAAATTGTTCTGTGATACTTTTCCAAGTTTTAACTTTCTTCGAAATTCAAACTTGTCTTCTTACTTTCTCCTTCTACCACAGAAAATCAATAAAGGCTTCACGGACTAAATCAAGAAATAATTGTTTCTGGCGTCATAAATTTCTTGTTAACAGACATCCGATGATTTGGTATAAAGCTACATGTCTTTTTCTTGTCATTACGTCCTTTTAACCCTTTCTGAACTTGCAAAAGGATTTTGAAACAAAGTCAATTCTATAAAGTAGAAACGTTCTTTTACTTTTAACACTATGATTTCATGGTGGTTCAGATTTGATCAATGTCAATTTGTAAATTATTTATATTGCTACTCCGAGTTCAAACATGCACAGGCGAGCAGAAATCTGGTTCCATATGAACTCTTGTTTGATATAGATTACTTACTTTCTGTTTCACGAACATTTTATGAGTTGTGTGATTTTTAAACAACAATATCACAGTAAAAAACATGTTGCTGTAACTCTTGGGGCAAGATGTCACTGGGAAAATAAACGAAATCAAATGACAGGTCCGTGTATATCTTAAGAGGTCTAATCATTGCGAAATTAAAATACCGCTAATTATACAGTAATTATGTGATAACTTCAAATAGATAAAAGATAATCGAAATGTTGAACAACAGCGCGCTAGACAATATTATTTTGCATGAACTATCGTAATCATGAGTCACCTAGTAGTTTTCCGTTTGCAGTCATTTATAAACGCGAAAATAAATGCTGATTTTCTAAATTGCTGGAAATCGAATGCAGATAAGTGAGTCGCGATAACGGTATCTCATGTAGCATAGTATTGTCTAGCGAGTTCTTGTTCCACTTTCCGATTATTTTTTATATATTTGAAGACATCACAGAATTCATATAAAATTAGCGGTATTTTAATTTCGCAGTGATAGTACCTCTTAAGGGGATGTCTACTCATCATCAAAGGCTTCAAAATCTCCATAAGATAACCTGTAAAATTTAATTCACAAATATCTTACGAAACACTGCATCTAGGAACTTGCAAGTTTGTTCACGAATGCCAAAGAGCAATACAATTAAGGTGATTGGCTCCATTTTGCACATAATGACTTCGATTAATTGTAATACTTACTTCTGTCATGAGCTAATTATGGTCTCATTATCAAGGACTGTCCACGCACCCTATCCTGTGCCAAGATAATCTATTTCTCTAGATTAAAGTAAGACGATTATGCCCTGTAAACTCAGGGAGACGAATGGTTACGGAAAGTGAATGATTTTTAAATTTCTGGTGGAATGGAAATATGAAAGAAAATGGAGCAATCATAGAAAACTCACAGACACGATCTAAGCCTCAAACACAGCAGCGGTTCAGGTAGAGTATCGCCACTGTAAACATATTACTGCTCTTGCTACTTGGCTCACTATAGTCTCAACTCGAAACCACAGCAACTCAATACTGCCACAGCATTAGCAGTTGACCATTGAGAATGGAGACGAGTACATTACAGAGTTCTGGTGTCTAAGAATTCACTACAATCTTTAATTAAATCGCCCGTGCTTGACTTGATTAACTATTGTAATACTGTAACGTACGCTAAACGCTACGAATTTATACACTGATCTTTGTATTTGCTAAGAAAATGCAACACTGAAACCGGAAGTAACAGATATATATGACTTCCGGTTCCCATTAGAGGAATAAATTAAGAGAATGAAGCTGTTCTTCTGACACAGGTTTATATTAGTGGTGGGCACAAAAATCGGTTTTTCAGATTCCGGTTTTTAGGAAAACTGAAAGCGTTTTTTTTAATTTTGAAAAAAAAACAGTTTTCGGCAAAACCTGTTTTCACAGAAACCGGTTTCGGTTTTCTCCAAACCGGATCATTTTTACCGAATCCGCTTTCGGTTTTCTTCAAAACCGGTTCTGCTTTTACCGAATCCGGTTACGGTTTTCTTCGAAACCGGTTTCAGTTTTTTCAAAACTGTTTCTATTTCTGACCAGAATAGTCCCTCGTTGTTATCCGGAAACCGATTCCGTTTCCACAGAATCAGTTTTATGTGCTTTGAAAAAACAGTTTTGGGATTTTAGTTTCGGTGAAAACCGAACCAGTTTTGGAGAAAACCGAAATGTCGGTTTTCGGATTTCGATTTTTCTAGAAACCGGTTTCTGTTTTTTATAAAAACCGGTTTTACTGATCCCTAGTTTATTTATAATGTAAACTACTTCTGGTTTGAGCACAAAAGTTAAGTTTGAGATTAAACTTATTGTTCGGACGCTAAATCAATATAAAAAAATGAATTTTTTCGCTGTCACTCATCGCTTTTATCTCATTAGAGATCAATATTGAAATCAACAGTAGTACGAGAGTAGATCAAAACAGTAATACCTATAATTTTGTTTCTATTACAGTTACTGAAGTATCTATGCATGATATTATAGAGGTAACCTTACTCTACTAATGTGGTCTTTTCTTATTCAGATTGACTCATTAGAAATATGGACCTGAAGCTAAAAGAAAGAGTCGTCATTGAATTTCTGGCAAAAGAAGTTGGTCTACCGTGTTGATAAATTGGTTTGAAGAGAGAGAGACGTTACAGTTGAGAATGTTTGCTGATGCATTGAACGTTTCGTAGGGCTCTGCTCAAGGAATAATTGTTGACTTGGGATATCAGAAAGTCATAGACTTATATGAAGTTAAATGAGCTTTAAAATCATGTGTCAAAAAGCAAATTCTGATTCTTTTGTTTTTCAAAATGGTTTTGATGCCCGAGTTCGACGATGGCGGAAATGTGTTTAAAATCATGAAGACTATGCTGAACGCTAGTTTTCTCTAGAGAACGATTCAGACTATGATATGTAATATCATTAGATGTTATATGTTCAATAATGCATTTTTTTATGCCAGGGGAGGCACCACTTTTTGATTCACCCTCGTAGTTGATTTCTATCACTTATGGTGACAATACATGATTAAAGTCTGGGATTGAACCTGTCCATATACTACTGAATCCATAGCAGTGAATTTATTTTTCCTGCTTATTACTGCTTATTCACTATGGTGATCAGCGCTGAAGCAAGACACCGTAGATTCACTTCTGGTTTAAGTAGAAGCGTAAAGTTCGAGATGAAACTTATACAGGTTTATTCAAAAAGAAGGAACATATTTAAAATATGTATTTCTAACGAACAACAGTATATAGAGACACATACGATACATTACTAGATACAGGAAATTTTAAAGTTTTCTTTTATACATTCAACATGAGCACCATTTATTTTGCGACAAACATTAGATTGGTAGTCCATTTCTTGCTGTATACAAATTAACTGGTCCATGTTTATTGAACTGACTGTTGTAACAACTTAATCCAGCAGATCTTGAAGAGTATCAGACATACGTCGTATTGTGCAGTATCGTCCCGTCAGTTCTTGTAGTTCAAACAAATAAAAATAAGATTAAGATGTAAGTTATTTAGAACTGACAAACCATTCCAGGATTTTGTAAACTAAAACTTGTAGACGAGAATTAATGAGTTCGTGAATTTGGTTACTTAAAACTCAAAATCAAGCATTTCTAATTGGAAACAGATTATGATGAGAAGAGGTGAGAAAAGGTAGAAGAGCAAGGGATGAACTGTAAAAATCTACTCAGCACTTATCTGATATTTTCGGCAATTCTCCAGCGATGAATTCTTAGCGTTGTGTTCGTTCGGGTACATGATATCTAGTGATGGGCGGCCAGACGGCTTGAATTGAAAATCAGCGCTGATGTAATGAGAATCGAATCAATTGACGCGTTCAATAATTCGGAATACGGACACTCTTTCGACAATAATGTCATTCTTGTCGCTAATACACCAAAATGCAAATGCGTGTATTACCCTTAATAAACTTGGGTAATGTTTCGATTCTAAAACTAAGAATTGCGGATCGCTCTCTTACATCCTTGCCGTAGGTTGATTTTGTGTACTACTCCACGTTTGCTCTCCTCTGTCGTTTTTGTTGGAAGTTTCTGTCATTGAGTACCCCGTTCAATGAATCGGCAAGAGGATGATGAAATGCAAAGTGTGTGGATTAATATCAGGTGAGGTGATTATTGGAATGTGGAAAAAGGAACAATCTACATATGTGTTCACTAACAAATACGATAAAAGAAAAGAGTCAACATAAAATAAAAATTCTTTCATGTTTGAGTATCTAAATAAAATTGTAAGTTATACTGAAAGAAAATAGAAATAAGAAAATAATAATTTTAACATTGATCTGATAATTTCAATTCACTGTATATGATTTCAAATAAATAATGTTTGTCGTTTTTGCAGAACATTAGCGTAGCCCAACATGTTAGCTCTAACATTTGTTATTGTTATTATTATTATGGTTTCACATCATCCATCGTGTTAGACACGATATCTTCTAAGTACATACAAGTTGTCTTTTGTGCACAACGTACTGCAACACTCACTCTTTGCAAGCTACAGCACACAAAACGACTTATCTTGGGGCGTTGCCATTTTATCTTAATCAAGCCACAGCGTTGCTATAGGCATTGAGAGGAACTAATAGGTGTAGGCCTAAAACTTTTAACTTTCCTCTATCCAGTGATGTATCGTATGCTTCTCTATAACTTTTTGTGGGTTACAAATAAATATTTAAATTTGCTCCTTCTATCCGAATAACAAGGTATTTGGGATGCTCTATGGCAATTAATAATGAAGTCGGAGGTTTTAGTGAATTTATACCAGTTTTCAGTTTTAGTATAGACTAGCCTTTGTCTATCTGGGGGCTCCGGCCTCAGACCCCCGCGTTTGCACGGCCTACGGCCTCGTATCTCTTAGATATCGCCATTTACATTAACAGTGAATTTCGTGCATTTTGTCTTCATATTTACTGAATTTGTCCAGCTGGGAGCTTCGGCCCCATACACCCTCCTTTAATCGGCCTACGACATTGCACCACTTAAACGCACAATTCTACCGAGTTTCAAGTTTCTTTTCCTATTTCAACTATCTAAAAAATAAGATTTAGTATCCCAAGAAAACGCAAATTTAAATAACATGGAAATTTCTTCATCCCCATTTAGACCACTAAAAAATTAAAAATATTCACTTTTGGCAATTTTCCTGTAAGTTAGTCCTGGAAGGCTACAATCATGCCAAATTTCATCATTCTAATCCTGCCAGAAGTGCCTAAACATTTTGGGGTGTAGATGACGTCCCATATAAATAATATGGGAAAGATTTTTCAGTTCCCCATAAAACCACTCTACGATTGGAAATTTTTATTTCTGATGATTCATTTAGGTAAGCGTAACGAGAACTTACAAGCATACCGAATTTCAAGTTATTATTCTAATCCTAAGCACCTAAAACATGAGATTATAGACCCAAAAAAGGTCCATTTAAATAACATGGGGAAATTATTCATCTCCTCTTTAGACCCCCTAAATTTTAAAAATATTGACTTTTGGCAATTTTCCTGTGGGTTTGTCTCAAAAAGCTATAATCATGTCAAATTTAGTCATTGTATCCCTACAGGAAGTACTCAATAATTTATGTCAGCTCATTTAGTTTTATAGATAGTTAAGACTAGCCTTTGGCCCCAGACCTCCGAGTTTTTTCGGCCTACTTCCTCGCATTTCTTATCTATCGGCCTTTGCATCAACAGTAAATTTCGTGAACTTGCTCTTCGTATTTCCTGAATCTGCCCATCTGGGGGCTTCGCCCCAACACACTGTCTTTGCTCGGCCTCGGCTCGCCCTCGCACTCCTAGAACCCACAATTCTATCGTTTCTTTTCCTATTTCAACTACGTAAAAGATAAGATGTTGTATTCCAAGAAAACTCCCATTTAAATAGCATGATAATTTCTTCATTCCCCTTTAGACCCCCCCAAAATTAAAATATTCACTTTTGGCAACTTTCCTGTCGGTTACTCCCGGAAGGTTACAACCATATCCAAATTTCATAATTTAAATCCTGCCGGAAGTGCCTAAATATTTTGGGGTGTAGAAGACGTCCCGTATAAATAACATTGGAAAGATTTTTCAGTTCCCCATAAAACCACTCTACGGTTAGAAATTTTTATTTCTGATGATTTACTTAGGTAACGCTAACGTAAACGTACAAGCACACCAAATTTAAAGTTATTATTCGAATTCTAAGTACCTAAAACATGAGATTATATGTTTTAAAAAGGACCATTTAAATAACATGAGGAAATTCTTCATTCTCTCTTTAGCCCCCATAAAATTAAAAATGTTCACTTTTGGCAATTTTCCTGCGGGTTAGTTCCGGAAATCTACAACCATACCAAATTTAATCATTGTAGTCCTACAGGAAGTGCTCAATAGTTTATGTCAGCTCATGTAGATTTATATATAGTTAGGATATAGTTAAGATATAAGTATACAGATAGAATATATTGTAATGTTTAGCATATGGCCCTGATGAAACAAACTAATACAGTGGAATACGACAGAAACACCAGGAACATCACTGGTCATATGACAAAGAAAGATCATCAGCGCCACCGCCACACTGGAGCAGCTATAACACCAGAAGGGCCTGCACATCTGGCTTGCCTGGAGTTCTGAGGTCTTTTGTACACTCAACTCTGTTTGCCTCGAGCATTGTGAAATTCCTAACCTCAGCCATCCAGCTTGCGTGGAGCTTTGTGTCTTTCTAACCTCTGCTTGCGTGGAGCTTTGTGTCTTTCTAACCTCTGCTTTCGTGGAGCTTTGTGTCTTTCTAACCTCTGCTTGCGTGGAGCTTTGTGTCTTTCTAACCTCTGCTTGCGTGGAGCTTTGTGTCTTTCTAACCTCTGCTTTCGTGGAGCTTTGTGACTTTCTAACCTTTGCTTGCGTGGAGCTTTGTGTCTTTCTAACCCCTGCTTGCGTGGAGCTTTGTGTCTTTGTAACCTCTGCTTGCATGGAGCATTGAGAATATTAAATTCACCCCACTTAGAGTGCATGAAACTCTGTGGGGATCTCTCCCTAGTCTTCCGGGGCCTCGGGATGCCCATTTACGCTAGTTGTTAGATAAATGCATACTTTTAATAGTGGCAACTACCTGCTTCGCTGGGTTAAAACAAGAATAATTAGTAATATATTCCGATAGCCAGTCACTTTTTACTATTACTGAAGCGCTCTATGATAGAAACTATGGATTCGAAACTAATATCGGTCATTTTCGATCATTTATATTTATATATCCTCCACCCACTCCCCTGAGTTACACCTTCAAAATGAAATTATATATATATCTATACTAGCTGAACCTGCGCTCTCTACACAGCACATTATTCACATATGAGCATGAATCCCCTTGCTATTCCTCACATCTGTACATGTCCCTTTACAGACACAAGTGAAAGACGTCTTGATAAAAATCAGCAAGAGATGCCGTAAAGGGGAGATTTTTTCGATTACTTTTTCAAGACATCTCCTATAACCTGGCAAGTAATCTCTACGTTCCTTTGGCGAATCCCTCACACACGTCTTGCGGAGGTTTAAAGCATACATTTTTCAATGGAGCAGGTATGACTTCGAGTGTCATGTTCTAAAACGCACTCTCCACGTTGCGTTATTTTTGAATTAGGGCCCTCTGAAGTTCAATTTTCCCAAGCTTTTGGCACCTTATATCGCCGAAACTATCCCTTACTCACCAAAGTTCCAGAGGACTTTTTTGCTTGTTTCAGTCTCAAGAATCAGCTCCCGAAATTTGTTCAAATAATTTCTTAGCCTGTATATAGCCGCCCTGTATATAAACATTCTAGACCCGAACCTTATCTATGTGGAAAATTTGATAGAGATCGGTCGGGTGCTTCAAGAATTATGAAATCACAAAGATAGTCGACCTTATTTTTATATGAATAGATAGTGAAACTGTATTATACTATTTCTGACAGGAAATTTTGTATTAAAATTTGTAGTGGGAGAAAATAATTAACCTGCTGTGTGGTTTGCTCTCCCTAAGTGCATTAAGCAGAACTTCACAATATTCTTGAGACGGTGAATCGAAGAAGAAAAAGAAGAAAAAGAAAAGTTCTGGCTATATTTTATACTTTTACCTCTGTTATCTGTCGACAGACGAGCAGCCATATTGAGTTAGCCGTTCGATAAGATTTCCTATATTTATACATAGCATAGCTTGCAAGTCTGAAAAAAGAAGCAAAAAAAGTCTACTGTTTGTACCCAATATTTCAAATTCATATATTGCTCTAATACCAGTAGTAACATTTAATTGGCTATGTAGAACGAAAACGTAGTTGGAAAATATTTATCTACCAGTAAAAAAAAAACTAATTAGGAACTTATTAATTGGTAACATGTTTATCAAAATTCACAGTCACATTTCTTGTAAATGACCAATGATTATCTTCCCAAACGATCAATTAAAATTGTGTGTAATTATAGAAATTGACTTCCTAGCTATTTTTTCTCTTATCTGAATGTAATTTCAAAGTATTTGTTATTTCCGTACAGTTTTTGCGTGTCCCCTGGCGATAGAGAGAAAAAAAGCGTACTGTTTGTTTAAGTAGCATGTCAAAACGAGAAACGTGTTTTCTATCTAGTACTTTCTGATAAACACAAATATCTCTGTTAATCCGGAATAATTTGCTCTAATTTCTTTCTTTCGGTCTTTTTTTTTCATTTTTTTACTTAATTTATTTATTTTTTCGTTCTGACTCAATCTTGTGTGGGATATGTGACTTCGGTCGTGTAAATGCATAAACGTCAGTAGCAAAGTTTCAGAGGAACTGTAGCTATCCTAAGGGACAACGTGCTCCAAGTTCCGTGATGGGGCCGCGGTGGCTCAGTGGTGTCCTCATATCTGGTTTAGTGGTTAGCGCGTGCGCCTTTGGTGTAGTGGGTCCAGCGTGGGAGAGCCTTTGTGATTTTAACTGTCCTCGATATTTCTGTGTTCGTGTCCCTGTCGTTCTAGATAATTGGAGGAAGCAAGTTACATGAGTAAAGCAAGTAAAATTAGTAATAAGTAGTTCAAGTAAGTTACTGAGACATTTTCGGTGAGTCAGCTAACTTTAAAAAAAAGAAAAGAAAAGTGGTAGAGCGTTCACCTCTGGTGCATGGGGTCCTGAGTTCGATCCCAGCCCCCGCCAAGTGAACTTCGTGGTGGACAAACATCGTGTGCGTGGATTTCCTCCGGGTTTTCTCGTTTACTCCCACTTACTTCATTCCACCATTTCATTCATTATTCATCATCACCGTCTCCTTTTAACCTAACCGGCATAATCGTGGGACGTAAAACTCAAAGATTTCATTTCATTTCTTCCAAGTTCCATAAGCCATAAATATTAAAAGTCTGTATTAAAAATCAGAACGTAAGTTGTAAAATAAAATATGACCCTCTTTTGTTCTCTGAGGAACAAGAAACATGTTGAATACAAAAACTTGAAGTGAAAAGAATAAAATCTTTGAGTTTTACGTCCTGCGGTTATGCCGGTTAGGCTAAAGGAGACGGTGATGGTTGGAAATGAATGAAATGGTGGAATGAAGAAAGTGGAAGGAAATGGGAGAACCCCGAGAAAACCCACGAACACGGTGTTTATCCAGAACAAAGCCAACTTGGCGCGAGCTTCGATAGAACCCGGAACCCCAAGCACCAGAGCTGAACGCTCTATCACTGAGCCACCGTTCCCCACAAAACTTGAAGAGATCTTGGAAAATGCCTAGAACAAAATAATGAAATCTTTCAGTTTAACATCCCACGTTTATGCCCTTTAGAGTAAGGAAGACGGGTGATTGAGGCAAGTGAATGATGACGGAAGAATTGGTGGAATGAGAATGCAGGAGGCCGGACACGATGTTGTCCACTACAAATTTACTCGGTAAATCGAGCTAGGGACCTCATGCGCCAGAGATACGTGTTCTACCACTGAGCTACCGTGACACCACCGCGCCTACGAAAAAAAGGAAGTGCAGATAAGACTCTGAGGAAACACAGAAAAGTTAATGGTGGTCATTAGAAAACAAACGAAATCATTCACCACTGCCATTATTTCTGATCTTTTCTTAGTTAAGCAATTTCCTAATTCCTTGAGGGTAACCGGTCATTACAGAAGCATCTGGAATCCATCATGAGATCATGCACGTTAACCACTTCGCCACATCAACGCAACCAGATCATATTTTATGCAATTAATAATTCTTTGTTATTATCAATTGGTCACTTCATATTTAGTTCAGGAAAACGACGTCACTTTTGCCAGTTTCACATGTCAATAATAATATATGTAAAAAAATGTAAACAAATGGAGCGTTTATTGCATCAGTCGTTCGCAATGTCAATTGCAATAAAGCTCACAAAAACATAGTCAAGTGTGCAAGTGTGTAGTGTAAACTGAATTTTACGTCTCAGTAGCACCTCAGTAGGAGGACCTAATCACCAAATTGTTGAGATGTACGGTTTTCCTAGGTGGTGGGAGATTCACAACCGACACGAAAGTTCAGCAAAGCGTCATGCAATGGCTTTAGGGACTTGACGTAGATTTCTTCTATGCAGTATCGATGTCTGGTATAGGTAAGAACTTCCTCCAAACCTCACTCAAGTAAGTTTGTGGTACACAACATCGTGTCTGTGAGTTTTCACGGGATACTTCCCTTTCCTCCCACTTCCTCATTCCACCAATTCTACCATTAGCATTCACTTGTTTTAATCATCGTCTTCCTTAGCCTAAAAGAGCATAATCGTTGGACGTTAAACTGAAAGATTTCATTTCATTTGAAACTTCACTCAATCTCAAATTACAAACTTGATCTCAATCTGAAGGCCCTCACCTACTTCATGATCGTTTCTTAATAACTTTGAACCTCACTTATCTCAACCTCGCGGCCACTGAGTAATCCTTAACCTCATGGTATCTCAACTTCAAGTCACTCAAACTTTACAACTTCACAGCACTTAGTATCTCTAAACATTACGCCAACTCAAACATTTCCACCTCGTTCACTCAACTTCACTTTCACTTAGTGCAACCTATACCTCACACCACCTTAAACCTTCCAACCTCACTCACTCTAATTCATGACGACTCAGTATCTCTCAACCTCACGCCACCTCGGACCTTTGAACCTCATGACATCTTATCACCCCTCAACCTCATGTATTGACTCGATCTCGCTCACCTCAAACGAATGAGTGAGATTGAGGTGTACTTCATGAGGGTGCCCACCTTTGTTTTTTGTGTCCATGTAACAAATATTTGGAGAAGTGTGGCGAGTAAGTTGGAAAGTAACGTGTAAACCGAAGGAAATCAGAATCTTTAAGAAGAAATTATTATTACACAGTAAAAAATGAGGCGTTGAAACAACACGAAATGACTATCACTTTAGAGTGATACTTGTGTGTTAATTCAGCACCAACCAAATTTCCTTCCGAGCATATCAGAAAGAACTCGTTACTAGCTGAGAGAATTTGGATTAGTTTTTACTGTTTGGCATGAGCAAAGCTTTGCAAAATATATTTGCCACTTATACCAAGTGACGAATAATATTCTATGTTTTCTGTACTCGGTCACAATAATGTTGTCGCAAACCTGTGAATCATCTGACAACAGTTACACATATAGCAGTGCTTTCATCTGTTTCATTTATCTGTTATTCTTGTGTCTTAGCACGTGTGAACAGAAGATGGCAGAACTATTGCCTATGTAACTGTTGTCATACGATTAACAGGTTTAGAGCAATATTATTGTCCCCGATTACAGGAAACATGAAACATTATTCGTTACTTGGCGTATATTTTGCAAAGCTTTGCTCATTTTAAACGATAAATACCTATGCAAATTCTCTCAGGTAGTACTGAGTTATTTCTGATATGCTCTGAAGGCGATGCGGTTGGTGTTGAATTAACACACAAGTAACACTCTAAAGTGGTAGTCATTTTGTGTTGTTTCAACACCCCATTTTATACACAGTAGCAACACTTTTCTCAGACCATATTTATTTTTCCTCCCCTCTTTTGTATAGTAGTGCAGCAGTAAAACTCAAACAGATAAAAGAGCAAAGGAGATTGTTTTGAGGGAAACAGGCAGCACCTACCACAGGGAACTAAAAGCTAATTCAGATGAAATTAAATGAAGCTTTTTTAGTTTAACGTCCCACAATTACGCCCTTCAAAGGCTACTTCAACATACAAATAGGCAAACCAAACGTGATAAAACAAAGATAAGATAGACATCGTTATTACATGAGCATATACTACAGTATACATGATATTGTATATTGTAACTAGACATTTAGGTTTTCACTGCCAATGGTAGAGCGCTTACATCTAGTGCGTGGGGTCTCGGTTCGATCCCCGGTCAAGTGAGTTTGTGGCTGACAGCATTGTGTCCGTGGGTTACCTCGTGCCTCTCACATTTTCATTCCACAATTTCTTCCATTATAATTCACTTACCTTAACCATTCGCCTCCTTTAGTCTAACGGGCGTAATCGTGGGACGTTAAGCTGAAATATTTCATTTTTAAATGAAAACTTTCGTTAACGTCACTCTACAGCGTTCTACAGACTACAGGAAATGATATTCTGCACTACATGCGTCCATCTCTTCGACTAGGCCACTGTGTCCCCATCTTTTGACTTCTATGTTAAATAGTTTTATAGAAAGTAATATCATTATTGTGAAATAATTACGGGAGTGGGAAATTGAGAAAGTTTAGGTTTTTGGTTCCCCTATTGTGTTCGGAATTTTCATGGTTCTCCGAACGCAGAATACAGCCAGAAGGTTATTTGTTTGGTTTTTCCATCGGCTAATATTTTTTGAATTCCTTCTCACTGGTCTAGTGGCCAGCACGCGTACCTTTAATGCATGATGGCCCAGGTTCTATTCTTAGCACATGAACAGCAAGCCGATAAATTTTGTCCGATATAGCCTCTGCTGACAAAAATTCTCAATAAGCATCAGTCCATTCATCAATATTGCAATATCCCTTTATATTAGTAAACAAAACCACGTGTTTCGGCACAAGCAGCCGATGGATGCCGTCACCGAGCGATCACGAAGATATACGAAGAGGACCCCTCCAATCCCTTCACAGGCTTTGTCCCCAAAGACTGGCTATAAAAGCGGACACTTCGAGGCAGAGGACATCAGTTGTGATCTTGTTACATCCTACTTATCTCTCCAAGCAGCATTGGGAGGGGAAGGGGAGAAACTCTTCTAACCTTAACTTTGAGCTGCATCGGCAAGAGGTTCCTTATTCTTCTCCGTGCTTGCTGCATTGGGCAAGAGATATTACCCTATCTCCGAGCTGCTATGGGCAGAAGGTCCAACTTATAGAGGAAAGAACTATTAGACAAATTACTTATTTGTAATCTTCTATATAAATTATATAATGACATTAGTAATTAAGAAAGTGACAGAAAACCTATGTATCGTTACCCTACGGAATATTACAATATAATTTATCGCGTCCATTAAGCCAGTTTCGTCGTTTCAGTTCCAGGTCTACCAACTTCTACCACTTTTGATCTTTGAAGATACAAATTGAGATAGTATCTCTTCCTGAGACGATGAATCGATTCCAACAGACAGCTTGTCATCATATATTACCATTTTTGTTCCGTGGAAATCAACACTGAAACCGGAAACGATTAGTTTGTACCATTTCCAGATGAGATCGAGTCATTATTGGGACTTGAATTGATTCCAAAATCCCGTTTCTTGATATTTCTCACAGCTTTTGCTACAAAACATGTCGACAGATTGACGGACAGACAAAATTCTATAAGACTTTCGATACTTATGCATAGCATACTTTGGAAATCTGAAAACCGTTATCTTACGCCTTTTCGTTATATGTGCAATTATCCATTGTAGATTAAACTGTGTTTCCCTGATGGTAACGCATAAGGTTCGTACGTTCTTTGGAATAATTCCTGATACACTATTCCGTGAATCTAAGACTACAGCAATTTCGTTAATTATGAAAATTATTCCTCCGTTTCGTGTCGTTTCGTCCCAGTAGCGTTTCTTCTCAATCCCACCATGTGTTGTATCGTTTCGTCCTTAGCAGCATTTCGTCTCAGCAGCGTTTTGTCCCAATTTCACTAACGCGAAGTTTAGGTTTCGGCTAGTCACCTGATCGAGTAGCGTTTCGTCCAGTAGTTACACACACACATACACAAACACACACAAACACACACACACACACACACACATTGATTATGTTTACAGTGAGATAGGGTCCATTGTTAGCACCAACCAGGACTGCGTGCCCTCTTTTATTGGTAATTCTCTGACAGAAGTGGGGCTGCCATGTAAGCTTCGCACTCAGCATATACGAAAGAACGTAGTAAGTAACTCACGGACGCCACGGACCCGCACTTTTAATTCATGAACTTTTTATATTTTTTCTAAACTAAAACGTCCACAGAATAACTGTACTCAGTCATAAAATTTAAGGCCTAGTCCCAAAAATAAAATTGCAGCCAGCACTTTGTCACGTATTAAATGATATTCAAATATTTTTAACTATCAATAACTTCGTTCAATATTTTCATCTATTAGTCCTAACGGCTTTCCCAAAAATAATGGTCGATTGACGTGTGAGTCATCACCTATGTGTCGCTGGGACAAAACTCTATTCATTAGCCTGTTCACTAATCAATAAAAAAATATCTCGAGACAAACTGTCACGGATTTGCATTAGGACGAAACGCTACTGGGACGAAACACTACTATCCGGGACGAAGTGCTACGGATTTTGCCTTGAGATGAAACGCTACTGGGACGAAACACTACGAAACCATATTTCCCATTCTGCACCACATTCCCGACCCGATTCTGCACCACTACAAAACCACATTCCCGACGTGTAGATGTCCTTAGAAAAGCAATAAGTAAATGTTCAACTATAAATTACGATATTGATCGTAGTATCTGCTAATTTAACGATGAAAATATATTTATTTTCTTGTGTTATTTAGTGACGAGTGGCACGGTGGTTCACTGGTGAAGCGTTTATCTCTGGTGTTGGGTTTCTGCTTTGATCCCTGTTCAAGTAAGTTGTTGGTGGACAGCATCGTGTCTATGGATTTTTCTCGAAGTCCGTTTCCTTCCACATTTTCATTCTATCAATTGTTTCATCATCATTCACCTGCCTTAATCATCTGTATCCCTTAGGCTAAAGGACATAAACGTGGGACGTTAAACTGAAAGACATTTCAGTGATCCTGTTTATCATGCAGACCTATCTGTGTGTAGCATTGTGCTTGCTTAGGATTCATTCGTGTAGTGCAGTGGTCACCAAACTTCTGAAGCTTCTGAGCTACCTACCGTTTTTAAGTCTTACTATGACCTACAAACCAAAAGAGTAACCTTCTTTTAATAAATCTTACATTTGTTTATTGCCTATTGTTTATTACCAACCAGAGTGTTAATGCGGCGATCTACCGAAATTGTCCTCGCGACCTACTAGTAGCTCGAGATCGACGGTTTGGAGATCAGTGGCGTAGCGTTTAGTATGTGTACATCTTCAAATTTGGTGTGTTAAAAAGCAAGGAGGAAAAGGCAAAGCGTTAGAACAGAAGGGGAGTACTAAAAATGAAGTGTTCGTAGTAGCAATTACAGTTTCTCAGTAAATGGATTTAGAAACCAGTTGAGAATGTTTTAAAAGCAATGCCAGAACGAACTTCAAAAGGATGGAGAGATGGAGCGGGAAGGATAACTGTGATTGTTCCTACATGTAAAAGTAAATCCTTTTATCCGCACCTTCTTCTGTTTCTCGCAAAAATTCGCAAAATATCATCTCTCTATGACTTACGGGTCCCGACTTATGGTTTCTTAAATCTTCGAAATAAGTTTTTGGCAAATATCTGGGGAACGCTGGAAAGTTGGCCAGTGGACATCGATTATTATTTGGTACCAAAATGGTCGTCATCCTGTTAGGTATTGATCAACTTCAATATAATCTCTCTCTATGACTTACAGTTTCCGAGATACGGCTCCTTAAATCTCCGGAAATCGGCCATTTCTTGGCCAAAATCTCAAAAGCGATAAGAGTAACGTGAAAAATTATATCCCTTTCTCAGACAGTTTTTGATGGTCTATCGAATTGAGTGCTCAAAATTGAAAAGATATATATTCTTACAACCTCTGAATATTATATTTAATTTATCTATAAAAACATGTACCTTTCCTGAAAAATGGAAGGAGTCAGTTGTGTGTCCAATACCCAAATCGAACTCAGCTAGTAACATTGAACAGTTCCGACCAATTTCTATCTTATCTGCGTTTGCCAAGGTGTATGAATATATATTGCATAAGCGAATAATGGATCATGTTAAACCTGCATTATCTGTCAGTCAACATGGATTTCTGAAGGGCAGATCTACTGTATCAAATCTAGCACTAATAGCAGACTACATTTCGAAGGAACTTGACAAGCAAGGACAAGTAGATGTCATATATACTGATTTTTCTAAAGCATTTGACGTAATTGACCATAACATTCTCTTAAACAAACTGGCATCCTTTAACTTCTCGAAATCAACTCTGCAATATTTTGCTTCCTACCTTCAAAATCGTAAACAAACTGTATTGTATCGTAATCATAATCTCAAATCTTTCATGCAACATCTGGAGTCCCTCAAGGCTCGAATCTGGGACCTCTACTTTTCATTTTGGCGGTAAATGATCTTCCTGAGTGCTTTCAATTTTCTAAAAAATCTACTCTTTGCTGATGACCTTAAAATATTCAACAGAATTGAAACAATTCAGGACTGTTTAGAACTTCAGAGTGACTTACAAAATCTTGAAGTTTGGTGTAAAAACAATAAATTTAAGTTAAATGTTGGTAAATGCAGTTATTTAACATTCACTAGAAAAGAAAAATATAATTATTCAATATTTATATATTGAATAAATATAAATATATTCAATATAATTATTCAATATTAGGGGAAAAACTAAAAAAGCTTGATTTTATAAGGGATTTGGGAGTTATTTTTGACTCAAAATTAACCTTTATTCAACATATTGAAACTATTTGCAAAGAAGCCTACAAAAATCTTGGATATATTTATCGAGTCAGTAAAGATTTTCAAAATGATCAAATTTTAATTGTGCTGTATTATACATACGCCAGGTCAAAATTAGAATATTGTAGTAATATATGGAAGCCTAATATTCAGAAATACTCATTCTTGATTGAACGTACTCAAAATAAGTTTTTTAAGGCTTCTTACCCTTAAGAAAATAAAATTCTATCCAAAATTTGAAAGCTACATTAACCTTGTTGAAAAGCTTAATTTTGAAACATTAGAACTCAGGAGAAGATATATTGATTTATTGTTTTTACACAAACTCTTTCATGGCAAAATAGACTGTCTTGATCTTAACGAAAAAATATGTATCCAAGCACCATCTATTAAATTGCGTACTGCTTCGAAAAATACATTTTTTTTTTTTGTATAACAGCGAAAACAAACGTTTTAAGCAGATCTCCCATATGGAGAGTTAGTGCAACCTACAACAGGTTAGTTAAAGAAAATTTCAACCTGGATGTACTGGCAATGGATGTAAGTAGTTTTAAGAAGTCCATTAATTTTGTAAGACAAATGTAATTATTGCCAATAGCTTTATTAACCTATATAATCTGTATAACGATATACTATGTAACACTGTAATTAGGCCTGTGCCTGTTGTGTTATATGTCAATAAATCAATAAAAAAATCGCAAATAACAGACAGACAGACACGCAGACATAGAGACTTCAGTAACGAACTTTTTAAGTCCGTTGACTAGATACTTTAATAATTTCTCCCAGTGAACCAGAGCCTTACTCTCGGTATAAGTTTATTTGTCTATGGAATAAAGTGTCTCCATGAGACCTAGTTCCATTACTTCTTGAATGAGCCTCGTATTAAACAATAATTCAACACCTCTTATTTAACTTTCCCTTTCTTCAAAAAATGTTAAAGAAAAAATACTCATTTCTTTTGTACAGTATACGACAGATATAGAACTAAAAAGAATACAAGATAATTACACAACCACACACGCAATGAGCTCATAGAGTTAAATGAAAAACATTTTACCTCAGGTTTTTAAGAGAATATATATATCCTTTGATGGTCTGTCCCTAAATTAAACGACATTCTCTTTCGCTTTCGTTGCTGTTTGGACATCAGACTAAAAAGCTACGTTATTTCACTTGGACAAGATGAGCTCATTTCATGGACAGCACAGGCACTACGTTAAATGTTTCCATTTTCTCTGCAACTGTTTGAAGAGCTATTTTGCTATATTATTTTCTTGCTTTATGACCTTTACATGACCCACCACATTCGTTTTTGCTTTCACTAGTCAATTTGTTGGCATAATGGTGTTTCTCTTGGTTGCCCTTATTCTTCCTGCTTTCTGCAATGTTTAATACCATTTCGTGATCCATCTTGTGAAGTATCAAGGAAACATAGTTAAATGGTTCATTTGTAAGTAACTACGCTTGGATTTTACAGGAAATTTCTAGTACAGTTTCTTGATGAATGCAATAAGAAAAAAGTGTCAGTTTAGTTTCACTTTCTAAAACTATGCTAGATTTTTAAACTATAGATATTCTAAATTCTCACTGCATGTGATTGACTTATTAGTTTCGCTCTGAATAGGTATTCACCAAGAAGGATTGAACATACTCTTGAGATTGTGGATTTATTTTTAAAATTTCGTTCTATGAAAATACAATTTTAAAATCAAATGTGACACATTTGTACAACTTCTGGGCTATGTCTTTTATAGTTTAAGGGGATTAGGAATTAGATTTCTGGGCTTTCGACATCTTTGGGCAAATTAGTCCGTCACGTATGAGGGATAACGCCCCTCAACGACCGTGTCAATTTCCTTTTATGTATGAGAAACGTGTCAGATGAATCTGAGAAACGTCCTTTCCATCCAAAATCACTCAGATTTTTCGCCCATAAAAAAGTGATACTTTTTTATGTCTTGAGGTTTTGAAATTTTGATTTTGTGTCACAAAATACAACGAATCCATACCCTGGGTTCCACTGAACAGAACTTTTATGTGTGTGTGTGTGTGTGTGTATGGCTGTGTTATTAAAGGCCTTTATACGCATGCAATTATTGCACGCAATATCCCAATATTGTATCATGTTATACCGATTCATCTGATTTTGCAAGCTATTTATATAGGCCCGTAGCTAGGAAGTAACCAGAGGGGCTGAGCTCCCCTTGCAACCACCTTGAGCCCCCTTGAAACGTTACGTTCTTTCTTGGTATATATGTATGAATATAAGGTAAACTCAAATAACAGCCTCTCCAAGTATGATCTCGCCTCCCCTCGTTGTCTAAGTGTTCCGACTACGGTCCCGTATTTATAATAAGTACGGTAACCTTTATGGGTAGTCGTGTTGCATGCAATTTCATATGAAAACTTGCATACTTTATAAAGGCCTTAAGGTATCATATTTTTAATATAATATAATTTTAGTGACTAAGGAGCAGCAAGTAAATAAAATTATTAAAAATTAATAACAAAAACTTAATGAACAATAAGAAGAATCATAATTATTATTCATTCCTAGATAATCTGAACTTTCTTTTATCCACTAAAAGATCTTCCGAAGCTAAGAATTATCCAAAACTCCGGAAAACAAAACTTTTCCAACATGGAAGTGAAATAAAACCATTAATAAACCCTTAAAGACGAGAATTTAGAAAATTCATTAGACCACAATGTCGGGAGTTTCTGTGCAGAAAACAAAAGCCAGTGAGAATATTTTAATACCGTTGCATTCAGCTTTAGACGCGGCTTACTAGCTCCATCTCTTGAAAATTTCGTGAAGCGCAACTAAAGTTCAAAGTGTTTGGGATAATTGACCTCATTTGTAATGTGTTCCCAACAGGACGGAAACCACTTAATAACAAGAGACAGTCTTAGCTAGATCACGGAACAACACAGACAAGTATCAAATGAGGACAATGAACCTATTCTCTCCACACTGTACTTCTTCTGAGGTTTCAAATGACGGACATTCCAGTTCTACCAACACGTCTTCAAGAAACCTTTTGTCTATTTCCACAATAGAAATATCATTTGTAATAAGGCAATTGCGAAAGAATTCCGCATATTCAGCCAAGGGTAAGAAACGCATCAAGTGTAAATTATCCATATTTACAGAACATTTGACAAAGTAACCTTTAACGTTGATATAGTTTTGCGAATTCGTTGTTTTCATTTAATGGCTAAACAGTTGAAGCTGTATACTTAAAATTCACGCACATTTACTTATTTTCTGAACACACAATTCTTGAATTGAACATTCAATATTTCATAGCGTTACCCACGGGACGAGAAGTACATTTTTAAATTCCGGACGAGGTACCTGACAATTTTCATTTCGTTTTCAAGATGGGAATGAGACAGAAAATTTAAAGAGTCTCGTGGACAACACTAATTCACCCAAGTCTTAGATCTGAAGCACTGTTCTTGTGTTACATGGTTCATCGTGAAAAACGATAAACAGACAAACTTTTTGTGCTAACACATTGTAGAGCATTTATCAACATACAAAGACATGCAAGTCATTACACAGTATACCCCGAAGTATAAACACTGCTTAACGTCTTAACATAAAAGCGAGAAAATACTCAGGTATTTATATTAATCTAAAATATAAAATATACTCGTCTTAACTTCTGTTCACCTGTACATACTTTAAAAGAACGATTATACTTATTTTCTTATGTTTCTGTATGTTTCCGCCAGATAGTGCTGTTGAAGTTGTAATGGTCCACCTCGTGGTCAATTACGAGATTGTATTTATTATTTTTACTGTTTTTACAGGTTTCATGTTCTGAAATTTCTTATTTGATGTTTAGGTGTTTATTCATTTAATATTTAATAAGTTACTCTTATATTGTTACAATGTGCATGTATGTTTCTTACAAATTTTATACAGGCAGTAGGCAACTTGGATTTTAGTCTGTACCACATTTACGATGTTATCTAAAAGAAAAAGAAAAGAAGATAAAAAATTGTACTGTATGTGAAGACAAGAAATAATAGTTATCAGTAATTACTAATTGGATAGCATTATCCATTTTTTGAGCTCTTCCGTGGCTAAGTGGTTAGCGTACGCGCCTTTGGGTTCGGCCCGGGTTCGATTCCCGGCGGGAGCTCATGTGGTTCGGATTCCACGTTAATCAGTGGGTCCACGTCTCATCTGGCCTTGCTGCTGAACGGGACGTTAAACTCAAAATCAACTCAACTCAAGAATTATCAATTTTGTGTATATAAAAAGAAGCAAACAAGTTTTTAAATCCAAAGATAGCATTTAATCGAACTTATATTCTCAATTGTTAACAAACTATGCTAAACTTACAATATATAAAAAAAGAGAAATAATTATATTTATCTTGTGTTACCCTATTTACAAATCTTGAGATTCAAACTATGGCTATCAAATTAATTCGAATGCAGTTCTTATAGTTCTTAGACCCATAAAGTCCTCATAATGTTTATTCCTACCCGATGTTCCTGATGTCCATTGTATAGCACTTAGGCCTACCTTCAAAATTTTAGTTAATTCCATGAATTTTGATAGGAATGGTTCTTGTATGGTTTTCTGGGTTTCATCTCCAATGTCGTTTTGAGTAGCTGCATTTACGACCTGAAAGTAACAAGTGAGGTTGTATATTAATTATGTGACTACGTATGAAAGAAACGTATTGGTAACCACAATAATATATTATTATAGTATTCAAATAGAATGGATGGCGATTATTTAGTCATTTAAGATATTTATATAAGTCAGACGCAAGCAATTAGTTAATCAAAGAATATAATTGAAATGGTGAATTTATTGAATATATATAGTTATAGTTACTAGAGAGTTCTATATACATAGAACTAGCCTTTGACCAGCTGGGGGCTAGCCCCAGACCCCTGTATTTGCTCGGCCTACGGCCTCGCATGTCATATGTTCGTACATTTATATTAATGTTACCTTAAATAGGCCCAACATCCCCAGATCTCATATTTATCATCCTTTGCTCCTTAATACTCTGCTTAATAACTCACAGTTTATTTTTTTATAGAAACCTTTGTTTTTTCAACCACAATTTATCGACTTATTATATAATGAATGATGCTGTTGTATTCTCATTTCCAGAGGGTTTTTTTTTCTTATTTATAATTTTCAAAACAGAAATCTGGGATTTTTGTTCGACCATAGCTCTTGCATATTTGTAACACAAAGGTCGATTCTTTTTCTTGTAACTTTGTAGTATTTCCACACCACCCCTGTGGTATCCTGGTACACGCATACTCCTTTGAATGAAAGCTTTTGCTTCGTCATGTTTTCGTATACTAAACAAACTGGAACGTAAGTGGTATTTGTGTCTGGGAAGGTTCGTATCATAGTGTGAAAATGAAGTTCAATATGATTTGTATTTGGACAGGCACCAAGCATTCTCCATAAAGAAGCTTAAAGGGATTTCTTTTTGCGTAGACTCTTATGTTACTATCAAGTATAAGTGAAAAGGAATTTTTGCAGCAGACATGTATCATACTCCGAAATGAAAGTCCAATGGTGTTGTTCCCTGGGTAATTCCATAGCTATCACTCACTAAAAGGAACTATCGTAGAAGTTGTGGGTATACAACATTCTTTACAAAAGCGGTTCCTTCAATTATTCTTTCAGACTGAACCAGTAACACAACTGAATCCCTTGATCGGACACGTCCATTACATTTTTACGGGTACACTGGAAATGTTGAAATTAAAAAAAAAAAGAGCATCATATCCTAAGCATTATGCATTGCAACAGCACATCGTTGTATATTGGGGTTGTATATGTCTCAGACGTTTGTTTTATGGCCAAATAATTGAAAAGGAACGATAACCATTTCTGCAGTCTAAGACGAACTTTTATTTTTGGAGTGTTTTGCCCATTGAACACCATCTATAACTGACATTGTAATTAATTGTGT
Source organism: Thermobia domestica (assembly GCF_964235325.1). NCBI lineage: Eukaryota > Metazoa > Arthropoda > Insecta > Zygentoma > Lepismatidae > Thermobia > Thermobia domestica. The sequence goes on from NC_137470.1 coordinate 141,669,011, forward strand.
ATGTAATCTGTTTGCTTATTACATACTGAATGCAAAAAGAAAGAATACACCTATCATACATGAATTAGAAACTTCAAACGGAAGTAGGCTCAAATCTTGCAAACGGTCCGAGATATTGAAAAAATAATCGAAAAAATCTCCCCTTTATAGCATCATTTGCCAATTTTTATCGCAGCGTCTATAACTTTTGTCTGTAATGAACATGTACAGATGTTTCCAGAAATGTCAAGGAGATTCATGCTCATATGCGAATGATGCGCTGTGTAGAGAGCGCAAGGTTCTTGTCCTCGGAACGATTACAATTATCGGAGGTACTGATTTGATATGTAGTGCACAACTGTTTAAAACAAATAACATTAAATAAAATTAAACAATTAACATCAACCGCTATAATGATAACTTAAGGTAACAATAACCGTGCATTTTAACAAGAGATCAACAAGAATACAACATATAAAGCAACTGTGACAAATACGTTCCGTAATACCCGTTACAAAATTCCCCTAAAAACTAAAAATATTCACTTTTGTCAATTCTCCTTTGACATGCCAAATTTAATCATTGTAATCCTAAAGAAATTGCCCAGTAATTTTGAGATATAAAAGGAGTTCCTATAAATAAACCCCACCAAAATTGGAATTTTTTTATTTCTGTTAATTTATAAAGGTAAGCAAGAAAGTTCTGTCGCTTTTATGGAGGTCTGTGTTCAATTGGACCTCCCACCGTGAGTTGAAGCGAATGAGGATAAGACGAAGGTCAGCTTTTGTTCTGCGTATGTGCAGCATACTACCTGGTTATGGTAGTTCAGTTACATTGTGAACTTGCGTAAGAACAAAGTGAATGAGACCTCCACAGAGCGTCATAAGGGCGTGTATGCAATACAAGTTCAAAGTGGGGACAAAGGCAGCTGCAGCGGAGCGTAATTCTACCGACTTTCTTTTTTTTCCTATCTTAACTAACTGAAAGATAAGATTTTGTATATCAAAAAACGCCCATTTAAATAGCATAGGAATTTCTTCATCCCCTTTCGACCCCTGAAAAATTTTTAAAAATTCACTTTTGGCAATTTTTTCACAGTTAGTTCTCAAAGGCTACAATCAAGCCAAATTTCATCATTCTAATCATACCGGAAGTGCCTAAACATTTTAGGGTGTAGAAGACGTCCCACATAAATAACATGCGAAAGATTTTTTCAGTTCTCCATAAAACCACTTTACGGTTAGAAATTTTCATTTCTGATGATTTACTTAGGTAAAGCTAACGAAAACGTACAAGCATACCGAATTTAAAGTTTTTATTCCAATTCTAAGTATCTAAAACATGAGATTATAGGTCCAGAAAAAGTCTCATTTAAATAACATGGGGAAATTCTTCATCCCCTCTTTAGACCCCCTAAAAATTAAAAATATTCACTTTTGGCAATTTTCCTGTGGGTTTGTCCCGAAAATCTATAATCATGTCAAATTTAATCATTGTAGCCCTGCAGGAAGTGCTCAATAATTTGAGGGTGTAAAAGGTGACCCATATAAATAACATGGGAAAGATTTTTCAGTTCCCTATAAAACCACTCTAAAGTTGGAATTTTTTACTTTTGGCAATTTTTCTGTCGGTTAGTCCTGGAAGGCTACAATCATGCCAAATTTCATCATTCTAATCTTGCCGGAAGTGCCTAAACATTTTGGGATATAGAAGACGTCCCATATAAATAACATTGGAAAGATTTTTCAGTTCCCCATAAAACCACTTTACGGTTAGAAATTTTCATTTCTGATGATTCACTTAGGTAAAGCTAACGAAAACGTACAAGCATACCGAATTTGAAGTTTTTATTCCAATTCTAAGTACCTAAAACATGAGATTATAGGTCCAGAAAAAGTCTCATTTAAATAACATGGGGAAATTCTTCATCCCCTCTTTAGACCCCCTAAAAATTAAAAATATTCACTTTTGACAATTTTCCTGTGAGTTAGTTCCGGAAAGCTACAATCATGCCCAATTTAATCATTGTAGCCCTACAGGAAGTGCTCAATAATTTATGTCAGCTCATGTAGTTTTATATATAGTTAGGATGTACGTATATATAGTTACTAGAGTTGAGTTGAGATGATTTTAAGCGAGGCTATATGAGACGTGAACCTACTGATTAACCTGGAATCCGAACCAAATGAGCTCCCGCCGGGAATCGAACCCAGGCCTCCCACACCAAAGGAATAGTTACTAGAGATTCGTTCGAAACTGAAGTGCCTCACATGGACATCATTCATACAAACAAACTACTTCATGTCATTTTTTAAACTACCTAGCTATGCCTGGAAATCCTAACCTAATCTAACCTATTAACTTAACCTAAATCACAACAGAAATTAAAATACCTGTCAGTGATGTTTGTTCTTTTCAGTTGTATATTGGATACATGGGTATGTAATGCTATACAATATGTGGGCCTATAATAATTCGACCTTCTTTGTTTCCTGTTGTTATTGGTTATAATAGTTTTATCTGATTCGTGGGCAGGGATGCGCACGAGACAAGATTTGTGGCTGTCTCGTCTCGAAAATGTACTGTAAAAGTGATGTCTCGACTCGAAAAATGAAAATTTTTTATTGGAAGAGCCGTGTCTCGACTCAAAGATTGTCAGGAAAATCCTGTCTCGACTCGTCTCGTGCGCATCCCTTTTCGTGGGTGGAGGCTTTTGTTTCGACGGACATGAATTTTGATCTCAGATACGCTATCATATACTTTGCAAGATAACCTCTTGCTGGCCACTAGATAGGGGCTGATGCCATCTCATGGTGATAGCTACATTCTTCATGAGGATTACGAGATGTCATCTTTTTTACATTTTGATGTGCACATATTCCATCTTGTCTTGCTGTGCAGTTTCATTTTATCGAGGAGCTGCAGACCCCTATACATTCTAGAAACGACATAGAAATTAATAATGAACTACCAATGTCTGCTGTCTTTCAGCTCCATGCAGCAGAAGGGAGCAGTTCATAGTTGTTGTGTAAGTGTATTTCAGATAGATATCATTGTAATCTTCTCCATTCAGCATCCCAGTTTCGTGCACATCACTATTTATGATAAAATTAATTCTGGCACCCTCATTTGTTGCATGTTTCTTGATGGTATTCCTCGTTTTGTGACAACGTGAGTGACGAAGAGCTTGACACTGAGATTAGCACATTTTCTCAAGTTCCGTAGGTGATATTGGTCCCATTGCGAGTATCAATATACTCGGGATTGTATTTTAAGGACTTTTCAGTTGCATGTATCTCCTTGTAGAGATATCAACAATTAATATTAGCGTCACTGTTTATAATGTTCCAAAGTGACTATTTCAATTGACTATCATAAGAAATACATTAAAATCGAAACACCTTTATGTTCAAAATTTATACCTTAAGGGGTTAAATATTGTTATGTCATACCCTTCTTCAATTTCCAGTGCACAGGAAGGATATGCTCATTTCTAGACTACATTAAGAGACCATTAAATTTATGAAGCGAGCCGAGAGAAGAAAAGCTTTTTTAGAAAACGACGAAGACAAGAAAAAATCATCAGAAATTGAGACAAACTTTTACAAAATTTATGAGACGTAACGAGAAAACTTCCTTTCCCTTGTCGTCTTGGTGTATATCACTTGTAGGAACTCGTTTCCTTTTAATACGGTCTGTATTAATAACCTTAGAAGTAAGTTTAGTTAAGTTTAGTTCTATCTACCATAGATACACTAAACGGCCAAATAAGAATATCTGCTGGCCGAGGTGGCTCAGTGGTAGAGCGTTCATCTCTGGTGCGTGAAGTCCCTGATTCGATCCCAGCTCGCTCCTAGTGGGCTTTGTGATGGACAAACACCGTGTGCGTTGGTTTTCTCGGGTTTCTCTCGTTTCCTCCCATTTTGTTCGTTCCATCATTTCATTCATTTCTCATCATTACTGTCTCCTCTAGCCTCCAAAACAGAATATAGGACGTAAAACTGAAAGATTTCATTTCATACCCAGAATTGATGAAAACTACAGTTAACTTCTGTCCAAGTTTTCCTTTGTAACCACGGACGGAGTCCCTTCAATGACTTGAAAAAAATAATGGCTTCATAGCACTCTTTCATAGAGAGAAAATTAAATCTTGTGAAATATCTAAAGCTACGTCTAGTATTTTTGTTGCATTATATACCAAGAGGTGCTATGTTCAAAACTGGTTGACATGAAAAATATTATGGAACCAGGGAAAAAATACGAGGTGTGATCAATAAGGTGGAAAATTTTATTAGACATAAAGTAATAAGCTAATATGGAATTTGATTTAATCTCCTTCAAAGTACTGTTCTTGGCTAGCAATGCACGTTTCCCAACGTTGAATCCATGACTAGAAGCTGGAAGGCTTCTTTTGGAAGGCAGTTCAGCTGTTCTGTCGTGGCTCTCTGAAAGTCAGGAATGGTATCAAAAGGTTTTCCTTTAAGCACGGCTTTAAGTTTTTGGAAGAGCCAGAAGTTGTGTCATGTTATATCTGGAGAGTAGAGCGGATGTTGGAAAACACAAATATTTTTTGTCAAAAGTTGGGGAAGGAATTTCGCACCCTCACTTCTCATTTGCAAATTGGCGGTTAAACTGCTTTTGTCGGACCCTTACGAAAATCTAAGTTTTTCAGTAATCTCTCGAATAGTTATTTACCTGTCTGAACGAACAATTTTTGCCACTTTTTGAACGTTTTCTTCTGTTTTTGAGGTTAATGGACGTCCCGAACTTTACTCGTCTTCTACCGACTCATTTCCGCTTTCAAACCCTTCATACCACTTGTAAACAGTCTTCAGAGTTACATTGCTACTGCCATACACGCGAGAACATTTCATGAGTTTCTCTAGCACTTGTTTGCAACTTGAAACAGAACTTAATGTTCTCGCGTTCTTCGAAATCCATGATGCGCGTCAAACACAAAAAACCCAACCTCACTCTAGCGGCTCTGGACGCTGAGTGACAAGTCAGAACGTGTTTCATCTTGAAGCTGTCTGTCTCAATGAATCAGGCTATCGGACAAATTACAGCAAATGATTGTAGCATTGGTTGTTCAGTTGCTGTTAAAAGAAATCATTCACCGTATATTTTGATCACGCTTTGTATTCAACTTCATAAGATCTCTTTGTTTAAACCAGCCAACATTTTTTGTTTCCTTGGAATATTTAAAATCGATTTAAGGGCTCCGTTGTTATGGCTTCTAACAAGGAGATTAAGTATCAACTGTTATTCTTCAAAACAAATTGTTTGGGGGTTACAAATACCATTGGCAAACTCTCTGACTGGGAGTGGTGAGAAATCTTCCTGTGCTTCAGCCTCGCAGAGATTTATTACGGCGCTGAGTATGTTATGCAATGCTCAAAATAGATCGTAATATACTCCAACACTGCAAGTGGTACAGTAAGGGTAACCTTGTCGGCAGCCATCTTGAAATCTGCCATTTTGAATTAAAGTGAAGTTTTGAAAATGAAAACCATAGCATGTGACACCTCATTTTAATAACAAATTTTCCCCCAAAAACCAATGGTAGATATATGCTTATTTTTGTTCTATAGTTAACCAGTATGAATTTATGACTACTATTAATGTGCACCAAACGTCCATTATTCGATCTCTCAAATTTTCAACACTTCTAATTTTCACCGCATGTGTTAAGATTCCAACTGGCACTTTGCAATTATTGCCATGGCTCATGTTTTCTAAATTTATTACATTTTTTAAGAGTTGCGATTTATCAGTTCATGAATAGTGTTGGGATCGCAATTCCTCGATTTTGTTGGTGTATGTGCGTAAGATTTCGCATACATAAACTTAAGAAGATTGTCTAGAATTTGTCGTATAGATTCTGCCTTTACCACGCTTTGTGTTAAAACCGTGACTATTTAAAACCTCACTATCATTTTATGAACATATTGTATTTGGAATACAATTTTTGACCCTTTGCACCGTCTATTTCCCTTATAGTGTGGTCAAATGATTTCTTAGAAACTGGAATGATTTTGTATATTATGAAACTGAATACATGGAAATGTGAGAACCAGAAAATGTGGTCTGCGAGAAAATCTGCTTCGAATATTAAAGAGCTAATTACATGACCGAAGTAAAGAGGAAGTTAAGGAGTAATAGTTAGAAATGAGTAGGTGGAGATACGCTATAGATGCTGTTGATCTTTCATAAGTTTCCCTTCACAGACTTATAGAGAAAGGAAAATAAAAATATATAAAAACATCTCTCATCCCGGTAAATTGGAAAATTTTACGAAAATACTTGAGAAAATTAGCACAAAATTGAGACATCAGAGACGTCAAAGAAGAGAAAATGGCAGACGGAAGTGAAGTTAAAAGGAAAGTTTGATAAGGTTTTTACATTTTACCAACCTTATTTAATGCATAAATATTACTATCAGATTGCCCGTTCTTCACAGGGGGAGAATACGTTTAATTCTGGACATAAAGGTCTTAATTTGGATTTAAACAGCAAAGTTTCACTATTCATTTCAGTGACCCTGAGAATTGTGAATTCGACACTAATGTAGGTCTTTTTCGATCATTATATATATATATATATATATATATATATATATATATATATATATATTCCCTTTCCCAAGTTCCGGAGCTGAATTTGGATTTAAAAGGCATCGAAAGTGTCACTGTTCATCTCAGCGGTCCCGAAAACTATGAATTCGACACTAATATTGGCCATTTTTAAATAACTCCCCTCCTTCCTCAACAGCAAGCTGCGCCGTCAAAGTGAAATGACAAAAAATTGCAGGTCCAAACCTTATGAATATTGAAAATTTGACTGAGATCGGATGGGTGGTTCATGAGTTATTAAGTAACAATTGCTTTTTTTATTTTTATATATCTCCTGCCCCACCTCCGCTACGCTGCAACTTCAAAGTGAAATGACGAAATACATCCCAGAACATCATTTATGTTGAAAACTTGATCGATATCAATGGATGGTTCAAGGGTTATTAAGTTTTATTTATTTTTATATCCTCCCCCTCCCCTTCCTTTCTCCAAAGTTCTGCCGTAAAGTGAAATGATAAAACCCTTCCCTGTGATTTAGGCAAAGAAAATTCCGTAGGTTTACCAAATCTTATAAGATGGACAACATTAATGTCCTAATTAATTGTAACTCGTGGAATCATCCAGTCCTGCTCAAGAAGTATATAAGATGCAAATATGTCAACAGAACGAAAAAAAGTGAGTAAAATTGACACCATTACTGAATTCTCTGTTCCTTATGCAGAATCGTTCTGCCGCGCCTTATCGATACACAAAGAAAACAGTAAGTCATAGCGAGTAATGGATTTTTTTTTTTTTTTACATGGATTCAGCATCCGAAGGACAGGTTCTATCTTTAGTCTTATTAGTTTATTGCAACCAGTAGTTACAGATGTAGTACTTCAAGTTTGAGTATTGAATTCTCATAGTTTGGAAGTTTATCGTAGTTTTACACTCACTTGTTCTACTTTTGAACGATAGGAGAAAAGAAGGTATAGATCGTGAAAAAGATCGAGTTCGAGATTTCAAAACATATATACATGCCATGGCTTCTACATACCAAAACAACTGATTCTGCGATGTTGTCTGTCCTTTCGTCCCGATGTAAAGGTATTCACTTACCTAGAGGCCATATCGTCCAAGGTATGAATCAATGTTCCACTAACAAACCTATAATATGGTATAAGTCGTTTTTCTACAAAAAATCAATGCTCCACTAAGAACCCTATAAAACAGATATAGACCCTATAACACGTTTTTCTAGAAAAAAAATCAGTGCTACTAACAATCATATAATATAGATAGTATAAGTTGTTTTCCTACAAAAATCAATATTCCACTAACACCCTATAATATGAATATTTTTTCTAGGGAAAATCCAGAAGAGAGAGTTTATTCTTGGTGTTGAGATTTCTTGACGATTTTCTAAAAAAAATATTCAGACGATTTTGTTCGTTTTTCATACGTAAATATTTCATTAATTGTCTAACAATGGGTGATATGCATAAAGATTAGTAAGTACTAGTGAGTATAATCTCATCTCTTGAACGAGATTAATGTACAAGTGAGTTCTTAGTTGTAATTCATATGCATAAAAAGAACGGATAAGAATGAGATTGTTCTCACTGTAACATGCAGTGACAGGCAGTTCCGTCTCATATGAACTTGACTTTGATGACGTTTCATACAGAAATGACGTAATGAATACGATGTTTATTTCATTCCCCTTTCTAAATCAGGAATTCGCAGGTGTATAGCAAGTGAAAGCATGTCAGTAAAATTAAAATCAGTAGCGGTATTTATCGAGCACAAAAGCACGACTTTTTCTTCTGTTGGATTAGATCAGTAGTGGTTCTCAAACTTTACGATAGCGCGGACCCCTGTTCATTCGGGAAGTGATCTGCGGACTGCCTTGCAATGCTACCACCGAGAAGAAAAAGACCAAGAAATATAATGTAATAAGTAATCTATTCTAAAGATACATGATTGTTTCCTAGTGAACGAAATTTCAATTCAAAATACAGTAACTTTCAAGACTGGTCTTCATTTTTTTTTTAAAAAAAGGAAATCCACTTAAGAAACAACGTTCTCAAATTAGTGGTCACTAATATGAAGAATAAAATTCTTTGTGTTTTTCTATAACTGCATTGAACTCTGGAATAATTTTTGTCACCATCAAAAATCTTAGGTCCGATTCCACATTAAGACGATTTCGCTTTCAAGTTTCAATACTGCAAAGAGCATGAAAGGTCTGCTCACGTAAGTAAGTGGTAAGGAAAGGTATCAAACGTTGTAATGCATTTTTAGACAGTTCTACATACTCACAGCGCACACGAAAATCAATTTGAGTCAGACGTTACTCGCAGTGGTTATCTAGAAACATATTTTGGGAGGGGTTTTTCATCATCATCATAATCATGTTCTTCTTTTTAGAAATCCCAGAATTTGGGGGAGGCTTGATGTTTATAAAGATAGGAATGACTAGTATTTACTTCTTTTTCTTTTAAAAAATCTGAAATTGGTGGTACGGTGGGAGCTATCCGCCACTTAAAGATGAAATCCCTGAAATTTCGAGGCATCGTGCAGTTAATGTACAACTCTGTTTTTGAAAAAAAATGCCCTAACAAAGAAAGAACTCCTCTCACTTGAAGTAGTCCTGTATAACGGTTGATCAGCTTCAGGGCAGAAATTTAGTCAAGTAGAAGAACATTTAAATTTTAAAATGTAGGTATAATTTCTAATTGCTTTTCTTAGCAACTGAAAAAATACTTCTTGTATAATAGCTGTAAGTCCTATTTTATTAAAACATGTTTTACTTTTTAGGTGTCGTGGACCTCTTGGCTAGGTCCCACGAACCCCCAGGGGTCCGCCGACCCCACTTTGAGAACTACTGGATTAGATTGATTAAAGTACGACTACTTTCGTTTGAATATTCCAGAATTTAATTCAGTGACGACCAAGTTCTTTGCACTGTACGGCCACAACTCTTGTTTCAATTTTGAGAAACCAGTTTGGGAACATTTTTGCATTTGTGATAGGGAAACAAAACGGACGTGCTAATTCATGCAACACAAAAAAAAATGAAAAGTAATCTTACAGTTTAACGTCTCATTTTTCTAATATTGAGACTAAGAGAGACGATGATTAAAGCAAATGAATTATTATGGAAGAATTAGTGGAATGAGAAAGTGGAAGGAAATAGCAATACCCTGAGAAAATACAAGGACACGATGTTGTCCACCACAAACTCACTTGGACGGGGATCGAACCAAGGACCCCCACGCACTAGAAGTAAGGGCTCTACCACTTTTTTAAAAGTTAACTGATTCCCCGAACAAGTAACAGTAACTTAATTTTCTTATTTCACTGTATTCTTACTTCATTGTACAGTCTAGAGATTTTCCAGTAACTTCGTTAACGACAGGGACACGAACACAGAAACATCGTGTATAACGACGCCCACAGTTCATATATTTATATAACTACAAGGCTACTGATTTTCATCAAAAACCATTTACACACGCCATCATGATATTACATTTTATTGTAGGATGTAACATATTAAAGTTTTTACACACTTTAAAAATTGTACATATAGTGTTTACAAGATGGATCCTTAATTATTATTTTTATTTTTCCATCGTTGTCATGACAACTATATTACATCGTCGTATTACTATTTTTTTTAACAAAACAGCAACGTATTAAATATATCAACTGAAAAGAAAATACATATGTATCCTTTATATATATATATATATATATTCTTCTTCCTTTCTAGAGCAGCGTGTGCATAATTTAAAAGTGCTTCTGCCCACAAACACAAATAAAGATATAATAAAGAGTGATGAAATACAAGTATTGTTATAAGGGGACAGTTAAAATTTCAAAGGCTCTCTCTCACTGGTAATCGAATCCGGGACCCCGTACACCAAAGACGCACGTGCTAGCTACTAGACCAGCGGAAAGGACCCAACTGAGGCACCATGTCCCTATCTCATGCAACGGTGTTTGGAGTTTCCGTGGATTTTGAAAAAGAAATGGCAATCTCGGTTACCCGAAAACTTCTCGAAGAGATTAAAGAACGGGAATCAAAGTTTTAAAATAAGCACCAAAAAAATTCGATTAGCTCACAAATTATAAGATATAGAAAAAAACATGATCAAGTGCAATCTTATTTCTCATAAAAGGTTACATGTAATCACACATAGCGAGTATTAGAGCACACATGTTGAAATCGGAATTGGATGGAGCACCAGTGACCCTAAAATAGAGCCCACTATCAATTACTAAAGAACAAGAAGAGGCTCCTCCGTACATCTCCATATTTATTTATTATATTTATTTTTTAACATTTAGGATTTTAGATTTTTGAGCTTTCAGCATCAAAGACCATTTAGCCCTTCACGTATATGAGGGATGACGTCCCTCGGCGATCACACAATCCGGGGAAAGGGAAGGAAGAAAGGATTGGGGAAGCGGCCTAGGACATAGAAGTTAGGTACCACCCCGACATTTTCTTGGTGTGAATGAGGGAAACCCAGGAAGACGTTATTCAGGATGGCTAGCCAGAAAAAGCTTTTCCACTTTTTCCACCGAGTGTCTCCAACAGGAATCGAACCCGGGACCGCTCGCACCGAAGGCAACACTAAGCGGGGCCACTATTTTTAACATGTTTTTGTTTATTTATTGTATTTTTTATCATTGAGAGTGCAACGTGAGAGCAAAAAACTCTTCTTCTTCTCATTATTCAGATCCCCACCTCTGGTTTCCAGTAAATTCCCAAGCAAACGCTGTGCAAGCCATTGTGCATTTTGTTTTTCAAATCTATATAGACTTTTATAGTCATGCACATCAGAGTCTCTTAGAAATTTTTGCACTTTTCTTCTTGGCTACACATCCATAAATTCAGCCATTTCGACCAACTCTAGCACACTGTGAGACAAGTGAACTAGGTACTGAGGTGGTTCACAAAATTTGGAGATTAATCTCAGCTAGTTGAGTTTATACTCAACTTTATGCATACAAAAAGTGAGAAATCACAGTTTGATTCATCAGCTCCGAGCATTTAGTCAGGCACCTGAGATTAAACTCAATTGACGTCACGTTGTCTCTGGGATGGTTCCTAACAAACAGGCCCATTCCTATTTCTTTCTTTCTCCCTTTCCGTGATAATCTGCACCCTCATACATGACGGGCTTAAGGTCATAGATGTCAGTAATACCCACTAATATGTATAAATAAAAGAGAGAATAAATTAAAAGAGAAGATGGTACATATTCTTAGAACGCCGAAAACATGCTGGTAACTATCAATAGCTGTTTTTTACACTATACCAATCAACTTTGAAATCTTAAATAGTTGTTTCTGCCGCTTCCGGTTTTATTAGAGAAATAAGGTGGAGGATGGTATCTATCCTTAAACGCTAAATAAATTCTTAAAATACCGCTTCTCGCAATCTTTTATCGTTTTTGCTCTATGTAGATCAATATTAAAACGGAAAATCATATAAATAGTTGATTTCCTTCTCTTCTTGTTTTGATGGAGATTACAAGTGTTTTTAGGACGCTTCAAGAAACCACTTCTCGCTGTCTGTTACCAACTTTATCTGTAGTGATCAACGTCAAAATTGGAAAAGGGTTCATTTTTACCACTTCCGGTTTGAAAATGACCTCCTTCAGCAAACTCGATTTCTAACTTTGGACATTCTAAACCCTGCCAAGGTCAATGGTCATCCATCAAGTAACTCTTGAAGTGTGTCTATAGTAAGCAAATTCTATATGGACACACAAATACACACAGACAAACAGAATAAGTGATATGTCTCTTAGATGCTCACACAAAGCCACACAGACGCAGAAATAAGTGTTTTGTCTCCCACACGGTCACACAAAGACACACAGAAAGACAGAATAAGTGCTTTGTCTTCTAGACTGACACACAAAGACACACAGAAAGACAGAATAAGTGCTTTGTCTTCTAGACTGACACACAAAACACATAAAGAGACAGAATAAGTATTTTGTCTCCTATACGGGCTCACAAAAATCACAGAGACAGATAGAATAAGTGCTCTGCCTCCCAGATGGACACATAAAAACACACAGACAGACAGAATAAGTGTTTTCTCTCCTAGACGGACACACAAAGACACGCAGACAGACACGATAAGTGCTCTGTCTCCTAGACGGACATACAAAGACATGCAGACAAACAGAGCACCTTCGTGATCAAGCAGTTAGAGTACGCATCTCTCGCGTGGGAGACCCGGGTTCGTTTCCCGGCGGGAACTCATGTGGTTTGGATTCCATGTTAATCAGTAGATCCCATCTCATATAGCATCGCTGCTGAAAGAGACGTTAAACACAAAATCAACTCAACTCGACACAGACAAACAAGGTAAGTGATTTGTCTCATAGACGGGCACACAAATACACAAAGAAAGACAAGATAAGTGTTTTGTTTCCTAGACGGACACACAAACACACTAATATTTACAAGATAAGTGTTTGTCTTCTAGACGGACACACAAAAGCACAAAGGCAGACAAAATAAGTGTTTTCTTCTGGGCTGATAAAAACAGACACACAGGCACACATAATATTTTTGTCTCCTAGACGGACACACAAACACAGACAGACAGTTTAAGTTTTCCGTCTCCTAGACAGACACACAAAGGCACAGACAGGCAGGATAAATATGTGAATGAGTTTTAATAAACTAAACTCCTTAAAAATAATATTTTCCCAGTACTATTTTTAAGAATCTATTATATATTTGTAACTCTATTTAAATAGTGTACTTGTATTTTGTCTGCATCAGGGACTCACTCACGGTTAGCCACTTTGCCTATTCCGAACAGAAACATATAGGTGCGCTCCTGGTGAGTACTCAATTTGTTTCAGTTGTATATGACTAGGAAATTAAAATTCATGTTGCGCTGATTCAGGCTGGCACAATTCGCGCCTCTTGTGTTTTTTTGTGTTTTGGCACTTACACAGACGTTGATGCGATGACTGTGGGAAGAAATATATGTTTGTGTTGGCAGGAAATTTTGCACCTAAGTGAAAAATTGTATGACATTGGACAGGAAATTTATTTGTTACAAAACTGTCAGCATGTGTTACACTTGCTACTATTATCAAGGGAGTAAATAAATAATGTAATCATATAGTAATACTATTATTACTAAGTCAAATTATTACAGCAATTATAGAACTGGTTGTTAGATGATCTGAATGACATCAGTGTTTTTGAACACCATACCTTGAAAGTTTAAAATGGTTTAGCGTTCTGCTTTTGGAGAGTTCGGAAAGTGGACACAAATCTCTAATTCTAGCTGAAAATGAGACTAGAAAAGGAAATTAAGAAACTAAGTACAAAATGTATTTAATTTACTGGAAGAATGTTACTTTTCTTTAGGCTTTTCTCTGAGAAAAAATCTTAAAATGAGATTCTTCCATACTGCGGCAACCTATACATACTCTTAGTAGTTTCCATTTTCTAATTAAACATATTTTAAACAGCTACTGCATTGCGATTTCACACACACACACACACACACACACACACACACACACACAATTAAGGAATTCCTATTTTAGACTTGTTAGCTAAAATAAGCGGTTAGAGGGCAAGCATTCTTTGATCACTTTAAGACCTAGTTTTTTCTCCCTATTTAGGACACAGCAGAAAGTAATGAAGAATCAAATGCAAGAATGAGAAAAAAGGGAAAAGAAAATTCTATTTGGAAGCGCTTAAGAAACTATTCCTTTAGTTAATTTCATTAAAGAAACATTTAAGGAAAAAAAGACTTTCTGGAGTTTTTGGATGCGTCTCTGGTTCCAGACAACACTTCTTTCCAGACTTTAAGCGACATACATACCGAGCAAACTGAACACGTTTTCAAGTCATGTTGTTTTACTGTCAACTAAGACAGACATGAAGCAGTAAAGTTCCAAAAAAGAAAACACACGAAGTTTTTTTTCTTGGCTGACTCTTTTATTGAGAGTTTTTAGTGTATCTCAAAAGCCACGACATATTTTTTCCTGTTGTTTTCGACGTTATAATATAGGCCAAGCTTTATATATTTTATTCAAATAAATTGTTCAAGGAATGTTCTTTAAACTGGATGTATGGAAGTTGGCGGAAACTATTTCTTCAACTACAAAATTCTCAGAAATATTTTGAGGCTAAACACATGCACAAGGTAAACACTGGCTTCTACTCAGCTTCTTTAACTCTTAAATTTTCTTTGCAATTAGGTCAAAGTATTATTTTGATGAGCAATTTCGTGAAATTTTCACAAGTGTATTTTCGGGTCAAATCATTGAGCAGGATAGATTAGGATGTGATTTCGCTCTTTGCTTCAAGGATCATGGTAATTAGTCCCGATTTAGATTTAGATTTATCTATAAAGGTACTTTTTAATAGTATTAAGAGTTTAGTATGCAGTATTATATATATATATATATATATATATATATATATATATATATATATATATATATATATATATATATATATATACTATTGCAATGACAATATGAAAATGCCATTTCAAACACCTACTCTTAACACTCTTGATTCTTGGTGGGGGAATAAAAAATTCTTTATCGCAATCAGGTGTGAACTTATAAATTTTTTTGGGAAAGGTCTAACCTTTTCGGGAAGGGTCTAATAATGCATGCCACTACATCTATGTTGTATTGAACGGGTATTATTTTGCACCCGAAACAACAATACGTAATTGTCAAATACTTCCACCTATATTTGCAGACAAAAATGATACAAATATATTGTTTTTATGAGAAAGATTACAGATGAAGTGAAAGAGTACATCAAATTTTCATGCTATATCAATCATTTCCCTGTTAAACAAGTACAGTTTTATTGAGGTGGAAAAGTATATTGAGTTAGGAAGTTTTGGGCATCGGGACCCAGTATACCCCCCGTGGGTGCATCTCTGGTGTTAATATTCACTAAGGTCAGCTATGGCAGCCAAGTGGTTAACTGGCACAGTACCTTTTCACTTTTTTGTGGAAGGAAAGGTATGTTCTCTGCTCTTGCAGTGAAATAGGAGCGTGCTATGACCTTTGGTTTACTAAACGTTTTATTACTGACACACACCTAAGTGTGTAAGTTTTGCAAAGGGAGGTTAGTAAGAAAAGGTGAACAATTAAAGTGATCATTTCATTTACACCAACATAATAGTCAACCAAAGTATCTAGTTGAACTCCGAAATTATTGTTTTCTCTAAGTGGCCACCTGAATGAGTTTGTTCAAAGCTGTCTGGTAGTTAAACCGTGATCCCACACCTGAAAAGTAAAACTTATCCAGATTCAAAGTCATACTAGAGTGACTTTTGCTGAATTTACATTA
Source organism: Thermobia domestica (assembly GCF_964235325.1). Taxonomy (NCBI): domain Eukaryota; kingdom Metazoa; phylum Arthropoda; class Insecta; order Zygentoma; family Lepismatidae; genus Thermobia; species Thermobia domestica. The sequence goes on from NC_137470.1 coordinate 141,684,919, forward strand.
AAACCACACTATTCGACCTTCTTGTTATTGCTGATAAGAGTTTAGCGTCTTTGCAGCAGCGAGACTGTTTGAGGCGTGTACCTACATCTTAATGTGGGATTCGAGCTGCATGAGATCCGCCGTAGATTTTCGACATTGTGAATACCTTATATTGAACTTATGTAATTGTGAACTAAATATATGCATTTAAAAATCAAAGAAAAAAATGTGTAGCACTATACGAAGAATGTTTCGATATTATAGCAGTGTTCTTATAAGGAGAAATAATCTATGTCCTGTCACGAGGGGCGTCCAATAAGTTATCTACTTAGATAGGAAGGAATGCAGATAAGCTCAACTGGTCATTACTGTTTTTTTTTTATGTAATCCCAATGGAAGTTTATGCACCGCACTTATGGGCAGCGAAGAAATCCCAGAAAAAAAAAAATAGTCTTTGTAATGGCCTACAAACTACTGGGACGCAGCCTATTGGACCTCGTTGGTGGACCTGGATTGGACTCCTGCTTACTGTCAGGATGCCAATGGTGGACCTAGGTTTCGTCCCCTGTTACCAGTTGAGACAGAAATTGGTTCTGGTCCTCCTGAAAGAAGTCCAACAAATCTTGGGTCTTGGAAGAGTTGCAACCGGGAAAGATTCGCTACGGCGTAAAACAAACACTATGCTCACGGCGACCTCAAATTGCACAGTGGCGTCTCGTACAGTGGCCTTGGCATCAGTGTCAGGAGTCATTATGCTCCGCCCCTCCTTTCCTGTCTAACGAGGGAACCTATCCAAGTGCAACTCTGACTTCGAGTCGAGACTATGGTCGTTGGATACCTTGTCCCAAAAGAACATAACACGAAAAGTGATACATCCTCGATCGCAACCGTTGCAAAGATATAAGCGTGAAAAGTTAGAAATTGAGCTGCATACTATACATTACAAAGTCAGCTTCCGGGTCAGATTTTTCGGAAACGGTCAGGTAAGGAACCTCAGCGAATACATATCAAATTAGTGTTGGGAGCCCACCACCTTTTGAATGAAAAAAATGTTGCCCCCGGGGCACTCGCAGGGTCCCAGGCGGGGTCCAACTCAAAATTGGCAAATGGAACAGGGGGTCAAGTAGCATATTGTATGAAAGCTATTGTTAAATAAAAGAAGATAGAACAAATCTCAACTCTCTATGATGACCCTGTGCAAACGGGCAACTGGTCAAAATGTCAATACAACCTACATCAGACAATATATGGCCACTCTTCTAAATCCGTTGAGATTAAACCAATGATCTATCTTAAACCAATGATCCCCAACCGGTAGCTATAATTCTCGTTATTATTGTCACGAAATTGTAAGGATTCCGTAAAGTGTGTCGTCTATCAAAACAAAGTTTGGAGTCACTGCCTTAAGCTCTGGGTCTATACAGCCTTAGTTCTAAAAGTGAACGCTAAATCTTTAACCAAGGAAAAAGCGGATTGCACAAATCTTTGAAGAAAGTCATGTTAGAAAAATGTTCGTTCTACTGCTCACATAGGCAATTTTACTGGGTTGTATTAACCAAGTTGAAACATGATTAAACTTTTCAAGCACTGGTTGACATTTAAAAATCCGGTCATCGATAATACTGCTTTTTCAGATTCCTGGGATGGACTTGGGAGTGCATTTTCAAATTTACTGCGTTGACACGCCACTGTTTTCTGGAGATTTCGTTTCGGTTTTGATGGCGCTGTAGTCAATAATCAGGTGTTGAATTTTCCTTGAATCTGCTAACGTGGATATGTGGAATAACACATGGAACTCTTTAACACGTGAAAATTCTTAACTTACTATCAACTCTTCTCTCCAAAATATATACCGCTTCTTGCTATTTGGCTGATAATTAAATGTACTTAACAACATCATAACTGCGTGTATGGAAGCATTTCTTTTGCGCATAAGCTAACGCGTTAGCATATACATATGAAAATATACACTTTCTTTTTCTCCTATTTCAGTAGTCATATCTGCTACAAAAATGTCCTTGATTTAGGAATGTATATCTTAATTTTTGCGAAATGTACACCAGTGTATCCTGACAAATGTATATTCTAGGACATTATTTCGCAACCTTTTTCAATTGGAAACAATTTTTATACGGACTGTACAGAATATTCTACGAACTAACTTACTCTTGTCCCCTTTGAAAGCAATTTTATCATATTTTCAACTAACTTAAAAAGTTAGTCACTAAACTCTCTATGTCTGTATGTGTATGTGTGTCTGTCTGTTATTTGCAATTTTGTCAATTTTGAACCCTTCGTTCGACAGACCACCAAAATCTATCAGAGAAAGTGATGGAATTTTTCACGTTACTCTTACCGTTCCCGACATATTGGCCAAAATATGACAGATTTTCGGAGATTTAAGGAGCCATATTTTGGGAACCATACGTTATAGAGAGATGCTATTACTGTTGATCAATGCCTAAGAGGATGGTGAACATTTTGGTACCAAATAGTAACCATTGGCTACTCCCCAACTGGTCACTGACTGACTGGCCACCGTTCCTCAGATATTGGCCAAAATTTTCGAATTTCTGGAGATTTCAGTAGCCATATCTCGGGAACCGTAAGTCATAGAGAGATGACAGTTTGCGATTTTTTTACGAGAAAGAGAAGAATGTGTGGATAAAAAGATGTACTTTTACATGTATTAAAACAATCACAGTTATCCTTTCCGCTTCATCTTTCGATTCTTTTAAAGTTCGTTCTGACAAGCAATATTCTGAACTGTAATGCGCCTGTCTCATCGAATAAATGCATTAGCACGTTCTCGATTTCAATCTGAGACTGATATTGCTGGTTTATCTGCAATTTCTGTTTCTCTGATTCTACACTTCTTTGTCCAACACTGTACCTTGCTGATGTATATTACAATGTCCCCATAAACATTTTTCAAACGATTATGAAATTCCTTAGGTGGGCAACCTTCTTTTCCAGAAATTCAACGACGACTCTTTCTTTGAGCTTCAAATCGGCGGTTCCAATCAGTCAATCTAAAAAAAGGGGGGGAAGAGAGACGTGTGTTTTTTATCTTTAATATATTTTGATAATAAAAAAGGAATAAAAATGTATTTGAAATATTATATAAATACCTTATATACCTTTGTTATACCTTGAAATATTATATTATATACCTTTGTTATACCAGGTTACATAAAATAAGTATCGCCTTCAGTGACCTCTGGAGACGCAACCACTCAACAAAATGCAACCAAACTTGGTAGGAGTCTGTTTGGGAACATGCAGAAACGATTGGTGTAGAAAACAAAATTGGTTCCAATTTTCGCCACCATAGGTAATTGTGGCGCTGTACAACGCCAAGTAAGTGCAGTTTGAAAAAAAAAGACACTAGTGATGCTAAATGTTAAGAAAGGCTGTAATTATCTCTCTAAGTGCTTACTCGCGCCTGCATGTGATTTAGTGGTACGGGTTTGAGCACCCTATATGCCAGAAGTGAGTTGATGGTGATTTGGGACTGTATTCTTTTTTCTTCCCACATTCTTTGCCTTGTGATCAAGGGGTCCTGGGTTCATTTCTGGTCTCATCATAATCATCATCTAATCATCATCTCATACGGTACTAGACACCATGGGTTTTCCTTGCCCAGGGAACTTCAACTCAAAGACCTGCCTTTGGGCAGAATCCCACATCACCATCATTGCCCGTAACACATCGCTACATCACGGGGTTATTAATAAGAGCACAAATCAATGCCATGCGTCGCACGGGAGCATAATTACGGCCTTTCTTTCATTGAATATCAATAATATCATTTGTCTTCCATACAACATTTACCGTACTTAACACTGAACAGAAACACAATAACCTCTGGAGGTGAGATTTGACTAATCTTTTCCTGGAATTTTGGAGGGAGCTTGCATTTCATGAGCACAGGAAAGACTAACATTTAACTTCGTTTTCGTAAGATATCCAAGAATTTTACAGGGACTATTCAGCTCAAAATCTCCCTCCTCCCGTAAATCCATCATTGACCACAGGGTATTTATAGGATTGGTAATCAATGCCACAAGACCGACAGGAGAGTTAAATACAGCCTTTCTTATCACTTAGCATCACTAGTGTCATTTTTCTTCCACGCTGCATTTACTTGGTGTTGTACAGCGCTACAATTACCTCTGGTGGCGAAAAGTGGAACTAATTTTATTTTCTACACCAATCGCTTCTGCATATTCCCATATATACTCCTGCTATGTTTGGTTGCATACTGTCAAGTAGTTACTTCTCCAGAATTCTCTGAACAGCGATACTTATTTTATGATAATTTGGTATACCACTGCTTGTCAAGAATGAACTAATAGTTTTCTTACTTTTTCTATGTTCCTTAAAAAGGAACAAAAAAAAAGCATCGAGCTGTCTCTGTTTCAAACTGACGTTCTGAACAATTGCCAATTCAGGGATCCAAAACACTACAACCAAGCATTCGAAACTAGTAGCATACTATAAAGGTAACCAAGAAAGTTCTGTCCCTTTTTCATCCATCACCTTTCAACATCGATATGTCACCTAAGACGTACCTGGAAGATCAAAAATAGTCCCCGTCAGCATCAATGACCTCCTGACAACGTTCTGGAAGCCCAAAGAATCCATAGAGACCCCGCGTAGCTATCCTAACGCTCTCGCCTACGGTGCGAGCGGTCCCGGGTTCGATTCCCGGTGGGGCCACTCGGTCGAAAAAGTGTGAAACGCATTTTCAGGTCAGCCACCCCGAGTAAGGTTTTCCTCATTCACAACAGGCAAATGCCGAGGCGGTATCTAACTTATAGGTTCCAGGCGGCTTCCTTTCCCAATCCTTTCTTCCTTCCCTTTCACCGTATAGTGCAGAGTTGGAGTGGGTCAATGCAAACTTGACCCACGACCCACCGTGACCCACCACCCACTGACCCACCACCCACCATGACTCACGACCCACGCTGACCCACTCTGACCCACCATGGCCCACTGTGACCCACCATGACCCACCACCCACGGTGACCCACTCTTACCCACTACCCACCGTGACCCACCACCCACCATGAATCACTCTCATCCACTTTGACCAACTCTGACTCACCAAAATCCATCGTCATCAACTCTGAACACGTTCCACGGCCTCTTCTGAACTGACTAAGGAGTTTAAACTTGTAACAAAACAAGAAAGTGAAATTGTCACTAATCGGAGTTTGAATTTCTAGTCAATCGCTCAAGCACCACTCTGTTACAATAACGGTGGATCTGACCTTTTCGATATAAAATGGTAAAGTGTTTGTCAGTGAGGAAATTGAAACAGTTCGAGGTGGGGGGAAATTAGTGTGTGCCTAAAATATACTTGTACTAAGAGAGTATTCTTGCAAGTGTTAATTTCTGAATGCATTCCAAAAGAAACTTCTATTCGCAGGAAAATACCCCTGTACAATATGGAAAAGGTTATGGTTTCTCAGTTCACAGCATTTTTCTCACAAAAAACTTAAAAAATCAGTTGTTCATAGGGTATAAAGATGTTCAGATACCCTATGTGAGAGCATTTCCATAAAGTATGCTCATAATTGTAACTTGTGTAATCACTAAAACACCACGTTAAATTTAAGTTACAAATATGCATAATTGCAATTAATATGAATATTTAGGCTATTCCAAAGTAGTTTACCTAAAGCAAAGAAAAGACTTACTAAAAAGTAGGTACAAAGTTGAATAACACAAATAAGCCATTAGTAATACAAGTATACATTTTTCGTAACTCGTAATTTTCCACCTTAAAACAAGTCTGAAACGGATTTATTTCCTGTTGGTAACTTTTTGGCGGTAAATCATCCTCAGTGGAATGATGTCCATCCTTCAGCCAAGAAATAACTAGCTCGTCTACTTTGAGCTTGTCTAGCAGTGGGCCATTAACATTGATGAATAACAAGTTAGACAATGTTTGAGCACTTAATCTATTTCTAATATCAGTCATCTGTAAATTCATAAGGGAAATTCCTCGTTCGTACTCTGTCGTGGAAATTGATAATACTTCTAGGCCTACCCGATTTCTGCAACTTCTCATCGACAATCTACTTCTTAGACTTAAGTCTGATAACTGATAACGATTTTTCTTGGTCAGTTTTGAAATACTCAGCAAGAAGTATCATCTCTCTATCACCATACAACATATTTTCTATATCGACCATGTCAGTTGGCAATGTCGACCCATCTAGAACAGAAACTTCATCTACCACGCCTTTGATAGGGAATCTTATGAATAAATTATCAATTAAAGCCTGGTAAACTGATGATTTCTTATTTGTTTATAAATTTAATTTTTGTAATTACACATGAAGGTTTGATACCATTACCAAGTTCCCTCCCCCGTCTAGAAAGCGAAAGCGAAAGATGTTTCTGAAAAGTATTCAGAGGTGAATGGGAATTTCCCTCCTTCTTTAACTTCAATTACCACACTGCTGTTTGCCATGTGCCAAATTACGATGGATTTCAATAAAATTATCATAGTATAATTATTTCCTTGTTGAATTATCAATGCTTTTCAGTGGAAAAAGGATGAAATTTCAAAGTTCCAAATCAAAGTAAGTAGACCAACGTAAAGGGAAAAAAGTGTAAAATTTTCCATACAATTATGCGTGCAATCCAAACTTCAAATTTCCGTGTAATTAAGCTTACAGTACAAATTTTATGCCTATTTTTCTCAGAACTTTATGGGTTGATTGCCCTGTGCTGTGAGCGCTCCATACAATAAACATAAGCTTCAGCAATTATTATAGTAGAAAGCAATGGATATATGGAGCCAAGGAATGTATTTTTTGTTTCTGATTTTTTTCTTAAATAACATCGATCGTTTTCGATCATTTTTACAAACCAACCCACTACCAATTTTCCATATATAGAAAATTCCCCCTCCCCCCACATAAAGGAGAATTTTTAAAAAATGCTAGGACACATTCTGTTTATTTTCAATAGAGATTTAATACACTGAATTTCAGCTCCGTAAGTTTAACGGCTTGCGAGATACTCATTTTTTTCGCAAAAATCGGATCCTCACTACCTCCTTAGGATATTATGCATTATAATAAAAGCAATATAACATCCCAATTTGGATTAAGGCCTAACTATATACCAAAAGTAATTTCATTTGACTTTGCAATTTGACCGTGATGATCAGGCACACATAGTTACATTCAATTTTTTTATAAATAATTTATATATTACAGTGATTCAAAAATGTATTTTTTTTCCAGTACTTAGTTCTAAAAACCCACAGGTCTCGTAAGCCAAGTTGTGGTGTTAAGTCCTATTGCTATTATTACTAATAAAAATATCAATATCCCAAAATTGCCCGAAGTTCTTTTTTTACTTGGTTAGATATACTCACCTCAGGTAAGTAGACAGAAACAAGTGGAAAAGAAAGGGAAATGAAGGTCTTGAAAGTAAAACGGTGACAAATTAACCAGTCTTCAGAAGATACTCTCTACAATGCAGTGAGCAGAGAGGGTCGATAGATCATACTGAGTCGGTGGGTCGCAGTGGGTCACTGTGGATGGTGGGTCACAGTGGGTCACGGTGAGTCACGGTGGGTCACGGTGGGTGGTGGGTCACAGTGGGTCACATGCTGTTGACCCACGACCCATTGACCCACTCAGAAAACTTGACCCACTTGACCCACTGACCCACCGACCCACTGACCCACTCCATCTCTGGTATAGTGTGCTCGAAGAGGGACGTCATCCCTTCACCGCTAAAAGCTCATAAATCTAAATCCTAAATTTCTTGGATTTCATGAAACTTGGTGGGCCGTGAAACGAAGAAGATATCAAGTGCATCTTGCAACTCTACAAGAGATTTGGACTGGCGTCCTCTAAGGTCATTATCGAAGGAAGGGAACAGGTGATAATCAAACGGTGCAATGTCCGGGAAGTATGGTACATGCAATAGTATTTTCCATACAAGGCTTAGAATGGTGTCCCGGGTCATCCTAGATAAGCTAGGCTTAGCGTTGTAATGTAATAAGAGGACTCCTCTGCGATTCAGAAGTGAAGGCTCCAGAGTTTGAGTTTTTCTTCAACAAGGCTCAACTGCTGAGAGTACACAGTTGCATTGATGGTCCGACCAGCTGCTAGCGGTTCATGATGCACGATGCCGCGAACGGTCCACCAAAAACACAGGAGGACCTCTTTCTGGTGCAGTGCCGGTTTCGGCTGTTTTGAATCCGGTTCATGATTCAAAACCAATGATGACGGCGCCGTGGAGCTTCGTACATGATCCATTTCTCATCACATGTCAACACCCTGTCCAGCAATGGCTCCTTACACAGACGAGACAGCACACAAAGGCAGGTGTATGCTCGCGTTGCCTTCTGGTTTGGAGACAAATCATGTGGGGCCCATAGACTCAACTTGTAGTGCTTTCCAAGTTGATGGAGGTGCTGCCTAATGGTTTATCCACTCACACTGAATTGTAACCCCAGTTCGTCACACGTCTGGCCACTGTTTGCCTCAATTGTTGCCTAAAGATCTTCATTGTACACATGTGTTGGTCTTCCGGCACATGGTGCGTCTTTGAATGTACGATTACCGTCCTTAGACTTGTTAATGCACTGTCCGCGTAGTCATGACACCCTCACCACAATCCCGGCATATCTTTCTCCCCACTGCAGCGGCGTTTGACCCCAGTTTGAACTCATACAGCATACAAGCCCTTATGACGCTCTGTGGAGGTCCCATGTTACTCTGTCCTTAAGCAAGTTCACGGTGTAACTGAACTCCCACAACGAGATAGGATGTTGGATATACCCACACCAACAACTGGCCTTCGTCTTATCTCCATTTGTATTCAACTCACAGTGTGAGGGTCAGTTGAACTCATACCTCCGAAAATGTGATAATACTTTCTTGGTTACCTTTATAACTTAAATACCCGTTATTCTCACAGGGAGAATAGATTTGTGGGAAAATTTTGAAACCCCTTCTCCTTAAAATAATCATTTCAATGAAAGTTTAATGAAAATATTCCAAAGATACTTTACTTTTGACGTAAATATTGAAACATCGTACCCCCACAAAATTGCCTTTATTCAAATTGATATGGATAAAAGAACAGCTTGCAGTCGATACTAACTCTCTTCCAAGAGTCATTTCGAACTGGTCAGATGTTTTGTCGATCCCAAAAACTATCGATTCTACACAAATATCAGTCGTTTTTTTAAAATCATTTTTGTGTCTGCTTCTTCCACAATTGAGGCGTCATCCGGAGAAAGGGCACATAAGTCAAAAGTTACTTTTGAGATATTGAGCCTTCATTTTTTTTAATTACTGGTAACTCGTAATATATTAAAGATTGATTTCATGTTTTATCATAAATGTTTTTGATAACTACTTACTTTTTATCTGTACTGTGTGTTTGATCTTAATAAATAGACGTTTTAATTAGACACTTAAATAAAATTAGTGTGTTATGTGGTCTTTTTCCAACCAGGAGGTAAGTTTACAATAATGTGTAATCTAAGATTTAAAATATTCATATATTGTACACTGAAAAAGTACAAAATATCTTGGTTGTAAAAGTACAAAATTAAATTTCGGCAAAACGAGTATGTGGGAGAAAAGGAACACAAAAATCACATACAGATGGTGATCAGAAAAATGGAAACACCTGTAGTTGACAACACGTCAGATATATGGGTTGGCAGTGGTGTCGTGGCGCCCGCAGTGTCGGACCGCTGGTGGTGGTGTGTTAGGTCGGTCTCCATACTACGTCAGGCGCAGTGGAACAGCAGTGTCCAGTGGCTGCAGCAGACGGATGTAGTGTAAAATGGGAGACCTCTCAGATTTTCAAAGAGGGCAAATTGTTGTTGCGCGGTTATGTGGAGTGAGTGTGACGGCAGTGGCTACTGTGTTAGGTGTGTCGCGTGGGACAGTGTCGAAGGTGATGACGGTCTACACAACACACGGAAAAACCACATCTGGGAAGAGGAAAAGTGGGCGGAAGAAAATCATGAGGGACAGGTCACGCCGGGCATTAAAGCGCATTGTCACGCAGAACCGTCATGCCACTGCGGAGCAAGTGACGGAGGAACTCAATCAGCACCTCCCCCACCCTGTTTCGACAATTGCAGTCCGCCGCGAATTACATGACAAGAACTTACGGGGTCGTGTTGCACGGGCCAAACCGCTCATCAGGGACCATAATGCTTTCGCAGGCCGCAAATGGTGCAGCGACCATGCAACTTGGACCGTTGAGGACTGGAAACGTGTAATATGGTCGGATGAGTCATCCTTCACCCTATTCCCAACCACGGGCCGTGTTTATGTGTGGAAAACGCCCAAAGAAGCTTATGATCTGCAGTGTCTCCGCCCAACTGTGAAACATAGCGGCGGATCGGTGATGCTGTGGGCCGCCATATCATGGTTTTCATTGGATCCTGTGGTCACACTTAGCGGACGAATCACTGCCAACGATTATGTCCGGATGTTTTTCCCGGACAATGACGCCATCTTTCAGGATAATAATGCACCCATTCACACAGCTGGCGTTGTTGAAGCGTGGTTTGAGGAACATCGGGATGAAGTTCAACACCTCCCCTGGCCCGCCCAATCTCCAGATCTCAACATAATTGAACATCTGTGGTCCGTCTTGGAAACACGATTCCGGCGACGATTTCCACCTCCATCCTCTCTCACAAAACTGGCCGATGCCCTGCACGAGGAATGGTGTAAAATTCCACTTGCTACCATTCACGACCTCTATGCCTCCATCCCACGTCGCATCAAGGCTGTTCTGAAGGCGAAAGGTGGCCCGACACCATATTAATCTGGCAAGTTGCAATTTCGTTCATGTGTTTCCATTTTTCTGATCACCATCTGTATGTCTGTCTTAGGACGTCTAACCAGTAACTAAAATGGTTTTAAAACAGCTTACGATACTGTTCATATGAAACTTTCAGAGACCTTTTGGTCGTTTCACAATAATAGATCTTTAACATATCAAAAAGGCTTTTAACAATGAGTTCTGGATTTTCAAAGTATTTCATATTTGATTTATGCGCACAATAGTGGCTAAAATTAATAAGTATAGTTGTAAATGGGTCTTCATTACATTTAAAACATCAGCATGTAACTTATGTGGACGATTATCGTGAGTACCTCTTCGTTCCTGAAAATCGATTCCACTTAAGGACGACAACTGAATAACATGAAGTCTTTTTAACAGATAGCTGCAAAATAGTGAGTTAAAACTTTTGACACACCTTAACTTGAATGTCATTCTGCTTGATGGATGATGATGATGATTATTATTGAGTTTTACCTCCCGTTCAGTAGCGAGGTTATATGAAAGTGGACCTACTTATTAACGTGGAATCTGAACCATATGAGCTCCCGCCGAGTCTGCTTGATAGAGTAGGACTAAGTTTTGAAACGACGTTTCTTCTTGTTGTTACGACTGTTGTTACTAGCAGATAAAGTCATACAAGCTGACAGGTTGGCACCTCTAAGTGCCTATTTTGCACATTGTAGAATGAGTCAAATAAGTTACACTGGTCTTGAAGTGCAAACTGTTCATAATATATATTTACACAACACTCACTAACCAATGTAAAAGCTTTTGATGGAATTACGTTACCCTTGTGTGTAACATATTCTTCACCTGGAACTTTGAATTTTTTAAACTTTCTGTTTTCTTACTTATATATCTATGCATCAATCGTCTCTTCTTTTCAACTAGCTAACAAGTAACACTTCCCAAGTGTAACACTCCGATTTTGATAAAATTTGGCAGGTACATGCTACACATAAAATAAACGAATTCGTTTTTTTTTAAATTTTCTGCGGAAAAACGGTTTTAGTGGGCAAAAGCCCCCACCCAAAATTTTGAAAGTTGACGCCCGAAAGGCAAAAACCAGTGGACCGAAGTGAATGAAATTGTGCACAGATATTGCAGACGTAAAACGAGGGAATACGTGTTTCGTATTTTCCTTAAAAAAAAAAAAAAAAAAAAAAAAAAACGGTTAGGCGGGGCACGGACCCCTCCGAACCTTTGATCACGAAATATCAAAAATGCTAACAACAGTATGTCAGATATGTGTAAAGGACATTAAGAATTGCAAAGAAACTTTGTGTAGGAACAATAGGAAAAAATAAACGAACAGTTGCTTTTTTTTTATTTTCTGCGGAAAAACGGTTTTAGGGGCAAAAGCCATCACCCAAAATTTTGAAAGTTGACGCCCGAAAGGCAATAATAAGTGGACCGAAGTCAATGAAATTGTGCACAGACATTGTAGATGTAAATGAGAGAATATAGGTTTCGTATTGTCCTGGAAAAAACGGTTGAATGGGGCACGGACCCCTCCAAACCTTTGATCATGAAATATCAAAAGTGCTAATAACAGTACGTCAGAAGTGCCTAAAAGACATGAAGAATTGGAACAAAACTTTGTGTAGGAACAATAAGCAAAAAATAAACAAATACGTTTTTAAAAAAATTTCTGCGGAAAATGGTTTTAGGGGGCAAAAGCCCTGCACAGAATTTTGGAATTTGACTACCGAAAAGGAAGAAGAAATAGACCGAAGTGAATGAAATTGTGCACAAATATTGTTCAGGTAAAGATGAGGGAATACGTGTTTCATATTTTCCTGAAAAGAAACAAAGTGTTGAGTGGACCGAGGCGTTGAGTGGCGGAAAGAGTGGACCGAAGCGAATGAAATTGTATGTAGATATTGAATATGTAAAATAAGGCGTTTCGTGTTTCACAAGTGTCTCCATACGATTTCTTCAAATTTGGCAGATCAACAACAAGCACAAACAGTATAGCGTATTTTATAGTATTTCAGGAGGCACCTTTACCCCTTACATAAACGAAAACACGTGTCGAATAATTTCCTGTTTGCTGTTGATGTGCCAAATTTGAAGCAGAACGGATAGGGACGCTTGATAAACATGAAAGGCCTTATTTTGGATAGGGTCTATACAATATCTACACGCATTTTAATTTGCTTTGGTCTACTCCTTCCTGCGCTATTACGGTTATATTTACTTTTCTTCGGAGTTGGCCTAGGTCACAACACTGTTTTTCCGGACAAATTAAAACTCGTTTCATTTATTGTTTTACAGATTGTCTCTGTACGAAGTTTCGTTGCAATTCTTCATATTCTTTAGGGACTTCTGACGTATACTTATTTGCACTTTTGAAATTTCGTAATCAAAGGTTTAGAAGGTCCGTGCCCCAATCAACCGTTTTTTTTTTTTTTTTTTCAGGAAAATACGAAACCCGGTTACCTCATTTTACGTCTACAATATCTGTTCACAACTTCATTCAATTCGGTGCACTTCTTCTTGCCTTTTGGGCGTCAACTTTCAAAATTTTGGATGGGGGCTTTTCCCCCTAAAACCGTTTTTTCTGCAGAAAATATAAAAACCCATATTCGTTTATTTTTTGCGTATTGGCCCTACACAATGTGTCGTTCCAATTCTTCATGTCCTTCAATCGCTTTTGACATACTGTTATTAGTAGTTTTGATATTTCACGATCAGAGATTTGGAGGGGTCTGTGTCCCACCCAAACGTATTTAATTTTTTTCAGGGAAATATGGAGCCCGTATTCCCTCACTTTATGTCTACAATATATGTGCAAAGTTTCATTCACACTGTATCAGTAGGTTATGTTATGATTCAACAAGCTCACAACAACTACTCTGTAACATATGTTGGCAAAAACCGTGCAACTGAACTCGCGTGTTGAGATATTGAACTGAAATTCTCACTGAATATTTCCAACACTATGGTGTGTTAGAGAAAGCAATGGTCGGAGAAACAGAACATAGGCGTATGTGCCCTTTTTCCGGATGCCACCTCAATTATTTTATGGAGAAAAATCACGTCTATCACATTACGCCTTTGTTCAAGTGTAGGGATACAGAAGTTGTCTATTAATGTAAGATAGTTTTCATGAAATGGGTAGATTTCAGCTCTCTTGTATGCTAACTAATTTTGTTTGTACTTTTTCCAGTTGGTATCGTCATTGCTACTGCGATGGGTTCCGGAGCATAGTAGTGTGTCCCAGTTTTGATCGGACATAGGAGTAATATATATATATATATATATATATATATATATATATATATATATATATATATATATATATATATATTGTGTAGTAATATTGTTAAATTCCTTTTCAGTTCTAGTTATGAACCCTAACGTCTTAAAAGATTTGTTAACTATGTTCGTGACATGGTTATTAAATGTTAGTTTTGTATCAAACATAACTCCGAGATCATTGACCCACAAGGGACCGTTCCAATTTGGTGAATTCAATTGCTGAAAATGGTTGCTTGCACTGGATTCAGCATCAAAAGAAACAGAAAAAGAGGATGTTTAATGGCAGACCGTATACAGGGTGGGAAATAAATGAGGACAGGGTGCGAAGATAGAACGTTGAAAATGTCTAGAAATACAATGTTAATTTTTGAAACAAGTAGAGGGATTGTCATCAAAAGTTGCATATGAGGAATGCATGTAGAGCACCACTGAATAGGCGTAATATGAACAGTGTTTTAACTGCCAAATATATCACTGATTTTGAGAAGAATCATCAGTGTTACAAGCAGCACGTTTTGCCATTAATATACCAGAACCCTGAATGCGACAGGTGTCTCTGTGCAACATCACAGGGTACCACATTCATCCAGTGGAACTACTACTCATTTCGTTACACGTTGCATTCTTCTTGATGTTCCAGGATTTGATTCTATCTTGTTCTATCCCTCGTGCATACAACTTGCTCATGGACCGTACTACAAGGCCTCTAGTTCCTCATTCACGTCGCCTTTACGAAAGTATTGAAACATTCCATAGTGTGGTACGCCTCCTGTTACAGAAGTCTCAAATAGTATTGGCCACTATTGATTTCAATAGACGGTGTGCGTCAAGAGCCATATTTCACATAACCCCTTTCTCATATATTCTTTCTGCCCTAAGTTCAACATGGCGGCTTTTCAATGTGCCCCATGATTCACATTACACCTATTCAGTGGAACTCTACATTAGGGTGTATCGAAAAAAAAACTTTTTTTTCGAAATCCGGTTACGGCTAGTGCTGATTTTTGGCCAAATGGCATCAATAAAACGTATAAAAAATCTCAACTCGATCAGACAACTCCTCCTGCTGCCGAGTAGAGCCCAAATATTAGAAAAATCAACAAAAGGTTCACTTTTCAACTGATTTTCCAAAAAATATTTTTTAAATATTTCCTATATTTTTCGATCTTTTAAATTATTGAAATAGCATTGGAAAGGAGAAATAAATACAAAAAACAAATTTATTACGGTTATTTCTGTACACCACAAGCATAAAAACCTAGTAAATTATTTGTAAAAATGCACTGATTTTCTGGCGTATCGTACAATTAAATTTTAATATAAAATTATTGAAGTCTCTTGAATAACGAAGAAAACACTTTAGTGCTAAATTCTAAGAGCAGTAATAGTATAAATAATTTGCTCCCAACGCCGTATGCATCTGCTTATCACACTAAATCACCTGCCGCCCACCTCTCCCTGAACGCCTCTTTTCTTGTACTTGCCCAGCTGAAAGGATCGGATCAGTCGCGTCGCCAGTAGTCAACCACCTGTGTCGAACGTGTGACTGTCGCTGCTTGAGTTATTTATTAGTGCTGTAGGAAATTTTAACTAAATAATTTGTTTTCGTGTGAAGTGCAGTATGTAGAAGTAAGAACAGTGTTTCAGTTGTGTTAAGTACTTTTTATTAAGAAGAGAGTGACAGATACGCTGACGTTATTGCATCGACAAGTTTGTTACGGTCTGACGTTAGGAATAGCATTATTGGGACACCCAAGAAATTGGGTAGAACACAGCTACCAACCGTTGAAATGTATTGAGACAATACCTATGGGAGCGAGAAGAAAAAATGAGGATTTCGGGATCCCGGCAAGAGCCTTCAACAAAGGATTTATCTTCTATCGTCGCCAGGAAGATTGTAGAAAATTGAGATTATGCCTCAATCAGCGGCGAAGCAATTTTCAGTGTCAGAAGGATTGTTGCAATGATATTGAAGTACCATAATATTGTCCGTGACTTGCAAAACTCAGCAAAGTCCGGTTTCCAAACTTCTGCGAAACAAATTGCTGATTTTCAATAGCCTGCCAAAAATATTTCATTTGATATAGCCTTTTGTAAGTGTTCCGATACTCTTGCCTGCAACTGCGAAAAAGGAAGAAAAGTGCCAGTGCTAGAGGCGCCTTTTCTTCTAGATCAAAGAACCACAAGATTGAGGCGTAATCTCAATTTTCTACAATCTTCCTGGTGACGATAGAAGATAAATCCTTTGTTGAAGGCTCTTGCCGGGATCCCAAAATTCTCATTTTTTCTTCTCGCTCCCATAGGTATTATCTCAATACATTTCAACGGTTGGTAGCTGTGTTCTACCCAATTCCTTGGGTGTGCCAATAATGCTATTCCTAACGTCAGACCGTAACAAACTTGTCGATGCCATAATGTCAGCGTATATGTCACTCTCTTCCTATAAAAAAGTACTTAACACAACTGAAACACTGTTCTTACTTCTACATACTGCACTTCACACGAAAACAAATTATTTAGTTAAAATTTCCTACAGCACTAATAAATAAGTCAAGCAGCGACAATCATGTTCGACACAGCTGGTTGACTACTGGCGACTGATAAGACCGATCCTTTCAGCTGGGCAAGTACAAGAGAAGAGGCGTTCGGGGAGAGGTGGGCGGCAGGTGATCTAGTGTGATAAGCAGATGCATACGGCATTGGGAGCAAATTATTTATACTATTACTGCTCTTAGAATTTAGCACTAAAGTGTTTTCTTTGTTTTTCAAGAGACTTCAATAATTTTATATTAAAATTTAATTGTACGATACGCTAGAAAATCAGTGCATTTTTACAAATAATTAACTAGGTTTTTATGCTTATGGTGTACAGAAATAACCGTAATAAATTTGTTTTATGTATTTAATTCTCCTTTCCAATGCTATTTCAATAATTTAAAAGACCGAAAAATATAGGAAATATTTAAAAAATATTTTTTGGAAAATCAGTTGAAAAGTGAATCTTTTGTTGATTTTTCTAATATTTGGGCTCTACTCGGCAGCAGAAGGAGTTATCTGATCGAGTTGAGATTTTTTATACGTTTTATTGATGCCATTTGGCCAAAAATCCGCACTAGCCGTAACCGGATTTCGAAAAAAAAGTTTTTTTCGATACACCCTACTCTACATGCAATCACCATATCTAACATTTGACCTCAATCCCTCTACTCGTTTCAGAATTAACATGGCATTTCTAGATATTTTCTACGTTACACCTTTGCACTTTGCCCTCATTTATCTCTCACTCTGTATACGGTCTGCCACTAAACACCGTCTTTTTCTCTGTTTCTTTTGGTGCTAAATCCAGTGCTAGCAATCACTTTCAGCAATTAAATTCACCAAATCGGAATGGTCCCTTGTGAGTTTAATCTATTTAATAAGATTTTTGATTCATTGTTTAATTATACCTCATTTTTTTGTTTCTAGTAAACGGCAGGATGATACATATATTTATGTTTACAATGAGTTAAGAGAACACTAGTTGGGAATATTTTCTAAGTCATATTGTAAATTGAGACATTCACGGATGGTCCTTATTCTAGCGTATATTTTGAGGTCATCCACAAAGAGCAATTGGTCACTTAATGACATATAATCAGGGAGATCGTTAATGAATAAAAGATACAACAATAAACCTACTACATAGACTACCGTAGTCATAATACCATTTGGAAAAAATAGCGCCATCACATGATTATTACATAACATTGCGTAATGATTATCATGCAAGAACTTTCTTTATTTTGAAGTTATCGTAAACATCAGGACATTTTATTTCTATCCGTTAGTAGATCAAGTAAAAATTGAGGAAACCTACTGAAAACTCAGTAGGGTTGGGAACACTAGTTCTGAACTTAAAGAAGAAACGAAAGTTAGATTCTACTTTCAATACATTTGCAATGCACATTCTAGCAAAGACACGACGACAGATCCCCGTATCTCATTTCCTCGGATTCGTTTCCACCTGCAACTGCTTCTTTAGATAAAAAAGAACAGAAAGACAAATCACCTTGTTTACATTTTGAAAAACCTCATCTGCTCGGTATCAGTTTAGATGCCGGAAGAGTGAAGGCGGAAGTGACGTAACGGAAAAACCCCACACCTGTAGTTAAGAAAAAACAAGGAAAAATTGCAGGAAAGAGATTTCTATTCTAGCAATAAAGTTTTCCTCATGGCAAACTTCTTCATATGACGTTGATCGAGTTGTGAAACGTTTATGGATTAAATGTTATACATTATTTATTTATTTATTTATTTATTTATTGTAAAGTTTTAAACTTTCATTCTTCTTTCTGGGAGCCTAAATTATTTTCAAGAGAAGTGTGATGCTTAAGGGAAATGAATCAGATTAATACTGAGATACAAAAACTGTCAATGATTTCAAGGTGTGTTCTATTGCTAATATTGTTTAAATATCCGTTATTAGAAAAATATTTCGAAAATTTCTCTACCATTAACAGAATATTCGTTAGAAATTTTACGAATATTTGAAAATTTACTAAAATTTCAATAATACTCGTACAATACTTTCATTTAAATACCTAGTGTTTCCTACACATTTCTACTAAGCCTGTGAGATATTTTTATCTATTCAATAAACTCCTTATCTTTATCATCATCATAGACATTCTATTATTATTGGCAGGTCATTTACCGCAACTGAGAAGCAGTGGCGAATGTGCAAGGTAAAAACTGGTGCAGCCAGAACCTAGACTATGATAGGTATATCATGAGATTACAATTATTTTCATGGGTCCTGCAGAAGTTTGCAACTTAACTCTCTCCCGATGAATATTATGCCTAAGTTAGATGTTGACATTGTGGACCTCAAATATTGTTTTACACATTGCATAGCAGAAAACTGCTACTGAAACTATAATGTTTCAAAAATATTCCAGTAAAGAATAGAAGGCTATGATTACTATACATTTTCAAAAATATATAAATAATAGTTTCAATTATTTGTCACTTAAAAAAAACTGGTGGGACTGGGCCTCCGGGCCACATCCACCACTGTTGAGGAGTTTCCATGCACCACGACCTTGAGCTACCCTTTTCATCTTCAGGTACAATTTTACTGTATTAACATCGTCCATCAACTGTGTCATCTTTCTTTCCTGTTACTGTCCTCTATAGCACGTCCCTTATGATACAGTTTCTTCTCAGCCAATGCCCCAACGAGTTGCTCTTCCTTTTATCAATTATATCTAAAACACCTTTTCATTCGTTTTCCTTTAGATCCACTAATTCTCTTTATTCTTCTTCACAGCCATATTTCGAAAGCTTTCAGTCTCTTTCCATCTCTTTTGTGTAATTACTTTTTTTCTGACACATATAGTACAATACTACTCACGAAGCATTGTATCAATCTTTTTCTAAACTTTCAACTACCTACAGAATAAGCTTTTCTTCTTCCTAAAGCTTTTCTCACTATTCCTATCTTTGTTTTTGTTTCACGTTCACACATCATGTCACTACTAACAATACTACCCAAGTTTCGAAAATTACTCACCTGTTATATTTTATTCCTCTTTGTTTCTATATTTGACACTGAAGGCTTCGTTCCAATCATCATGGCTTCTGTTTTTTCTAAAATGTATTTTCATCTCTTATTTTTCACAGCTCTTTCTCCAACTGTTCTAACATCTCATTGATTTTGTTTTCAGATTCCGCAACAAGCAGCATATCATCTACAAATCGTATACATCTAATCATTCTTCCTCCCACCGAAATACTCCCTTTATTACGCAGGCTCTTCCTCAGTATCCCAACTTGACATATATTAAGGAATGTCGGTGAGAAACTGCACCCTGTCAAACTTCCTTTCTAATTGCACTCTCCTCTGTTTTATCTTCCCCTTTCTAAATCTTACTTGTTGATCATAAACAAGTTTCTTATGAGTTATCGATATTTCCCGTCAAACGTAAACTTTTTAATAACTACCACCAACAGTGCTCGGTTTATCTGGTCAAAAGCAATTAATTCAGGAGGAACTTGAAATATTGTCAACCTACTACCTATAACGAAGTTATCAGTTGAACTGTTACATCCATCTAAAACGTGAATTTAACTTTTCAACATATATATATATATATATATATATATATATATATATATATATATATATATATATATATATATATATATATATATATATATATCCAGTATTTTAACCATGTCTTAATCATAATTCCCTTATCTTTGGTGCGTAAGATGCATGGTTCGATCCCGGCGAAGTAATTTTGCGGTGAACAACATCGTGTCTGTGAGTTTTCTTGGGTACTTCCATTTATTCCCACTTTCTCATTGCACCAAATATCCCATCATCATTCAGTTGCCTTAATCATCGCCTCTCTTAGACTAAAGAGATAATTGTGGAAAGTTAACCAGAAAGGTTTGAAATCATATCAATTTGTAACTGGTGATTGAACTACCATCTCTTTTCTGCTTGAGAACGTGCTGATTTAATACAGTTGTAGGGGCTTCGGTGTGTCAGCAATAGTGTACTCACCTCTATTTTGTGGGGATTCTGGTTCGATTTCAGCATACATACTGTATTTGTGGTGCACAAACACAATGTGCTTGAGTTTTCTCGGATTTCTCTGCTTCCTTTTCCTTTCTTCATTCTACGATGTCAGTCATTATAATTATCACACTCTCCCTTAGCACTTATGCGTAAACGTGGGACGTTAAACTAATAACTAATAATAATTATAGGGCTCTAACTACTGTGCTGGACTTGACGTTAAATAGCACTACCCAATCTAACTATTCCTCTGTCTAATTAGTGAAGATTCAACGTTTAGTTTCTAACTGTTTGTTGAAGTATCTATATGTAAGTAACTTGGCAATGCCTTATAGCAAGCAGGTGGTTCCTTTGAGCGGTAACTGTCTCCAGTTAAATCTAACAAACTGCATTTAAGACATTTATTCGTATCACACTACATGTTTTCGCCTAGGGTAAATTGTATTCGATACTTAGGGGAAGCTAATGTTCCTCGGATTCCACGTTAAGCTATAGGCTACACATAGTCTCGTTACAAATCAAGATACTAAACTCTAAATTAAGCAAGTTAATCAAGTTAATACGTTAACGACATGTAGCATACAGCTTTGTTATTTGAACGACAACTGCGTCATGCTAAATTTCGGGATCTCCAATTAAGAAGAAGAATTATATTGCTATGTAACTCCCTTAGTAGCAATGAGTTTTTAACTTGGAACTTTTTGCTGGTTTCATTTTCCAACATCCTACTTTATACCAGTTATTTTTCTTATGGCATTCCTTTATAATATCATCTAGCACTAAGTTAAACAAATTAGGACTAACGTAACTCCTGTTGTAGTAGAACATTCTTCCGAAGTTTCATTACACGTCCTCACGTTTTTTTCTTTTTGTTTGTTTGTTTGTTTGCCTATTATAGCTCTGAATTACATTTGATAGCTTGTTTTACTTTCCTAATTCTGGACTCCCACAACCCTCATATTCATTTTCTTCTAATGGCGTCAAATAATCTTTAGGCCTATGAAACAAATGGGTTTCTTTATTTTTATTTGGTACATTTTTTAGAACATTAGCCTGCAAAATTTAAACTTTTTGTTTACCAAATGTACGAAAATTGATCACTCACTCTAACTAAATCGACCTTCCTGAACACGGAAATGAAAAGGTATTGACATATAATTGATATATAACTTTAATTATGTCACTCAAATACATATTTAACTAAGGATTCTGCATACAAAATCGATTTGTATAGTATTAACTGTCAGAACAATAATTTTAGAAGTGATCAAAAACATGTATCAAAAGATTGCAATCTTGGCCAATAATTAGTTTATGGATTAGGGGAAACAAAACTTTTCAACGGATCCTAATTCAAGTTTTCGTATTATCTATGGAATAAGAAAATCATACTGAGCGTTTGGCTACACTATATGTTGTTCTCCAGATATAAGGCCTACATTTTTTATGATTGAATGAAATATATTTTAACTGTGGATCAGGGACCACAAAATTTTTGAACAGGCTCTAAATTGAATTTTCATATTTTCTAGGGAATAAGCACATCATACTGAGTTGAGTGATAGTTTGAGTTTGGCTACAGTATATGTAATTCTCCAGATATAAGGCGTACAAAAAATTTTTTGATTGAACGAAATATATTGGATCTTGGATCAAGGGACACAAAATTTTTGAACGGGGCCCTAAATCGAGTTTTCATATTTTCTACGCGATAAGCACATCATACTGAGTTAAGTGGTAGTTTGGGTTTGGCAACACTATATATAGTTCTCCAGATATAACGCGTAGAAGAAAATTTTTTATTCACATATGTTGGATCTCTTGATCCATTAAAAAAATGCATATGTGTTACGGGATAGTATCTTTTTTTTTTCCTTGTAGCAATGGAAGTTATATTATGAGAAAACCAATTCACTTCATCATTTAATTCATCTTTTTTTTTAAAAAAAAAGCTGAGAATCATAGTAAACTAACAAAATATACTACAATTTCAAATGTAGAGTAAGCAATATATAGCACAAATAGTGTAACAAGCAGGAAAAATAGGAAAACTGTTTTAGTTGTTGTCTCATCCCTAACAGCACAATTACATAGCAAGCATATATCTATCATGTTCCCTCAGGTATATGAGAATGTGCCCCGTATGTGCTTTATGTACTTATGAGAGAGAAATCACATTTATGGCAAGTTTTAGTCATAGTCTAGGTCCGCCCCTAGGTACATGTCTGATATGTACCTGGGGAACGTACCTAGTATGTTCTAGGTATGTTCTTGGCAGAAGCGAATATCGTCCGTGGCACTTTAGGTACATTCCAGTCGCGTACAGAGCATGTGTTTGGGCTGTTTAGAATATGCTATGCAAGTGTCTAGCACATACCTTATGTACAGAGAAACAGAAACAGAGAAAGATGAAAAAGAGAAATAATGGCGTCTTAGGCAAGAACTCTATTTCCATATTTACCCACCACTTTCTTAAAGGTTTATTATTTTTATTTTACAATAACACGCATATACGTATTATCGCTTGCCACTTGAAACAGGAACAGGAAGTGTAACAGAAAGCAAACAGCTGGCTGTCATTCGTGCGTTGCTGCAGATTTCAATTATATCATAAGTATCTGAAAAAGTATGCACCCAAAGGACATGCCTAGAGCATAAAAGATATATGTCCGAAGTGACAACATAAAAGCAAATGACTGTTACTGTGCAAACTGAGCAGGTAAATAAATGCTACATTTGTGGTATGTAGTCGCAAATATCAATTAGGTGTAACAAATACGTAGAACTTTAGGTAGCTGAAGTACATACTTAGCACATGAATACCATATGTGACAAGTGTCGGTTACCTAAAAGTAGCTGGGACATATAAATGGCTTGTTTAGCACATCTTGTGCTGTTAGGGATTTTATGCAAATTGATACTCTCACTTCAGTTTCGCAAATGCTAGCACTTACTGTCCTTTCAAATCAAATGAAATTCTTTTAGCAGCACTTTTCTGCCGAACGTACCTGAATATCTGATTTCTTCTGGAGCAATAATATCGTATCCAGATGATCTTCAACTTTCATTTCCCCGTGGTTCGGATTCAACGTTAGTCAGTATGTCACATCTCATATGGCCTTGCTGCTGAAAGGGTAGTTCATACCATAACTGAGGCATTGGATGGCAAAGTGGCATAAGTCAGTTTTGAGACATTGTGAGACGCTGAAGCTTTTTATTAGAATCGATATAGAAAAAGTGGAAAAAATCGGTTCTTTGTGGTGCCGTCTTTTGGCCTATGACTTGGTCTTTTAACTCTAACTCAGAGATACACAACTTTTCTATCCAACAGGTTATGGTTTCAAGTTCACGGAAATTACTTAATCTGATTTTTTAAAAATGACTTTCGCCACTTTGCCTCCAACGCTTTAAATTTCACTTCCTTTATAGCTCCTTCTAGTTATATTTCTTCAGTAATATTGTTTTCGTTCTTCTGATTTTCTTCTGTTCTTTGCATCTCATCCTCTTTTGCTACGCTTTCCTTTCTCTTTCTATTTTCAATTCTATTACTTTCTTCACATGTTTGACCATCCTTTTTTCAATGTTTCGTCGATTTTTCCCCATCTTTCTATTCTTACTTAGCCAACATTTTTCCTTCTTTGTTATATATTATTCCAATTATTTACTCAGCTTGTTCATTTGTCATCGTTGCTGATGTACCATAGAATAACTTCATGTTTTCTTGATAGTTATCTAGTAACCTAATTTCAATGTTTTCATTATATATATTTCATATTCTCCATTTCAGTTGATAGGAAGATTTTCTATTTCATTATCTTTAGCTTTGCTTTGGACTTCTAATTTCCACAATGCCGTACTTTATTTTCGATCTCTTTTTTTTATTATCAACATATTTGCTTTTCCGCCATTATGAAAGTTATTTTAAACTGTTCCGTCAGATATACATCCTATACATTTCATCTTCCTGTAGAGACATTTTGTACGTCTGTGTATTTATTTACTTATTTTTGTATATATATATATATATAGGGTGTTTCAAAACAACACCGACAACGTTTGGGAGGTGATTCCTGACACCAAAATAAGACGAAAAGTATAGACCAACCTTGGTGCACAAACGCTTCCTTTCGGAGTTATAGGCTGCCGAAAATATGAAAAAATGAACTTTAAAGGTCCATAGCTACAAAACTATGAGACCCACCGTAGCCGGGTCAATACTTCACTTAGGAACTAATATCTGTTCTATCCAAAAGTACTCACTAACAACCTCTATAAAATTATTGTGGGAGTACTGCAGGATTCTGAAGCATGTATTTTTCGATAGAGCACATATTAGTTCCTTAGTAAAGTCTTGACCCGACTACGGTAGACCCCATAGTTTTGAAGCTATGGACCTTTAAAGTTCTTTTTTTACGTTTTCGGCAGCCTATAACTCCCAAAGGAAGCATTTGTGCACCCAGGTTGGTCTATACGTTTTGCCTTCTCTTGGTGTTAGTATTCACCTCCCAAACATTGTCAGTGTTCTTTTGAAACACCCTGTAAATATTCTAGGATCCTCTTCCAAAAACACTGGTGTAAAAGACGAAATTCTTTCTGTTATAAAAAGTTAATGTGCTGACTTTTATAGGAAAATTTTCTTTGATTTATTTTTTTAATAGAGACTATTCTTTTCAATGACGTAAGATTTTCTTGTAATACTTGGGTAAATATTTTACACACAAAACACTTACACTAAACAAATAAGCATACTTGCAACATATCTAAAGGTGATAGTTAATAATTTTCTTGAGTATTGTGCAAAGAAACCTCCCTGTCAAAGTCCAGCAGTAATCTGTCAACGTACTTGAAGAATATCGTAACCAAAATTTTCATATTTTCTTAGCAACTGCTTTACTAGTTGCATGAAATTGTTATTTTTTGGTGTCAAATTTCAACGAGCCATAAAAACAGAAAAAACGTAAGACGATAACCATTTGTTCCTTAATTTAAAAGCCCTGAACAGGTAACCCAACAAATGCGAGGGATCCAACGCTTGTCCTAACCCTACCTTGCAACCAAAATAAAAATGATAACACTTTCGCATTAAGAGAGAAATTTTATATCTATGAAATTTAAAATTCAACTCACTATACACATAGCAAGAGCTATCCGGATTGTTTAAGATTTCTGTGACTTATTTCAAACACGAACCGAAGCTACTAATTAAGAAAATTGTCTGACAATCACTCCAGGAGGCTATAAGGAAATAAGGCAGTTGAGCATTGTAGTTATCTCCAAGGAAATGTTCAAGACGCGGCAAGTCCTGACATGACTATGCTTGCCTCCTCCACTAATCAAACATGAACTCAACAAAGGTCTCTATGCTACAGTGACTCGAAAAAGTATTCGTACAGTTACTATTTTTAAAGAATGAACGCCTGTTTACTACTCACACAGTAAATTAAGTTCAGATGATATATGTCAAATATATGAACCCCACGCGTTTACGTCCACCCTATCTTGAACCATTACTTCACTTGTTGTGCCGTCTATTCAGTGTAGTTTGCTGGTTTCACGTCTTACTCACATCGAAAAAGTATTCGTACACCGTAGTTTTGTTCCTAGAAAAAAATACTTGGCAAGCACTTTTACTGGGATTACTCTTGCATTGGTACTTGCGAAGGATGCTGACAGAATTATCTACCTACTTCTCAGCCTCTATTCACCACAGACATTTGCAAAAAGGTAATATGGGACACAAATGAAATTAAACAACAAAAAATGAAAGAAAAATTGTTATCAGGGTTCACAATTTGACTAAATTAGTGTATGAAATATCTTAAATCGTGGAACGACTTCCCTCAATGGGGAAGTTGATATTACATAGATTCTTCATTGAGAAGTCAATTCAAAACAAACGTAAGAATGGTCGCCCAGAAGAACTATCAAATAGATACAAGAGCTTAATAGTGCATACTATCAAAATTAACCCAAATATAAGTGCCTCTCAGATTGCAAATGAGCGTGCAGAGTCGACGAGTAAAGGTATCATTGGTTACAATGAGGAATGCGTTGAAAATAGCACACTATAATTGCCGTATTTCAAGAAACAAATCTTGGAGTATTAAGAATAATCGCAAGGAACGCCTAGAATTTGCTCTAAAGGGCGTAAATAAACCCTTTGATATTTGAAACAAAGTTATTTTCAACAACGAGAGTTAAGTACAACTAGTTAGGATCAAATGGGAGAAAAGCTATGCGAAGAATGAAGAGAACAGAGATCCATCTCAAAAATCGTACTACCATACTGAAACATGCTGGAGAATCTATGCTTGTTTCTCGGTCAATGAGTGTTGTTGGTGTCGGAAATTTGTGTTTTGTAGAAGGAAGGATGAACCAAAGGACCTATATCAATATTTTAAATAACAATCTTCGGCAAAAAACTACAAAAATTGATTCCAATAGACTTCATAGTTTTGTACGATAAGGTTCCAAAACATACCACACATAATACTAGAATGTGGGCACTAATAATGTACCCAAACAAGTTCACACACACACACGTAGTGACCAGACATCAATCCTATAAAGCATTTATGGGAAATTTTGACCAAAAATAAGATACAGGGTCATTTCTAACAAAACAGTTCTCAAAAATGATTTATTGTAAGAATGTGACGATATTTCACGCAAAATTACAGCAAACCTGGTAGTTTCCATTTACAGGAGACTTCAGGCAATTAGAGCTGCTAAAAGAAACCATACAAAGTATTAGCTAATTGAAAAGTGATGTTATTATTACTATTATTTTCTTGAATATGTCAGCTGTACGAATGCTTTCTCCACGTATAATTTTAGAGTTACTTTATTTTTTAATTTTTTGTTACAGACAGAAAATGGCTTTTATTTGAAAGTCACTTGCTTAATATATTCATAGATGTACACACTAACACATGTAATTTTATCACCCACTTTACATCCTTGATATGAATAGTGCAATTGAAATTATACTAAGCCTGGAACTGTACGAATACTTTTTCGAGTCGCTGTACCAGTAAATGGAAATAACCAATAAGTGTTTGAAGTCAATAATTAATTGTTAAAATTAGTGTTGTAAAGGCCTGGAAAAAACGGAAATTTTGGGTAAAAAAAGTTTTTTTTTACCGTGTTGTTCCCGAGCTTGAAAAAAAACGAAAAAATTGGAAAAAATTGAAAATTTCGAATAGTTTACTACACTATGCTTTTAAAATGAAAACTATTCTATATTTACTAGTTTACAGTTAAGATCATTGAGTAGTTACGTTTCTTGTATTAGAATAGGGAAACTTTGTGGCAAGAAATATATTTGGACTACTTCTTTAAAGTTACCACCGCGATAGAATGGAGTTATGGCTATAAAAGATACTAACATATATCCCTGTTTAGCTTAATTAATATAGACGCATTTAAATTATCTTAAGTAATCTTATAAAGTTAACGTTTTATGGCAGGGAAGTGTTAAAAAACAGGGGCAGAATCATTTTAGTTACTACTTGTATGTTAAAACCATATATATATATATATATATATATATATATATATATATATATATATATATATATATATATAATGGAAATTAGTACTTTCCTTGTGCTGTGTAAAATTTCTAGAAATTTTGAACCAATTAGAAAAAAAATCTTTTGTATACCCTGAAAATATAATTTAAAAACTATTTCTTCGCCTGATGCTAATCTTATTTGCTGTAACGTGTCTGCAGCATGTATAAACGTATTTCGCTAGCAGGAAAAATACTTAAAGCAACAGCTTTTAATTTTACTTTTTAGTTTTCTGATTTCTGATAAAAAATACCTCTTTATTATTTGTATATTTGTCGAACAACTACAAATGAGAGATGATCTTATTTACATATACACACATACACCGCACAAGTGCGTAAATTTGAGCAGCGAGAAATATATTAAATAACTCAGCATGTGAAAGTTCCGTTCGTTATTATTAAATAGTAGCAAAATGCCCGTTATTCGCAAGGGGAGAATACGTTTCATTTTGGGTATAAAGGGCCCCAAAACTGTCACCAATCAACTTAGACACACCAAAAACTATGAATTCGACACAAGTATCACATTTTCAAATACTTTTTCATGCCACCCTTCCCCTTTAGGAGTGCTAACGGGGACTGAATTTGGATTTAAACGGCATCGGAAGTGTCATTGTTCATCTCAGCCACTCCGAAAACTATGGGTTCGATACTAATATCGGCCATTTTCGGTCATTTTTAAATATCTCTCCCTAACTAAGTTGCGGGCCTGAATTTGGGGTTTAAACGGCATCGGAAGTGTTACTCTTTATCACAGCAACCCCGGAAACTATGGATTCGATAATAATACCAATAGTTTTCGATCATTTTTTATTTATCACCTCCTTCCTCCTCCCTAAAGTTTCGGCGTTGAATTTTTATTTAAACTGCATCGGATATGTCACTGTTCATCTCAGCGGCTCTGAAAACTATGGGTTCACACTAATATCGATCAGTTTGCATCATTTTTATTTTATCTCCCCCTCCTCCAATTTGCGGGGATAAATTTGGATTTAAACGGCGTCGAAAGTGTCACTGTTTACCTCACCGACCCCGAAAACTATGAATTCGACACTGATATAGGCTATTTTCAATCATTTATATATATATATATATATATATATATATATATATATATATATATATATATATATATATATATATATATATATATATATATATATATATATCCCCTTCCCCCTCCCCTAAGTTGTGGGTCTGAATTTTTATTTAAACAGCATCGGAAGAGTTACTGTTCATCTCAGCAACCCCGAAAACTAGGGATTTGACACTAATATCGGTCATTTTCGATCATTTTAAATACATATCTCTCTCCCCTTCCCCCAACTTGCAGTGCTGAATTTGAATCTACGCTTCATCGGAAATGTCACTGTTCATCTCAGCAACCCCGAAAACAATGGGTTCGACATTAAGATCAGTAATTTTCAATATATATATCCGCTTCCTTCCTCCAAGTTGAACCTTCAGAGTGAAATGGTAAAATCCATCTCAGGCCCGAACCTTATCTATGTTGAAAATTTTTGTCGAGATCAGTCTGGTGGTTCAAGAGTTGTTAAGTTTCAAATATTATCACCTTCATTTTGATATATATATATATATATATATATATATATATATATATATAGAGAGAGAGAGAGAGAGAGAGAGAGAGAGAGAGAGAGAAAATTGAAATATTGAAATTTCTAAACTTACATTTTTTCACGCGTTCCGAAAAAAATGATTCTATTACTAGTAAAACTAACCTAATATAAAGATTATTGTTATTTTCCCAATTTTTTCCAATTTTTCCGGAAAGAAACCGGAAAAAAACTTTTTTTTACCAGAAGGTTCAAAATTTCCGGAAATTTTATAACCTTAGTTAAAATACAATCTTTATATGAAATTAATAAAAACATCGTCATATTTATGAAACTAAAAGCTACATGATAGCATAATTTTGGAAATAAAATAGAAGTCAGAACTATTATGTCTGGAACAAAATATGTATGCAGTAGTACAATATCATAATCTTTAATTTCTTTGTAGTTTTTTTCCTCCACAATTTGGTCTTCTTTTTTTCTTCTCTAGTTAATGTTAAGTTCTTCAATAAAATATTATGGTCGTTCCGTATTTCTGGTGCTCCCATGACTTTAATTCCTTTCCAGGTTCATCTAAGTATTAACATATATAATCAATAATGGAGTTCCCTTTCTTTGGTGGTTCTTTGGTGGTGATATAGATCTATGTTCTCATGCTTAACATAATTTTTTTTGTTTGTATTTTTAGGATGTTTCCAACCCAAAACTCAATCATTCTTAATATATTATCGTTCGGTATAGTTTCACCATATTATCCTAGTATTACATTGTAACTCTAACAGTTTCTCCCAAATCTTCCAATTTATATCATCCCAAATACTATACCTCCAAAAATCTATTTATTGTAGATGTGGGAAGTCATTCTGCAGCGGTTTGCATCTTTCGTTTGTGGTAGTTAGCATAACAGTCACAAGTACTTGCCTCATTATTTACATTGCGATCCAAAAAGTTTGCAAGAACCGCTACGGAATAAGGCCCAATGATCAACTATTGGGTTTCCCTAAGAAATTTCGTGAATTGTGTGGTTATATCTGTTTATAATGTGAGCAAACTATTTCACTTGGTTTTGGTTTGAGGACTTATCTAGGAACAATTGAACGTTTAGACGTTAAGTGGCCTGTGTCCAAAAAGCGAGAAAATGGACTAATGTCATCATTGACTTCTGTCAACTGAAGTCAAATTTGCATCCAAATCGTATCGAGAAATAAAGGAAATAGTTTGTGTATACCTATTTAAATATTTACTAAAAGCCGTATTCTTCCCGTGCCAATATTAATACTATATTTTTTTTTTATTTTTCATTTTTTTCTTTCGACTTTGAAGGGATTATTTGAGTTGTAACTGGAAAACCTCTTTTCATCAGTACGTCTCTGTGAAAATCATGGCGACCATCTTGACCACGCCTATGGTGACTGACCATAAGATATGCCTTGTTATGCCACAACCAGATGGCTCCACATACCAGTACAGTTAAACCTTGAAGCAGTAACAGGGTGACATATGCGGAGCAAGGTGGAACTTTACACCATACTTCACGAATTCTACTGAAATCAATTAGTTACGCCTTTTAGCAATAAATGGTCACCTCATCGACGATTCTTTGAAGAGGACATTGAATGCCAACAATTTGACCCTGTTAGAAGTGATGAGCATATGGATCAAAATATATTTAAGAAATTTTATTAGCACACACTAGCGCCAGGCTAATAATCTGAGATTATTAAAATATGTTCAACACGAACAAATAAGAAACTGTACAAACATCTACTTTCTTTTCATCTGATTAAAGATCCACACATTTAGCAAGTTCCTCTAAATCGGGAACACCTGATAATAACAGCAAACACCAGAAGTACTCGAAAGTCAATACAAATACGCTGATAATTCACTGTATCCAGCCCGTAATTTGACAGTTAAACCAGAACCGTCCCTAGTCAATTTACTGTCCTGTCCATTGGCATCATTTCTCGCCCCTTTTCTCCAAAAGAACAAATCTAAAAAAAAAAAAAAAAAAAAAAAAACATGATTTTAAGTAAGTAACGCCATCATGTACAACGAACGGGAGAGAAAATGCACTCGCACTCAGTAAGGCCTAACACTGCAAACACAATCTCGTTGTGTCAGTTTTTTTCCTTTAAATAATAATCGATTATATTATTGAAAGATAAAACAAACACACCTGCAGAGGAAAGATGATAATCCTTTATATACAATATATCAGTTTGCAATTCCAGTGCAACTAGCTCGTTTGTCTTTATTTATTGAGTTTCGTTGTACATTTAGTAAAAAATAAATAAAAACTTGTCCCCACCTTCAATGATAAGGAATGTGTTCGTTACAAAGACAAAATTAGCTTTCATATCAAAACCCTGATAACTAACTAAATGGAACAGGCGCTCGCTTCTGTTCGAGAATTGAGTTCTTGCATTCAATAACAATCAAGCAATTCATGCGGGGATTTGTCTGACCATTTTCTTTAGCACTGTCCATGTGACCTTAAACTAATGAGACATAAACACGATTTATGAACGTAGTATTCAAATAGAAGGTCAGCTTAGTAAATTTAACTACCATCATCATAAACTCTGTTTCCAACAAGAAAAGACTGTTTTAAAAATATATAGTTATGACAGATTCTATCGCAGCTCGA
Organism: Thermobia domestica; assembly: GCF_964235325.1. Taxonomy (NCBI): domain Eukaryota; kingdom Metazoa; phylum Arthropoda; class Insecta; order Zygentoma; family Lepismatidae; genus Thermobia; species Thermobia domestica. The sequence continues at coordinate 141,717,384 of NC_137470.1, forward strand.
AAATTGCCACCCTGTGCAAATACACGTACTGCACATATGGTAGAGCTGTCTCTAAGTAAAACATACGGCTGAAATATTTTTGAGAAGCTAACTCTAGATCGCTTGCACTTACGTATTTAAGCACTTAAATGCTTTTACTATGAAATACTATTTTCCTTAATAAGCTACGTAGAAACAAGGAGATTTGAAAAGCGTTCAATAATTAGAACAGATTAAAGTAGTTTTAACAGTTTTTGAATATTGAAAATTTATTAACAAAAGAATAACATTCTTTTCGTTATTCGTATTAAGTTAACATGCCTGCAGAATACAAAACTCATCTTAAATTTCATGAAAATAAAAGAAAAACAACCAAAATGAAAAACTCTGAAGCAAACAAATTAACACATTAAAGTAAATGCCGCTTACAACAATGTATATTAATTTCTACAAATAAGAAATGGCTTGAACTCATCTCTCCGTTAGTAATGTAGGAAATCGTTATAAAATTAGTAGGAACAGAGTACTCCAAGACAGCAGAGCACTATATTTAATTAAACTGGGAGCTGCATATGTAACACATTTTTTTTTAATTACTCAAATTTATTACACTCGTTAAATGTATAAAATAAAGTACAGTAGTTTCTAACAAGGGACCATCTTATATTGATCGTAGAATCGCCCAATCAAACTATGCGCAATCGATAGAGGAGTGAAGAAAACTGAGAAATCCAAAGTTTTACGGGCGACACCGAGAAACACAGGAGTTACAGAGGAAAGAAGGATCTAGAATAATGTGAAGATAGCAATGCAAAAGATACACTGACACAGAAAGAACTTCAAAATGATTAAAGTAATCAAAATGACATTTACAGAACAAATAGTAAGCAAACACTGTACCCCAAGACATGCTCAATAACTACATATGTGATGCAGTATTGCCAACTGGGCACAAAATGAAGCTCTTTTGATTGCTTATCCTTTACAAGTGTACAGAATACGTGTGTGAAGCGTAACAATGGATCCCAAATGATATCATTCTCGATTTGCCGATGAAAAAAATTTCTCGATTGTTGATTTATCGACAAACATAGCACAACTATTGGGAATTATTGCTTAACCTATTTTGCTTCGCAATCTTCATGTATTCTTTTGCGACCACTCTAGGAGTCTCGAATCCCGAGCTGAGACACAGAGCTTTAGAACATATTGCTGTTTACCCCACTGTAATTTGCAAATATAAATTGCAAATATTCATAAGTTTAGTTTGCTGCAGCAAGAAAAATCTACTATTCTGTGAGCGGTATATTGTACAAATATACGGCATTCATGTGTTTACTTCGGAAATCTGTAGAACTGTAAGTTATCCATATCGTAGATACGTACTACCCGTTTCTCGCTTAGATGTTACATCATGCCGTAGCAGGATGTCTTATCTAATAGTTTTCTGTATGTTACACACGTATACGCATGTTGCATGCATCACCTACGATTTATATATATATATATATATATATATATATATATATATATGTGTGTGTGTGTGTGTGTGTGTGTGTGCGTATGTGAGATTCAACCTGCCTATATACAGTTCTTTCATTCATACGGAAAGTACGTATAAATGAAACATTTATACGGAAAGTGTTATAAAACATAAGCTTTCATTTACAGGTTTTCTGCAGGATATTAAATATAGTCCAAAAACTACAGGAATTACGCATGTATCCTACGTTTTTACGCACACCACAAACGACTTTTTCTCTGTTTGGTGCATGACCAAAAATTATATTTTTTGTCAGAAATACTAAATTATTAAAACTATAATAAAATATCTGCAGACATATGTAGATTTTGCTGTGTTGTGCTTAGACAACAAGAAAAGCAAGAAATAAACAAGAATTTTAGGTAAACAAAAAAAATATCAAAAGATTGCTATATTGGCCAATATTTAGTTTTTGGCTCAGGGGGCACAACATTTTTGAACGGCCCCTAAATCGAGTTTTCGTATTTTCTACGAAATAAGCACGTCATATCATACTGAGTTAATTGATAGTTTGGATTTGGCTACGCTATATGTAGTTCTCCAGATATAAGGCCTAGAAGAAAAGTTTTGATTGACACATATTGGATCTTTTGATGCAAAAAGAAACAAAATTTTAAAGTCGAACGGTTATGTTTTTCGGGATAAAGAAGACATGTTCATTAGTGAAAGTGAAATAATTAGTGACATAAATATGTAGGAGGAAAAGGAGAAAATTGTGAAAATCTATGTTGACACAAACTTGTATTGTCTTGGATCAAATCAGGAACTTATCGCTCGAAAGCTCTGCGTTTTATCACTGCGTCACTGTGACCTCCTAAATGTAATGAAAAGAAAAGAAAATTATCATTAAATTTCAAATAATGGTCAATATCAAACACAATCTATTTTTCTTCACAATGACCGTAATACTGTTAATATTGACTCAGATAGACTACAGAAAATATTGAAATGTTATCCTGTATAAAGTTATTAACATGCAACACATCGAAGTGACTTTTTGTAGTTATTAATTTAATAACACGTACTCTCTGCAATCAGTTTTTATATAACGACTTGTCATAACTCGGATATCCAATGAGAATATGAATTAGATGACCTGGTTTTTGTTTACTCCAAATTGATGTTATGATTTTTCTTAACTATTTTATAAATACATGATTTCACTGCAGATACTGCAAAGCTAAATTTAATTGCAAGTATTTGTTCGAGAAAATGTCTTTCACACATCAGTCAGAATTCACATTCATCTTAGTCCATCATTTGATATCTCTCTAAAAATCAATGCCAATTATAGTATTTGTCAGATATAGTTAACCTTTTTAGATTTGAGAACTACTTTTAGTTTCAGAAATCCCTGGGATTAAGGTAAGTAGTCTATATCAATATAGTGGTATCATGTTTTTTTTTTTTTTTTTTTTCTGAAACCTCTCCCAAGTCACCTCGACTGTTTGTGTCACACGCTACTTTACAAGTTACCTCAGTCAGCGGTTATACTCGCCGCAAGTACAGTCTTACGTTCCCGAACTTTTAAGTTAGTCAATGTTGTCAGCCAAAAGTTCTATACACCGTTCCATATGCTTTGCAAGTAAACTAGATTTTACATTCTTTGGATGGTAACTGCCATTAAAACCATACCATATGCTTTGCAAGTAAGCTAGATTTTACATTCTTTGGATGGTAACTGCCATTAAAACCATTCTATAGACCATTCCATATGCTTTGCAAGTAAGCTAGATTTTACATTTTTGGATGGTAACTGCCATTAAAAACATTCTATAGACCATACCATATGCTTTGCAAGTAAGCTAGATTTTACATTCTTTGGATGGTAACTGCCATTAAAACCATTCTATAGACCATACCATATGCTTTGCAAGTAAGCTAGATTTTACATTCTTTGGATGGTAACTGCCATTATAACCATTCTATAGACCATTCCATATGCTTTGCAAGTAAGCTAGATTTTACATTCTTTGGATGGTAACTGTCATTAATCCGCTAGAAATCACTTGTAGAGAGTCATTTGTTCCCTGGACAGCTATAGGGATCTATAAAGCAATCAGAATTATCACCGCGAACTACCTTACACTATTTGGAGGCCAACAAGTAGACCTCAGTTGACATGTTGGTGATTACTTATCCCATCGGAATCAAACTTAGTATGCTGGTAAGCTTTGACCTGATATATACGTTTGTGAAATACGAGGTGTATTCGAGAAAGATTGAACTTTTGATACAGCGCGTCAACCGGCGCAGAAAACGCGCTACGGTTACTGAGTGCACCTACCGGCAGGTTCGGTCAACAGTCATTTGCCACGTTTCGCTATGACCATTAATCGCCGAGCTATAGCAGCTCAGTGAGCACGTGCGAAAACTGCTCGTCGGATTAGATACAAAGTAAAAACGAAAGAGCTTGAAGAGCAATGTGTGTGTGTGTGTGAAATTTTGCTACAAACTTGACAAAACTTTCACAGAGATATGTCAATTGCTTTTCAATTCATTCAGGTTTCCTCGTCCAACAAAAGCACGCAAGGATCTGTCAAAGATTAAGGAGTTTTTTTTTTTTGGTTGGAAAGGTGTCTTCCATCACGAATTTGTACCACGTAATCAGATGGTAAACAAGCAGTTATACTAAGATATTTTAGCGTGTTTTCCTGATGATGTGCTCAGTAATAGACCTCAATTGTGGAAAAAACAAACATACGTGATGTAACATTCAAATGCCCTGGCTGACGCGACTCTCCTCATCCGCAGTTATCTAGCAAAATATCAGACTCCCGTTGTGGCCTATCCACTTTATCGTCCGCATATAGCTCCAGCAGACATATTCCTATTTTCCAAACTTAAAACCATTTTGAGAGGGTGTCGTTTCCAAACCATACAGGAGATTCAGGTCAATGCAACAATAGTACTTGCACGCAATTACAGAAAGTGTTTTCCAGGTAGTTTTCCAAAATTAGAAGAAACGGTGGGAACGGTGTATTGCCAGTAGAGGGAACTACTTTGAGGGGAACAGTGTTTTAAATGTTGTAATATGAGCAATACAGATTTTATAGCAAACTTTCTGTCTTTCCAAACATACCTCGTATTATGGCGTGCAGGCATTTGATTTCTATGCTATGTCCTAACACGAAATTCAAAAGGAGTCAATATTTTTACCACTATTCTTAAATTTATTAAAACATTGAATAATGAGTGACTAAAATTGCTTTATCATGTCAAAGTAGTTAGTGCGAGTGGTCTAGAGTTTGAATTCCGGTGAGGATACTTGTTCGGAAAGCATCCCCGAGACTTGGTTCGAGTCCACTTTAACTATTATATTCTGTTTGAATATAACTTTTATGATGAAAAAAAAATAGCAATTAATAAATTAATCGATCAACTACTTAGACAGGAAGAAACTTTCAATAGGTTTACTGTTGAACTATAGTGAGTGGAAATGAAGTTAATGTAGCAAACGTAAAACTAATTTTCGTTATATTCCTTAATTATTGTAAAGTTATAATAATAATAATAATAATAATAATAATAATAATAATAATAATAATTTCTGCTAAAGAAAGTAATAAGAATTGCATGCGTGGGATATTTCCAGTAAGAAATTTTATGTATCCTTTATTATAGGCAACCCACATTTCCTGGCTTTTGTGTAGGTTGCATAGAAGTTAGGGGAAGTTATAAATTTCAGATGGGAGTCACCTTTACCCTGTAGATTTTAACGGATTAACTTCAGTAATGAATTAGACCGAGATAACGGCTCTAGCTATCTATTGCAAAAACATAACGCAAAAAAGTTCCTTTCGTTCTAGAGTTATCGTGACTAGTAACCGACGAACGTACTAATATTACAATCTTATATGGCTCACTATATGACCCTAATAGACTCTGTTCAAGACAGCAAAGAGGGATAAATGTATAGGATACGGGATATTAGAATTAACTCTATATATCCTTTGTTATATGCAACCAACAAATATTTACTTCAGTACAGGTTGCATAGAATTTAGGGGATGTTAAAGATTTTTAAATGGGAGTCTCCGCCACCCTGAATATTTTAAAGGATTGACTTCATTAATGAATTAGACCGAGATGACGACTTTAGCTTTTTTTTTTAAAAGCAAAATTCAAAAATTTGCTTTCGTTCAAGACTTATCATGTAGAGTAAGGGACAGAAAGTAACAGTACAATCTTATAACTTCCACCGAATGATCGTAACAAAATAATGAAATTAATTAGTTTCTTTTCTCATAGTTAAGTAATCATAAACCTTGAAACAAACGGGATCCAACAGTGAAATCAGAAGTAATGGTATGCTGCTTTCAACTCCAATGGAGAAACAGAAAAAAAAAACAGTAGGATCTACGAGTACTTATTCTTGGAACACTGAACCTAAATAAAAGGTTTATTGCTGCTTCCGTTCATTTCTGCTGAGAGGCACGGTGACTCAGTGGTAGAGCGCTTACTTCTTGTTCGTGGGGTTCCTCGTTCGACGTAAGTTTGTGGTGGACAGCATTGTGTTCGTGCGTTACCTGGGGGTTACTCCGATTTCCTCCTACATTTTCATTCCAGTAGTTCTTCCTTCATCATTCACTTGCCTTAACCATCCATCTGCTTTAGCTTAAAGGACATAATCGTTGAACATTAAACTGAAAGATGAACATTTAGAGAACAAATCTTAAAACCCACGATGTTAAGAATTCTTCCCAATCATGAGCAACGAAGGGAAGGGAAATTGCACTCGCACTCAGAAAACTTTAAACACTACAAATACGATCTTGTTGTGTCTATTTCTTTCTTTAAATAATAATGTCTTATACTACCGAAAGATAAAGCAAACACATTTGCAGAGCAAAGATGGTAATCTGTCTGTCTATCTATCTATCTATCTATCTCTCTATCTATCTATCTATCTATCTATCTATCTATCTATATATATATATATATATATATATATATATATATATATATATATATATATATATATATATATATATATTCAATATAAGATGGAACTTCGAGCTTCAATTTCAATATATAAATTTGCAATTCCCATGCAACTAGATCTTTTACCTTTACCTTTATTTCTTGATTGTCCTTCTATGTCTGTTAAAAAAAAATTAAAAAAAAACTTGTTTCCACCTTAAATGACAAGGAACTTATTAGTGAGAAATTCAAGACTAGTTTTCATATCCTGGGGGCTTGGTAGCTCAGTGGTAGAGCGTTCACCTTCGGTGCTTGCAGTCCCTCATTCGATCCCAGTCCGCGCCGTGTGGGCCTTGTGGTGCACAAACACCGTGCTCGTGGGTTTTCTTGGGTATCTCACGTTTCCTCCCACTTTCTTCATTCCACCACTTCATTCATTTTTCATCATCACCATCTCCTTTAGCCTAACCAGCATAACCGTGGGACGTAAAACTGAAATATTGCATTTGATTTCATTTTATTTCATAATTTTCGTATCAAAACTGTGATAGCTAACTAAATGGGACGGGTGTTCGCTACTGTTAGAGAATTGAGTTCTCGTATTTACAACAATCAAGCAATTCATGCTGGAATTTGTTTGACCATTTGTTTTAGCACTGTCCATCTGATCTTAAGCTAACGCTCTAACATGATTTATGAATGTAATATTCAAATAGAAGATCAGCCTAGTAAATTTAACTACCATAATCATGAAATATGTTTCCGCAAGAAATATTTATTTTAAATAATATAGTTATGACAAACTTCTTGACTTGGCTACTCCATCTTTCCTTTCATCCATGTATAGCTCTATGCCTTTGATCACTTCTCTTCTTCGCAAGGATATTCATCAGGATTCAGAAGCTGAGATAAATGATTGTATCTCCCAGTGGATATCGTGCGGCGGACTCGATCTACCTGATTTCGATAAGAGAAGTTTTCAAACTTCATGGGACGCTCCTCTTATAGACTCCAGATTATCTTCTATTCTTCAGTCCTCCACCAATCCTGAAGATAAGGCACGTCTTCTTGCCACTTCTTCCCCTGAAGCAGGTGCCTGGTTACAAGCTATGCCATCTTCTTCCCTAGGGCTGCATCTTCCCGACGAAAGTTTTCGAATCGCTTGTGCGTTACGTTTGGGAGCAGATGTCTGTGAACAACACCAGTGCCCTGCTTGCGGAAGTTTAGTGGGTAAGAAAGGTATACATGGCCTATCATGTGTTCACAGTGCTGGCAGATACTCTCGACACTCCACTGTTAACGATCTCATTATGAGAGCCCTCATATCCTCTGGAACGCCTTCCGTGAGAGAGTCAATGGGGTGTAGTCGCTCTGATGGCAAGAGACCTGATGGAATGTCTTTGGTGCCTTGGAAACGAGGGAAGGCTTTAATATGGGATTTCACTTGTACCGATACCCTAGCCTCCTCTAATCTTCCTTCATCTTCGACAAAAGCTGGGACGGTTGCAACTCGCAGAGAATATGAAAAGAGACGAAAGTATAGCAACCTGTTGGACAAATACCACTTCGTCACCATAGCCATTGAAACTTGTGGGTCCTGGGGTCAGGAAGGTCTAAACTTCATTAATGAAGTTGGACACCGTATAGCTATTAACACAGGAGACACCCGAGCTTCATCCTACCTTATACAAAGGATAAGTATGGCTGTGTAAAGAGGGAACGTAGCAGCGATGCTAGGAACTCTCCCTCCGGGAAAAGCATTGGACGAAATTTTCCTTTGGTAATCACTCTCCTCTCACCAAACTCTCGAAAAAAAAATATATTATTGTGTATTTAATGACTTTAGATTTCTGGAAACAATGTGTGCAGAATAAAGTGATTATAGTGGGAAAAAATGTAAAAAAAAAAATCCTTATAGAATTGTTAATTTTCAAATAGTTGGAATGATCCCCAATTCTATTTGTATCAATCAGTTTTAATTTGTTGTTCCTTGTCGCCTGTATACCTTCAAGATTTTAGTAAATTAAATTTAGTTATGACAAATTTTACCGCTCTTCGAAACTTGATGCTCCGTGCAAATACACCTATTACCCACATGATAGAGCCGGACCTGAAGATACGGTGGTTGCAATTGATGGACGATGATGGAAGCCATGTGACAACAAAAAGATTCGCTGAGTACAGGGGTGCATACAAGGGAAGAGAGGGAGATTATATATCGAAGTGGAAGATGGTTTATACATTAATCGAAACCACTAATGAAGCATATTACGAAACTATAATAAAACTTTTCAAAATGCATATATTGTGCGAGTTATATGAATATCAGGGTGTCCAGAAAGTCCGTTGCCACTCCGAGAAATCGCAAATGGTGAGACAGATGCCAAAACAGAAAAAAAACCTGTGTTTGATCATTTTAAAAGTACAACGTATCAAAGCAAAAAGTGTTGTCATAGTGCAACCCGTAGGGTTCCAGGCGGGGTCCAACTCAAAAATTGTTAATGATAAGGGAGTCAAAAAACATATCGTTGGAAAGCTGTTGGGAAATGCAAGAAGACGAAACAAGTCTTGACTCTCTAAAATTACCTTCTGCAAAATGGCGTCCGTTCAAAATGTCAGCAAAAACATCATTATAAAATAAAGTCTATGGCCACCCCTATAAATTTGAAACGGTACAACAAATGTCAAAACAGGAAAACATGTGTGTCATCATTTCAGAATTATAATGATCGAAAGTAAAAATATTTTCCCAGGGTCCTCCGCAGGGTCCCAGACTGGGACCTACTCAAAATTTTCAAATGGCAAGGAGAGTCAAGTAGCATATCGTTTGAAAACTCTTGTTAAATGAAACCAAATGGAGCAAGTCTGGACGCTCTACGATAACACTAGGAAACATCTTGCGTTTTTAGTTCTTCTTTCAGTAGTTGGGTTTTCGTTTGTTTTCACTTGAATTCGTGTATGCAACATAAAGAAAAATATGTCTCTACTGTGAGATTCTGCTCTTCGGGGCCCGTTAATATGTAAACAAAGAAAGAAGGAAATAAAAAGAAAAGAAAAGAAAAGGAAAGGAAAGGAAAGAAAAGAAACAATAAGAACAGTAAAACGAAAAGAGACGGAGATAATATATCGAAGTGGAAGATATATCATTCGAAGTGGAAGATACATCATTCGGATACATCATCGATACATCATACTTATGCTCATTAAGAAACTGTAATATTATAGTTTTTTTCTATTTCGGCATCTGTCTCACCGTTTGCGATTTCTAGGGGTGGTAATGGACTTTCTAGACACCCTGCATATCCATATAACGAACACAGTATAATTATGCATTCGGAAAACTTTTATTACAGTTTCATAATAGGTTTAATTAGTGCTTTCGATTGGTGTATAAACTATCTTCTACTTCGATATATAATCTCCCTCTCCTCCCTTGATAGAAGTTTCTCAGTTGGGGATAAGTGGCCCGTAAATAACGGAAGAGTATCTACCATTGTGGTAAAGATTTTCAGTTCAGTTACAACCGATCTCTGACAAAATTGTTCAATTTTATATTTAATGGAAATCAATGTAATTGGAATAACGTACAAATACAGGAATAACGGAGATACTGTTGTTAGTTAATTATGCTACAGCAGTCCATGAACATAAGCATAGTAAAGAAATTCAACGACACACTTAGTTCAGCTACTAGAGACCTTCGAAAGAAAAATTACCGAAAATACTGGCGAAAGTACAACATGCTAGATCAGTCCATCGAATACGAAGATGCGAACAAGAAATTCAACGGCACAATAGGTTTTGCTATTAAAGATCTCTGAAACAATCGTTGTCGAAAGTACTGAGGAAAGTAAGTGGTTCTAGAGAGATCCTTAATCCTGGAGGAACGTGCAGGAAATTTAACAGCTCTGTGAGTTCACATATTAAAGATATGAAACATACGATTCCAGAGATACTAGGAGAAATAACTCATACTAGACGTATCCGTTGAACATTTAGAGACGAACAATAAATTCAACGGTGTAGTACGTTCTGCTACTTAAGTTCACGGAAACATACAATGCTAGAGGCACTGGAGAAAGTAAATCATGTTAAATACATGCATTGAACATGAAGATCCGAACAAGAAATTTAACATAATGGATTCAATTACAAAAGATCTCGGACATAAACTATGTCGGAGATACGGGAGAAAATACGTCATACTAGACCTATCCATCGAATACTAAGATGTAAGTCCTGGATTCGATTCTGGATTGAGAAACTCGGCCCAAAAAGTGAAAAATCCTTTCCAGATCGGCAATTCTCGTAAGGTTTTCCTGCGTTTTCCTCATGAACACTAGACAAATGCTGGGATAGCACCTCACATAATGGTTTCAGGTTGCTTCCTTTGTTCCCCATTCCTTCGTTTCTTCCTAATTTCCCGGGCAGTGTGATCTCCTAGTGACTTAATTGGCTTATATGGACGTGGATGCTGGAAACCCTGAAATATAATTCGTAATCCTGATTCTAACGAAGATACGAACAATAAATTCAACAGCGCGATAGATTCAGCGGTTAGAGATACGTAATTGAATGAAATTCATGCAAAACAAGAGAAATATCTAAATTTATAGCTTTGACAGAGCCTTCATTTTTGGTTACTTAATATGTGGGTCAATGCACGCTTTCAGAAAATCAAAGCTAAATGTATCTCAAGCTGAAAACTGAGATGACGAAAAAGCAAAGATTACGCAAAAATAACCCAGTCTGTTTATTTCATTTCCATTCCTTTCTCATTTCGCACAAAATTAACTTCCACTCAGAAACTGTTTCTTGCGTAACACAAAAGGAGATGAAAACACAAAAGCTTACAGAAATGAGAATGGTATCGATTATTGTTTACTGAGACTTCGTTTTTGCGACATTACCACGGTGATGGTTTTTGTTTCTTTACCAGCGTCTCTGCTTTCTTCCCTCGTTCGTAGCAGTGAGTTTGACACATTTAAGTTTCATATTCCTCTGTACGAATCACAACCACGTGCTCTCTTAGCAAAACGTTCACTTAACCCAATATTACTCTGGCTTTATATTTCTCTAACTTCCAAGTTTTCAAGCCCCGTAGCACTTTATTTTCCAGATCAGGAAGAACTAAACTAAAACAACTCTGTTACCGGTAAATTATTTCCTTCTATCCTGATGCATTTGTCTTACTAGGCACGTAATTCTTTATTCCAATTTCCTTGTTACTATTGTCTTCTCTTCTTTGTGATCAGAAAGCTGAAGAATGTAATTTCTTTTTGCACATGGTTGTGGCCTAATTATCAGTGTAAATATTACTCTTGCACAAATGATGTACGGATTCGGATCCCACTTTCAGAAGTTGAATCTTTTACATTAGTACGAGGTGTGTTTAAAAAGTAACGAACCTTATTTTTTCCCACGTAGAGCAAAGAAATGCGGAAGATTTTCTTCAGTACAGATGTAAAGAGGACACTCATGCGCAGTCGTGAATTTATTCTCGCCCGCAGAAAGCGTAAGTCACTGGTAGTCGGCCAACGAGTTGGAGGCGTGTCCTGAGAGCTTGTCAGATTTCATTTTTTTCCTTCTCTTTCCTTTTTCTTTTAGTAAAATGAAAAGAAAAACTTGAGCAGCTATATTGCATAAACTTTTGATAAAAAGTTGGGATACCCAATCGGAAACCATTCAGTCGGATCGATACACCCAATTTTGAACGAGAATTTGGGCATGAGGAGAGTGTCCGCGAAATTTGGTTCAGATTTTCATCGCCAAACACAATATTTCTATCTGTCACCATGCTCCCTACTCACCCGACATGGCTCCATGTGACTTTTGGTTATTTTCCAAGCGAAAAATGTCACTAAAAGAGTCCTGAATTAAGTCAAGAGAAGACATCAAGCAGAATGCGACAGGATGGTGGCTCTCCATTCCAAAAACTGCGTTCCAGGAGCGTTTCTAACAATATCGGGAGCACTGATAGAAGTGAGTGCATTACCAAGAAGATTGCTTTGAAAGGGATTAGTGTTTCGGATTTCCAAATCATAAATGTATTTTTGCCAACCAAAATTTCGATGTTTTGGAACACCTCGTATATTCAACTTCCACTCAGTTTTTTTAGTCTTTCACTAAATACAAGAGAATAAATATTTCTCAACCAAAAAGAAGGCATAACTATCAATTTATTTTACTTCGTTTTTAACTTCAACGTTTCAGTAATGTATTTCTTCTTGATTGAAATAAATCTGCTATTTCCTCGTTATACTATGCAAACACCAAATTCTACATTTGACTCCAGTGGGAAGTAAATTAAAGACACCAGACTGAAATATCACGTTGCCTAAGAATTATTGAGCCCTTGGACATCAAAATTGAAAATTGTCTTTTGTCGTGATGAAACTACGATGATCATGCTATTGATGGACTGACGCGGGCGAATCGTTTTCAGAGTCTTTCAAAATATTTCGCACTTTCACTAAGTTTTCGTTACTTTTTGAACTTGGAGAGCGTCCTGACCGTTGTTCAAATTCAGCTTGCTCTCTTTCCCCCCGAAACAATTTGTGCCACTCAAAAACATGATCTGCTTTGGTATCACTCCCATAAACAGTCTTGATAATGTCTCACTCGCAGTTTACCTAGTTTAACGTTAAACTAAGTAATGTCTCACTCGCAGTTTACCTAGTTTAACATTAAACTAGGTAATGTCTCACTCGCAGTTTTCCTAGTTTAACGTTAAACTAAGTAATGTCTCACTCGCAGTTTACCTAGTTTAACGTGAAACTTCACTGCGTAACGCTGCTCTAACAAACGATTCATTGCGGAGATGACGAGACATGTTGCAAGATGTTTCGTTAAACTCGATCTACGCTCCGTCAAGGCTTAAAGACGAGTGACAACTGGTGCCCTAATAGCTAAAACCCACAACTATCCAACCAGCACAGTAAAACCCCTTCCTTCACCACGTTTTGGCGGGAAAAAGTCAGTCCTACTACTTTCCATGCTAAACCTGTATTATCTCAGTCAAATTTATGGATTTGTATATTTCTGATATTTGTACATTTTTCGTCAAACGCAGAATAAAATTTATAAAATAATACTGTGTAAATGCGACAATATTCATACTGTAGTTTCCTACTAAGGTATATTTAAGCAATGTACAAATTCGACTTGCGTAAAATTAATATTACATAAACGCTTACAGAACGTGTTACTTATGTAAGTTGAAGGTTTGCTGTAAGTTATTTATAACTTTTCTTGGCTCTATGATATTTTTGTTTGCTCATTTGTGCAAGATGAACATTTTTTTTAGGAGCGAGCCTATGAGGTGTGTTCAAACATTATCGAATATTTAGTTGGCAAAAGTACATTTATTGATTTAGAAATCCGAAACACTAATCCCTTTCACTGTAGTTTGCTTGGTAGTGCTCCCGGCATTGTTAGAAACATTTCTGTAACAATTTTTGGAATGGTGAGCAACGGTATACGGACAAAATCTCGCGGCCGAAACATCGCCGCCCAGAATCTCGCCGGCCAAAACCTCGCGGGACAAAATCTCGCCGGGCCAAAACCTCGCGTGGCCAAAACCTCGCCGCCCAAAACCTCGCGGGACAAAATCTCGCCGAGCCAAAACCTCGCGTGGCCAAAACCTCGCCGCCCAAAACCTCGCCGCCCAAAACCTCGCGGGACAAAATCTCACCAGGCCAAAACCTCGCGTGGCCAAAACCTCGCCGCCCAAAACCTCGCGGGACAAAATCTCGCCGGGCCAAAACCTTGCCGTGCCAAAACCTCGCCGCGAATGAAACTTTTCTTTAAAATTAACCCAATATGTTTCCTAATATTCAATTCCACATTACAAATAATAATAATAATAATAATAATAATAATAATAATAATAATAATAATAATAATAATAATAATAATAATAATAATAATAATATACAAAACATCGGGCTTTCTCGGGTTATTCCCGTTTCCTCCCACTTTCTTTATTCGATCATTTCCTTCATCCTTGTCATCTACGTCTCCTTTAACCTATAGGACATAATCAAGGGACGTCGTAAAAACTCATATATTGTTTCATATTTTCATAAATATTATTAGATTTTTGTTAAAATTTTAAGTTTTTGGATGTTCAAAAGTTCAAGAAACTAACCTCGTTAGTTGTCATTACTTTCCTTATGCAGACTTTCTTTCCCTATAACCAGTTTAAAAACATCCTGTCGCCCTACCTTCACATTGTAATCCTCTAATACAGAAATAGAATTTTCATATGGTATCGCGGGACTTGGTCAAATACCCGTGATACTTTTTCTGAAACAGCGTCTTTTATACCGTCTGTTGGAACATTTACATTTTGGTCAGGCGATATTTTGGGTATGGCGATATTTTGGGGCGCGAGGTTTTGGCCCGGCGAGATTTTGGCCCGCGAGGTTTTGGGTGGCGAGGTTTTGGCCAGGCGAGGTTTTGGCCCCGCGAGATTTTGGCCCGCGACGTTTTGGGCGGCGAGGTTTTGGCCAGGCGGGGTTTTGGCCCGGCGAGATTTTGTCCCGCGAGGTTTTGGGCGGCGAGGTTTTGGCCAGGCGAGGTTTCGGCCTGGCGAGATTTTGGGCCGCGAGGTTTTGGGAGGCGAGGTTTTGGCCAGGCGAGGTTTTGGTCCGCGAGGTTGTCGCCGCGAGGTTCTGGCCGCGAGGTTTTGTACCCAAACCGTGAGCAACCGTTCCGTAACATTGCTCATGATGTCTCTTTTTGAATTAAATCGGGTCCCTTTTACTGGCATTTTCAGCTTGGGAAATAATCAAAAGTCACACGGAGCCATGGCGGGTGAGTAAGTAGGCCTAGCCTGACGACACACCGGAATGTTGTGTTTGGCGATGAAAGTCTAAATCAATTGCTCCTCATTCCCAAATTTTCGTTCCAAATTGAATGTCCTGATCTGATTGGATTGCTTCCCGTTGGGTATCGCCAAGCTTTTACCAAAATTTGATGCAATATCGCTGCTCGAGTTTCTCTGTCATTTTACACACACACACACACACACACACACAAAATAAAATCTGATGACCGCTCTCTACATGTTTTCACTCGTTGGCCGACTGTCGCCACTGACGCATTTTTTTCTGGCGGGAACAAATTCACTACTGCGCATGCGTGTCTCTTCTACATCTACACTGAAGAAAATTTTCCGCGTTTTTTTGGTTTACGAGGGGAAAAATAATGTTCGATACTTTCCAAACACACTCTTTATATGATGCTTCGATCTATACTTTCAAAATGTAAGCCAAACCACTGTAATATTGTTTAAATTTCAAAGCTCTTCCATATAGAACAGAACTGGGGACCCCATTTATCAAAGGCACGTGTGCTAGGCAGTAGACCAGCAGGGAGAGTTTCTATGATGTAGGAGCGGAATCAAACACATTTTCATGACTTCCTTCTCTAAATAAGGTTTTTGAATACTAACACTTTTCTGACCAGAGCATATAAACTTATTTTTTAAAACTAAAATACAGTGTTACAGTTTCGATAATTTAACGTTCATCTTTATCAGACACTATCTGAAAGAAATATCTTCAGAACACTGAAATATATACTCAAAAGAGAAAAGCTTAAAGGAGCCCATAGACTTTCCACAGTTTGTGCAAACATCATGTTTGTGCAAACACTGTGTTTGTGCAAGCACTTGGCCATACACGGTTCAACTGTTTGCACAAACTTCAGTTCAATTTTGAGTTTGACCGCTTAAACATGTCCATTGAAGCAGCTTATTTAGAGATAGTAATTGTTTGTGCTTTGGAAGCGGGAAGACCTGCGAAACCAAAAACGAAGAAGAGGGTGTGGATGAAAGAGTGGTTCAAGAAACGATCTAGTTTAGTCATCAAAATTTAATAGCCGAGCTTGAGATAGGTTCGACTGTATACCTATTTACGAATTGATTCAACTACATTTGGTAAAATATTGGGAATGATTATAACTCTTATTCGAAAACAGGATACAAATATGAGGGATGTGATATCTTCCGAGCAGAGGTTGTTTGCCACTTTGCGTTACCTTGTGTGCGGAAATACGTACGAGGACTTAAATTTGAAACAGCCATTGCACCCCAGACGCCTGGACAAGTTATTATAGAAACATGTGAAGCCCCCCTTTTTTTTTAGATTCCTGTTTTTATAATCTTCTCTTTTTACCTTCCACAGTTCAGGTAAATTTCGATAAAATTCAATAAATTCTCGCCAGAATTCTTAAATCATATTCATTGACGCCATAGCGCAAGAAATAAGAATTTGTGCATTAGGCCTTCTACTCGGAAATAAACCTCGTGTTTGCACAAGCGTGCCCATACACGGTCCTCGTGATTGCGCAAACATTATGTTCGTGTAAGCAATTTTCGAACTAGTTCGATGTGAAAAATGTTTTTACAAACGTTTGCGCAAACAGTTCATACAACAACATACACGGTCAAACAGTTTGCATAAACAGCATTGTTTACACAAACCGAGGATCGTGTATGGGCCGTTTTACAATCATTGGTTGTTTGGGAAGTCACCTGTATTTTTCGTTTCCGGTTCTACACCTGTACAATCGGACACCTGCCTGGATTTAATCACCCGTCCACGTCTGTTTATCTTTTCCATATGTCAATCCACCTGTTATTTACAAGTGTAATCTGCTTCAATAATTCCCTTTGTCCTCTATTGATGCATATTAGATATAACTTTATATACCGAGTTTAAAGTGAAAATGAAATGAAATAATTCAGTTTTAAGTTCCACGCTAAGCTAAAGGAGACGGTGATGATGAGAAATGAATGCATTCTTGAAATAAATAAAATGGAAGAAAACGGGAGAACTCCGAGTAAACACGAGAACATGGTGTTTGTCCACCACAAAACCCATTTGGCGCGAGTTGGGATCGAACCATTGACCCCACGTACCAGAGGTGAACGCTCTCACCCTTAGTTCTTTTATTCTGAGTTTAGTCTCCTTAATCTCCTAAAAAAAGATACTTTATTTTTCACGCAATTTCAACCTTCCCTTCAATCTCTTAGGAGACAGATTTTAAATATTCTAAATGACCTATGGTCTCTTAAGCCAATGGTCTTAAAATCTCTGACCTCTTAATGTTTTGGAGCTGCATACTCACTAAAAGGCTTTCCTAAGAGGCTTTACGGAAATTGACTAGTTTTGTTCATTCCAATGGAGTAAAAAAAAAAAGAAATTACTATGAAGTTGTACACTACCTTACTCAGAGTAATATTACCATAGTACTTTTCTTTGCACATTTTGTATTGTCTTACATTTGTAAGCCTCAAGATTTGAATTATTTCTATGTCTGTCTATCGTCGTCTCAAGTGAGTCAACTCATATTTTTCTGAGAGTGGCCCAGAATGTGAGGCATAAAAACGTAAGAAAAAAAATCTCACAAAAACAAAAGAGAACTATTTTTTTTTCTGTTTCAAAGCAAGCATAACACTTTTCTTCAAAGACAGTTTGGGATTCATTTCTCACTGTCGTTGTGGGATTTTGTGTCTCTCTGAAAACAAGAACGCTTTTCATCTTTGTTATTCAGAGCGAGAAGAACATTTTCCTTCATGTAATGGGAGTTCTTAATACATTTTTGGACTAGAATGATGGTAATAAAAAATTGTCTTTCAACTGTTTTCACTAATCATACAGTTTTTGTTATTCAGCAAATAATGTTGAAAAGAGGAAATGCGTTTTGATGAAGCTATAGATGCAAGATGGCAAGAAAAAAGAGGTCGCCGCCATTAATACTTACTGCATCAACCAACAAAAATTAACCTTTTTATTCTTGACTGATTTGAAACTCAGATAATGAAGATGATTTGCTAGTCTGAAAGAGAATGTTACGATGAATCGGAATCGAGTAATGTTTACTTTGGAATGACAAGTGAACACAAGAAGGAATTGTGATTGTGAAAAGTTGAATTTGAGATTTCGACGAATTTACACATGATGTTTCAAAATGAATATCGGGGTTTTATAGTATTAATATTGAACCGGAAGTGCTAATTGATGTCAATAAACTAACCACTCTATGGTCTGTGAAACCCGGAGGTTAAATTCCGCGTTCACAAAAGCTCTCCACTGACTTCTGTCCTTAGCCAACTAGATCTAGCTTCTACTTTGTATGTCTATTTCTGCGAGATCTGTCTTAATATTGTCCTCTCATCTGGGTATAGGCTTTCCTAATTGTCGTTTTCCGATTGGACTTCCAGTTAAAACTGAAAGCATTCCTACTTTCTTCCATTCTGGATACACGGCCTGATCATCTGAGCCTCCCAGATTTGATAACCCTAACAATGTTTGGCAAACGATATAAATTATGCAGTTCCTTGTTGTGAAGTTTCCGCCATTCCCCATTCCCGTCATTCTTGTGTCCGAATATTCGTCTCAGGATTTTATTTTCAAATACTTTGATTCTATGTTCTTCCCTTAAAGTTATCTACCATGTTTCGCAACGATACAAGACAACAGGCATGATTATCGTTTTATATTTTAAGCTTCAAATTTCTCGATAGAATTCGCGACAACAAAAGATTTTGAACTGAATAAAAACACCAATTTCCTGCTTTTAATCATTTCTTTTCTTCGTGGTTATAGTCTTAGTCTGTTAATATGGATCCTAGGTATTTGTACACGTTATACTAAATTTAAGAAAGCTCACTTTCTGGTGACTATCTTCATCTCTACGAAGTTACTTAATCATTCTTTAATTTCCCTTTACTTATTTTAACTTTATTTATTTTGTCTTTAAAAATGTAGAGAATAATGTTATTTTTTGTTTTTGTTTTTCTTTTTAGTATTGGGTGCATGCATTTTTATGAAGTTAATATCAAGTTCTTAAAATTTATAGAATATTCATTTATAGTAGGATATAACATATATTCTTCTCACAAAATGTTAATTTTTTTTTCAGCCTAGCTGTTATTGGATTATACAACCAAAAATAATTGTTGATTTTTAGCCTCATTATTATAATTTTAATCCTCACTTAACGGAGAGCATCATATATAGAATTTAGGTGTACACACCAGGCAAGTAGCTACTCTAAAAATGTAGAGAAGGGGCGGTAGAAGTTAGGGAGTACCGATCCAACCATATTATATTTCATTTACAAGTCTACCCTGAAAATTTGGGGGCATCCGTGTAGAACCGCACACATTTCTTGTTCAAATTTCATTGTTCGAAACATTAAAGACAAATATTTTTGATTTTTTAAAATTGTGTGTGTGTGTGTGTGTGTGTGTGTGTGTGTGTGTGTGTGTGTGTGTAGGGTACGGCACAAATAACTCTATTTTTTAGCTTTCCTTGCTTTCTATACTATTTTCTGTTTTTTTTTTAATTTTTGTTTGCTAGTTCACAATGTTTTACAATATTTCACAATAAATCTTATTTTTTCTTTTTATCGTAGGAATTTGAGATAAGTATGGCCTTACAATTAACAAAGAAGCAAAGAGTTCCTAACCGATGCAACGACATTGCGCAAATTTTTCTAAAGATTAGATCGTTGATAATCTAAGTAATTTATGTCTTATTAACGAGGAGCAGAAAGTGCTGAAATTGCGCAAATTTCCGCCGCGACGTTGCCAACAACAGGATTTAAGGAATTGTGTGAAATTTTGCATCGAAATGAAATGTATAAAGCTATTCCTTTATGAGATATATTTTATTGCATTCTAATATTTACAAAGCAACATACTTATTTACAGAAAATTTCATTTTACAGTTTGAATGCTTGAAATTTAAATCCTACAGCTTTTAAAAATGTCATACGTGCCTTCTCATAGTTTCTCTGCGAATTCCTGAACTCAGCATACTTCCTCATGACAAACTCGCTCCTTTTGACTTCTGCTGGTCTTTGGGCCTTTGAAATTCCTTTTAATATGGACGTTATTTTCATGGCAGTTTCCGTTTGGATCTCTAACAAAGCAGAAATCACCGTATGAATATCAGGAGCAGGGAAGTAAAATTGACTATTATAATGTCTGTGAAAAGCTTCTGGTCCATTTGTCGTCCGACGCATCGTGGATGGTATAGACGCCCACATGACAGGTGGATACCTAAAATTAATAAAATAAAAAGATCCTTAGTTCATGCACACAATTATTGACAATTTATATAAAACACTAAAACATTTATAACACTAGATTCAAGAAATATTTATAGTCTTGGTCCGTAATTTGTTTACAACTATCAAAACCTGCATTTTAATCTACGTCTTACATGAAGACAGAAGAAAATTTCACTATAATTAAGTTGCATTGAGAGAAAATACCATATCAGCACAACCATTAATGTTGTGTTCAAACTAGGACAACAGTTTTTGCAGTATTAAGAGTTATTGAAGCATGTGCTACTATAGATGAAATTCAAAAGGAAGCTACTTACTTGCAACCGTCTTCTATGTAGTTTTCTAGGACGTAATCGGAAAATTTATGCCCTGTATCATCCGGCGTCATTGATATTAGTTGAGTAAAGGCATCTGATACTTCTGTTGGATGTAAATATGGCAACCCAAAAAATGCCTTTATCCATGAACCTGTAAGAAAAGCAATAATAATAATAATAATAATAATAATAATAATAATAATAATAATAATAATTTGTTAGAATAAGCAAGCATTGGGAAAGTAGTGAAATTGATGGATCTTACTGTTGGCTTTATAATTTCTTCATTTCGTACATTATTAGAACAGCAGTTTATTTGCTTTTAAGAATGGTGACTGAATTAAGATTCTTCAGTCAAACAGAATAAGATTCTATTTTCAACTGTATTCTGTATTAATATATAACAAAACAAAGTCCACATGGTATTATTAAATTAATAATAAAGAATAATAGACCATAATAATATCAATAATACCTAGTTCAGATTTTGGATCCATATATGCTTGTCGCAGATCATTGTCGGCTTGAATCCTCCGCCACCATGTTTGTCCCAAATGGAATCTGCAGCCACGAATGTCACAATTTGGAAACACATTCTTGATGGCTTCGTGAGCAGCTGTTTCAAAATCAACGTAAATGATTTTCAAGTCGAATCTACTGTCTAAGTTTCTTATCATCTTCCACATGGCCACATACGTATTCTTGTCTTTCTTCGGCAAAAATGCAAAACATAGAGGTAGATAATATCCATTTTTATATGCATGTATTGTATATAACTGTGTGAAATGCTTAGGAGCATAAGTGAAAGTTCCATCTGCAAATACTTCTAACCCGCTGAACTCACACAGAAAACTGAAAAGAAAATAAGATTAGTGTCAGAAAAGAAAATAGTAAACAAGACTGTAGTGTCATATCGTTAGGTGAAATGCTATGTTACGATATATTTTGTGAGAATCAAAAAAAAAAACTATTTTACTATAATTTGGAAATAAGACGGAAAAAGGAACTTTTCTGTTCAAGCAACTACTTCCTATTCTACTTCTTGATGCTGTAAATGAAACTCATTTCAAAGTTAATGGTTATAAATGAAATTATACTTACTCGATATTTTTCTTACACGTGAAAAGAATTATATTAGCTTCATCATCAACAAAGATGAATCTTTC
Organism: Thermobia domestica; assembly: GCF_964235325.1. Lineage (NCBI taxonomy): Eukaryota > Metazoa > Arthropoda > Insecta > Zygentoma > Lepismatidae > Thermobia > Thermobia domestica. The sequence continues at coordinate 141,739,400 of NC_137470.1, forward strand.
TCCGTCAATTGCTATATCATCCTGCTTCTGAACCATTTGCTGTATAGCCTCTACGGTGTTTCTGGGTAGACGAGGAGTCACCTTTCTTCGATTTTTATAAATAACGTCTCGGCATCTTTTAATTTCTTTATGATCAAGTGTGTCATGATGTTCCAATTTTGAAACTTCCTGCCTTATAATTTTATTTGGCTTCTCGTTCAATTGTTCAGTGGCTCGTCGCTTACAATTCTCTCTAAGAAAATGCCGTTGAACACCATCTTCATCTTCACAATGATTATGAATATCTTTCCTTTCTAAAACTTCACTTGTATTTTCATCCATTGTTATACTAGCATTACAGCTTTTCTTAGTACATCTGAAAGAAAGGAAATAATAATTAAATCGTATCACGTGTTCTAAACTTACTATTTAAAGAAAAATGTATTCACTATTTCACTGGCAAAAATGTTATATCTTCCATCACCTTTTAACAAAGTATAGGTCCAATTGACTGACATAAATACTAATGCAGGCTTACTTATTCACTTACGAAAGTATAGGACAAATTGCCTGGCATAAATATTAAAATAGGGACTAGACACATATTTTAACAAAATATAGACCCAACTGACTGACATGGATATTAATGTAACTTTCCATTACTTAACAAAGTATAGAAGCAACTGAATGGCATAAATATTAATATAGGTTACATCACTTAACAAAATATAGGTCCAACTTCCCGACATTAATACTAATAGTGTGTTACATCTTTTAACAAAGTATATATGGATCCTATTGACTAGCATAAATACTAATATAGGCTTACAGAACTTACTAAAATATAGGTCAAGCTGACTACTGAAAATACTAATGTAGGCTTTGCATAACTTAGCAAGCTATAGGCTTATATACATGCAAAAATTATGTACTACATTAACTTACCTCCAATTTGAGCCTTTTTTTCCTTGGCGAAAGAAACGATACTTAAAGCCTCCCATTAATACACAAGGTACACCTTTTTCTGTTTTCGTCAATGTAAACTCCATTCTGAAAGTTTCACTTATGTTTCTCCAGTTTATTGCTTCCTGTTTATATTACCCTCCTCACTAAAACTTGCGATTAATTCTCGATCCTGATTGGCTCGTTGTGATTCTCGTTCCTCATTGGCTTGTTCTATTATTGGTTTATTATATCCGCAATTCGTTCGGGGTTTTAACAGAACCTGAGGAGGTCTGACATACAGTTGCTGGTGACATTTGGGAGAGTGCACAATGGAGAAGAATAAGCTTTGCAGAGAAGAATTGCTGAGATGCATTGCTTTCCTGAAGAAGGTGTTCCAACCACAACCAACATAGATAACATCAGAGATGCATTAAAACAGCAAAACGTACAGTTCACGAACCTCATTCGTGTCCAAACAAAGGAGGGACCAGCACCCATCTTGAGAATGTTTTCAACATTTGCTCTGGCCATATACGTTGAACACGCTTTGCCGACAGTCGGCTAACGGAAACGCTTTGTTATCTCTCTGGGAGTGAAGCAAATACACAGTAATTAAAGGACTGAGGCCCTTTTCAGGCCCACAAACCAATTTCAGGTCCAAAACCTTTCTAATGTACACTGTCCGGTAAATATCTTCAGGATAAAACAGTTGAGAATGCTCTAAGAGCATTGCCAGAACGAACTTTAAAAGAATGGAGAGATCTAGCGGGAAGGATAGCTGTAATTGTTCCTAGATGTAAAGGTAAATCTTTTTATCCGCACCCTCTTCTCTTTCTCGCAAAAATTAACAAAATATCATCTCTTTATGACTTATAGTTCTCGAGATATGACTGCTTAAATATCTAGAAATTCGAACTTTTTTAGTCAGTATCACGGGAACGGTAAGTCATAGAGAGATGATATCAGTGTTAATCCCTAATAGAACATTAAACATTTTCGTACTGATATTAATTGATGGCCAGTTGCACAGTGGCCACCGGTTACTATTTGCTACCAAAATATTTACCACCCTTTTAGATATTGACCAACACCAATATGACCTCTCTATGACTTACGGTTCCTCAAATAATGCTCCTTAAATCTCTGGAAATCGGCCATTTTTGGCCAATATCATGGGAACGGTAATTCATAGAGAGACGATATTGGTCTACATCAATACCTAAGAGGATGGTAAACACTTTGGTAGCAATATTAATTGGTGGCCATTGGCCAAACCAGAACTCTTTAAGTTCGTTGAAAACCGCGGCGAGACACAACATTCGACATGCTGCTTTAGAATTCTAACTGCATGTAGGAGGTACACGTAGATATAAGTTGCTGCATCACTCAAGGGGGCGAGCTTTCTTGCCAAGGGGCCCTATTTATCTCTAATACACTGACCACTCATTCTTGTAACAATTTATACGATAATACCTAGGTAATATATAACAAATGTTTCTCACAGCACCTAAGAACAACTAAGACGCAAATGCAAATCTAAGTATCATTTATAGAAAGGTGAAAGGATAGTTATTAAGATATGTGGTAGACACACCTGAAATATGTATACAAGTGCTTGTTTCTGATTGGCCAAAACTGGAAGATATAGACAAATCTTTATTTCTGATTGGTCGAACGTCTGTTCACGATATTTCAAGAGAACTTCTAGAAATATTTATATATATTGTTTATTTTATATATGTTTGTTTTCCTTACAGTATTTCAAAACTATTTGCTTTCAATAACTATATTCTTACAGTTTTAATCTTACAGTTAGATATGATACGGAAAATGAATGACTGGGACACATTCCCCAGTCACCCTCTCTAACGACGCCATTGCACACATATAATATAGATGACTGAAAATGCTATTGTTATCCATTACTTTGTATTTTTTTTTTTTTTTTTTTTTTGTTAAAACGACTTGCATTTTGGTGACTGTTTTTATTAGTCGATATACTTATGGTAATGATGGCAACGTTGCACAAGATTTTTTTCGCAATTTCCAATTTTGTTGCCTGCTCATTAAGGCTTTATCTGTGTCAACAGATAAGCGTGGGAAAATTTGCGCAATGTCGGTGCACCCTTCCTAACTACCAACAGCGGCGTGGTGTGTTGTTTCGTTCCAAGTAGCGTTTCGTACCAATCCTGCCACATGTATCGTTTTGCCCCAAGCAGCATTTCGTCTCAGTAGCGCTTCGTCGTAATTCCACGAACACGAAGCTTAGGTTTCGGCCAGCCACCTGATCGAGTAGCGTTTCGTTCAATAGTCACACACACACACACGCACAATCATACATACACACACACACACACACACACACACACACACACACACACACACACACACATTGATTATGTTTACAGTGCGAGAAGTTCCATTGTTAACACCAACCAGGGCTGCGTGTCCTCTTTTATTGACACTTCTCTGAGAGAGATGGGCCTACCGTATGAGCTCCACACTCAACATACACGAACGGGGGTAGTAAGTAACCCACGGACAACATGAACCCGTGCAATAAATTCATGAATTATTTTTTTTTTTATTTTTTATAAACTAAAAATCCACGGAACTACCGCACTCGGCCTTAATACTTAAGGTCTAGCCCAAAAAATAAAATTTCTGCCAGCGCTTTGTCACTTTTTGAATGTTATTCAAATATTTCTAACTACCAACTTCGTCCATTTTTTTCTTTTTTTTTTAAATCTATCAGTCCTAACAGCTTTCCCAAAAACAAAATTGCAGCCAGCGTATTGTCACTTATTAAATGATATTCGAGTATTCTTCATTGTCAATAGCTTCGTCCAATATTTTCATATGTTAGCTTTCGTTTTTGAAATGAAATGAAATGAAATCTTTGAGTTTTACGTCCCACGGTTATGCCGGTTAGGCTAGAGGAGACGGTGATGATGAGTAATGAATGAAATGGTGGAATGAAAAAAGTGGGAGGAAACGGGAGACTCCCGAGAAAACCCACGCACACGGTGTTTGTCCACCATAAAGTTCACTTGGGGGGCTGAGATTGAACCCGGGACCCCAAGCACCAGAGGTGAACGCTCTACCATTGAGCCACCGCGGCCCCGGCTTTCGTTTTTCTTCAATCCACCTGGATTATGTTAAGAGACATTTCATAAATACTTATCGATGACTCCTGACTTTTCCAGTGACTCAGTTGTTCTTACAATTCTGTCGTCAATCAAAACATACTTTTTTCTTCTTTTTCACCCTTCTAAATTCAACTCCATCCTCATAATCATCGCATCTGAAGGTTCTGCTTCAAGAATACAACTAAATCTTTCACTCAGGGATGTGGTTTACCCACAACTGAGTTTATGCGATGGTTGCAACCTTTTACAGCGTTTTTTGTTCGGTGTCGTCTTTGGTGGTAGTTCCACGTGCCACCTAAATTGTCACCCAGTTGATCGACTTGTGAGTCATCACTTGTGTGTCGCTGGGACGAAACTTAACTCATTAGCCTGTTCACTAATTAATAAAAATAGCTCGAGACGAGCTGCTACGATTTGCATTGGAATGAAACGTTACTAAGACGAAACACTACTACACCGGGACGAAATACTACGGATTTTGCGTTGAGACGAAATGCTACTGGGACGAAACATTGGGAAACCTAGAGCGGTTCAACTTTACTAGAGCGGCGAAAACAAGAAAAATGGTGTATTTGTTAGCATCAGAATTCAACATTCGACAGGTGCAGAATCGAAACATTTGTGCAAGTTTAATAAGGAAATTTAAAAGAACAGGTAGTGTAAACGATGCCCCAAGATTCTGTAGGCCAGTTCTAGGAACAAGTATGGAAAAGTATGCTAAAGTAAGAGAAACTTTGTTGAGCACTCCTCAAAAATCCAGTAGACGTAATTGTCAAAATTTAGGTATTAGTGACAGAATGTTCTTAGAGTCATAAAGAAATTTAAGATGAGATCTTACATCCCTCGTGTGCTACAAATTTTGCATGATGGAGATGAAGACAGGCGGTTAGAATTTTGCACAATTTTCATGATCAAAGTTAATGAAGATGAGAATTCTCTTGATAAGATATGGTGGTCAAATGAAGGACCCTCCAAGTTGGACGGACATATCAATCGCTATAATTCTGTATACTGAAGCGATACTAACCCACATGTCGTTTTGGAAAAAAGATGTCAACATGCCAGGAGTTACAGTTTGAGCTGTCATTTCTTCAATGGGAATAATAAGGCTGATATTCTTGGATGTCACTGTTAATCAAAATAATTACTTACATATGTCACAAACTGAATTCTGATTCCGAGTTCAAAATCCAAATGGCATTTACTTTCAACATGGCGGTGCACCGTCCTACTATGCGTTAAATATTCGAGAATGGTTACATGTTCATTTTGAAGGTAGTTGGATAGGACGACGTGGAGGAATTGAGTGGCCATCAAGGTCACCAGATCTAACACCACCTGATCGTTTCTTGTGGAGTGCACTGGAAGATCTTGTTTACAGTTTGAAACAGTTAAAACAAGCAATTTAGAACAAATTTCCTGAAATTATCTCGGAAGTGTGTCAAAAACTTTATACAAGTGTAACTGGTATTGTTCAGCATTGTATTGAAGAAGAAGGTGGACATTTTGAAAATGTTATTTAATCTCAATGAGTAGCGTTGTATTGTTGTCTCCATGGAATAATATTTAATTTCTCAGAAACTACTATACTTTATTTTATACATTTAACTAGTATATATATATATATATATATATATATATATATATATATATATATATATATATATATATATATATATATATATATATATTAACGCCAATATTGAAAAATGAATAAAATAAAATCAAACTTATTGTTTAATGTCCTATGATATGATCTGTAGTTAAGGGAGACAGATTATTATAATGAGTGTGAATGACTGTATAATAACTGGTGGAGAGATATCTAGGTAATATGAAGGGAATCGGGAGCACCTTCAGAAAACCCACGGACACAATTTTCTTCACTACAAGCTCATACAGCTTGGGATTGATCCAGGGACCCCACACCAGAAGTGAGGGCTCTACCACTGAGACACTGCCGAATAGAGATATGGTAGGTTACTTTTGTTTTTGAAATATTTATCAGATAACTCTCGTGCAGTTATAAAATATATAAAATAACTTCTTTTCGGATTTAAAAATCCAATATATTTCAATCAAAAATTTTCATGTACACATTATATCTGGAGAACTACATATAGTGTAGCCAAACCTGAACTATCACTTAAATCAGTATGATGTGCTTATTTCGTTAAAAAAAAAAAAAAAAAAAAAAAAACAGATTTAGGGGTCGTTCAATAATTTAGCGTCCTCTGATCCAAAAATCCAATATATTTCATTCAATCAAACATTTTCTTGTACGCCTCATATTTCGAGCACTACATATAGTGTAGTCAAACTCAAACTATGTCTTAACTCAGTATGATGTGCTTATTCCGTAAAATAAATACGAGAACTGGATTTAGGGTCCGTTCGAAATTTTGTGTCCCCTGACCCAAAATATAATTATTGGCCAAGATCGCAATCTTTTGATCCATTTTTTTTTTATAATTTCTAAAAGTTTTGTTATCCACTTTTAATGTTTAATTTGCTTATTTTATTTATTTATACATATTTCTGGGTATCACCAGTATCTATGGCCTTCAGCTTGTCATGTATGAGCGATAATATCGCATTATCGATGGTTAAACGAAGGAAGCGGCCTAGTATTTTGTCTTATCCCGGTATTTGCCAGATGCGAATGAGAGAAACGTGGACAAAAAATCTCACTTAAGATAACAGGTCTAAAAAGTTCTTACACTTTTATTATCGAGTATCCCCATCAGAAATAGAACCCAGAAGGCAAGAGACTTAGTGGCTGCGCTATGCGTGGCCACAATGTATAATTTTGTGTTGAAAAATGAAATACAATATACATAACAAAGAATAAGCAGGAGTAAGATAATCTAAAGGCTTAAGTATGTTATTTTAAATAAATGAACGTAACTTGAAACACTTAAAAGTTGTGTATATTATGTTTTGTTTCTTTGAATAGACCGATAATTCAACATTAACAGATGATACATTTGTTGAAACATTTACGCGTATTAAGTATTGTTATCTAGGAAGTTTTATATGTATACATATATATAATCAAAATGAAATGAAATCTTTAAGTTTTAAGTCCCACCGTTATGCTGGTTAGGCTAAAGGAGACGGTGATGATGAGAGATGAGTGAAATAGTGGAATGAAGAAAGTGGGAGGAAACGTGAGAACCCCCTAGAAAACCCACGAGCACGGTGTTTGTCCAGCACAAAGTTCACACGGTGCGAGCTGGGATCGAACCAGGGACCCCAAACTGCTGAGAATATTTAATTTTCATATTAGCTTAGTCCATATTCCATAATTAGTCCACATTAGTCCATTAGCTTCTAATTAGTCCATAATTATCTCAGGCCATCAACAACTAGTTGCAAATATACTTACTTACATATCAATCAATCGATTCAATCAATCTCTCTCTCTCTCTCTCTCTCTATATATATATATATATATATGATTAAATTACGTATCTAGTGTCTTGGTGTTAGATGTGATAATAACAAGTAAAATATTACTTACTCCAGGCGCGCCCCCAGAATTTTTTTTGTTGAAAAGGATCCAAGCTTTGCGAAAATTTCAATACTACAAGCCACTGCTTCTATGTAGTATTGAATTGGTATTTTTCTGCACTCGAAAACAGGATAGGTAACAGTAGACTGACTATAAATTCCGTGCTAAGTGCCAGAATGAAAATGTTGAGTATAAAAGCCCAGATTTTACTTCAGAAACTGATTGCACACACGCCCACGCGCATTTTTCTAACTATTACTTGAAGTGCTTCCACAGTGAATACTAGATAGCTCGAGTTTAACTGAGCAGTGTTAGGCACATGGGCCGCATTTTGACATTAAACGGTATTTTTCCATTTTGGCACTTAGCAAGAATTTTATTTTCAGTCTACAACTGTAAAATATTTCCACCTATATTTGCAATAAATAAATAAATAAATAAATAAATAAATAAAAATAAATAAAAAATAAATAAATAAATAAATAAATAAATAAATAAATAAATAAAATAATAGAACTAGATCGGTTTTATAAGGAAAAGAGTACAGATGAAGTGTAAGACCAAATTTTCATGCTACATCTCAATCATTTCCCTGTTAAACAAATATAGTTTTATTGAGAAAGTGTATAAATATATATTAAGTTAGGAAGTTTTTTTTTCTTTTCTTTTGAAAGGGTTATGGACTCGACGGCCTCTGACTTATTCTTTGTTGAAAATAAATATCCGATTTCTTTTTATATTAACGCTTACAAAGAACTTTTCCAGTTTATTGTAAATTTAGTCATGAATGAAATAAAATCTCTGAGAAAATGTAGCAACACATTTTTGCTCACAAGAACGCAAATGACCTGGAATTCGGTGGTTTCATCAGAGGACAGCTCTTTATGAATGTTGGAATTTTTGTTTATTAGGTTAATACCAAAAATAATCTAATTTTCCAAAATATAAAAATTTCTTATAATTATTGTCTTTAAGTATTACTTGTATTATATTACAGTAAGCGAAAAAATATGAAAATAGTTGAAGGCCCAACCGAGAGTCGAACTCGGGTCTTCGGATTCAGAGTCCGATGTGCTAACCGTTACACCACTGGGCCCGTTATAATCTGACTATCTTCTCGCATATATCTGTGATTTAAATCCCTCGACTGGAGACTACTATTATCTTCCATTATGTACATTTTGTTCATTAATGGAGCTTTTATTTGGAAGTATAAATACAAATATCTATTCTATATACAGAAAATGATTTCTAGTGTAAGAATTGCGCATAATTTACAGATTTTAGCGCCCATAATGTCGAACAGTGAATACTGCTTCTGATGTTAGTTGTTAGAGGCGCTGTCGTCGTAGTCTAACCGAAGAGCCGTCTTCAAGTGTTGCGAAGATTTGCAATGATTCATAACGAAATAAGAGTCTAAAGCAGTCACGTCCAATTACGTGTAAACAGAAACAACAACAAAACGTCTTAAGAAAACTACGTTTGCATTACACTTCACTCTCGTTAAGTTTGTCCAATTGCTCATAGGGGATGTTAGCGTTCAGATCAGAAGGATAAGAGTTCCATATCCTTCCAGTTGACATTCACAATCCATTGTTTTGATTTGACAAGACAGGCGTTATATTTAACGATTCTTCTCGTAAATTAAACCACGCAAATCTCACGTTTATAGTACGAAATCGATAATGTGGTTCTTATAATAAATACTTAGATACATTTTATATGAATAATGCGTTAGAAAATAGTTTTAAAAATGCTAGGATAATTTCTAAACAAATTTTATTTCCCAACTTCAGTAATACTGTAGGTGGTAGCTGAAGAGAAAGATATAGGACATTAACAAACACATTTTGAACACTTTTATGAAACCTAATCCACTGCTCGCTCTCTACGGGAAGGGGTGTCGACAAAAGAGGGTCATCATGATGTATGCTTAAAGGGACCAGAATTTTAACTTGCAAAAACGGGACGCATATCAATCTATAGGGGGAATTATAAAGCTCTGATTCCCAGATTGCATTTTTGACATCGCATTGTTTTCAAGGTACAATATACACAAGTTTTGGTTAATGCTATCTGTACATACGGCTACAAATTTCTTTAATTATTTCGAGCACCTTCAATGTTTTGTTAATTAAAAAAAGAAGTAATAATTTCCGATGTTTCTCTAGACCATGATTTGAGATCTAATATTTAACCTAAACACCCTCAATAGGCAAGAAATATATCACCAGTATCGGAAATATGTTAATGTTCTTATCATTTGAGACATCAGTCACAATCTAGACACACAGGGCCGGATTAAGAGGGGGCTTAGACCTGGGTCTCCAGTTGGAAGGGTACCTCCACTCTCATCGCGAATTACGAAGCTGAGAGAGTATTCTCCAAACTAGCTCTTCTCAAGAACAAATTACGTGCTACAATGCAACAAGACCCATTTACGCTCTCACCTTGTTATCAATTGAACATGAGGTGATCAGTCCTCTTGACTTCCAGAATGTGATAGAGGACTTTGCTAGAACGAAAACTAGGAAAAGAAATTTTTGAAGTACTCATTTTTTTATTTATTACATTTATATAATAGGGCAACTTTGTGTGTGTGTTTTTATGCATTTGAAAAGTTCCTTTAGGTAAACGCATGGCATGGTTGATGTCGTAGAACTACATGTATTCTCTTAAATTTTCTACCGTACTTTTACAGGAATGTATTAGGCGAAGTCAGCAAGGGCCACATATTTTTTCTAGCCCTGGGCCACTAGATGGATTAATCCGGCCCTGGAGACACGACTAGATCTTTGTGAATGAAACTGTACTTCGGACAATGCAAACGGAATCAAAATACTTCGCATAATACTTTTTCTTTCTTTTGGTAGGACCGAGCTTAAATTTTGACTCGGAAACACTGCACAAGTTTTGAACTACAGTTTAAAGCGCTGAAAGATATTATGTTGCTGTGTGTGATATGCAAATGCATCATCTACAACTGATTATCTATATTTTTAGTAATAATTACGATATATGTTATTATTTATTACTTTAAAAAAAACTACATTTAGCGTCCTGTTTGAGAATCAGAAAAAAATCGTGTCAACAGTTGGAAAAAAGAGACTGTCCGATTTAGAAAGGGACATATGTTTACCTTATGTATACTGTATCATTAAAATTTAGGGAGGACTCATGAGGAAAATAGCTTAACCAATGAAAAATTTATGTTTGCATCGAAAGATCCAATATATTTCAATAAAAAAAATTGTCTTATACGCCTTATATCAGAACTACATATCGTCGCATGAGAACTAGAGAAACGTAACTCCAAAAATGCTGTTTCCGTTTCCTTCATGTTCGGACATAATTTTGAAAGCCTCACTTGGCGTAAATGGAAGTAACGCCATCTATTCTCCTTGTTGATCATCTGTTGTAATGTAGCTCAATTGCCATCTTATTAAAAACACACCTTTTTAAGAAAATAATATTTTTGTCCTCTCGCCTCTAAACTTACGAAAATGGAGTTACGTTCCTCTGGTTTTCATGTGACGATAGAGTGTAGCCAAAACAAAACTACCACTTAACTCAGTATGATGTGCTTATTCCGTAAGAAATGGGAAAACTCGATTTAGAGGGCATTCAAAAATTTGTGGGCCCCTGGTCCATATAAAGCACATTATACTGAGTTAAGTGATAGTTTGGGTTTGACTACACTGTATGTAGTTCTCCAGATATAAGGTCAACAACAAAATTTTATATATATATATATATATATATATATATATATATATATATATATATATATATATATATATATATATATATGTATGTATGTATGTATGTATCAAATATTTTGAGGGCCCTCATCGAATATACAATATACAGACTGTCCCATAATTCGTGTGTAAACTTTAATTTCATAGTACTCAGAACTGGTAAAAGCTACAACTGTGAAATTTGCAGGCGATTTAGAGGAAGGTCAGAAGATTTGTTTGATAGCAAAATGAAATCGCGGGTATTATTGTTTGCGGAGCTACAGGGTCAAAGGTCAAAATGCGATTTTTTCCTTATGGGATTTCAATGTTAAATAGTAGTCTCACATGCCATTTTTTTGAATATCCATCTCCGGTAGCAAAAATTGGTATATCGACATAAATTCTGATCCGAAACAATGTGATAACGAGAAATTTGGGCAATCATGACCCGGTGACCTCTAGCAGGTCATCTGTGACCCTTGAAGAAAAAGCTCCCTTTTCAACAGCTTATTGTACACAACTAATTCAGTTGAAGATAATGTTAAAAAGACATATGCACAAAGGATCTACTGAACATCCCTTTTAGCAAAACGAAGAGGTCAGCAATATCATCAGAGGTCAAAGGTCACGTAGTTAAAATGTCATATTTGATGTGTTAACAAATAAGAAACTGTGACATTGGAAATATTGCTTTGAAGTGCCATAGAACACATGCATAATGATCCTTCCAACGAGTGTGTATGGGCATAGGGAAAAAAATCATCATAAGAGGTCAAAGGTCACGCAGTTAAAATTTCATGTTTGATGTGTTAGCAACTATGAAACTGTGACGTTTGAAAAATGATTTGAGCTACCATGGAACACATGCATAAAAGGTCCTTCGAACTGGTGTATATGGGCATAGGAAAAAGGTCAACAATGTCATAAAAGGTCAAAGGTCACGCAGTTAAAATTTCATTTTTGATGTTTTAGAAAATATGGAACGGCGACGTTTGAAAAATGATTTGACGTGCCATGGAATACATACAGAAAGGTCCTTCCAACGGATGTGTATGGGCACAGAAAAAAGATCAAGAACGTCCTTAAAGGTCAAAGGTCACGCAGTTAAAATTTCATGTTTGATATATCAGCAAGTATGAAACTGTGATGTTGGAAATAAGGGAGCCATAGCTGCCATAGAAAATATGGATAAAGGTCTTTCCAATTGGTGTGTATGGGCATAGCAAAAAGCTCAACAATGTCATAAAAGGTCAAAGGTCACGCAGTTAAAATGTCATGTTTGATGTGTTAACAAGTATGAAACTGTGGCGTTAGAAAGAATAATTGGAGCTCGCATAGAACACATGGATAAAGGTCCTTCCAAGGGGAGTCCATGGTCTAGAAAAAGGTTAACAATGTCATAAAAGGTCAAAGGTCACGAAATAAGAAGTTTATAATTCGTATATTGGCAAGTATGAGACGGCAATGTTTGAGAACTAATTTAGTTGGTATGGTATATAAAATTAAGAATATTTATTTGGGCTCTCGGAAATCTTTTCTTTTAAATAACAAGAATACTTAATTTTAGGAAGTCATTATAGAATGCGCACTATTGTTTGCAGGACATTCTAGGGCATAGTGGGTGCAGGATTTTCTTTCGTCTAGATTCTAAAAAACATATTATTTGGTAATATTTTCCATAAGTAGAAGCTTTGCTTTGTATATACTTAAACAAAAACAAACTATTTGCTGAGCAAAACAATATATTCACATTAAAAAACTACATACGTGTTACAGTTTCGCCAACTAACATTTTGGCTTCATCAGACACTATGTTTCCAAGCAATGCATTGTGTTGTGAAGTTTGAGGGGAGAACAAAGATGTCCCTATTCTCATGAAAAATAAATATGGCAGCCTTAATATTTCCTTGATGCTTACCCAGGAAATTGAGAAAATAAAAATAATTCCACTGGAAATAAATTGCTTCCCCATATGTAGGAAGAGACGCACTCTTATCGTTTATTTATACCCTTTCATGACTGAAGCATAAACACGACCTGTATATGTTTTGAACTCACGTCAAATAATCAGTCTGTTTCGTTCACAAGGGTGGTTTGGTGTTGCTAGAATGATAATCTGGTTGGACAGAGACAGTGAGGCAGTGGAGTGTGGAGTTGAGCTTAAAATTAAATGAGTTTGTGAATCTTGAGTGTTTGGGAATATTGTGTGTCTTGTGAGTGTGTAAGAAAACAAAAGCTGTTGTATTTCTTATTTTCCCTATACTTATAGGCCTACGTGTTTGGAAGTGTGTGTGTGTGTGTGTGTGTGTGTGTGTAATTGTGTACGTCACAGTGGATATTCTAACAAAGGAACAACGTGCCGATTTGCATACAGTTCTTAGTAGGTAGGTTAAAAAAACGCGGAGAAAGGCGTTTGCACGGTGGGGTGTGAAAATAAGCAATACCCAAATTCTTAAGCTTTGCAAACAGTTTCGGAATAACTGTTTTAGAAAGGAACATCTTTCTCAGCGACAACGAAAGGCAGGACCACCTGTAAGGATCTCTACCGAGGATACTAAACGCAAAGTGGTTCGTTCTGTACTTAGTTCACCAAGAAAATCAATCCGTCGCCGGAGTGTTGCATCCAACGTTAAAAGAAGTTCGCTGAGTAGGATATTGCGTGTGCTTGATGTTAAGGCGTACCGTATGAAGATTGTAAATAAATTACATGATGATTATTTCGGTGCCAGAATTTTATTCTGTAACTGGTTGATAGACAAATTAAATGAAAATCCCATATTTTTTATTTCAACTTATAATGTCAGATGAAGCTGTTTTTTTTTTTAATGGAACAGTGTCTTCGTCACATGAACGGTTCTTGGGACCCAGTCCACCGGCGGAATGAATTGAACGCTGTGCAGATCAAAAGGGTATTATCGTGTGGATGGGAATAACAGCAACTGTTGTAATAGGGCCATTTTTCTTCGAAAGAAACGTTAATCAACTTACATACCAAAATATGTTGCGAGAATTTCTTTTCCATGAACTTAATCCCTTAAATCTTGATTCACACAATGATATGTGGTTTCAACAGGATGGTGCTCCAGCACATCGTACTAGGGCAACATTGCAAATTTTAAGAGGAAGGTTTGGAAACCGTTTAATAAGTATAGTTTCTGATGTTGAGTGGCCAGCTGGAAGTCCTGATCTAACCCCATGCGACTTCTTTCTATGGGGCTTTCTTAAGCAACAAGTTTATAAAACTCCTTCAGTAACACTTGAAGAACTTCGACGATCGATACAGCGTGCCATTGAACAGATAACTCCAGACACTCTTGAAAAAATCTTCACAAAGACACTTATACCCAGAGTGAACTTAAGTTTAACACATCATTGTTTTAAACATCACAGAAACATGCCTACCATTGCCTGCAGCATTTGAATTACAAAATTAGGCTTCTCCACCTTGTGGCAATATTGACCTTTTCATTATGGTCATGTGCACCCCTTGGAAGGATCTTTCTGAATGTGTTCTATGGAAGCTCAAATCCATATTTAAAACGCCACAGTTTTATACTTGCTAACACATCAAACATGAAATTTTAACTCTGTGACCTTTGACCTTTTATAACATTGTTGACCTTTTTGCTATGCCCATACACACCAATTCGAAGGACCTTTATGCCTGTTTTCTGTAGTAGCACAAAGCATTTTTCAAACGTCTCAGTTTAATACTTACTAACACATCAAACATGAAATTTTACCTGCGTGACCTTTGACCTTTTACGACACTGTTGACCTCACACACACACCAATTGGAAGATCTTTTCTGCATGTGCCCAGCGGCAGCTCAAATCCTTATTTCCAACATCGCAGTTTCATACTTTTTAACACTTCAAACATGAAATTTTAACTGCGTGACCTTTGACCTTTTATGACATTGTTGACCTTTTTCCTATGCCCATATACACCAATTCGAAGGACCTTTTATGCATGTGTTCCATGGTAGCTCAAATCATTTTTCAAACGTCACAGTTTCATAGTTGCTAACACATCAAACATGAAATTTTAACTGCGTGACCTTTGACCTCTTATGATGATCTTTTTCCCTATGCCCATACACACTCGTTGGAAGGATCATTATGCATGTGTTCTATGGCACTTCAAAGCATTATTTCCAATGTGTCAGTTTCTTATTTGTTAACACATCAAATATGTCATTTTAACTACGTGACCTTTGACCTCTGATGATATTGCTGACCTCTTCGTTTTGCTAAAAAGGATGTTCAGTAGATCCTTTGTGCATATGTCTTTTTAACATTATCTTCAACTGAATTAGTTCTGTACAATAAGCTGTTGAAAAGGGAGCTTTTTCTTCAAGGGTCACAGATGACCTGCTAGAGGTCACCGGGTCACGATTGCCCAAATTTCTCGTTATCATATTGTTTCGGATCAGAATTTATGTCGATATACCAATTTTTGCTACCGGAGATGGATATTCAAAAAAATGGCATGTGAGACTACTATTTAACATTGAAATCCCATAAGGAAAAAATCGCATTTTGACCTTTGACCCTGTAACTCCGCAAACAATAATACCCGCGATCTCATTTTGCTATCAAACAAATCTTCTGACCTTCCTCTAAATTGCCTGCAAATTTCACAGTTGTAGCTTTTACCAGTTCTGAGTACTATGAAATTAAAGTTTACACACGAATTGTGGGACAGTCTGTATTTCATTCAATCAAAACTTTTCTTGTATGCCTTATATATGGAGAACTACATGCAGTGTAGTCAAACCCAAACTATCACTTAACTCAGTATGATGTGCTTATACCGTAAAAAAAAAAAAAAAAAAAAAAAAAAAAAAAAAGAATCTCGATTCACAGGCCGTTCGGAAATGTGGCCTCTGAACCAAAATCTAATTATTGGCCAAGGTCGCGATCTTTTGATGCATTTTTTTGATTATTCCTAAAATTCTTGGCCAAGATCTCAATCTTTTGATCCATTTTTTTAGATCATTCGTAAAATTATTGTTTAAGTATATATTTATTTTTCATTCGAACAAAAAATACACTTTTTAAACAAAAACTTCCTCATTTTGTGAAAGTCAGTACCAGTGGCGCACCCACGAGAGGGGCTTACCGAGTACATATCATCCCGTACCGGGGTAAAGGATTAATACGTATGCTGCAACAATATTTAATTTCCCTGTAACTTTTTACCAATTGCGCGTAAATCAAAATTAACGTCACCATTGTTCTTCTGATTAAATTTGCGCATTAAATCATGTATCACATGACCCTATTTCTATTTTAAAAACTTAATCTTAATTCAAAATGGCGGATTTCAAGATGGCCGCCGTCAGGTATACCCTTACTATATGACTTCCCCCTAGTCCTAATATGTACCCATATATTTGTAATTCACCTTTTGTCGATACAAGAGGTCTTACAGAGCTTTTACGTCCAACTGTATGAAGACTATTCTGTACTTACAAGTGATGTTCTGGTAGCTGTATCTCCTAAACCCTAGGAGCTTCGCACCTACAACTTCACTGAAATACTGACCACATTTAGTACTACTTTCTCATATGTGTCTCAGTCAGCAACTCGATTCACCCAAACGTAAGGTTTACTTGTGAGTATATTCCCTTTCAAATACTTATAATAGTATGTTCTCGTTCCAGTATGAAATCGATTTTGATTGTAAATATAAAATCATAAATGCAAAAATTAAGAAATGTCTTAATAAATTGCAATATAATAAACATTCAGGAAAAAAGTAAGATAGTAACCGCTATGACTCCTAAAATCTGAGGTCTACGTCAATCACAGGACTGCTCTGACTCACGTCTGATACATCGGAAGATTTCGGTACTATTCGTGGTGCTGTCTTCCAAACGCACACTTCAGAAAACGTGAAACAACAGATGAGTACCAACAATGTTGCCACACTTAGAAGATACGTCGAACGAGTGACAAAATAATAACATTCTCCTATCCATAAATATTGTCCAGAAACATCTGTAGATGTTGGGAGGCCATTTTTTTTTTTAGCTAGAAACGTCACAAACTGAAGCAAAACAAAACAAAGTAGAGAAATATCTCTTGATATACTGTGCAGGTAATTATGGGAAAGTGTAAATCCTTTATTTTTTACTTTTTTATTTTTTATTTTTATTTATTTTTTGGTACATTGAAAACTGTAGAAAAGTAAGGCTCGTATTATTTCATGTAAAATGCACTCTAAAATACAATTGTGAAGCAACACTAGAGTTCGTGTTCTCATATCACTGTGTTCGTTTTAATCTCATAATATGTATGTGTTTTAATAATTTAGGAATATATAAACTGTAAATACCATAATAATAAATCCTGAAGGGAAGTCCCTAAGGTAAAGTACATTTTCGACGTTATATTTCACTTACGAAACTTCGTCATAACTTTACTGCATGTTTAAAAATGCA
This sequence comes from Thermobia domestica, assembly GCF_964235325.1. Classification (NCBI taxonomy): domain Eukaryota; kingdom Metazoa; phylum Arthropoda; class Insecta; order Zygentoma; family Lepismatidae; genus Thermobia; species Thermobia domestica. Next base: position 141,757,175 of record NC_137470.1, read on the forward strand.
TTTTTATGCATTGTTAGTGCATATTGAATGCATATTTTAACACATGTAACAGCATAGTTGCAGACATATTTAACAAATTTTAAGTGCATAAAAATCAGGTGTCCAGTTCTGCCGTGTCGTGACAAAACGCTGTAATTTTGGCGGAGCAGTTTTGCGAAAATGAGCCGTAAAGTTTTCATCCGAAAATGTGATCTGTATCGTGTAGAACCAGTGTATCTTGACTTTGGAAACACGTGGTTACATGTAATGTTACGTAAATGCATGTTGTGTGATTAAATTTGGTGAAAATTGATTGGTTGACCATTATTGCCTAGTTACACTGGTTCTACACGAGGATGAAAACTTTACGGCTCTTTTTCGCAAAACTACTGCGCCAAAGTTACAGCGTTTTGTCACGATACGGCAGAGTTATAATCGATGGTTTGCCCCTTGGTAGCATGCAACACAAAGGTACCTTTACGTCATGTTGGTTGCATAATATTCAGTCACAATTAATATTCTAAGCAAACTCTTTCACGTGGCACTACTATCTGCTTTTGTGTTTAACTCATGATATTTTTTAAAAGTTTAAATCGATTTGAAAACTGATACAGCAATATATGCATTTAAATATATTACAATCAAGTTTGCAGTATGTACTATGGAAATCGCGATGAGTCATGTAGGTTGACCTATACCTATAAATTTCAGCATCCAACTGAACTCGAGAGTGTGTCTCAGTCGTCAACCCCCATCCATGAAATGTTGCCAGTGTCGTCTCTCGTGCTATATGGAGAACAATTTTTGAAGGCACAGTGTTGGATTGTCGCTACGTTCAGCTTTGTTTATTTTGTTATTATTCTTGTTTTTTTTTTTTTTTGTTTTTTATATTGCTATTATTATTGTTACAGTTTAATTTGAATAATGTTACTGTTCTTTTTATTGTTCTTTAAGTGTTTTTTTTTCTTTTTGCTCGTTCGCCATATCTTCTAAGTTCGGCAAAATTGCTGGTACATTCGTGCTGTTTCACGTCTTCTAAAGTGTGTGTTCAGAAGGTAGCTTCACAAATCGTACCGGATTCTTCCGATGCATGACACGTGAAACATATCAGTTCTATGAATGGTGTAGAGCCCAGGCTTCACGAATCCAAGTGGTCACGATAATCACTTCTACTTGTTTAGATTTTGATGCTTGTGTTTGTAGCCATTCAAATCGAACTTAAGTGAAAGAAGTAATTCGAAGTTTCGGTACCTATTTTCAGTAAAATAAAGTTCCGAACATACTTTTTTTCCCTCTAAAACGCACTGTCAAGTGAGGGGTATAGTGAGAGAGGCAGCTATGCCACTTCGACCAAAAAATGGAAATAAATTAGGGCGATATAATAATATTACAGTAAAGCATGTGCTACGTTTTATCGAATTCAGATCATGTTTACATAGTTCCTACCAGAATTTGTGTTTGTATGTGAAAACTTGAGAGGATTTGATTTCCTTTTACTCCCTTATTTTTGACAGCATGCAACATCAAACAATAAGGTTGTTTTCGAAGATTGGAGAAAGACATATACCAAGTATAGTTAAAATTGAATAAGTTTTGCGAGAGTTATGATAAAACAGACAAACGGAAGCACAGAGACGCAATTACTGGTTGAGTCAGTTGGTTGATACTTGCTACTTCCGTTTCAATTACGTGCATATTTATTTTCGGATATAAGCTTATTTCTATGCTATTTTTAATGAAAAGAAATCTAGAACAGACTTAGTTTTGATCTAGAGTCATACAAATACTAGTAGCTTTATATTATTATCTTAGAAAAAATAAGAAAAAATTTAACAGAATTAAAAAAAATATAAAACTCTAATACTATATTAAATAACTGTCCTTAGACGAAAAGAAAAGTATATACTTGATGAAGATTCGAACATAGATAAGCTGATTGGTAGATAAGAATCTTAATCACTACATCATTCAGTCCTGCTTCTATGAACTTTAAACACAGATCTTGTATATATATATATATATATATATATATATATATATATATATATATATATATATATATATATATATATATTGCTTCTGTTATGATACTATATAAAAGTTTGTCCGTTTTTCAATCGAAAGATCCAATATACTTCAGACAGAAATTTTCTTGTAGGCCTTATATCTGGAGAACTACATACAGTGTAGTCAAACCAAAACTACCACTTAACTCAGTACGGTGTGCTTATTCCGTAACAAATAAGAAAACTCGATTTAGGGGCCATTAAAAATTTTTGTGCGCCCTGATCCAAAAAGTCCAATTTTTCATTCAATTATAAATTTTCTTGTAGGCCTCATATCTGGAGAACTACATACACTGTATCCAAACCAAACCTACCACTTAACTCATTATGATATGCTTATTCCGCAAAAAAATATGAAATCTCGATTTAGGGTCCATTCAAAGTTTTTGTGGTCCCTCGTTCAAAAAATGCAATATATTTCATTCAATCAAATATTTTCTTCTACGTCTTGTATCTGGAGAACTACATACAGTGTAGCCAAACCAAAGCTACCACTTAACTCAGTATGATGTCCTTATTCCGTAAAAAATACAAAATCTCGATTTAGGGACAATTTAAAATTTTTGTGGCCCCTGATCCAAAAAACCCAATATATTTCATTCAACCAAACGTTTTCTTGTACGTCTTATATCTGGAGAACTGCATATAGTGTATCCAAATCAAAACTACCACTTAACTCAGTTTGATGTGCTTATTCCGTGAAATATACGGAAACTCGATTTATCTAGAGGCCGTTCAAAACTTGTGTGGCTCCTGACCCAACATCTAATTATTGGCCAAGATCGCAATCTTTAGATCCATTTTTTTGGACCATTCTTAAAATTCTTGTTTCTGCTTGTTACACTATTTGTGTTATGTATTTGCACTTGCAAACAATACATTGTGTTATTTTACTAAGATCCACAGCTATAAAATTTTTATTAAGTTTAATTACATTATTAAGTGAACTGATTTAATCATATTTTACATTGCTTCAAGGTGCAATTGATACCACCCCGTAAACAAAAAGTATGCATTTTCTTTTGTGACAGATAATACATCTATAACTACCTTTTGTAATAAACTTAAAAGACCAAAGATACAACATGTTCCTCGGACGCTAAATCCCTATAAAAAATACATTATTTGATATTCCTTATTCTATTTCTTCTATAGAGATAAGTGTTGAAACAAAAAAAATCGTTAATTTGATGCCCTTTCGGTTTAAATAGAGAGTTAAGGTAAGAGATAAAACCTATTATTGGGACGCTAAGTAGATCACAAAGACAAAAAAGCTCCTCTACATCCTTTACAGCTGTGCTCTAAGAAAATCTGAAGCCAGATGTATTAGGAAATCCAACCACTTCTGATTTCGATATAGCGTTACGGGTTGTGATATATATAGAATTGAGATATTGTATCCATTGCAAATACCGTTTGTCACTATCTATTACCACTTCTGTTCTTTGGTGATATACTTTCAGACCAGAAATGGTTAATTTGAATCACTTCTGGATTGAATCGAGTTAATGGAAAAGATGGAATCTATTCTTTTATCTTCTTCATTGCCAGTTGACAGGAGACCAGGTCGTTTATGTGGAACCTGAACTCTTCGTCAGGGAAATGCAACTCGGCATAAACGACTTGGTCTCTCCTTCTTCACGATAATGCCCATCCCCACTCAATACGTAAACAACATACAAAATTGAAGACTTAGAGTAGGAACGGCTGCTACATTCTCTTTACAATTTAGCACCGAGTTACTTCCATCTTTTCCCACTGTTAAAGTTTGTATTGCAAGGTGAACGTTTCGAAACAGATGAAAAAGTGAAGCGGAATGTAAGGATAGTGCTAAATACCCAAAGCCCTGATTCTTTGCAAAGGTTTTGGACAAATTGGTGCAACGGTGGGACAAATACCTGAATCTTAATGAGGATTATGTGAAGAGGTGAGGAAGGGCCCAAAGAAAACTTATATATTGAACGAAACGTGTACCGTAATTGCGGGCTACTTGGACCCTTAAGGGGCTACTTGGATCCATATCAAAAACTCGTTTAAAGTCCCATATACAATGCAATATTGGGTGAGTTCAGAGTAGATCCATTAGATGGGATTATAATGCAGGCGTACACACATTGAAACTAGTCCTGTGGTAGGTTACGAACGAAGAGCATTGGTGAGAAAGGTCCTTGATGAAAAGAGTGTATTTATTGAGGGCCAAACTTTTATGTGTGGACACTATTTGCAAGGAAGTGAAACCAATGCTAAGTAAACACGTAAGTAGTTACATATAGGTTAATGAAACTGACATGATAAACTTTCTCATATACAGTAAGATGTGTGCGTAATTGCATTATTTATGAAGTGTGTGCACATGACCTGGAAAACATGGATATTTTGTCTCACCCCATCCTTTGTTATCTTTATCAATGAAAAATAGAGGTCTGTTGTCACGTGTCACACAAGTAAGGACTTTTCATTTTCTCCTTAAGGATACCGGTACAAAATGATATATCAATATAAAAGATTGCTGGAGGTAGAAAATATGCTAACTTTTCATAACAGCTTGAGGAACGTTTAGCAGCAATTCAGTCGGGGAAAATGTCGCAAAAGAAACAGAAGCTCACTTCAAAATAAGTCGTTCCACCATAGAAAGAAGTTTAAGAACAGATCAAGGCAGAATCCGGGCCAATTGAAAGTGTTCACTGAAGAAGAAGAATTAGCCTTCGCTAGTAATCTTGATAAAGTTTCTGATTTAGGATTCCTCGTTGATTAACTTGATTTTAGATTTATTGTGAAGTCCTATTTAGACATGCATGGGAGAACTGTCATTGCTTTCTAAGATAAACTTCCCAGTCGAAATTTGGTGAAGTTATTTTAGAAACTGCACTTCCAGTCAACGACTAGATTCGCTGCTAATATAGATAGGGCTTGTGCAGCTGTAGAAGAAAACGTAATGAGCCATTATATTTGATAGTACATCTTAACATGTTCTCTTTGTGGTTTGCAGTAAATAAAAAGTGTAGTTCTAGGAAGACCTACGTCCTACTTAGTCTCAGAGCAGATTTCAATAGTTTTCTGTAGGAAAATATGGGGTGGGTTCAAGTAGCCCGAACGCGATTCTTACTTGGACCCATTTTTTTTACAATAATCGCCTGTGCTTTGTTTTCAATATATGTAACTAAAACTGTCCTCGATATGTACAATAAAGCCTATAGTTGCACTTAATATGGGTTATGACAACCACTTTCTAGTTTTCGTGGATGAAAATAGGCCGAAAGAAAGAATTTATTGCGCAATTGGTCCAAGTAGCCCGCATCTAAGGTATATTATTTTTCGTGCATCAGCTGTACACCAAAAACCTGTTTCAATGTTCCACAGGCTTACCAACAGTTGTCTTCGGCTTGAAATGTTACATATAAATTGAGTTGCATCTGTCCAGGCGTTTGCGAAATCAGCTTAGACTCGACCTAAAAGAGTTACAGCAGTCAAGACTTCAATTACTTTTGTGGCTGACTGTACAAAATCTTATTTTCCTAATTTGGCTGCCTTATGTGATACTCAACTTTTTGCATAAATGTTGACTCCTTTTTCCTCTTTGAATAGAAATTTGATTAAAACCCAGCTAGAGATAGGTGATAAATATTTTCAAATGTTCATTTTTGAACAGGTCAGCTTTCTTTCCGTGATTGAATGCAAATAGTATCACCTTCACCACAATTATCTTTATATACTATGTTTTGCAGGCTCTATAAGAGCATAGCAAGGAAAATGAAAGACTCCGAAGTTACCGATTGGCAATTACGGACTTCTCACATTCTCGGAATTGTTTTTCATAATTCACGATGCTGCTCATACAGGTATTGAACCCGGAGCCACATGAATGTGAGAAAACCGCACTAGCCACTCGGCTACTTGGGAACCTTTTGCAAGTGTGCTTGGAAGACGTCTGATCTTATAGCTGTCTTGAATCATGACGTTATTCGTGTGTTGCACTCATGCCACATATGCGACCAGCACTTTGAGACTTCAATCTACAGAAAACAAAGAATAAATTGTCAAAAAAGATCTCGAAATTGTAGATAGTACAAAAAATATGATGTTTGAATAGGAATTTGTTGTTGAAGTACTTAAAAACATGACGTCATTACGTTCTTTATTTGTTTGTGAAACAAAAAATATGCCAATAGATTGAAAGTATACCATATACGTAATGAAAGCTTTCACTTACGATAACAATTCATTACAATAAACTGATAAGATTTGCAGCATTTGCTAGTAACAAAACAAATAAACTTAATGTGTATTTTAAATTACTCTAATTTATTTTGTAAGACCGTTATTTGAATAAAGGTAAACATGAAGTGTTGGACACACACACACAAAGAAAACATACTCAATGAGTCTGCAAAATTCTTAAACTGCTCCTTTTTCTCATTTTCTTCAGAAACTGCCGGAAATGCTTGTTCTTTACACGGGAAGTAAAAGTTTTAATAATTTTACATATGAAAATTTCAATAATATACTATACAATAAGAAATATTGCCTTTTTAATGTTTTATTTAAAAGATTTTTTTTAGTAAACAAAATCTAATAAATCGCGCTAAAAAGAAAACGATCTTTCAACAAAATTAGCTTAAAAGGATCTGTTTATGCATGACAAAAGAATGACGACACACCAAATGAATCTTCAAATTTGCTGTAAAATTATAAAGAAAAAGTTACGATAATAATATAATATTTTACTATTGATATAATAATAATAATAATTATGACCAACATTAAAAGACCAAAAGCATATTCACGAAGAAATTAAATGCCGACTAAAAGCAAGGAATTCATGTTATTATTCAGTTCAAAATCTTTTCTCGTGGCGAATTTTGTCGAGGAGTTTGAACCTTAAAATATATAAAACGATTATTATGCCTCTTGTGCTGTGTGGTTCCAAAACATGGTCGCTTAATCTGAGGGAAGAACGCACAAAAATATTTGAGAATAAAGTCCTGAGACGAATATTCGGAGCCAAAATGAACGGGAATAAGGAATAACGAGGAGCTACATAATTTATTCCGTTTACCAAACATTGATAGGGTCATCAAATATAGGAGGCTAAGGTTGGCAGATCATGTAGTCAGAATGGAAGAAATAGGAACGATTTCAAACTTTTAACTGGAAATCTAATCGGAAAACGACCATTAGGAAGACTTAGGAGCAGATGGGAGGACAATATTAAGGTGGATCTCTCAGAAATAGAAATACAGAGTAGAAACTGGATCCAGTTGGCTAAGGAAAGAAGTCAATGGAGGTTTTCTGAAAAGGCGGCATTGAACCTCCGAGTTCCATAGGTCATAGAGAGAGAGTGTGTGTGTGGGAGAGTTATTGATATGAGTGAAAATATATTTACGTATTCAATTACATAAGGATAGAAAAAACTTAAACATTGACTCTATATGACACCACCCCCGTTGTATTATTTCTAGTCACTACAAAATGATTTTATTTCATTTTTATTCCACGAGTCTCGAAACTTGGGAGACTATAGTGAGTAGTACATATGCCAATATACATCTATAAATTCAATATACATATATTTGAATCGCTTTTTTTGAAAGGGTATTAGTCAATTAATATAAATTTAGGAAAACGGTAAAATACTATCCCAATGAAAGCAGATATTTCAAAGCCGCCAATGATTTAGGCTGCTGTTTCTTCATCCTTTAGGGAGGAGGCATTTTAACGTGATCACTACTTTTGCATGCATGGTATATGTGATGCTATAATGGTGTAAAATTTGCAATATGATTCCCTTTCAACACAAAAGACGCAAATTATATTAAATCTTAACGAGTTTGTTTTATTACTGGACTACACATGCTAATTGTTATAATATAAGTACAATATTTAGTACAGAATAATTAATATTTATGAAGAGTAAGCAATGGGCAAATAGTTTTTGCAAAAAAATGTTCTCATTCGTAATAAAAACATAGTTCACAAGTCGCATAACGTGGTTTGTTAAACAAAATGCAAAATGAATTATCTGAATGGAACATAACTAGTCATAATCTTTGTCAGTATCTGATGTCAGTGGCCAGCGGAAAAGGTCACAATAAAGCTGTGTCTTCTCCGCAGGAACAAAAGCTTTTAGCCACGAAATGTCTTTCATTTTACATGACTTAATGGGAACCTTTCCTGCAGGATATGCCTTCCCGTGTGGGGGTTGAATCACATGATGTCGTTGGAGTATCATCTGAAATGTATGACGAATGAGGCCATTAGTTGTTGTCTAGCCTGTGACATAACCTTTCCTTTCCTTCTCAAAAACGAAATGAAACAGGGTTAATGTAGAAAATGGCACTCGTTCACTCCTTGGCTTGTGTTTACTTTCAATGGAAATAGGCACCTTTTTGTAAATATTCCATCCACCACTGCCTGTAGTTTTAGATGTCGCAAGCTTCTACGACCTTAACGGTAAATTTGCCATGTTTAGCGCTTAGAATTGTATGTTCTACCGCATCATGGACGGTGTATATCCTATCATGGCGTCGCAATCTGCGCTTGATGACCCCAAAATGTCTGTCACAGGGCAGAAAACTGTGCCCCCCTACAGGAAAATACAGTTGAATTCTGTTGAACTGTCCTGAGTCTGTTAGATATAAGATATATCTGCACATAGTCTGGTTCTTGTTTTGACTTGGGCAGTTGTCAGCAAATAACCTGAGCTCCGTGATGTTAGCAGCAATAAAATGCTTTAGATAGTTATTCAAAAAGGCACACACTTCTTCGGGACCTTTACGTCCACTACCCTCATGTTTAGGGATGCACGCGAGACGAGACGAGACGAGAAATGGAAAAGTCTCGTCTCGTCTCGCGTCTCGTCTCGTCTCGCAAACGTGAAGTCTCGTCTCGCGTCTCGCATAAAATTTTGAGTCTCGTCTCGCGTCTCGCGCGAGACTTTCTCGCATGGTCTCGCAGTCTCGCATATATTCTGGGTCAAAATTTTGCAATGTGTTATTCTATGGCTGTTAATGAATGATGATGTGATATTCTGTCTGAAGGCAGGTATTTGACCTGAAAGTCCCTTGCCAAGGTAAATCCATGGTGGTTTGCCATTGCTTTCCATGGGATGAATGTTCATAACATCCTAAGGAAACGGAACCTAGAGTTCAACATGGTATCCGAACTTGTGTCCTCTCCGCTCCAAATTAAAAGAAATGTTGTGCTGGAATTTGATTGCTGGACCATTAATTTTCGTCAAATTAATAGCATAATTTACAGCAAAACCAGCATAAATGGTTACTGGATCCAGGCACGTAGCCAGGATTTAGCAATAGGGGGGTCCGTGACGAAATACTGTGGTTATCACACCAGGGGTTCGATCATACTAAACTATTTTACTGGTAACATACATTCGTTAGTTTAGCCAAGATTTCGTAATACATGTGGGGGGGGTGCGTGACATGAAATACTGTGGCTACAACCAGGGGATCGATCAACCTAAACTATTTTACTGACAACATATCCATATTGATTGTTAGGACAATAAAATGAGGATATGTTAGTAAGTATTTTAATTAAAAAACTATGAAGAAATCTTGCGTAAAAGAATAGAAAAAAGTATTGAAAAAGACAGTCTTCCGAAATCATTCGAATTCGGTTCTTCTCGTCTTCTTCTTCTTTCTCTTATCTTAGTTTAATGCCGTCAAGGATAGCAACAAGATCTCTTTCGGGAGTAAAGACATTCCATAAAATGGATTAGTGTTGCCGCGAAATTCAAAATGGTTCATATTATTGGTAATTCTGGTATTGCTTAAGTTCTACCTGAGAGGCTATCTGACCGAACCGGTTTATCGATCGTCATTTGTAGTCCATAGGGTCACTGGCGCAAACCCCAGGGGGATTATAGGGACATGTCCCCTCCCATCTTAGAACTGGGGAGGACTTTTCCCCCAAAAAATCCTATTTGAAATGCGTTTTTTTTTTTGGGGGGGGGGGAGAAATGTGATGATTTGTGTCCGATTGCCACAAAGGAAAGTAAGATGAAATTGATGTCCCCACCCCAGAATAAGCCTCAAATCTTCCTGCCTCACAATTTTGAAGACAACTCTGCTCCCCTGATCCTCCACAGCTTTGTTTTTCAACTTCATAAATATTTTGAACATCCTTTAGAAAAAATTATAGAAATGTCTTACCCGTCCCTCCCAATGTTGAAGACAGATTTGCGCCGCTGCATAGGGTTAACATGGAGCTAGATGGAATTCGGAATGTTCCGTTACAATAATATCTAATTTCAACTTAATCCCCTCCCCCCCCGTTTCCTCCACATAAAGCTCCTCATAAGAAAGAGTAACCAAACGCTTATTGTAGCTTTATATTTTTGAGGCTGATTTATCTCTTTCTCGTTTCTTTCTGTTTCATCTTTCCTTAATATTTTTCATTTCTGAATCCGAAGGGGGGGTCCGGACCCCCCGGACCTACCCCTTGGCTACGTGCCTGCTGGATCCAACATTATTTTCCAGCTTAGAGGTCTCCAGCAATATTTTCCAGTATGCTATTCGGGCACATTTTTGCCCCGAAAGAAAGTCGCCAATGTAATTAGGATATAAAGAATATAACGTTTCCGTATATGTTTTTCTGAACTCATTGAACCAAACCCGGATCCTTTTACTATATCTATATGTCAGTCAGTCGTCTGTTTATAGCTAGTCATAATGACTAGCACCGTTTTAGAGGGTTACGCCCTCTCTTAGGGAAGAGTTTTGTGTAAATGGAAGATTTAAGGGATTTTGTGACGGTCTCAGAGAAGTTCTTTATTATAATAATTGTTAGGGTCTTAAGGATCTTTCCGAACCTTAGCTGGAGCAACTGAGATATGAAAGTAATGGGTACCTAGTGAGAAGGCATATCATACATAGATAGAGTGTGAATGATGAGCATGAAGGATGAGGCGAGGCGTGCTATCACATCACAACACTAAAAGTGTTAGTCCGACAGATGAAGTCATCTTCTCGCCTAGGGGCTGCTCTAGGCTTCAAAGTAGACAATGGGAGTCCTGTTAGTAGCAGATGGATTCAGCGTGCAAATGATGGAAATATGAGTGGAAGATGGTCATGAACTTGATAGTATATGAGGATTACCTGGTCTAAGGCGTCAGGAGGTAGAGTGTAGCAGTAGAGAGTAACGATAGCGGTGTAGGGTAATATCGAGATGGAGAAGGATGGAGAGCTAAGTGGTGCATAGTATTCAGAAGTAAAGGGTGTTGGGTTTTATAACGAGAGCATATGTATGTGAGACGTAAAGATTCAAGATGAAACTGAAGTGTAGGAAACTGAATTCGGTTGTACAAGTCTGCTGTGGGACTAGGCAGTTTGACTCGATATGCAATGCGGAAAGCATGTCGTTCTAACACTAATAACTTTTCATAAATTGTGCGGGTGGCCGCAATCCTTGCAACGTTTCCGTAAGTCAGCACAGGCCGTAAAAATGCCTTGTATGTGTTCAGAATTGTGTTCGCTTTTAGTCCCCAGGACGTTCCGGTGAGCCTTTTTAATAAGTTAAGTCTATTGTATGCTTTAGTTGTGACTGTTTGAAGATGTTGTTTCCAAGTGAGATGTTTATCGAATGTGAGCCCCAAGTAAGTTACAGTTGATCGTGCCTGAATTGGAGTTTGGTCTACTTGTAGTGAAAGGCAGTTAGGATTTCTTCTGACTCTTGATGTTCGTTTCGGAGGAATGAAGACAATGCCCTGCGTTTTTGTGGCGTTGATCGTTAGCTGCCATTTGTCGCACCAGTGAAGAAAATTGTTAATTGCTAACTGTAGAGCAGTGTTAATGGATTGGATAGTAGGTCCTAAGGCAAGAAAGGCAGTGTCGTCGGCATATTGAAATAAGTGAATTTTATCAGGAAGTGGAGGCATATCGGCAACATAAAGAAGATAGAGAAGTGGCGACAGAGCCGATCCTTGAGGTACTCCACAGTGAAGGAAAATAGGATGTGAGAGGCAGTTATTTATTGAAACATATGACAGACGGCCGATTAAAAAGTTGTATATCAGTCTTATATATGAAACAGGGAATCGAAGATGAGTTAATTTGTATATAAGTGCGATGTGTCATACCCTGTCAAATGCTTTCTCGAGGTCAAATAATACAAGACATGATGGTTTGACCGAGTTATAGTGTTGTGTAACCATGGTGGTTAAACGAAGTAGTTGATCGTTGATCGAATAACCTGGGCGAAATCCTGCTTGGTGAATGGGAAGTAACTGGCGTCTTTCTATGTATACATGCAGACGTCTTACTAGAATACGTTCTAGGAATTTACTAAAAGTAGACGTTAATTGAATTGGGCGGTAGGATGATAAGTTGGCAGGAGGTTTCTTTGGTTTTGGAAACATTAACGTCTTAGAAGTTTTCCAGGTGACAGGAAAATAGCCAGTTCGCAGAATGAAAGTAAAAATCGTGGCTAACAGAGTAAGCAATATAAGCGGGCTTTCTTTTATATGGCGATAGGTTATTGTATCAAAGCCAGGTGCACTATTCCTTTTGTTTCGAACAACTGTACTGATATCTTGAACTGTGATTGGCTCTGTGAGAGGTTCATTTTGCGGAAGAGTATGAAGGGCATGAGGTTGTAATGAAGGAGAAGATGGATTGACTGTGTCAGCTGGATGTCTATATGGGTATGTGGAACTGAGTGGTGTGAAGATGTCTTGGAGGAAATCAGCAAAAGCGTCAGCTTTGGCGGAATCTGTTTGTATAGGTAAGTCACCATTTAATAATGGATAAGGTGTTTTAGCATGTTTTCCGCAAAGAGCATTAAAACGTTTCCAATACTTGCTAGGATGAGTGACGTCAAAGAGTGAATTACAGGTTTTAACCCAACACCTTAGCTTGTAAGCACGAATGTAATTCTTGACCATCCTCTGAAGTTGCCGGTGATGACGGAGTGATTCTGGATTTTTTGTGCGTTGATAGTCACGATAAAACTGTCGAGAGCGAGTGATAAATGTGAGATATTCTGGTGGCAATGTTGGTCGATAAGGCGTTGATGTAGTTACTGGTATGTAGAGTGAACTTGCTCCTTGGATTGAAGTTGTGATGGTATGAATGTCATGATACAGTTCGACTTCTGATGTAGGAGGTTTTAATGGCTCTGTTGCTGCCGATAGATATGTTCGGTATTGTTCCCAGTTGGCTTTGTCAAAACGGACGCTAGTTCTCTGAAATTCTGGAGAGGGAGACGTAGGTTGAGTACGGAGGAGCAGTTTGATCGGAACATGGTCACTTCCTAATGGATCGAGAACATCAATATGGATTTGCGAAACGAGATTAGCAGAAGTAATGACTATATCTGGTGTGCTTTGTGATTCAGGCCTAGTGGGTTTTGGAAGATCATGAATGATACCAGTCGTGTGAGTTGTGACAAAGGTTTGAAAGTTAGTCTGTCTCTTTGTGATCTGCTGTGCATGTTGAAATTGGCCATAATTATGAATCTCTTATAATTATCGGAAATGTGTTGCACGAATGCAGTAGGTAGCGGGTTTCCAGGTCTGATATAAACAGTAGCAACAGTTATGGCTATATTACGGAAGTATAAAGTAATTATAAGATATTCAGGCAGATCTGGCAGCCTACAAAAGTGTCGTCGTGATGGCTGATGGGATACGTGGAGAAAATCCCACGGCTGTTCCTCCATTTGCACGCCTCCTAGGAAGAGTATTATCTTGTCGAATTAGTGTATATCCAGAAAAGTGACAAGTCATAGAGGGAGTGAGTAAGGATAAACACTGCAGCTCTTTCCTCCAGTAACAGCGCTTCGAATAAAGATTTATTCTGCCAAATGGATCTAATATTGAGAAATATAAAGACTATATCCATGATGAGTAGGTTAGACAGTAGTTTCCAAAGGTGATGTGTAAAAATAGACATTTTGACCAGAATAAGTAGCATGAAATGTAACATGGAAAATTTCTCTGGCTGCGTGGGTGATTTGTTTTAAGACATGCGAACGATGAAATGGCTGGATATTTTGAAGAGTGAGCGTTAGAAAAGCAAGCATATTTCGCACTGTTATAGAAGAGTCCAGTGATTGTGGAACGTCTGCAGAATAGTTATATGTACGTAATGGGGCCACGTACTCAGGGTGAGCCTCGGTAGGGGCAGTTTTGCCCTTGCACTTGTAACTATATGTCGGATGTTGTTCGTGGCAAGTGTGACAATTCGGTGGTTGTTGTAGATTTGGACAAGTTCGAGTGGAGTGTTCACCAGAACAGTAGCCGCAAACAGTAGTATTTGGGCATGTTGCGGTAGAATGTTGATTATATGTCTGACATTTCTCGCATCGAAGTGGTAGTGGCGCTGGTGACCGTGAAGGTTCAACTCTGTGTCTTCTGTTATAAATGTATGCCCCATGAGTCAGAAGAGAATCAATGGTGGTTTGAGAAGGAGTTAGTACTCGAACAATGTACGTGGGGCTTGCAGCGTTTCTGATTCGCATAACCTTCTGGAGTGTGTGTCCTTCGTAGGTAAGTTCCTCCTGAATCTCGTCATCGCTATAAGAAGGATCAACACCGCGAATCACCACGGAAAGGAGGGGAAGACGGCGAGGTGGTGGTATTTGCTTGCGTTGAGATGCATTAAGGTTAGTAAGTTTAGCATCTTTGCCGAAGGTGTCTATAGGCACTTTGTTCTTTATAGTGCTAAGCAAGTTTGCATCTTCTGTTTTGAAAATGAAGCCGTTCCTAGTCTTGACTATTTCTTTGAGTGAAGCACGAGGAAGGTACTTGCGCAGTTGTATAGCAACTTGTTTCTCAGTCGAGAAACGTGAATCGAAATTGGTCAACAGAAACGAGTAAATTGATGGTGATGAAGAGCGAGGTAAAGCTGGAGCCGCAGTAGAATCTGTTTCCATATCCGTAGTGTTCTCCATTCTATCTGGTGCAGTGTGTGCTTTCTTTGCAGGTGGTGAAAATTGCAAGCGGTTAGAATAACTTTGCTTGATGGAAGAGCGGGAAGCCACAGACGTAACAGAGCTTTGAGATGAGCTTCTGGTACGACCAAAAGTGGTTTGTGACTGCACCTTGCGTTTTTCCACCTTAGTGGAGCAACCAGGAGGACCAGGGATGATACTGGGTAAAGCGTGTTTGCTCATTGTGCGTTTGCCTTGATCGATGCCATTGTCCGCCATAGTGAAAACCGTCTGGTGGGCTAAGCCCGAGTATGAGATGATGCCAAATAAACCGTAAAACCAAGAAGAATAGCAAAGTCGTCAATAGGTAAGACCAGTTAGGTGTGTTAGCCTCCGTGGAGGCTTTAAATCAAATCGACGGTTGTTTCCTTGAACCTCATGGAGGCAAGTAATCCAACCGTATTTAGAAGTTCGCGATTCAACCAATGGGATGGAAATACTAGTGACTTGCTTCTTTTTCTCCGCCAGCTACGGATACCCTCTTTTTTTACCTGGTTAGAGCTCCAGGTGGCCAGTTCCTATCTATATGTAAATTTCTTCGTCTTTATTTAACCGGATTTCAACCATGTCTTTGCCTGCTTCTGGTCCGAGAAATGCTCTAACGTCACAATATCCAAAATTGACACGGATTGTTCCCTTAGAATAGGTTTGAGCTTTCTTTTCAGAAAGTTTAAACTCTCTAACATTAAATTTGTGGAAGCAGCAGAGAAAATATAACAATACAATACTTGTGTAGGAGAATAGTGCTGCCATCTATTGTCGCCTATCTCCCTTTACACCAACCACCAAGGAATGACATTGTGCCAACGGACTTGTGGATAACGCAATATGTTAACAATTGCGAGAATCCAAATATCCAACAAATTATACTTGATACGCAAAAAGCTGGGGGCCGCGGTGGCTCAGTGGTAGAGCGTTCACCCCGGTGCTTGGGGTCCTGGGTTCGATCCCAACCCCCGCCAAGTGAACTTTGTGGTGGACAAACACCGTGTGCGTGGGTTTCCTCGGGGTTCTCCCGTTTCCTCTCACTTTCTTCATTCCACCATTTCAATCATTACTCATCATCACCGTCTCCTTTAGCCTAACCGGCATAACCGCGGGACGTAAAACTCAAAGATTTCATTTCATTTCATTTACCAAAAAAGCTTTCTGGATCAATTTTCAGATCATACAGTTGAACTAACTGCAGTGTTGCCAGAATTCGCATTTTATCAACTTTCGCTTTCAACTTATATAGTGTTGCCAGATCTAGAAAATAAATTTACTGACAGATATAGGGCCATTCCTACCATCTCCCACCAAACCTATAGGGCCATCCTACCAAACCAGTGTTTGAATTAAACTTCCGAACTAGAGGGGGATGTTTTTGATAAATATATGGAAATAAAATACTTATTTCATGTAAAAATATCATGTTATTTCTGCGAGCCTGGTCGGGGATAAACTTTGACGAAAGGGGATTTCTCCGCCATCCCCCAACATTAATGTGAAAAAGACAGAAACAACAGAAATATCACATTTCGAAGGAATAGGGAGTCTTATTTGCTTTTCAGACCAAAAGACAGAAGTTCATGTATTCGTGCGCGTCCGCGTGTATGTGTTTGTGTCGCAAAATAAAGTCCTAAATCGATGCTGTAATAAATTTCCAATTTACAAAGTTTTTCTTTTTTAATGATGTTTAGAAATTAAAGAAGGCTTTAATTCTGAAAATCAACCTTGAATAATAAAAAATTTCATAAAATGTCTATTGCCCCAATCACTTTTTTGTTCCTGGAGGCATTAACGCTCAACCTAGAAAAGTCAATAAATATAAAATCACTAAATATGCAATTAAATGTAATTCATAAATTTTGCGAGACTGCGAGAAGTCTCGCGAGACTTCTCGTGCGAGACTTAACCGAATCTCGTCTCGCATGGTTTAGTCTCGTCTCGCGTCTCGCATAAAATTTTCAGTCTCGTCTCGTGTCTCGTCTCGCAAATGCGAGACGAGACGCGAGACGAGACGAGACTTCTCGCGTCTCGCGTGCATCCCTACTCATGTTAAACATACATATTGGTGGTGCCAGACTTTATGTTGTGTATACAAAATACATTAGCCGTTAATTGTCTGCAATAAAATAGTTCTCGTACAGGTAGTTTGGGAAGAGAAATATTCTGCATGAAATCAAATGCAAGCGCTAATACATGTGGTTCTTGCTTTCCTATTGGCAACGCTTCATACTTAAGTGCATTGTAAAATTTGGTGCTTTTTCTTTTGCGAACCATTATTTCGGCTACTGCAGCACTTTTGGCTACTTCGTTCAGATGAGGGGACTTATTTTTCAGAGTCAGCTCTTCATAGGTACAGCAGGTATCTACTTGTGGTCTTCCAAATCTGTAGTTATATTGTTTTCGGAGTATTTCCAGTAGGAACATTTACCATCAGGATATTTTTCTTGAAACCACCTCGACATCTGTGCTACATTAACGTCTCTATTTAAGTAGGATATATTTTGTCCTGAATAGTGCGAATTTTTCACTGGAAATGATTCCTTGCGAATCATCGGTTCGATGTCACGTGGGATGGCATTAGACACTTCTCCATCTACGATCTTCTGGCAGTTTTCCCACTAATTTTAAGTCACGGTTTCTCCGTAGTCGTTTTACACTAATTGCATACACAGACAACGCTGCATCAAGACACACTTCTTGTTTGTGAGACCCAATTTGTAAGTGGTATTTGAATGAAGCTGCGTTTAGCCTCGCTTTCCCCGATCTTGGGCGCCTTTGTTTCACCTCCGTTACATCAATAAGCCCCTGCAAAAATGTATCTTGTTGGTCCTTTGAGGCTATATTACAGAAATGCGTAAATACGTCTACACAGTTATCGTGTCTGATCACTTCCAAGCACTTCGTTTTGCATTTGCACGTGAATCCTGGCTCTTTGGCTGTTGTCTGCTGTCCTTTGTAATTCACGTATTCCTTTCCTTTGACTCAAGCACATTTTATCTTGTTTCTTTTATATGTCTCAGGGTTCCTTTTACGTTTCTCTTATCTCTTACTCTCCTCTCTGTCTCTTCGAGATTACCTTCCATTGTTAGACACACAAAAAGAACAAACTTTCCGTCAGTCACTCTTCAATGAATGTAATGCGAATCACAATTGCCAGCTACTAACAACTTCCGGTTTGCATCAGTTGCCAAAACTTGTGTCCGCATTTCCCCTACTGTCAGATGGGTATGAACATTTTCTAGTCACGTTGCTCCCGTTCAAGTTTTATAGCGCCGTATTATATTAATAAGCTTATAGTAATAATACGTGATATAAACAAACAAAGCAATGAAAATGTATTCGCCAATTAATTGATGCTTCTGAAGACGTTACAAACTTTTGTGCTAAAACGGCATCAGTCAGTGGCTGATGCCCATTCAACACGACTTTACTTTTTCCCACCTTGTCTTTTGGCCATTTCTATTTATCCGTTTTATGCTTCTTTAACACCAACACATGGACGTATGGATGGAGATTACGAATCCGCACAGAACTCAATTTCGGTAATCTTGACTGATGTCCTTTAAAATAAGCGATTTATATAAATATGTTCAAAACATATAAGTGTTGTGTTTTTGGTTATTGTTGTGAGAAAAAAATAGTTAGCGTTAAACAAAAGCATAAAGAAATAGACATTTTAAAAATAGATTTGTTAACAGGACAATTTCCCGAATTTAAAACTGTCTTCAAAACACATGTAAAGTGTTTGTTTTGCTTTGATTTCTATTTTTGAATCAAAAGGTAAAATATCTTTCAATAGGAATTTTCTTGCAGGCCTTATGCCTGCACTGCAAAAGATTTCATGGGTAAGTTTACAAAAAGCGGTGGCAATCTGTTTGTCAATCCTCTATATAAATCGATTTACGCCTATAAAGTAAAATTACTAGTATGAAATAGTGCAAAATTACATTTTTACTAATAAAAATATCATATTTTCTTATAAATTTACTAGAAGTTTGTAAAAAGAAATACAGTAAATTTTGTAATTTTATCTAAGGAATTGTAAATCAACTTATTAAATGAGGGGTAAATGATTTTACATTGATATTTGGTAATTTAAACTACAAAAGTTTTTTTTTTCATTGTGGAGAACTACATACAGTATAGCCAAACCAAAGCTATCACTTAACTCAGTATGATGTGCTTATTTCGTAGAAAACACGAAAACGCGATTTAGGAACATTTCAAAAATGTTGTGACCCCTGGACCATAATGCATCAAAAGATCAAAAGATTTTGAGAGATTTCAATCAAAAATTTTATTGTATGCCTTATATCTAAACAACCATATATAGTGTAGTTAAACATGAACTATCACTTAACTCAACATGATGTGCTTATAATAATAATAATAATAATAATAATAATAATAATAATAATAATAATAATAATAATAATAATAATAATAATAATAATAATAATAATAATAATAATAATACGAAAACTCGATTTTAGGGCCGTTCAATAATTTCTGGCCCCTGATCCAAAAACTAATTATTGGCCAAGATCGCAATCTTTTGATGCATTTTTTGGATCCTTCCTAAAATTCTTGGTCATGATCGCAATCTTTTGATCATTTGGTTTGGATCATTTCTAAAATTCTTGTTTATGTTTGATCGTGATAGCTTTCACGTTAAGTATGTAAACATCAAACAATGAAATTAACTTTTCAATTCTCCGTCATAGTTCTAAATCATCTTAGCAAGTTTGGGTTATTCTCGTTTGCTCTGTGGTACATTGTTATTTTAGTTAAATGCAAAACAAAGTTCAAAATGTATTGTTTTAAGGTTTCTCTATTGACAATTACACTTTGTAAGCATCTACTAGGAGTAAAATAAGTGAATGAAGTTCGTTTTCAACGAACTTACAAAGTACGTTACTGAATTATCTATGTCTATGTGTTTGTCTGTCTGTGTCTGTCTGTCTGTCCGTCTGTCTGTTAATTTGCAATTATTTTCAATTATGAATCCTGCATTCGATAGAGCATCAAAAACTATCAGGGAAAGTGATTAAATTTTTCGCGTCACTCTTACGGTTCCCGATATATTGGCCAACAATTGGCCGACTTTTAGAGATTTAAGGAGCCATATCTCGGGAACCGTAAGTCATAGAGAGATCATATTATTGTTGATCTAGAATTATGGTAAATGTTTTGGTACCAAAGAGTGGCCACCAATTATTGTTGGCACCAAAATATTTACCATACTCTTGGGTATTGACTAACACCAATATCATCTCTCTATGACTTACCGTTCCGGTGACATTGTCCAAAAAATGGCCAATTTCTAGATATTTAAAAAAACATAGCTCGGAAACCATACATTGCAGAGAGATGATACTGACGTTGATGAATGCCTAAGAGCATAGTAAATATTTTGGTACCAAATACTAACCGGTGGCCACTGTCTACCTGGCCACTGGTTTGGACAGTGGTCAGGTGGATTGTGGTCATCAATTAATATCGATACGAGAAAGTTTATCATTCTATTAGGAATTGATTAACACCAATATCATCTCTCTGTGACTTACCGTTCCCGTTATATTGGCAAAAAGATTTAAGGGGATTTCGGAAGATTTCGGGAGATTTAAGGAGCCATGTCTCGTGAACCGTAAGTCACACAGAGATCACATTGGAGTTCATGGGTGTCTCGGGCGAGAGGACGAGAAGGACGCGTCCCCCTAATATATTGAAGTACAAAATATTCAATATTTTATTCTAATTTAATTTATTTACTAACGACAGAATAACATATAAATAGTAATTATATTTATTTGGAATATAATATTCAGGCTATGAAACGATTATAACAGAATTCTTGATATACCTCAGGAAGTCCGTGAAGGTAAACAGAAAGGTAACAAATGAAATCGAAGATAAACAGGTTCGGTTAGGTAGCACCATTTAAATCACTTTCTTTGATGTCCCCCCAAATTTTACATGCCAGAGACGCCAGTGTTGGTGTTAATCAATACCTAAGAGGATGGTGAACATTTTGGTATCAAATAGTAACCGGTGGCCACTGATTAAGTGTTTGCTGGCCAACTGGCCACCGTTCCTCAGATATTGGCCAAAAAAGTTCGAGTTTCTAGATATTTAAGCAGCCATATCTCGAGAGAGAGATAATATCTTGCTAGTTTTTGAGAGAAAGAGAAGAAGGTGCGGGTAAAAAGATTTACTTTCACATCTAGGAACAATGACAGTTATATTTCCCGTTCCATTTCTCCATTCTTATTAAGTTCGTTCTGACAATGCTCTTGGAAAATTCTCAACTGGTTTGTATTACTTTTCAAACATATAAAGAATTATGAAATTAATGAACTTACTTAATAGTTGAATACTTTTTTGAAACAGTTTAGGTCTGAACAGTTTCAACTGTTCTTATGTCTAATTAAATTCTTTTTGTTCTCCACATCTTTTGATTTAAAAAAATAAAGCATTGAACGTTATTACTGAAAGAAAGATGAAGAGATACATGAAAACGAGGGAGTTATTGGTATTCGACAACGAATAAATCGATTCGAATGTGAGCTGGAATGTAACCGGAATTTGAGAGAAATTAAATATGAAGTTCCTCCACACATATAACCACAAGCGATTAAATATATTGTTGTATTGAACTAGTACGACGATATTTTATTATGACGTTCTTGTATATTACAAATGATATAAGTGAATTTTATATATATACTAGCCTTTGGCCAGCTGGAGGCTTCGCCCCCAGACCCCCGTATTTGCTCGGTCTACGGCCTCGCATGTCATATGTTCGTGCATTTATTCTTAATGTTTCCTTAAATCGGCCCAACATCCCCAGATCTCATATTTATCATTTTTTGCTCCTTGCTTAATAACTCACAGTTTTTTTTATATATATATATATGTAGCAACCTTTGTTTTGTCAACCACAATTTATCGACTTATTATATAATGAATGGTGATGTTGGATTCTCATTTTTAGAGGGATTTTTTTTCTTATTTATAATTTTCAAAAAAAGAAATCTGGGATTTTTGTTCGACAATAACTCTTGCATATTTGTAAGACAAAGGTCGATTCTTTTTCTTGTAACTTTGTAGTATTTCCACACCACCCCTGTGGTATCCCGCTACACGCATACTCCTTTGAATGAAAGCTTTTGCTTCGTCATGTCTTTCGTATACTAAAAAAACTGGAACGTAAGTGGTATTTGTGTCTGGTAAGGTTCGTATCATAGTGTCAAAATGAAGTTCAATATGATTTGTATTTGGACAGGCACCAAGCATTCTCCATAAAGAAGCTTAAAGGGATTTCTTTTTGCGTAGACTCTTATGTTACCATCAAGTATAAGTGAAAAGGAATTTTTGCAGCAGACATGTATCATACTCCGAAATGAAAGTCCAATGGTGTTGTTCCCTGGGTAATTCCATACCTATCACTCACTAAAAGGAACTATCGTAGAAGTTGTGGGTATACAACATTCTTTACAAAAGCGGTTCCTTCAATTATTCTTTCAGACTGAACCAGTAATACAACTGAATCCCTTGATCGGACACGTCCAAGTGCGACGTACAGTTGGCCGTGAGCGAATACGTCACTCAGAAGACGTCCCGTATAAATAACATTGGAAAGATTTTTCAGTTCCCCATGAAACCACTTTACGGTTAGAAATTTTCATTTCTGATGATTTACTTAGGTAAAGCTAACGAAAACGTACAAGCATACCGAATTTAAAGTTTTTATTCCAGTTCTAAGTACCTAAAACATGAGATTATAGGTCCAGAAAAAGTCTCATTTAAATAACATTGGGAAATTCTTCATCCCCTCTTTAGACCCCCCAAAAATTAAGAATATTCACTTTTGGCAATTTTCCTGTGGGTTTGTCCCGAAAAGCTATAATCATCTCAAATTTAATCATTGTAGCCCTGCAGGAAGTGCTCAATAATTTGAGGGTGTAAAAGATGTCCCATATAAATAACATTGGAAAGATTTTTCAGTTCCCTATAAAACCACTCTAAAGTTGGATTTTTTTACTTTTGGCAATTTTTCTGTCGGTTAGTCCTGGAAGGCTACAATCATGCCAAATTTCATCATTCTAATCTTCCCGGAAGTGCCTAAACATTTTGGGGTATAGAAGACGTCCCATATAAATAACATTGGAAAGATTTTTCAGTTCCCCATGAAACCACTTTACGATTAGAAATTTTCATTTGTGATGATTCACTTCGGTAAAGCTAAAGAAAACGTACAAGCATACCGAATTTGAAGTTTTTATTCCAATTCTAAGTACCTAAAACATGAGATTATAGGTCCAGAAAAAGTCTCATTTAAATAACATGGGGAAATTCTTCATCCCCTCTTTAGACCCCCCCAAAATTAAAAATATTCACTTTTGGCAATTTTCCTGTAGGTTTGTCCCGAAAAGCTATAATCATGTCAAATTTAATCATTGTAGCCCTGCAGGAAGTGCTCAATAATTTGAGGGTGTAAAAGGTGTCCCATATAAATAACATGGGAAAGATTTTTCAGTTCCCTATAAAACCACTCTAAGGTCGGATTTTTTTACTTGTACTGACTTACTTAGGTAGTGCTAACAAAAATGTGTAACCATACCGAATTTCAAGTTTCTATTCCAATTCTAAGTACCTAAAACATGAGATTATAAGTTCATAAAAAGGTCCATTTAAATAACATGGGGAAATTTTTCATCCCCTCTTTAGACCCCCTAAAAATTTAAAATATTCACTTTTGATAATTTTCCTGTGGGTTAGTTCCGGAAAGCTATAACCGTGCCAAATTTAATCATTGTAGCCGTACAGGAAGTGCTCAATAATTTATGTCAGCTCATGTAGTTTTATATATAGTTAGGATATATATATATATATATATATATATATATATATATATATATATATATATATATATATAATAAAATTATGTTTTAAAATACTGGTACAAAATTCAATGTTTAGTCTATATATTTGGTCTAGGAATTAATTCGTGCGGGTGGACAAGAGATGGCGCAACGAACGGAGCGTCCCACAGTTCCGTGTATCCACACATGTGTTGCAAACCCCTGTCATCGCGTATCGTTCGTAGTATAGGGCAGTGGATTAAAGTGTCAACAACACCAGTTTGTAGTTAAGAGCCTGCCTTACTAAAATTAATACAAAATTTACCATTTTCCTTTTGCTTGTTTATTCATCAGTGAAAGGAGATAATGAAATGCAAGTCACCACAATCATAGATAATGCTATTCTACAACAGCAAATATGAAACTAAAGAATGTTCAGTGTTGCCATCCATAGAAATTACAGTGTTGCCAGAAAAAACATTTCCCTAAAATCTAAGTTAAGGCAGCGAGTAGAAGAACAAACTCAACTGCATTTGGTTACGTATCATATTGTTTTTGTTTCCTGTGAACTACTTTTTAAATAATAGTTGTATTTAGTTTGTAATAAACAAAATAGTTTTAACATACAGTTATTAAAACTAAATAATAATGTTAATTAAAAATTAGTTCACAAGAAACCAAAACAATATGATACGTAACCAAATGCAGTTGAGTTTGTTCTTCTACTCGCGGCCTTAACTTAGATTTTAGGGAAAGGTTTTTTCTGGCAACACTGTAATTTCTATGGATGGCAACATTGAACATTCTTCAGTTTCATATTTTCTGTTGTAGAATAGCATTATCTACGATTGTGGTGACTTGCATTTCATTATCTCCTTTCACTGATGAACAAACAAGCAAAAGGAAAATGGTAAATTTTGTATTATTTTTAGTAAGGCAGGCTCTTAAGTGAACATGGCACAATTTGTGCCTGATAAAGTGTTTTTGCGGGGTGTCCTGCTGCATTACTTTAACATGCAGAAAAGTGCGACTGAAAGTCATCGTATTATGGTGGAAGTGTATGGTGACCATGCTCTAGCTGAGCGAACGTGTCAGAAGTGGTTTGCACGGTTTAGAAGTGGTGATTTCGGCTTGGCAGACCAAGAGCGAGCTGGACAGCCAAAAGAATTTCAAGACGAAGAATTGACAGCATTGCTCGAGCAGGATTCGTGTCAAACGCAGGAACAACTTGCAGCAGTATTAGGCGTTGATCAAACAACAGTCTCCAAACGCTTGAAAGCCATGGGAATGATTCAAAAGATGTCACATTGGGTTCCACATGAATTGAAAGACAGAGACGTTGAAAGACGAAAAACCATTTGCGAATTGCTGCTTCAACGACAGAGCAGAAAGGTGTTTCTGCATCGAATTATTACGGGTGATGAGAAGTGGATCCATTACGAGAACCCTAAACGAAAAAAGGCCTGGGTGAAACCAGGTGAACCAGGTCCATCACAACCAAAACGAGATATTCACTGTGCAAAGGTTATGCTGTGCATATGGTGGGATATGAAAGGTGTGGTGTACTATGAGCTGCTGCAACCGGGTGAAATTATGAATGGAGAACGTTATCGACTACAATTAATGCGTTTGAAGCAAGCTCTGACCAGAACACGACCAGAATGGGAGAACAGACATGATAAACTTATTGTTCAACATGATAACGCTCGCCCACATGTCGCAAAACCGGTCAAAACCTATTTAGAAAATGTCGGCTGGGAAGTTTTACCCCACCCGCCGTATTCACCAGACGTTGCTCCTTCGGACTACTACTTGTTCGATTGCATGAACAACGATTTGATTGGACAGCGGTTTACTTCTTCAGAAGATATCGAAACATGGGTCTCTGACTGGATCGCTTCCAAGGATGAGGACTTCTTTCGCCACGGAATCCGTACATTGCCTGACAGATGGGCGAAAGTGGTGGCTAGCGATGGACAATATTTTTCTTAAGGTATTTATGTATTTTGTGTTTGTACTACAGCTTCAATGTGTGCGTACCAACCGCACGAATTATTTCCTAGACCAAATACATATTTTAAAGAAAATGTAACACATAATGTTTAGCTTTTACAAGTTTTACAAGAATATAAATCTTCATTATCACTACAATGAACTTACGCAGGGGGACAAATCTGGATTAAAAACTAAAATATTAGTGTAAATGAAAACATAAAAGTTACATTCTTAAATTTCTTATTTGGAATATTTTGTTGTGTGTAATAATACTTCCAGCGAAGCTATTAGTTCATTGTACAGTCACCGATAAAACAAAATAGAATAGATCTTTTTATATATTGCATATGAAATATGTATTTACTTTTGTCAATTATACAATATATTTGAAATAATAGCTTATTTAAAAATAGACCAATTTTTTGTTTATTTAGAGAAACGTAATTACTTATCTATGGACTTATACATCATTTTTTGTAGATTAATTATTGTTGTGTAATATTTTATAAGGTCTAATTTATGATGCTTAAAACGTTACTATTAATGGTTTCTCAAAACGTTTAATTAATCTCTAAAATTAATAAGAAAGAAGCAGTGTTCTGAATAAATAAACAATAAATGAACAAACACACCCTCACAAAAATAAAATAAAATAAAAGTTCTGCACAGGGGACCCCAGAGTATGGATTCGGTGTATTTTGTTACAAAGAATCTAAATTTTGAAACCCCAGGACGATCGACTTTGTCATTTTTTTTTATGGACAAAAAAACTTCGGGGTTTTGAGTTAGAGAGGATACACGTAGCTCAGCCATACAAAAGAAAGTCTGTGCAGCGTACCCCAGAGTATGGATTTGGTGTATTTGTTACAAAGAATCTAAATTTCAAAACCCCAGGATGTTCGACTTTGTCAATTTTTTTTATTTACAAAAAAACTTCGGGGTTTTGAGATAGAGAGGATACACGTAGCTCAGCCATACAAAAGAAAGTTATGTGC
The DNA here is from genome assembly GCF_964235325.1 of Thermobia domestica. Lineage (NCBI taxonomy): Eukaryota > Metazoa > Arthropoda > Insecta > Zygentoma > Lepismatidae > Thermobia > Thermobia domestica. Next base: position 141,784,013 of record NC_137470.1, read on the forward strand.
GACGTACCCCAGAATCTGGATTCGATGTATTTTGGTACGCAAAATCCAAATTTCGAAACCCCAGGACGATCAACCGTGTCAATTTTGTTTAATGGGCGAAAAACTTGTGTCGTTCCTATCAAAAATCGCTGAAATTTTTCGCCCATAAACAATTGATACGGTCTATCGAACTGGGGTTTTGAAATTTGGTTGCTGTGGAACAAAATACATTGAATCAATACTCTGGGGTACGTCGCACAGAACATTTATTGTGTGTATTTGTGTGTGGCTGTGTAATGGATTTAGTATTGCGATATACTTGTACAATTTTGTACAACATGGTTTAACTTTTCTAGATAAATTTTCTTGATCGAATTTGCTACAAGAAAAAATTACAAATAGTTATATCATTACTAAAATAGACATGTGGAGAACGCAAGTATTATGACCTATTATGCTTAATTTACAGGAGAAATTGTTCACGAAAGTCATACATTTAGATCAATCTTATGAAGTTCCGTAAGTTATAGAATGAACGAGCTCAAACAGTGTTCCGATACAGATAAGCATGTTTCAGAATAACTTGGTATTGCCATATCATATAATACCATTGTATCAGACATGGAGTGAGTTAGTGGATCGTGGGTCAAGTGGGTCTAGTGGATCAAGATTTGTGAGTGGGTCAGTGGGTCGTGGGTCTACAGGACTTGACCCACTTTGACAAACTGACACACTCCTACTTACTTTGACCCTCCGATCCACTCTGACCCACCATGGCCCAATTTGCTTAATGTATTATGAGCAGCTTCTTCTGAACACTGGTGAATTTGTATACGTTTCACTTTCAAAGTCTCCATTTCTCTTTCTTTTCCATGTTTGTATTTATTAATCTGACATGACTATATCTAAGTGAAAAAATAACTTCAGACACTTTTGGATATTGATATTTGTAATTGTAATAATAGCAATAGGACTTATACTTGGCTTTCGAGATTCAGTCGAATTTTGCACTGTTTTCTTTCCCTTTACACTGCTCTATTTTGCCTTCATTTGAGACTTTCAAATTTCATCCTATTGTCTACTAAAAATTATCTGTAATTTAACAAGGATATAATTATATATTTGGTCTAGGAATTAATTCGTGCGGTTGGTACGCACACATTGAAGCTGTAGTACAAACACAAAATACATAAATACCTTAAGAAAAATATTGTCCATCGCTAGCCACCACTTTCGCCCATCTGTCAGGCAATGTACGGATTCCGTGGCGAAAGAAGTCCTCATCCTTGGAAGCGATCCAGTCAGAGACCCATGTTTCGATATCTTCTGAAGAAGTAAACCGCTGTCCAATCAAATCGTTGTTCATGCAATCGAACAAGTAGTAGTCCGAAGGAGCAACGTCTGGTGAATACGGCGGGTGGGGTAAAACTTCCCAGCCGACATTTTCTAAATAGGTTTTGACCGGTTTTGCGACATGTGGGCGAGCGTTATCATGTTGAACAATAAGTTTATCATGTCTGTTCTCCCATTCTGGTCGTGTTCTGGCCAGAGCTTGCTTCAAACGCATTAATTGTCGTCGATAACGTTCTCCATTCATAGTTTCACCCGGTTGCAGCAGCTCATAGTACACCACACCTTTCATATCCCACCATATGCACAGCATAACCTTTGCACAGTGAATATCTCGTTTTGGTTGTGATGGACCTGGTTCACCTGGTTTCACCCAGGCCTTTTTTCGTTTAGGGTTCTCGTAATGGATCCACTTCTCATCACCCGTAATAATTCGATGCAGAAACACCTTTCTGCTCTGTCGTTGAAGCAGCAATTCGCAAATGGTTTTTCGTCTTTCAACGTCTCTGTCTTTCAATTCATGTGGAACCCAATGTGACATCTTTTGAATCATTCCCATGGCTTTCAAGCGTTTGGAGACTGTTGTTTGATCAACGCCTAATGCTGCTGCAAGTTGTTCCTGCGTTTGACACGAATCCTGCTCGAGCAATGCTGTCAATTCTTCGTCTTGAAATTTTTTTGGCTGTCCAGCTCGCTCTTGGTCTGCCAAGCCGAAATCACCACTTCTAAACCGTGCAAACCACTTCTGACACGTTCGCTCAGCTAGAGCATGGTCACCATACACTTCCACCAAAATACGATGACTTTCAGTCGCACTTTTCTGCATGTTAAAGTAATGCAGCAGGACACCCCGCAAAAACACTTTATCAGGCACAAATTGCGCCATGTTCACTTAACTACAAACTGGTGTTGTTGACGCTTTAATCCACTGCCCTATACTACGAACGATACGCGATGACAGGGGTTTGCAACACATGTGTGGATACACGGAACTGTGGGACGCTCCGTTCGTTGCGCCATCTCTTGTCCACCCGCACGAATTAATTCCTAGACCAAATATAATAATTAAATTGAAATTCATTGTAATATAGCTCATGGCAAACACTTTACAATTTTATATCGTAAAGGTCAGATCCCCCTTTATTGTAACAGAGCGGTGCTTGAGCGATTGACCGTAGAAATTCAAACTCCGATTACTAATAATTCCACAGCTTTTTTTATTACAAGTGTAAACTCTTTAGTCAATGGAGAAAATTGAATGGGTGATGGGTCATGGTGGCTCAGATTAATTTATGATGGGCGGTGGGTCAAGGTTGGTCGTGGATCAGAGTGGGTTTGGGTCAGAGTAAGTCAGCGGGTCAGTGGGTCATGGGTCAAATTTTCATTGGCTCACGCCATATCTCTGGTATGGACAGCATGCTATTTCTGGAACAACTTCCAGAGGTAGATTTAGATGATTCAACAACAAAAATTTTGATATGAGTGACAAATAGCTTCCAGAAAAAAACAGTAAGTCACATGACTTGAGAGAAAGATGCGTAGCGAAATGTTTTACTATTTGTAAGTAGCTGGTTCAGACACAAATAGAGGTCGTTTCTGCTTCGAACTTTAACAGCAATGAAAAGTGAATTTATTATGACAGTTCTAAGCGCAAAGCATCCCAGCAGACCATCAACATTTCGACCACAATAAGATATTCAGGGAAAGAATGTCGTACTTCGGATTTGATGTGATGAATTCGGTGTAATCTAACTTAGTGCATACAAGTCAAACAGTTAATACCAAATGCTACCAAACAGAACTACTCAATTTAAATTGAGTACTCAAAGGAAGTGTTCGCAATATTCCAAATGACATGACAATCTTATTGTTCTCCATGACAATGCCAGACAACACTTATTGTAAAGTTAACGAACGAAACCCTGAAAGCACCTCCATGGAATGTCTTACCTCACCCGCCCTATTCATCAGACATCACTACTTCAGATTACCATTTAGGGCCCGCGGTGGCTCAGTGATAGAGCTTTCACCTCTGGTGCTTGGGGTCCCGGGTTCGATCCCAGCCCCTGCCAAGTGAACTTTGTGGTGAACAAACACCGCGTGAGTGGGTTTCCTCGGGATTCTCCCGTTTCCTCCCACTTTCTTCATTCCACCATTTCATTCATTATTCATCATCACCGTCTCTTTAGCCTAACCGGCATAACCGTGAGACGTGAAACTCAAAGATTTCATTTCATTTCAGATTACCATTTTGTTTCTGTATATGCAGCATGACCACTTCAAGAACGACATTTCAAAACCTTTGAAGATATCAATACATTGCTCGATGGATGGATCGCCTCAAATCAACCTGATCTTGTTATCAAAAAAAAAAAAAAAAAAAAAATCCATATGCCAAAATCCAGAAGTGAGAAAAGGTTGTAGCGGTCGAAGGACAATACTTTCTATAAAATATAATGTACCGTTCTTTTGAAATAAATTTGAGTTTTTGTTGAAGAAAAAAAGCAAGAATTAGTGAAAGCGCCTAATACAATGATACATAATATTACCTCAACGCACGCTGCGTCCGTCGTATTTAATTAACAAAGTGAATAGTATAATTATATTCTATCAGAAAAGGAAGTTACAATTACTCCAAATTTAATGATTTTAGGCTTTTCAACTAAACTAAACATGTGATAATAGTTAACCATTCTCTAAATCTATAAATGTTTTTTTTTTATATATAATTCTTTAATATCATATAAATGTTATCCCTATCTACATAGTTTTTTTTAATGGGATAATGATATTTTGAAAATTCTTATATCAAAAAATTGTAGTTTGACGAACAGATGGCATCCCTTTACTGTTAGCTCACTCAGAAAGCTGTATTACGGTGGCGGTTCTGGTTATTGCTACCAGAGGCGTTCTTGTCACCGCGGAGGGCGTAGAAGAGTATGACTCAAATTATTTTAAGTACACTATTAAAATTTGCCGAGAAAACACAACAGCAAATAGACAATTCTATGCATTTACAGAAAGGCAAACACCACATTTGTTTAAAACTGATTAGAGAAATCTTTAGATTTACTTTCATTCACTTTTATAGTTTATTCTTGATTACTACAAGTAATCGCGTCAAGTACCACGGAACAGAATACGTAGGAGCATGTAGACTACGTTTCAGTCAGTGACGATTTTACAGGGTGGCTCAGGGGAGAAAGTTTCCCCCAGTGTCATAACTCTAATTGTGCAATATGTATTACCAATATTCTTGCAGTATTATTTCCAACCCTCACCACATGTATTGTAAATCTCTCCGGGGCAAATATGAAATCATCATTGGTTCTAGGTTCGATCATTTGACCTGGCATTCTAGTTGTGCCATATTTTTAATCAGTTTCAGATCAAATAACACACTGCTAAAAGTAAGTTAGTTTGAATATATATTTTTTAGAAATTACTTTTGGTCATTGTTTGTTATGTTCATAGATGTAGTGAAGTGTTCTATTAGTGATAAAAAATAATATAGGATGCTTCTTATCTGTGGTTAATAGGAACTGCTCTAAGAGTGTTCAAAATCCATCTGAACTTCTGATGTGTTCAATGAATAAAGGGTCACAGAAACTACTTTTACACATTACCTAGTGTCTAGAAGGCCTCCTGACAGTGGTTAATAGGTACTACCCTCAGAGCGTTAATAGGAACTACCATCAGAATTTCAAAACATGAATGTATTTGAAATTCTGATGCGTCCAATGAGTATATAGACTCAGAAACGACTTTTGAACAGTATTAGGATATTTTACACATTATCTAGTGTCTAGAATACCTCCTAACAGTGGTTAATAGGAGCCGCTCTAAGAGTGTTCACAATGTACCTCAACTTCAGATACTGGCAGAAACAGGTCGTAAAGGTGGAAATTGTAAAGTGTAAAATGTTTTAACACTGATAAAAATTCTTTGCATCCTCTGATACCCATTGGTCACATCAAACGTTCAGGTATATTTGGTGTACCCTTAAAGTAGTTCCTATCTATCACTGTTATGAGGCATTTTTGACATTTTTTGTTCACTGACAGAACACTTGAGGGCATTCTTGGACACGTTTGACAATTACCATATGTCATTTCTAAAATAAAGCAAATCATGTTCAAACATTCATGTTTTGCAGTGCATCTTGATACATTATAAGTTGTTTGTCTGTTAGCTCGTATTTTCTCGGGTACGTAAGTTATCGACACGTATCCTCTGTCCTACATATTATGCTACACTGCTGTGTATTGGAAACGCAGTAGAAATTTTGCCATACGAGAACAAAGTAAGAGAAATAGAAAAATGGTTATTCGTAACTGGTTTCCACAATTTTCTATTCGTAAATAGTTTTTTTTTTTTTTTTTTTTAGAATTTTCTAACATACAATACCATTGTTCAATACGTATTAAATCTATGACTTAAGTAACACGATTGTTTATCAGCGCAAATACGAAACCTCGCCAGCGGTTTTTATCCTGTGCCAAACTATTTAACCCAACTATTATTACTTATCTTTGTAAGATCCAAATTGACATTTGGTTTATCTTGATGTGGGACCACAAAATTTATTTTCCTTAAAAGATTTCTATTCTGCTTCTCGAGCATTTTTCATTCTGCTATTTTCCACTCCCGGTATACAGTATGTTTTAGTTTAATTATTCATACCCTGTTGGTGATCCTGTTGTATTACTTTTTTTTAATTCACCAAATTGTTCATCAATATTTGCACCGTATATTTTTCTTACAATTTGATTTTCGAGAAACCTGAAATTGTATGTTTCTTGCAAGACAACACTCAACATTCCTATTCATATACTTTAACATGCTAACTTTTGCATTCTTAGATCATTAACCTTAATTTGTTCGATATTAGTAAATTCCATTTATACCTACATTATACAATAAAAAAATATGTTGTTCCGTTACATTATAATGAAAAACAAAAGCATTTTAAATAATTTTTTGAACATAGTAGCTATCTTGGATTTTCTTTTATTGAAATGCATATCCTAATTAATAGGAGAGAAATTAAAATGTACGCCAAAAATAGACTATCTCACAAACTTCTCATCTAAGGGTAATGACACTCGGTATAGTGGCACCTTATTAATAACAATTTGTCACATGCTCCATTGTTATCAAAAATTTCGCTTCTAGAGGAAAAGGGAAACTTCTGAAATAAGTTGTCTTTTCATTTTGTATGCATCAAATTGCCAAAGTGAGGAGAAATACTTGGAATAACTTTTTTAAAGTGAAGTTTGGATATAGTTAACACTTGAGCCGATGTTTGTATTATTTGGATCAAAACATCCAATATATTTCAGGTAAAAATTTTCTTGTACGTCTTATATCTGGAGAACCACATATAGTCTTTCCAAACCCAAACAATCACTTAACTCAGTATGATGTGCTTATTCTGAAAAAAAAGTAAAATGAAAAATAAAAATAAAAGTGGCCCCTGATACAAAAACTAATTATTGGCCAAGATCGTAATTTGTTATGCATTTTAATCATTTCTAAAATTATTGGCCAACATTGTAATCTTTTGATTCATATTTGGATCACTCCTAAAATTGTTCTTCTTCTAAATATTCTTCCTAATTAAAAAATGTATTCTTATATATATTTTACCCTGATTATCTGTTGCCTAGTAGAGGTAAGGTTTCTGCAACGAATAGAACTCGAGATTATTCCATGTGTACTGAAGTGAAGTTTCCACACAGATATTGCATACATATAACTTAACTCATGTGATATAGACCTTCTATATTAAAAAGATAATCTCAACTTATTTATACCTAGGTACTCTCATAAGAAGTGAAAATATCAGGGGTGTCTTAAGCGATCAAATTCCAGATGAATATTTTGCTTAAGACACCCATGACCCCACCGAGATTCGAACTCGGACCTCTGGATTTGTAGTACAATGCGCTGCCATTTTCGCTATAGGGCCTTCAGTCTTAGATATGAATTAATCTGCTATTGGTATTATACTCAGCTGGTCAGACAGTGGCTGTAATAAAGTTATTACGCTATGAAAAATCCGACAATTCTGAAGGTATTTTTGGTGCTCAATACTTACGAGTATGTTCACACATTATTGTACCAATTGTTAACTGCCATGACTCACCATACATTTAAAGCGTGTGTGTTCTTTTGTTTTCCACAGAATCAAGTATAAACTCAGTTTCTCCATAGTGCTTCTGTGTAGAAATACATAGTTTACTGTGTAATTCACTACTATTAAACACGAAGCAATATAGCAATGTACACCCTGTGAAGGGGTTTAATAGTATGCAACCAAAGTCACTTGCGTGTAAAGTTAGATTTCATGCTACAAAGGGGCTATGCACAGTATAAGTCAAAATGATGGACCAGATTTCCGAAATTTATTCTATGAAATCTAATACACGTATGTTATTGTGAGACATTCACTTTGAAAGGGTAACTCTCAAAGTTTAGTTTCCATGCAGTAATTCTAAATTCTACCCCTAAGAGTCAGCAGCGAGAAGTTAAAGAAAATGACGTTGACTTCAGAAAAGAAAATTTTATTAATTATCATATAAACAAATCTGTGATTAGTGTGCAACGGCATTTCCGTACCAAATATTGGAGAGAACCACCTACAGAGGAGGTCATTTGTGAGTGGAGGGACATTTCAGAGGTTCGGGCCGTGCATCACAGTAGCAATTGCTGATATTGATGCTACAAAAATTTGGCAGGAAGTAGACTATGGGCTTGATGTTTGGCGTGTTACGCGAGGTTCTCAGAACACTTATGATATGTTTGGAGAAAGCTTTGAGAATTTACTTTTCTTAGTACTTGTCTCACATTAACATATGCTTATTAATTATCACAGGATAAGTTTCTGAAATCTAGTCCGTCATTTTGACTTGCTCTCTATATGTACATGGGAGCAGATTTTTGACTGCTTATATCTTGCGATCAGCCATATGGATCATCTCTACCAACGACCTCGATTTCTAACTTTGACTTTCAACATCCTGGCAAAAATTGATTTTGGCCCATCAAATACCTTTCAAGATTCTGTCTCTAGAATGGACAGAGTATTTGGAAATACAAACTCATTTTTAAAAGAGTTCTTTTAAGAATATCAGTTTAAACTAACACTCTCAGTTATAATCACTTTTATTCTAATAAGATGATATTATGCTATAAATTATGATACCATTGGATTGATATCACATGCATCACACTTGAATGATACCAGGGCATACTTATTATACCCGTGCAAGGAGAGTATTCATATTACTGATAACATATTTGCATTGTGGAACATTTGGACTGAAAAAGAGAAATTTTCAAGTTCTGAAGGGATTTTTGCTGCTTCAGGTTGGAAACACTGCCCATAAAAAGACTTTTTTCTTTTTTCTCGATCTCGTAATAGATCTCGAATTTGCTAATTGTTTATCGTCAGAACAAACACACATGACTTGTAAGTCGTAATTGAATGCTCCTTTAGGTTTGCCAACTACGGAGGCAAAACATTTTGATATTTTTTCCTTTGCTTTTCTGTCAGTATTGTGCTGTCACCTAACGAGAAAAAGTAGAACTAACTCATGACTTTCATCCACTAAAAAGAAATCATTATCTCAAGGATTAAATAAGAACCTTAATAAACTATATGTTTTCATGACATTTCTATGGATGTCCCTGGTATTTTACAATGGAGTATTTTATTGGATGTCACTAGATGTCACTGGTACACAAGAGGTTAACCAGAATTGGGTCACGAAATGTTTCATAACATTATCAAATAGCTATAGTTTACAATTTTTCAAACTGTGTGATTTTTATTAGCATTTCCAACGTTTCCATTCGCTTAATATGTTTACATTTTTAGATATATAAAAACATCAAAGACACTGAGAGATGGAAGTGAAAAAAATACCCTTCAATGGTTGATCATTTGAATTAGTGAGTAAGTAAACATAACAACTGGGAATTACTATTTGCTAAATAAAATTTCATGTTTTCAGAGAAAATTCTTCATACAATGTATACTGTGCATATGGCTATCAGTGTCAACTGCAAATATGAAAACATTTGAGAGAACACAGACGTCAGATTTAAATGGTCACAACAAGACAGTTTATACATGTAACACGGATAAAAATAACAAGAATATTACCCAAAAGACCCAAGTATGTTCATGAACTTAAATAACATATAAATAACAAATTAATAGCACACCTAGATAAGTGTGAAAAAAAGAAAGATTTACATTTTGTTATTTGTACTTATATAACACATACGAAAGTAATTTTAAAATGGCTATAAATAAATCTTGTGTTGTATTTTCTTCCATAAAGATTAATATTTTAGAAAGTGAATATATGTATGTACTATGTTATGCAAAAAGAGGAGTAATATCTTAACCTTTAAAGTCGTATAAAACTTATTTATATTAGAGGAAAAACATTCCCATATTTTATGAAAATTTACCAATCTTGTAGTCTGAAGGATGTTTGTCAGTCATTGTTACACTCTTAAATAAAATTAAAAAGTTCCTTTACTTCCACTATACCTAAAGCTAATGTTTTTCGTTGACATGTCATTAATTGCAGAGCTTACATAAAAATTTAATACTTTACGCATTATGTAATTTACTTTATATGTTTACATACAACCTATAAAAAGCGTATATATATATACGAGGATAAGTCAAACATTATCCACAATTTGGACAGAATTATTTTTATATAGTTCATACTGACTTCTGCCCTCGTTTGTTTTATTGTCATGCTGTTTTGGTCACGCTATGAAAGTTTGATCCTGTTTTGGTCACGCTATGAAATTTTGATCCTGTTTTGGACACGCTATGAAAGTTTGATCCTGTTTTGGTCACGCTATGAAAGTTTGATCCTGTTTTGGTCACGCTATGAAAGTTTGATCCTGTTTTGGTCACGGTATGAAAGTTTGATCCTGTTTTGGTCACGCTATGAAATTTTGATCCTGTTTTGGTCACGCTATGAAAGTTTGATCCTGTTTTGGTCACGCTATGAAAGTTTGATCCTAATTCTTCCATTTGTCTTCCTTTTGTTGCAGGTAGGTCATGAGCCGCTCCATTAGAAATTTGCACCAAAGAAGAACAACTATCAGTGATCCCGTTTTTGTGATACTTACAGTTGAAGTGGAAAGTTGAAATTTGTCATGATTGTAGACCTCCGGAACTAACCCACAGGAAAATTGCCAAAAGTGAATATTTTTAATTTTTAGGGAGTCTAAAGGTGGGATGAAGAAATTTCCTATGTTATTCAAAGGGACTTTTTCGGACCTATCATTTCATGTTTTAAGTACTTGAAATTGGAATAAAAACTTGAAATTCGGTTTGCTTGTACGCTTTGTATGGGAATATTTATCGAAATTACTAAAAATAAAAATTTTTAACATTAGAGTGGTTTTATGGGAAACTGAAAAATCTTTCCTATGTTATTCATATGGGACATCTACTTCTCAAAATTATTTTTGAGAGGCCGTAGTCGAAGTAAGCGTTGGGGGTCTAGGAGCGAAGCCCCCAACTAGCCAAATTCAAGAAAAATTAAGAGAAAATGTACGAAATTCACTTTTGATTCAAAAGCTGATACCTAAGAGGTGCAAGGTCGTAGGCGAAGCAAACGCGGGGATCTGTGGCCGGGAACCCCAGCTAGCAAGACTTTGAATTATATTTGTTACAATTAATGTGTCCATGTTTGCAGTAGAATTAAATTATCCTAATTTGTTATTTTATGTATAAATATATATTCAAATAAGTAGCAGTGTCAAAGAGTATACGAGGTGAAGTGCTTTTTGGTTTGTCACAGCACAACTTAACTAATATTCTTCTGACAGCGCCTGTACAATGCAACCTACAATGTTCTACTAGTATGTGGGTTGCTGCTATATCAGGGTGGATTTCAGATTCCCATAATGTTTAAAAATACGATTCTGCAACAAGTGATTGCTCATGGTCTCAAATTCTTAATTTACTGTTTACAATTAATTAAATATGTTATTCATTTATTTCTTTATTTCTGTAAGTAAAAAAGCCTTTCCTTTTACAAAACAACATCATTATACTATAACATGTAAATCCTTCGAACGTAGCACGAGATGATAATTGCTTCATAAATAGAATTATATTAGTACCTGACAATTTTTTTTCCTGGTTTATGCAGAAAATCACAAGCTCAGATACAAGTTGTTATACTTATATTACTTTCTTTTGGATGTAAGGTTTTGCAATATTCTGGTATGGTTAAAGATATTATTGCCGAATATATTAGAAAACAAGATATAACTAACACTTGTTTACTTTGTGTTAGCATATTATCAACTTCTTTCTTACAAAGCCTTATATCCCTTTATTATCCAAATTAACATTATTTATTGCAATTTCTATTTTATTATAAGTAATTATTTTTTACATACAGTGTTACACAAATGAAATCCGTAGTTGCAAAAATTTATCTTGTAATAACCGACAAAAAATCTTGCATAATAACTTCCTGCTCAACGAATTATTGCTAAATTATTAATTTATCAATAAGTACAATTTAATTTTGCAATGGAATTACCACACAATGTGAGTTTCAAAATGTAACGACGGTGTGTTTGCACGGAACATCAATTAGACAATGTATCTTCTGTGTAGAATTTACACAAAGTTCGATGAATAAAATAATGTTATAAATACATAATATTGAAGTATGTAAAACTACAAGTTACCTAATGTAATAATGTAATTGTTAAATAATTAGATATCGGAATTTTATGAGAATGCATATTTAGTTTGCATGTATGCATTTCTGTAAAACTTCGTAGGAATTTGTAACAACAAAAACACAGCTCAAATTTGAAGTTTTATACAGGGTGGCCCAAAAGTAGGTATACAGTCCCATACTGATCAACTCATTGCTTTTTATATCATTTCTTATAGGTAGGCTTAATTCCTTTATTATTTGTTCTTAATGTTTTTTTTTACTTATATTTTAATTTTGGAACAGCCGAAGTAAGTAAACCTATAAGCTAGAATGTTATACTTGATCAATGCAGGGTGTACACCTATTTAAGTGCATGTAAATGCACATTTCGATGGTTAAAGCATATATTGATAATTAAGTGTATTTTAAGCATATTCTGTAAGTTTTTTATTTCAGATATACGCTTATAGCATGCAATAAATCCAATTTTAGATTGTATTTTCAATGATTTTAAGTGTCTATGCAACAGAATGGCTTTTTCTATGGGAGGATGGAGCAATGCCTAGTTTATGAAGGACTCATATTGTTAGCAACCGATGAGCTGAGCAAAAAAGCTTACAATTGCCAAGACGTTAAGAGAAATTTGATAATGATAGAATCTCATGTAATATCGTGTTGACATTAATTTAGAAAGAACAGATGTGAAAAGTGCTGCTCAGTGAATGCTTAGTCTTTGAGAGTTCAGCCCGAGTTTCAGTCAGTTCCTTCTGAAATTAGGCGGTCCGTGGAAAAGAAATTGACGGATGTTCTTGCCAGAAACTCCGACTACAAAACAACTGAAGCGACGGGAAAATACCTTCAAGGGTTATATTCCAATTTGCCAGAAAATATAGATACTAATCTTGCTCCTCTCTCTAGATGTTATCCAGTAGCATTTGTTGATGTTGGTAGGTCATTTTAACGCTACAAGCGTCACAAACTGCTACCAGAAAATGTAGATAAACTTCTTGTGATATACTGCAGGGTTAATTATGGGCAAAAATAAATCTTTAAAAACTAAAACGTATTATTTATTTATTATTTTAATTGTTTTTCATTTATTTATTGTACATGGAAATGAGGCTTGTGTTATTTTAATGTAAAAGTAAATGCAATTTACAACACAATTGTGAAAAAAACTAGAAGCTGTGTTCTCGTATCACCGTGTTGATTTTAATCTTATAATCTGTGTATGCTTTTAGAAAAATATATAGAATATACAAACTGTAAACATCATTGTAATAAGTTGTAAAGAGAAGTCCCTGAAATGCAAAATACGCTTTCCATATTATATTTCACTTACAAAACTTGTCAAAACTTCGCTGCATGTTTGAAAGTGTTCTTTTTACATTGTATTGTTAGTGAATATTAAGTGTATATTTTAGCACATTTAACAGCATAGTTGCATGCATATTTCGTGAATTTTAATTGCATAAATATCTGATATCTAATAATAATAATAAAAGAATATCATCAATGGACTACCCAAATATAAATTTTTAATTTAGTTAATTCAAATTTGTAATAATCTTAAAAGAACTAATTAAAAAGAAAATCAGTTTTCTTTAAGTGCTTATTCTATTTTTTTATTTCGAGTCATGATAATGTTATTAAGGATTTCTAAGCACGATTTAATACTGTTTTTAGGTTGGTTCGACTAAGAAAATTATACTTCCATACTTCGTCAGTGGATTGTACTGCAGCCCCAACATTTTAAAAATGAAATGATATATTTCAGTATAACGTTCCAAGATTATGCCCTTTTGGCTAAGGGAGATCATGATGAAGGCATGGAAGTGACAATGGGAGAATTGGTGGAATGGAAAAGAGAGAGGAAACGGGAGTATTCCCGAGAAAGCCGACGGACACGATGTTGTCCACCACAAATTTACTTGGCTGGGGATCGAACCAAAGACCTCACACATCAGAGGGAAGCACTCTATCACTGAGCCACCGTGCCCACTTTACCCAACATATTTAACCACTAAGTGAAATGTTGGAATTTTTTAACTAATAAGTATACTGATAATAATTAAAATTTTAGAAATTGATGACTAAATTAAAATATTGAGACCCCACCGGGAATCGAACCCAGATCTTTGGATCTGCAGTCCAATGTGCTACCATTGCACTATAGGGCCACCAATGCAAAATTCTTCTTAATACATACAGTACCTCAGACTAAAATGTCTGCAACTCTTCCAATTTTCTTGAGCTTGTCAATTTCATAAATTATGAAACAACATTGCAAAAAAATATTACAAGAACGTAGAAGCTTTTAAGGCAATAATAAAAATAATGAAAATAATAATATTACGATCTTCCGTTGGCTGGTTTGTCAACATTGGTGACACATTATGGTCTTGATGCTTGAAGTTTCTGAATTTTTCCGTTATGGCGCTGACATCAACTGGCGGTCCGGCATAAGAAAACAAGTGACATATGAGTGTAAAGACTAGTTTATACACATGTAAGTAGCTTGAAGTTGAAAAAAAAAAGATATGAATAGATTTAAGAGAAATGAAAATTGTCATGAAAATATAAATATGAGAACCAAAAAATAAACATCACTTTAAAATACAAGGTGGTTGATAATTATGTATATGGGGGTGTTTCAAAGACAGCGGTACTGAAACAAGCAACATAACTTGAACACAAAATTGAGCATTACTCTCATATATCTCCGTACAGGAATTTTAATCTCTGTTCTCCATGACATGGTTTACCACTACACCATACAAATCGATATATTCCCGGAGACAAAGAGCAACGTTGTCACAAGCTGCTTGTGACACTGGTATCCTGTAGAACTCTTCTGTGATAGTTTTGAGTAGTTCGGCCAAATTGCGTATGTGATGTTGATACACTTTGTCCTTTAAAACATCCTATAAGAAACAGTTCGGTGGTGTTAAATCGGGAGATCGAGCTGGCTACTCCACAGACTAACATCAACCGGTCCAGCGGTTCGGGAATGTTTCGTTCAGCCACTCTCGCACTGGTATGGCATAGTGTGGCGGTGCTCCATCTTGCATCATCCTCACTCTCAGGATACACAGTGTTGTCATATCGAAACTTTTTGTCCAGAATTACAAATACTACAGCTAGTCAAACATCATATTCATAATTACGGGTCATCATGCACATAAATTGTTTATAATATATACAAATAAAGGCGATCTTCCGTCGGATAGAATCATGAGAAAACGGCTGAACCATTTAAACCATTTTCTTCATTGTATTTTCCTACCTTGAAATGGGTTTTTACAATGAAACATTGATTGAAATGTGTTCAATACAACAACGCACTACCTCTATGCAGTATTGAATGAGTACCGTAAACCGGGGTTACTTGATTTTTTTCTTTCTCGTACTCCCCCTTGTTATTTATTGCAATTATTTTCTGTTCTTCTTATGATGTTTCTAGAGTTTAGTCCATGTTACCTTTTCCTGCAGTCATAACAAAATTTTACTGAGACTGAAGCCTCCCAGGATCCAAAATGTGCTGTTTCCAAGTAGCATCACTTTTGGGGCTACTTGGAAAATATATGTCTTTTCATAGTAGTAAGAGCTGTATGAAAGATGGAACTATTTGGAAAGAACCACTTGCAAGATCACACTTTTCTGAGAAGATTGATATGCAACAAGCTTCTGTTTCTTTCACAGTAATGTGTTCCTAGGCTCTTTTAATAAAAACATACTTTTTTGCACAACCTTTTAGTTAAACACAATAAATTGTTAAACTAATATATACCAACCACAGTGACAAGCTTGTCTTTCTGAAGGCCTACAGAATCAGCAAAAAAATAGTCTTGCAATCTGCTTTTATAAACAATGCAAAACAATGCAAAGGAAAGTTTGTCAAATGCCAATACACGCATAAGCTCTTGAGACTTCTTTAAGACACTAAAAATATGTTCTACATAATTTTATGAAATTTATTTATGTATCAGATCAATAATTGCTTTACATTGGTTTAAAAATTACCTGCTACCATTTTTACAAGTATACATTTACGATAATCCATTACAAAAATATCATATGGTACCGTTATGATAATAATAATAATAATAATAATAATAATAATAATAATAATAATAATAATAATAATGTAACACAGTAGGAAAAGCACAAAAAATAATATATTGAAATTCTTTGCTGCAAAGTCATACGAAAAAACAACTTGTTCTCGCGGTTGTAGGTAGGTTCAGGGAAAACTTCAATAATGTCACCCCTGATCAGTATCATTTTTAGTAGAAAAACGGAAGGAAATAAAAAATGGCCACATATTGTCCCAGAAATAAAAGTGAACATATAAAGTTAATTCGTCTCATTAGGAAACTTTTGAAAGCAATGACATTTAGCACAACCAGGTAAAAAAATTACTTTTCGTCACGGACATTTTACAGAAAATTAAAAGAAAACACACACAAACAAGTATCAATTGATCTGAGAATTTTCAGACCAGTCTATAAATAAGACACAACACATATGACCATCCATATTGTTTCTCTTAGGTGTCTACTTATTATTGGTCTAGAAGAGAGCGGCGTATCTGTCTTAGTTCTCTCATCATTATACAAAATAACACACAAAAAAAATGTAAGTTCTCCAAGTAGCCCCAGATTTCCCAAGTAACCCCAGTTACGGTATTATTCTGCACCCGAAAAAACGATAGGTAATTGTAAAATACTTTCATTCATATTTTCAAAACAATGATAGAACTAGATTGTTTTTATAAGAAAAAGAGTACAGATGGTGCGTAAAATCAAATTCTCATGCTATATATCTTCAGACTTCATTCATGCTTCAAAGAACTTTAGAAATAATCCCAAAAATGCATCAAAAATTGCTATCTTGGCCATAATTATTTTTTTTATCGGGAGCCATACAATTTTTGAACGTCCCCTAAATCTTTTTTTTTTTTTTTTTTTTTTTTTACGGAATAAGCACATCACATATACTGAGTATACTGAGTGAAGTGATAGTTGAGGCTTCTCTATACTATGTGCAGTTCTGCAGTTCTCCAGATATAAGGCGTATAAGAAAATGTTTGATTGAATGAAATAATATTGGATTTTCTGGATCAAAGGACACAAAAATTTGAACGGCCCCTTAATCGAGTTTTCGTATTTTTTACGCAATAAACACATCATACTGAGTTAAGAGATAGTTTTGGTTTGGTTACATTATATGTATTACTCTAGATATGAGGTGTACAACAAAATTTTTGATTGAATGAAATATATTGGACTTTTTTTTAGATCAGGGGCCAAAAAATTTTTGAACGGCCCTTAAAACGAGTTTCCGTTTTTTTTTCTTTTTACGGAATAAGCACACCATACTGAGTTAAGTGATAGTTCGGATTTGGCTACATTAGATGTAGTTTTCCATATATGGGGCGGCGTACAAGAAAATTTTTGATTGAATAAAATGTAGATTTTTTTTTAATCAGGGTACACAAAACTTTTGAACGGACCCTACAACGAGTTTTCGTTTTTTTTCCGAAATAAGCATACTCTACTGAGTTAAGTGATAGTTTTGGTTTCGCTACATTATACGTGGTTCTCCAGATATGTGGCTTGCAAGAAAACTTTTGATTAAATGAAATGTATTGGATTTTTAAGATCAAGGGCCACAAAATTTTTGAACAGAACCTAAATCTAGTTTTCGTATTTTTTTACGGAATAAACACATCATTCTGAGTTAAATGATAGTTTTGGTTTGGCTACACTATATGTAGTTCTCGAGATATAAGGCCTACAAAAATATTTGTCTGAAATATATTGGATCTTTTGATCCAAAAATGAAATATTTCAGTTTAACGTTATGCCCTTTACACTAAGAGAGACGAAGAATAAGACAAGTGAATGATAATGGAAGAATTCGTGAGATGAAAATGAAGGAGGAAATTAGAGTGCCCGGAGAAAAACTCACGCACACGATGTTGGTCACCATATACTTACTGGGCCAGAGACTCCACCAGAATCATAGGTAAGCGCTCTACCATTGAACCATAATGCCCCCCTCCACCGAAAACGTTAGTAGAGGAGACTGGAGTTCATTGTGACAAATCCAAGATATCTTGCTTTGCTAATTCAACGTTATTTAATTTAGCGTTCTTGATCTCATCACTATGTTACAACTGAAGTTCGATTGCGCTATTTTCAATGAACAAATTGTCCTCCTCCCCCCTCAAAAAATATCTCATGGGCACAACTTGCACCCTAACAGCCACTTGTGGACACTCTTGACTCAGAGAGCTTCATTGCTCATGGTCACCATTTGTTACTAAAATATTACTAAAATGGGGGCTCAGTGGTAGAGCATTCACCTCTTGTGTATGGGGTACCTGGTTTGATCCCACCTCGCCCCAAGTGAATTTTGTGGTGGACAAACACCGTGTGTGTGGGTTTCCTCGGGGCTCTCCCGTTTCCTCCTACTTTCTTCACTCCACCATTTCACTCATTTCTCATCATCACCGTCTCCTTTAGCCTAGCCGGCATAACTGTGGGGAGTAAAGCTCAAATATTTCATTTCATTTTTTATTTGTTACTAAAAATGAGCCTGGCATGCCACGATTTTCTTAAGGATCACTTTGTAAAAAGATAAAGAAGTTTCAAAGTGGACTTCTTTGCAGTAACTTTTGTTAGCAATAAACTTTTTGGTGCCTATATGTTCAAATCAATGTAGTTTATTTTTATTTTTACATACAGTGAGTGACTACTAACAATAACAAAACAAAAAAAATCCATTGCAAGTAGTGATTGCTCTTCTAAGAGTACTTCCTGTAACAAAAACGACCTTCTTTCAAAAAGGATTATGAATTTTTAGTACCGACAAACCTTTACTGACGAGGAACAAACACACACACACACACATACTCATATAATATTGTGTGCGGTGTATGTAAGGACAAGAGAGAAGGAAAAGGAATAAAAATGTTTATGTGTGAGTAACTGTGGTGTACTTGATTTCATTCCATTTTTTTTTAATAATCAAATCCAGACGCAGTAATGTATAATATAGCAAGTCTATGTTTATAAACTTGCCAACAGACAAATATAGAGTGGGCCCATACATGCGTCTATGATTGAAACGTGTTTCGTTACAACTTCAGAACGCAATTTTATTTTCCGCTTTACAACTTGACATATTCTTCTCTTCTACGTTCTACGTCTTGATTTTTTTAAGTTTCAATGCACAAGAATCACATATACGCTATTTTTAGAACGCCACGGTCTTTGTTTCGATGTTAAGAAGGACCATTTAAGTGTGTGGCTCAACTCACTGCCTCGAAGGATGTTGGTATGATTATTAACTTGAAAACGATTATTTTTTTTTAATTCTTTTAGTGAATTATTTTCATTTTATTATCCTTCGAAGATTGTAGTCGATATGACGATATGAGTCGCAGCAGAAAGAAATTTGCTCTCGTTGCAATAGACATTCGAAAGACCTATTAAGTTATTCTAAGGGAAAATCCAGTTCGTAGTTTGCTTAAAATAAGTTCACCTGTGAGAAGAATCACTAAATTAGTTTGATAAATACACCTTCTTATTTTTCTTTTTCGGGTGAACATCCACTCAACGGGACACTGTATTGCCTCTATAATCTTCAAATACATTGAATAACTATAGTCAGGGTTTCAGTTGAAGAATTGCATTATCGTACTGGAGATCTCTCAATAACTACTATTCCATGGACGAATTAACATTATTTTCCATAAGATCAGCATTGCAATTTCAGCTGTACTTTTCGTTTTTTGTTCTAAAACAAAATCTTTAACAGAGCAATCACTATCAAATTTAGTTTGACCCGTTTCATTTAGAAAACTCAATCATGCATGAACTCGCAGTCATTGAGAGCTAAAATGTAATAACGAAATGATAAACTAGAACCGTGACTAGTTATTCGGAGTGCATTTGAGCTGTGCCAAAACATTAGATGAAGCATGTCCGTCATTCTTCAATGAATCTCTAATCTCACCATATCCCATCGATTTCACCAGTTATTATTACTAAGTTTCGCATACGATGATTAGACCAGTAGGCCAATTTCAGTAAACTGATGGTTTTATTCAATGTGCAGTAAGTACTCACGAAATTAATCTGTACAGCAATACATACGTTGTGTATGTATATAATCATCGGCGCAAATCTGTCTTCAACATTAGAAGGACGGGTAATTCCGTTCCCATAATTTTTTTTTATTATTCTTTTAAAGTAGTGTTCAAAATATTTATGAAGTTGAGAAACAATGTTGTGGAGTATCAGAGGAGCAGAGTTGTCTTCAACATTGGGAGCGGGCAGATTTGAGGCTTATTCTGAGGGGAGGAGATATGAGACTCATACTACCGTAGATGAATCTAATTTCTGAGGTGAACATGTTGTATATTATACAACAAGGGATATCAATTTCCTCTCACATTCCCTTGTGACAGCCGAACACAAATCATTACTTTTCTCCCCCTCCAAAATACATTTCAAATCGGATTATTGGGGAACACGTCCCCTCATCTTCCGGATTTGAGCCAGTGCATATAATATCAAAATGCCAAATTACTTCGTAAAGCATATACGTACACGGAATATTACTAGAAACTATCAGTATGTAATTGCTATCCCAATCCCATGAAACAATGTATTTATCCCAACTTTTCTTCACTCAATATTTCATGAAATAATATTCATACATTCTAACATCTCATTCTCATTATTAGGTCATTCAATCTATGCACATTCGTACTTTAACAGACAC
Organism: Thermobia domestica; assembly: GCF_964235325.1. Classification (NCBI taxonomy): domain Eukaryota; kingdom Metazoa; phylum Arthropoda; class Insecta; order Zygentoma; family Lepismatidae; genus Thermobia; species Thermobia domestica. The sequence goes on from NC_137470.1 coordinate 141,804,859, forward strand.
AACTTTATGCATAAACTGGATTCACAATTGCTTCCATATTCAATATAAACACACTCATAGCAGACTACTTCTGTTAAACTACAAAGTAATATATGTAACAAATCTTAAACCATTTCTACTATCTCCAACAATAAGGTGTCCCGCTTAGGTGGTCTTTACCAGAAAAAGAACACGAAGGTGTGTATATATAAAACTAATTAAGTGAATTTATTTCGCTTTAAAGTGATCTTCAGCTATATACTTTATGTTCACAAGAATCATATTATTCTCCTATCAGTATCGAAAATATTCTCTGAAGAAATTCACCTAATATCCTGTTTGTCTTACAGTACGATAATAATTATTCCATTCCGTACAGTAAATTTCAATTAAAATCAATTTCAGTTTCCTATTTATTCTTTATCCATAGATATTTATTAAAACACAGTGTATAAATGTATGTAAACAACGTCGACCGATTCTTCTGTTTTAATCATAGACGTTTTGTTTCCTTTTCATACATTTTCTGAAACACTTCATCCTAACTTCTTTGTTTACCAATGTAATTTTGATACCTGCTGGACCTGTTTCGACGTACACGAATACGGACCCGCATAATGATTCTAGAAACAGTTTGACGTGCACGTATACGTCTCGTGTATTAGTAACAAAATTATGCTTATTCTGTCATCTGTTGTTTTCTCAAGTGAACGAAAATGCATGTTACTCAAGACTAGAACGCAATGTGCTGCCAACTGTTGATTTTTCCTCATGTTACATCAAATTATGTTCAATTTTGTGACATTATGAGAAAATTACTGTTTTGGTTATTTAAAAATACCGCCTCTCGCACCGGTTGATGGGTATTTAACTCCCGTCTTGAGGGGTTAATTGCAATTAACATCCTATTTTCCAACTGAACGATTTCCCCTTTCATGTATCCACGTCTGGCGATACAGTACTCGTTACATTAAAAAGAAACTAATGAAACATTTATTTTATTTGTATTTAGCCATCTTTGTGGATGAAAGAAACTTTTCTTATTTGTCAAAACTTCTTTATCTTCTGTTTTCTATTGCTATCGTCAGTGATTCAAAACTGAAAACATATTGCTTTCTGCATAATATTTAATTGGTATATTTGAGGTAAACAAAACAACGAGGCCAAGATTCTGAGAATGAAATTGATATATAAAATCATTTCAATGTAAGATATTAAATTGCATCTGTATTTTCCATTATTTCTTTTTTTTTTTTTTTTTTTTTTTTACTTTTCCAAATAGGAAAGTAATTTACATCTACTTTGATATAGGTTGAAAGGAACTTAAATTATAACAGAACTGTATTTAATTATCAATTTTCTGAATAAATATTGAAATTAAAATTTACAATACCATTTAATTAAAAAAAAAACAGATTTCTTCATTGACTAATTTATGGTGTAGTTTTACAAGAAAAAAGTTGAAATTTTCGAGGTATTTACAATGTAACATTTTCGTCAAATGTTTAGATACAAAACCTCGTGGCTGAAGTCAAACAAGATATGTTTCCTAAGATAAACATAACAAATGCTTGCTTGTATACTATCCATACAAATTTAAACACTTTTCAGCTTGCTTGTCTTTCAAAGATACCCTTTAGAAATGACTGACTTTCCCAATACAATTCTTATGAACATCAGTTTTGTTGTGCACTCCGCACATAGATAAATATTTACATCGTAGTATCCAGACAGATTTAATAATTAGTCATTGTTAGTTTCATGACGTGAAAATGTTCTTCTGGTATATTAACATTATAAAAACTTTTCGACCCTAACTTGTAAAGCTTGTTCAATATACTAACATAGTTTACAAACATATACATTATAAGTATTTACTGTAGATAAATTGTTACACATCACGTTTTTAGATATTCTATTTTTTTAAATTGTTGCTTCTTAAATGCAGGGTTTATTCGGAAAGTAGTAGTGTATATATATTCACAATTTTGAAACATAAACTTAATAGTTTCCAAAATATGCCCCTTCTGCACCAACATAGCGTTTCCAGCGACTCTGTCTATCACTGAAGGCTCCGTGGAACGCAAAAAAACTGAAGAGCTCCCCTTTTACGGGATCTTGAATGATCTGGACCGAGCCGTGGTGCCGTCCTTTCATGGCCCTTTTCAGTCGGAGTAAGAGGTAGAAGTCTGCAGGAGCGACATCTGGGCTGTAGGGTGGCTGGGGAAGTTTGTGTGATGCTATGTTTAATCAGGAAGTCCATGACAGCAAAGGCAGTGTGGCTCGGCGCATTGTCGTGATGAAACTTCCATGATGCAGTGATTACTGGATGGACGCGGGAGACTTGTTTTCTGAGTCTTTCAAGTACTTTCACGTAAAATACAGCATTTACAGTCTGATCAGGCGATACAAACTCTCTGCGAACCACTCCTTTGGAGTCAAAAGAGATGATCAACATTAATTTCATTTTTGACTTGCTCATGGGGACTTTCTTCAGACAATGTGAGGCAGGGGTGTGCCATTCAGAGAGCTTTGGCATTTTGTCGCTTTGTCGCGTGGTCGTACGCAAAACTACACCGCGTAACGCTGCTCTAACAAACGATTCGTTGTGGAGATGTCAAGGCATTTTGAAAGGGGCTTACCTTAAGCTCGATTTATACTCCGTGAAGGCTTGAAAAAGACTGGTGCATCGATAGCTAAGACCCACCACCACCCAACAAGCATAGTAACATTCCCCTCCTTTACCACGTTTTGGCGGGAAAAATCAGTCTTACTACTTCCCGTACAAAGCCCGTATATGTCTTCCTCAGAACATTCACTTTCACTTTTAATGGTTCTATTTGCAACCGTGATGGTAAATTTTGATACATATTACCGAGAAAGAGCTCGAAAGATTAAGAATACTGCATGTAACTAATTTGCTAAACTCGTATGCAGGGTTAAATATAGAGCTGCTAGTAATTAAGTTTCCTTCTAACCTCTTAAGGCGATGGATCACAGATATGATTTCAGCTCACTCTCTTGTGAGACATCTATCGACAAAAAAAGAAGTTAGACTGCACATGGGACGCACCGCTACTGATGAAATGGGAAGGATGCGCAAGAAAAACTAGTACCTCCTACCGCTGTTCCTCCTATGTCAGTGGCCTTCAGTTCATTATTGAAAGCACATTCGGAAGCAAAGAAAGGGAAGGGGGAGAAGGAAAAGGGAAGGAGAACACATAAGGTGCAGCGGTGGAAAGGGACTTATTGCCTCGCCTTTGGGGGTTGTTTCTTTCTTTTTTTTTCCTTCGTTTTACGTTTTTAGAAAGACACATCAGAAAACCTGTCTTCTGTTTCCCGTGAATATACATTGCAGAATTTGGCTGTTTCTTTTTGTGTGTGCGTACATGTGTATTTTGCGTAATTATTTGGATGTAGATTAGTGCTTTGGGTTCAGGGCAGTGCTGGACTGGCCACGTTGGCTACTTTTCGATTACCAAGGGCCCAAGGGGTCCCGCAGGGATCACGAGGGGCTGGCCCTGTAGGTCTTGGAAGAATTTTCGCGATCGCAAATGCTTTCTTTGAGTCAAAACTGTCAAAGTAAATGAAGTAACTTCACGATTACATTTGATTGTATATTATCCACTTCATTGCCAAGCTTTCTCCCTCCTCTCATGTTCTCTCCTTTTTGTCACTTACGAATGGTTGAGCGTCAGTTCAAAATGTCTGAAACACTTTTCGCACTACTCAGTGGCGGCGATTAGGGTGGGCATGGGGATAGTTGCGCCCCCACTTCTCACCGAAACAGAATAAAAGAGTGGTTCAACTTGGTTGCCGTGGTTTTTACAGATATTTGACCTCATGACCCTTAGTAATGACAAATCCCCCCCCCCCAGTATTCACACTCAATCGCCGCTGCTGACAGTAATACCGTTTGATTATGTTGGTTTCTCTGTTTCACTGACAATGTCGAATTCAGGTATTTTTGTCCGGTTTCAGGATTGTTTAAAAAACAAGGTCCACGCCATTATTAACTGTGTGAGATTCCATATGCAATAGGCCCCTATATAAAATTCCCATTTTCTCAAGGAGACTGAAATTCTAATTAGATGGGGTATGCTTGAATATTGGATTTGGTGCGATGACTCGAGTTAGATTCCCAGTGGTAGTAAATGTCACCCTTGCTCAAAAACACCCTGACCCTAGGCTTTTAAAAGACGGGATTTCGCGAAATTCAACCTCTAAGGGGAAAAGAAAACTTTTTTGTTCTCCGAAATTATGTCAGGCATGGAACTTAAAATTTTGTATATATTGTGAGTGAACCTCCCTAGGTTTAGAAGAAGACAAAGTTATCGAAATGCAACCCCTGTGGGGGGAAAACGCCATAGCACTTCTCTCGGCGTCAGATCCCCGAAACAGTTCGGTTTAGTACAGATAATTGGTATAGATGTTGTCCTCAGATTCTAGACTAGACTTTGGATAACTCCGAGTTTTCCGAATTTCAATACTTTAGAACAGGCCAGTAACCAGCCACTAAAGTTTGGGGGGACATAAATATGCTAGGGGGGCAATTGTAACAATTCTAGATCTCTTTGTATCAACATCATACGGATGCATTGTGGTTTGGGGGAGTCAAAAAATTTAGGGGGCTGGCCCCCCTAATTGCAGGCCTGCCTTAGAAAGATTATTTTGTACAATGTTCTCTGTGCAGACTAAGATGGAGTTTTGAGTAATCCCACTTCAACGGATACGTAGGTTGATTCAATGTTTTTTCCATTGTTATTACCAACGTATTTATAAGCATTCAGCATACAGCCACGAAATTTGTATAATACAGACTTAAGCACACACAAATGGATATACAGAAGATTGTTCACCTTACATCCGACCATTTTTGATTCGGTGATGTCACCTGGCGTATCATGCTAGAACTGTGGGTTTGCTGGCAGGAGCAGTGTTGTCTGACCTGGTAGATGCAAAGAAAGGGATTCTCCTAGCATATTTATAATTCTAAGAAAAGGACATATTTTTGAAGGGAGTTACACTAAGACATTTCCAGTTTCTACAAATGTTTCGTTATTTACATATAGAACATCCTTTTTATATAAAGTTTGTTTGTTGAACCTATTTGTCTATTCTTCAGTTTTTTCAACCCGCTCTAAGAAATGAAAGATACAATTTTCAAAAGAAAAAACTTATTTTCCGTTATAAGCACCCTAGATGTAATTACAGTACTTTTCCATTTTTTCAATTGGGATTGATTTTCTTTCCCTCTTTTATATACCTCCTTTCTTGTAGAAGTTCAAAACTATTATTATAACCTTTTTATCCAAAATAGCGATAATGGAAATCACACATCACAAAAAGTATTGTACTCGAATTCATTACCAATTGATATCCAGTTTGTTTCTACAAGTCAACCGTTCTTATACCTAAATATTTATAGACAAACATTATATAAAATACTGCATGTAGATCAGGAGCTATCAACAATTGGCATATTAGCGTACCAATAATTTCTTATAGCACGATGTTCCCTACGAGACGAGACGAGACAGAATTGTCATTACCATATTCTAGACGGACAGAATTCTTTCAATAGAAAAAGATAACTTTCCAAAACGAGACATCACTTTCACATCTTTTCGAGACGATACAACCCCAAATCGTAAAACAAAATATACATAAAAGTTAATGAAATAAAAGATAAGAAATGAGTACCAGAAGTTCAAAATTCCTACTAAAATATTTTAGTCTTTAGAAAGTTGCAGACATCTTTAAACAATACTAACATGTCTACGTAATTACGACAGGAAACTTAATTCTAGACGTAAAACAAACACATTTTTCACGAATGCAACTTATACACAATGCAAAAAAAAAAAAAAAAAAAAAAAAATCAATTTGCTATTCAGAAGAATTATCGTCCCTCATCGATTTTAACAGCTTCATTATAAGTAGGTGCTGAAACAACAACATAATTTAACTAAGTCGAAATCTCAACTTCGGTGACTCATAACTTGAAAGCCAACGCACTGCACACCATAACATTACATACACACTAGGCTCGTCAAGCTCAACTATTATGTCAAATTTAGTCAGTATTAGATGGGTTTGGAGCCGCGGGACTCACTGGTAGAGCGTTCACACTGGTGCGTGTGGTGCTTGGTGAGATCCAGCGCTCGCCAAGGGAGCTTTGTGGTGCGTGCACGTTTGTGTGGGATTTCTCTGGGTTCTCTCGTTTCCACCCACTTTCTTCATTCCACCGTTTCATTCATTTTTCATCACCGTCTCCCTTAGCCTCGGTGCATAATCGTGTGACGTTGAACTTGATATTTCATAAGATGAGTTTGATTGATCACGTACGATATATACTATACTTTTGACTGATTAAAAAAAATAAATGAAGGACGAACAATAATAGCACATAAAATAACATTAAAACCTGACCACTCTTTCTTACTTTACTAATATTTTATGTTTGACATCAAAAAATGCAGTAACTTCAACAAATAATTTAGCATAAAGCATGCTGAAATATAATAATTAATGCACTATAAAATTAAAAATAATCCAAGCATTGAATATAACCAACTCTATGGCCTATGGAACCCGAATGTCAAAGCGAATTTACAGAAGCTCTCGCTTACAATTTCAAAATAAATACTTTATGAAGTCTTCATGTAAATATGTGAAGACAATACAAAAAGGTTTATTATAGATTATTCAAAATATACCTAGGGCCAAGGTGGCCCAGTAGTGGAGCGCTCACATCTAGTGCGTGCATTCCCTACTTCAATCCCAGCTCTCGCCCAGTGGAGTTTATGGCGGACAAATGTGGGTTTTCTCGGGGTTCTCCCGTCCTCGTCCCATTTTCTTCATTCCAAATACAGATTACCGCAGCCTCCTTGTCAGGGAAATGTTGGGCTTTTTAAAAGTTAAATTTAATGAAGAAATAACAGTAAGATTCACCTTTCTGGAAGAAGAATGAAGGTATTCCGCTTTCATTTTCATTTTTTTTCTGGTTGCAACAAAGCAAATACATCCAATACCTGGCGAAAATATCAAATAAATTATGTCAATGTTGGAAAGGTTTGTCCAACATCTGTGGGCAAGGCTCTAAGTTCGCAGAGAGCGAGAGCGCAGTGACGCCGACGCACCACTACAGGTCTTCACATGGAGAAAAGGAGAGAACCAAAAAGTCTGATTTTTAATAACACTATATATTTACTATTTGGTATTCTTGAAGTTTCTCGTCAACCCCTTTTTAAGACAGACGAGGAAATATTCCGTTCCCACCAAAAAAAGTGCCGGTACGTGGTACCGTTGCGTACCGCCAGAAATAAAACTATATATATATATATATATATATATATATATATATATATATATATATAGTGGCGGATCCAGGATATGATCAAGGGAGGGGCTAAACCATAGTTTGCAGCTTTATCCAGTGTAAAGCAGGATTGCATCCCAATTTATCCAGTGTATACCTAAGCGTGAAGGTGGGTGCTATAGCCCCCCTTGGATCCACCTCTCTCTCTCTATATATATATTTAATTAAGAAGTGGGGAGTGACGTAGAAACGAAGTGCCCAAGGTAGATGTTTGTGGAAGAAAGTTTGAGAGACCTTCATCCAGCAGTAGGTTGGTTGACAATGGTTGATAATCAGATGACATATATACATATATGCGAACCATTTGAAATGAAGGTTAGAAAGTGATGATGGAAGAAATTACATAGAAATTTTCCGGAATTCCTCACATGATGGTCTCGGCAACAGTCAGATTTCTAAAGAACCCTATCTACAATGGGGTGCGGATAACTACGTGAAAAGATTATGTTCTTGTCAGGGTTTGTGTTCCTTGAACCTGCCAGCTTTATCAGAGGGTGAACAGAGTGTTGTTTTGTGCAATTGCTCGGTTTGAGAAGAAAGCGGGGAATGGAAAGAAATATGACTGAAAAGAAATATGACAATTTCTCTCCCGTTCTCTTTAGAAAGAGATGTCAAGGCCATTCACCTGCAATGAATGAAAGAACAATGTAAATGGATTCATATTGCTCTCGAAATCATCACATCGCCCTTTTTAATTGAGCGTTTGAAGCATAGCTCATTTTCTTTTTCCCTCTTTACCGCGGGGAAAAGGCTTTACAGAAAGAGATATGTAATTTTATCCACCATTTGCAATAATAATAATAATATAAATAAATACAAATAAAATTATATCTGCGAAGACTGAATTGGTGTGGATAATCACGGTTATTCGAAAACAACCTATACAACCGCTTCGGACAGATACCGGATACTGAGCACTCACAGGAGGTTCTTCGCGTAGAGGAAGAGAGATATTCCACACTAACTAACAAAATAACAATAATAATAACAATCAGCCCTTTTTTCTGGCGGTTCGCAACGGTACGGGTTACTAGCACTTTTTGTGATTGAAACCTGCTTTAAAAAATTGAAAATATTAGAAATTAGTGTGAGGGAATGGAAACAAATTATTCAAAGTGAAATATTAAGTCTGACAATTCGTACAGTGCGACCGTTCAATAAATCTAGTACAACTCAACATTTTATTGTTATCAACGTAGATTCTAAAGGCTTTAGGGACTCATCAGGGAGTGTACAGCTTGATTCCCTTCGCAAAGGCGACATTTTTTGGTTTCCCTTTTATTTATCCCCTTGATTTTTTTTTTTTTTTTACATCTTTCGGAAGAAAATCAATTATAAAATCCGTATTTGTTTGTTTGTTTATCGAAAGTAAGTTCCTCAATCTAATAAGACTTTAAAGAACATGAAACATTACTCTGATTACATTCAAGTAATTTAAAATTTGATTGCGGAAAGCAATGAACTGTGATGGCATTCTCTCATCGATAAGGAAAGCAGAAACTATGAAACTTACGTCACCTGTACAGGTAATAGCAACTCCGAAGGAAATAATAATTGGAAATGTTACTTTCAAAAGGATACGTATCCAGTTTGGTCGTTCAGTGATTACATACATTTTTTTTCCTGGTTCATTTGTCAAATTTGACATATACAATCATTTCTTTGAAATGGATCTATTTTGGTTTGTAATAAGCCTAATTCAATGGGAATGTCATTGACAGTTGTCAAATCGATAGGCATCTGAGAAACGAACCAGAAAACAAAAAAATGTGCCCACTGAACGATCAAAATAGATATATTCCCTTTTGAAAGTTAACTCCTCAATTGTTGATATATTTTCCTTGTAAAAAATATTGCGTTCCAGAAAGAAAAACTGGGAGCTTATTGTAATATTACGATCTGATGACAGAATTACTATCACAAAATTATAAACATCTTTAGTTTCATAGCACATAGTTATGACATTATATTCACGCTACTTTACACAGCATTCAATCAAATAATAATAATAATAATAATAATAATAATAATAATAATAATAATAATAATAATAATAATAATAATAATAATAATAATAATAATAATAATAAGATGGAATCGATTAACAGGCGCAAAGAAAGTAAAGGAACACGAAGGGTAGGACTATACTGATAGAGAATAACAAACCGGAAGAGCAACGAAAATGAAAACAAGAGATAGAGAATACGGGCAGATTTACACTGGAAAAACGATACCTTTTAGCCAGGGGAAAGAGACACATGAGGGACATAAAGTATGGTAAATGGTAACTATTAGGTCCCAGATTCCGCTCTCACCCAACAAACGTACATATAAAATTTAATAAAAGAAATATCTAACATTTGTTCGTTAGCAGTAAAAATTGTCTACAAAGTTGAAAAAATATTTAGTCTATAATAAGAAAACAAAAAAGTATTATAGCCTTTTTTGCTTCTGTTCTTTATGCCAGTGTATTAAATTTTCTCCTCTTATTTTTTTTCTTTTAGCAGACAAAAACAATCTTGATTTCTTCCTTTCTGGTGGCATGGTTTACGATTTACTCTTCAATTCCCGCTCTCAGCTCTCCACTCTCAAATCGAGTTTGGCGCCGACTGCCACTTAGCTCCACCCACCCGCATAAAGCGAAAGCAGACGACCTGCGCGAGATTATATATCCTTCCGCGAGAAATATGGCTTTCCGAATTTGGCCAACAGATGGCAGTATCGTACGCCGTTATATAAAAAGCCTGCAATTAGCTTCGAATTACTCTAATTACAGGCACAAATTTACAGTAACAATATAAATGGACTCATGTGTGTTATTGTTAAAGTGTATTCTAGGCTTCTAACTTGGCACTTTTATCATATTTATCTTCTGAACATTACAAAATCTCCTAAGAATATTAATATTTAATTTTAATAACTTTTTGTTTATTACAAAATAAATACAAATATTATTGTAAAAGTAGTAAACAAGAAAGCAAGACAGCATACTAAGTTATCAATTACCGTTGAGTTCATTTTCCTACTCACTGTCTTAACCTAGATTTTTGGGTAATTCATATTCTGGCTACACTGTAATTTCTATGGATAGCAACACTGAAAATTCTTCTAATTCATATTTTCGGGTGTAGAATAACATTGTCTATTATTGTGGTAAGTTGCATTTCATTATCTCTTTTCACGTACGAAAAACGAGCAAAAGAAAAATGGTTAGCTTTTGTATCATTTTTAGTAGTCCGCCCCCTTAACATACCTATTATTTCTGAAAGAGCGTTTCAACTTTCATCTACTTTTTTTTACAGCTAAATTCTTACAATTACTGAGAGACAAACCTAATGGCAACAATAAAATTAATTTTAATGAAGGTAACAATGATATACGTAGCCCTAAAATTTTCTTTTAATATAACCTCGAGTACACTCGTCAGAAACGTGGGCGAACGATCGTTGTCGAGCTTTTAAACTTTGTACAGTTCAAAAGTAATGATGCACGAATATACTCGTTTTTTTTTTTAAACAAAGTTCAAAGCTAGAATATACTGGAGCTTTTATGTTAAAGGGGTATTATAAGGTATAATATTTGTTTTTGTGTGTTTGTACATGTGTGTGTGTAAGTGGATAAATTGCATATACATATACATACATACATACATATATATATATATATATACATACATATATATGTATATATACATACATATATATATATACATACATATATATATATATATATATATATATATATATATATATATATATATCGGTGTTTCAAAACAACACCGACAATGTTTGGGAGGTGATTTCTGACAACAAGATAAGACAAAAAGTATAGACCAACCTGGGTGAACAAATGCTTTCTTTGGGAGTTATAGGCTACCGAAAACATGAAAAAAAATGAACTTTAAAGGTCCATAGCTCCAAAACTAATTGACCTACCGTAGTCGGGTCAAGACTTCACTTAGGAACTAGTATGTGCCTTATCCAAATAACCAAGTTTCAGAATTCTCCGCTATTTCCGAAACAATTTTTATAGAGATGGTTGGCGAGTAGTTCAAATTATATACATGTTGCCAAACTCCCTCTATAAAAATTGTTGCATGAGTACCTTAGGATTCTGAAACATGCATTTTTGGATAGCTCACGTATTAATTCGTAAGTGAAGTCTTGGCCCGACTACGGTAGGTCCCATAGTTGTGATGCTATAGACCTTTAAATTCATTTTTCATGTTTTCGGAAGCCTATAGGAAGGAAACATTTGTGAACCCAGGTTGGTCTATACTTTTTGTCTTATCTTGGAATCACCTCCCAAACGTGGTCTGTGTTGTTTTAAACACTCTGTGTATATACTATGTACAAATGGAACATACTATATGCATTGCAGGATCTACTTTCGATGCCTCTGTACGAAAGGGAAATAAAAATTGTGCCGTGTTACCCCACTCCCAGATTACGCCATTATATGATTGCAAATTATTATGTTCCTCAAGGTTAGTTGGTGACAAGGCGAGGTAGGAGGAAGTCTTAAACTAAAAGCGATTGTCAACGCTATTTATTTACAAATAAATAGTTCTGTACTACCAGCTTACGAATTCCAGACAATATTAGTCACACTTATAACTTCAGCGTGTTCCGATAACAACATACTAAACACTGCGTAAAGAGTCTTTCAGCAGCACACTAAAGTGGTTTTCTGTTTATTAATGCGAAGTCTTACATACATTCTCGTCTTCTAAGGAACTGTGAAATAATTATAGTACATCGTGGCATAAGCCATTAGAGATCTGCTGTGGGCTGTATTTGTTGTGGACATCTACTAGATTCATCAAATTTGTTTCAATATTCTAGAAGCAGATTGACATCAATATTAAGGTGAGTACATTCTCAATTAATGAAAATGGTATTGGCGTATTATTAAATTGAGTTGAGTTGATTTTAGTTTAGCGTCCCTTTCAGTAGCGAGGCTATATGAGACGTGGGCCTACAGCTTAACATGGAATCCAAACCACATTAGCTCCGCCGGGAATCGAACCCGTGTCTCCCATGCGAAAGGCGCGTAAGCGAACAGCTTAGCCACGACTGAGCTCTGTATACTTAAAATTAGTATCGGAATAAGGAAATCGTATTATCTTTAAGCATATAAGAAATGGCTCACCAAAGTGGCGAACAAAATTATAGAAATTTGATGTAACAAATATCAACAGATATAAATAAGTGTGTACGATTTTATTTTATTTATTTTTATTTATTTATTTATTTCTTACTTTTCCCCAAATTACGTGTGACACGGATGGAGGATTAGGAATTATACTAGATTTCTGGGCTTTAAGCACTTCCAGCCATGTTATGTCACGTATGAGGGACGACGTCCCTCAGCGATTACACTATCCGAGGAAAGGGAAGGAAGAAAGCGGTCTGGGACCAGTATGTACGGTACAATCCCAATATTTGCCTGGTATCAATGATAGAACATTAGGAAAACGTCAGTCAGGATGGCTACTATCAAAAAGCTTTTCCGACCGAGTGTCCCTACTGGGAATCAAACCTGGGATCGCTCTACCAAAAACTAGAGCGTTAAGTGACTACGTTACGTTGGGTCACTGTATCACAGTTGGAGTATGTGTGTCATACAATGTGGTAGTTAGCTGTGTATTTTGTTATGTAAAGAGTGGATAAATAAATAAACTAACAACTCCTAGCAGAATAAACTAATTTCAAGTTATTATGGGCAACAAACGACCTGCTCGTTGATAGTGTTTCATACGTTAAGATTTCCTAGTCCTGCCTTGTAAATTTTGTAGAAATTTCGAATCATTTCAATTCTCGAAGAGTTATTTCTGGCCTTGTATCGATTCTTGAAAAATATTTTCTCGTTATGTATCGATATTTTCTCGTCTAGTTTTGTAAGTGAACTTTCAAAATTAATATTTTTCTTTCTTAAATTCATCTTTAAGTTATCAGAATCCTTATCAGAATCACCAGAGGTACCTGAGGTGTGTGATATAACTTCATTTAAACCAAATTTATTATTATAATAAATTGCGTATCTTTAAACGTTGGTAATTAGCTTATTCGTGGCTAAGCGGTTAGCGCACGCGCCTTTGGCGTGGGAGATTCTGAATTTGATTCCCAGTTTGAGTTCATCTGTTTCGGATTCCACGTTCAGCTGTATATTCACATCTCATATAGTCTCTCGGTTGAATGCGAACCTAAACTCAAAATGATAAAACTAGCTCTGTAACTATTTCTCTATAGGCCCATAAGAACTATTTAATTTCATTTCATTTTGATAAGGGTGAGAAATTGGATCTTATATTCCATCGCAATAGTATTGTACTATCGAGCTTCCTAGTGGCTTTATGGATAGCTTAAACGCCTTCAGCGCGGAAGATTCTGGTTCCAGTCCCGGCGGGAATTTATGTGGCTCGAATCTCACGTTAAGCTGCAGATTCACGTTTCATATAGCCTCGCCGCTGAAAGGGACGCTAAGCTTAAGTTCAATCAACCAATCCACGTGTAATTTTATAATAATGCTGTATGGTTGTGAACAGGGACGTACGCAGGAATTTATTTCGGGAGGGGCCTAAAGCGTTTCGAGGGGTCCAAATACAATTTGAGGCTAAATTATATGAAAATTTCTAAAATTACCCCTAAAAGTAGACTACACTTTTAAAAAGTCGGGATTTCGGGGGGGGGGGTCCGGACCCCCTGGACCCATCCCCTTCGTACGCCCCTGGTTGTGAAGCACGATCGCTTACATGGAGAGAGAATCCAAAGTGAAAGTATTTGAGAATGAAATCCTGAGCTCAATATTAGGACAGGACGGAAATGGGGAGTAAGGAAAACTTAATAACGAGTATGTACATAATGTATACGGTTTACCTATCACTATTAGAGCCATTAAGTCTAGGAGGCTCAAGTAGGCAGGAACGGTTTCAAAGGTTTTACTAGAAAGCCAGTAGGAAAAAAGACCATTAGGAAGATTTAAGCTCATAAAGAAGGACAATATTAAGATAGCTTTAATACAATGTAGATACTGTATCCAGTTGACTACGGACAGAAGTTATTGTCATTGAATTTTGGTTTCCATAAGCCATTGAATTAGTTAGCTAGCTTAATATATATAATTTTTAAACTTATTTTTAACCTTTTTGCGGCGACAAATTCAATTTAAGCCCTTTGTTAATATAATTCAAATAACGTGGTATTGCATAGCACGGAACGATTAACATTGTTTCTGAACTTTTTTTCAGTTTTCCTGTGTGTTTTTGTTTAAGAAGATAATAAGGCCAAAATATCGCCATATTTTTAAGTACTCAAACAAAAATATGTAATATGTAATTAATATATATTGTCACATGTAGAGTCTACGATATCGGTCGTAAATGTTTCTTCAACTCCTTGTTTGTTTATGATAATGTCCAACTCCTAAGTTCCTGGCTGCACGTCACCACACAACTAAAGATGACTCACCAGCGTTGAACATAGGCATAGATCCACGTAAGTTCACAAAATATGCCTGGGTAGGAGACTGGCTAGCATACACTTCTCTGATGCACGTGGTCCCGTGTTCGATTCCAGGTTAGGTAACATCTGAAATTGTAACTTCAATTATGCTCATCAATCGAAGTGGGTGCTGGCCAGTCTCATACTCGGGTGTCCTTTATTTCTATTATTATGTTTGTAGACACATAAAAGTCATTACACACTAAGTTTTCCATTAAGTGTATCACTAAAGAGGAATTTAGGAATTACATTTCTGGGCTTTCGGCACCTATGGCAATGTTAGTCCGTCACTTATGAGAGATGACGTTAATCGGCGATCACACTGTTCGAGGAAAGCGAATGAAAAAAAATATTAAGGAAGGAAGGGAGAGGCCTGAAACCTACACGTAGTGGTACCATCCTGGCATTGGAATGATGTAAATGAGAAAAACACAGGAAAACTTCACTCAGGATGGCAGCCTTGAAAAAGGCTTGTAAACTTTTCCGACCGAGTGTCCCTACCGTGCATCAATTAGGACACTATATGCATTTCAACTTCTCATATCTATCAAAAGATTTTATTAGTAATTTAAAAGTATTACGCAGTATCAAACCGAAGTTACATATTTTCCATTTCTCCTACAGGGACAACATATTTTTCAAAGTTGTTACAAGTAGTGGATTTTTAATTATGATCAGGTGGTTATCATTTCTTATTAGATTATTTAAATAAGTAAGCCTATAGAATATGCAAGACTCATTACACTTTGGATTTTACATATGTCTAACACGGCACGATACAGATTATTATTGGATTAATTAGATACGCCTAAGTGATATGCAACACAAATTACACTTTACACATTTGAGTTGCCTAACATGGCATGATACAATGTAAGATTAGTTAAATAAGCTAAACTCGTTCGCTGTCACTTGATGCCACATGGTTTCATTCATACCTATTGCTGTGTGCCATTGACGCCATTCGTAGTTCTCATTGTAGACATTCTCTGTGAAACAGTACGCAGGTATTGGAAGTCTGCACGGACTCGTTCCGAACTCTCGGTTCTAAGACCGACCCAGCCCGTGGGCCGGACACGGGCCTACAAAGCATATATCACTTCGGGCCCGGGCCCGGGCCGGACTCAGGCAGTAAATTTTTAAATATATAACCATATTTCTCGGGAATAACTTTGTAAATAAACTGTACAACAATATTTATTGGACCGTTCTTCCTGGAGAACTTTTAAAGCACAACTGCAAAATTAAACTTGTAATTGCTGTAAATAAAAATACAATTTTGCGTTAATGATTAAGTTTCTGTAATTCGGGCTTATTTCGGGTTCATTTGATTATCACACGAATTCAGGCTGGGCTCGGGCCTAAATGCTGAAACATATTTCGGACACGGGTCGGGTCTCACTTGTAAATTCGCGGTCCGGGCCAGGTCCGGGCTAAACATTCCGCTCCATTTAGACCTCTAGCAGGTATAGAGCGTGTCACACAGTGTTGGCCTACTCATTTTCTGTAGTGTGCTTGGTTTCCGCTAGATGTTGCTAGCTTGTTGCAAAAGGCTAAATGTTGCAGAAGTGTAGGTGGCACATTGGGTTAGGGTACTGATATCAAGGTGGCAGCGAACGAGTTAAGGAACATGTAAAACACACATTATATTTTGAACATTTGGGTTGTCTAACATGTCATGATTCAGATTATTATTATATTAATTAAATAAGCTTAAGAAAAGTATAACACAAATTATAATTTGGACATTTAGGTTGTATAATATGACATGATTCAGGTTATTATTACATTAGTTAAATAAACTTAAGAAATATGTAACACACGTTATAATTTGGACATTTAGGTTGTCTAACAGAAAATGATACAGGTTATTTTTAGATTAACTAAATAAGCTTAAGGAAATTGTAACACACATTATATTTTGTTCATGTTGGTTGTCTAAAACGGCATTATATAATTATTATTGTGTTAATTAAATAAGCTTAAGGAATATGCAACACACATTACACTTAGGACATTTCGGTTGTCTAACATGGCCTGACACAGGTTATTGTTAGATTAATTAAATAAGCTTAAGAAATTGTATATATTTTGTTCATTTTGATTGCCTAACACGGCATTATACAATTATTCTTGTGTTAATTAAATAAGCTCAAGGAATATGCAATACACATTGCAATTAGGACATTTCGGTTGTCTAACATGGCATGATACAAATTATTATTGGATCAATTAAACAAACTTAATGAATATGCAATACACATTACACTTTGGACATTTAGGTTGTGTAACATGGCAGGTACAGACAATTATTGGATAAGTTAAATAAGCTTAATTAATATGCAACACACTTTACACTTTGGAAATTTGGGCTTCTAACACTGCATGAGACAGATCATTCATATACATGAAAATTCCAGTGATCCTCTTTACTGTCTATAGCAGAGTTTAGGGAACTTTATATATATATATATATATATATATATATATATATATATATATATATATATATATATATATATATATATATATATATAAACTAATATGATTCACTGATGTTTAAAATACTTCAGCTATATTGTGAATGATAAGTGTTGCAACATGAAAGCAGAAAAGACAATACGCTGATTCATAGGTGCAGTGAAGAAAAATGTATAAAAATATTGTTATATATTATTGCTTTTGTTTGTTTTCTGCGTTTTGTGCCAACAAGCATTTCTATTTCACACAAATAAACTACATCTGTAAATTTTAGAAATATTTTTTTGTTATTATTTAAAAACACAAGCTTTTTAATTTAAGAAAAAGATTAATCAAATCGTACTCTAAAGTAAAATAAAAATAGCTATGTTTTTTTAAAGGAAACTAACTACCTTAAAATATTTTTACTGATTTAATTAATTAAATTAAATTAATATTTTTTAAAAAAAAAATATTGACAAAAATGAAAAAATGAGGAACACTCTGACATACGATCATTTTTGTTATTTATTTTTTTAGATTTCAAGAATACATTATGTGATTGTATACTAGAGATCATCCTGGTTTTTGGTTTGGTCATCTTGCTTTTTGTTTTGGTTTAGAAAATTCTTTTAAGTGTGATTTTCTTGAAAACATATTTTTCTTTTTTTTTAATTTTTAGTACAATTTGTTCTATATTTTTAACAGAAATCATATATTTAAAAATATGTTTATGTTGTTTTCTTTTTTACATTTTAGTCATACTCAAATAAATTTTATATTTATACGAGGGCAATTCAGAAGAAAACCATCTACTGGATATCAATGACATACACTCGCAGATATAGAAATTTCATTATACATATTAGAAAAATACATTACATCTCTTTTCAAGATATTCGCCATTCAAATATAGGCACTTGTCATAACGTTTTGCAAGGTTTTATATTCCTTCTATAAAAAAGAAAGAAAGAAAAGAAAAGAAAAGAAAAGAAAAGAAAAGAAAAGAAAAGAAAAGAAAAGAAAAGAAAAGAAATACCCGCCTGGGAATGAAGACACCCGATAACAGCATTGTGAAGCGCATTGTCATTCTCAAAGCGGAGTTACCCAAGCCACTGTTTCATATGCCTGAAGAGGTGCAGCCGAGTTCATTGCAGACTGAAGATGGGTGTCCACTTACGTGCCGCATCGTACAAGTAAGTTTGTAAATCTTTAAACATGCGACACTACCCACGTACGACACCTTCACTCATAACGTTTGGTCCGCAAACACCACACAGTTCGCACACTCAGAAACCATACTATCGCATGCATTTCACATTTCGCGAGTTTTTCTATTGAAGTGTTCATTTTCAATTGTTATAGCAGACGAGTGAACTGCAACACAACCTTCTCAACCACTGTTCACTATCTGCTTGAACTACTGTACACAGAAACACAGGACTGGCGTCGCTTTTTAAAGCCATTTCTCGCACCTGAGCAAACTGAGGTTTTTCCTCCGAATTGCCCTCGTATTTAATTTTATTTCATACATCCATTATTTACATTTTATTCTTCAGAGGAAGACATTCAAAATTTAATCTTAGTTTACAAAATTATAAATATAGACCCTAGATATAGAAATGTATAGAAGTTTCAATTGAATATTATATTTTCACTGACTTACGTCGCTGTGTAAAATTTCATTATTGTGTCACGTCAGAAAATAGTTAAATTAAGTTGGAAAGACTTGAGAACATGGTTGAACCTAATGCCAAACCTAAAGAACTGACACTCTGAAATTTTAATTCACTTAAATTAAGTAAATTAATAAACTATAAAATGATATGAAATTTGTGAGTTTTAGGTCCCACGGTTATGCCGGCTAGGTTAAAGAAGACAGTGACGATGAACAATGAATTAAATGACGGAATGAACAAAGTGGGAGGAAATGGGAGAATCCAGAGAAAATCCACGCACACGGTATTTGTCCACCAGATAGTTCACTTGGTGGGAGCGGGGTTTGAAGCCAGGACCCTTTGCACCATAGGTGAACGTTCTACCACTGAGCCACCGCGGCCCCAAAAATAAACTATAATTTAATATATTAATAGGTAATAGTAACTAAGGGAAACAACTTATTTATGAATTAAACATAAATAATGCTAATACGACTTCCTTTTTTTTTTACAGCAAATATGATTAAATGACATGTAGAATAAAATTGTCAGCATAAAAATAGAGAAAGAAGAGGACTTTTAGTATCAAGTAATCTGGATGTATTATTTGTAAGTATAATAAATTATGTAAATGGACAAACAATTTGTCTTCCAGATGAACAGACAACATAAATATATGAATGAGCTTTGCAAGAAAACCAAAAAGTTTATACAATCAGAAATTAAGATAAATTTGGTATATGGAAAGCGCTATGCTTCCGACTGAAGCTCAACGATTTCTTTATATTCTCTGCAATATTTTGCATGTCATTATTTTATCTTAGAATTACGTCGAATCTATGTATTTTTAAATGAAGAAATTTCATTTTCTACTGTACTTTGTTGAGTGTGATTTGAGGTACAAAATAAAGGTTTTCGAATTGTTTCCAACGTTAGTATCTTAAAATCACAAATTTCTTTTAAGAACATTATCTGATTTATAATTTTAAACTCACAGAATGTATTTACTGAAACATTTCAATAGTACTGGATTTTAAGAATTATTAGGGATGCTTCAGTCTGGAGTAGTGTTTACAAAATTTTAACCTATAACGTTTTCTGAGAATAACACAATCTTAGAAATGTAATTTGTTTCTCGCTTAATAATTCAATTAAATACTGGGGAACAAGGTGTCTCAATGATACAGCTCTTACCTCTGGTACTCAGGGTACTTCCGTTTCCTCCCACTTTCTCATTCCACAGATTCCCATAATCACCATTCACTTGCCTTAACCATCGTCTCCATTATCAAAACGGGCATACTCGTGGGACGTTAAACTGAAAGATTTCATTTCATTGCATTTTCACTTCAATTAAATACTATAATCATGTATACGTTGTGCAGAGAGGCGCTGGGACTGTTGGCTGTCTGTAATATTAGCCTTTTAGGATTTTTGATAACTTTTGTTACCATGGCGTAGTATCACCTTCGACCGCTTATTTAGTATCTATAACAGGTATTTAAGCCGAGTTTTTTTTATTAGTCAAGTCTAGGATAGACCAAAAAAACACCGCAGATGCGTTTTGGACCCGGGTGGTCAACTTGGCGGCGCCAAGTTGGGGCGGAGGGATAACTTTTATTTTTTAAGACAAATTTGAAAAAAATACGCCTTTAGTTTTCACGATATCAGATTGAAACTTTGCATACCGATTGTGTGTATTTGGATATTTGTTAATTTTTTCTGAGATCCCTATATGAAACCGGGCCGGGTACGAAGTGAGCAAGTGTTTCCAAGGAGTGTTTTTTTTTTTCAGAAAAATAATCCGGTTTTTCCAGATTATTCCGGTTCAGGTATAGATACCAACATGAGAATAATACCATTAGAAAGAGCTTGTTATATTAAAGAAAATAAGATTTGAACGATGACTCTAAACTAAATAGTAATGATACAGCATTTTTTAAAAATATGTATATGTATTTGTGTATATATAAAGAAAACCTAAATTCAGACTTTCAACCATGTTTCCCGCCCTTTGTTTTCAAGATTCAAGATTGAAATTTTGCACAAGTATTACGTACATAACATCGTATTTTCAGAAAAAAAAACTCAGATGCCTTCGTGCACCCACGCCTGGGCCAGAGGGGGAAAGTGTTTTGGTGGGACGTTCAAAAATGATTCCGGGTTTTTCCATAATTTTCCGGTTCAGGTGTATGATACGAACATGAGAGTGGTACCGTTGGAAAGAGCGGTTATCTTTAAAAAAATGGCATCTGAGCCATGACTCTAGGTCAAATAGAAATGACCCGGTACATTTTTGAAGTATTTATATCGACGATATGTATATACATATATGAAAAAATGGGTCACTTTCAGAATTTCAAAAATTTCTTGCGACCTCAGTTTTCAGGATACAAAAGCGAAATTTTGCACATGTATTATGTATAAAACAACGTATTTATTTTTAAAAATTCAGATCCCTATGTGAACCAAGGTTCGGGCCAGAAGGGCACAAAATTTCGTAAAACTTTTTTTTTTCGAAAAATCTTCTGTTTCTTTCCGATTTTCCAGTTAAGTTGTGTAATACGGACACGCGTGTGATACCATTGGAAAGTACGATCTATCTTGAAAAGAAGAGGTATGAACCAATCTCCTAAAATAAATAGTAAGAAAGCAGTAGCTGTTTGAGTGGAAGTCTAAAATTCACCTCAAAAAGTGCAAATCCTAAGAAGGTTTTTCTAT
This sequence comes from Thermobia domestica, assembly GCF_964235325.1. Taxonomy (NCBI): domain Eukaryota; kingdom Metazoa; phylum Arthropoda; class Insecta; order Zygentoma; family Lepismatidae; genus Thermobia; species Thermobia domestica. The sequence continues at coordinate 141,826,560 of NC_137470.1, forward strand.
AGTGATTGTAAACCTATGTCCTTTATTAATTGTACATTTTAAAAAAGAAAGTAGGTTAAAACATAGTTGATTTTCTCGTTATTCTGGAATATTAATCCTTCGTGCCTTTACTTAAACAGGTCAACGAACTCTTCAGAGTGATCATGGTTCAACGTATTTGTACATCTCTTTAAGTTTGTTTTATTTTGCATGATGTTTGGTAGCACACTCACGTCGCAACCACTACCCTACAAAACAGCTTAATACAGTAACATGGTTACCTACTAATCCATATTTACCTAGTTTTATCCCTAGCCCGCGGTTTCGGTCAGTTCCGTTACGTAAACACAAAGATGAAATTTCAATTTCTAATCATCCTCTGCTGATGCATTAATAACTTTACAGACGGATTGTGGTGGATTCCACGCCATACATGAAAATGAAGTTTCAAAGTTCACATAAACCATTAACAAATGTGAACAAATATATATATGCATAGAAAAATCAGTAGGTGTATAATTTATTAACATTATATTTATATTAATAAAATATTGATAAACTGCAGTATTGTTTACAATTCGCAATATTTTATTAGGAGAATTACCGGATTCTCCTGTTCGTTCGTTTGTTTTCTTGCTGAAGTTTAGCGATCCATTTTACAGCAAGGCTAAATGAGACGTGAACCTGAGCTCCAATTTATTTTAATTTTATTGTATTCATTTATTTATTTGTACAGGGTGTTTCAAAACAACACCCACAAACTTTGGGAGGTGATTCCTGACACCAAGATAAGACAAAAAGTATAGACCAACCTGGGTGCACAAATGCTTCCTTTCGAAGTTATATGCTGCAGAAAATGTGAAAAAATAAACTTTAAAGGTCCTTAGCTCCAAAAAATAGGGGACTTAAGTAAGTCCGTAGTCGAGTCAAGACTTCACTTAGAAACTAATATGTGCACTATCCAAATTACGTTTCAGAATCCTAAGGTATTCACGCAACAATTCTTGTAGAAGCTGTTTGGCTAGGGGCATATCATTTCAAGTACTCACCAACTACCTCCATAAAAGTTGTTGCACGGTCCCGTGTTCGATTCCTGGTGGGGGCACTCGGTCAAAAATGTGTAAAACGCTTTTTGATGCCAGCCATCCTGAATGAGGTTTTCCGGGGTTTTCCACATTCACACCAGGCATTTTTGTTCTACGTATAATGCGAAAAAATAATAATGAAATGATTTCGGAGTGGCTTGAGCCCGATATCCAACCCCCAAATACACTAATGCCCTTCGTACATTTTTTTAGGACAATAGTTACGTCGTATTGTCAGATTACTAATGAAATATTTATTTATGAAAGGAAAGACTTAAGCCACAGTAAATGATTGTTTTTGGTAAATTCATTACTGAAATTTAAACAAATTCTTTAGTCTTTTTGTGTTTTAGAAAATAGTAAATTTTGGTTTTCACCCTTGAGTAAACTACAATTATTTCTAGAGGTAGGAAGAAAATTTGAAAAATATCCTCCGAGAAAAACATAAAACACTTAGGGCGGGGAGATTTGCTTAGTGGTTTTCAAATCCCCTGGGTTTTCTCATTTAGGTTTTTAAAGTTGGAGAGATTTGGCTTGTGTGTGTGAAGAAAACCCAAGGTTTTTGCCCCCTTGGTTTTGGTAAAAAACACCAGCAAAACACCAGTGGTTTTTCGTCTGGAGAGTTAAATATCTCTGGGTTTTTAAAAATGAAGATATTTGGTCTACAGTGAAAAAACCCAAGGTTTAAATACCTAGCACTTTACTGGGGGAAATTTATCCTACTGGTAGGAGTGTTTTTTTCAGACGGAATAATTTCCTGTAATCAACATGGACGAAATAGACCACATCGATTACGTGGGTGATGTTATTGAGAACCAGCCACACAAAAGAAATTATACAATACATGGCAGAGTAGATCCTTTGGCAGTCTACAGTAATGAAGAATTTGGAGATCGTTTTGGCTATACCAAAGAAACTTTCCGAGCATTAATTCATTTGATTGAAGAAGATCTACACAAACCAGTACGTAAGCATGACTGCTCCGCAGATTTACAGGTATTGATTACATTACGCATTCTCCGCACAGGCCCCGTCTCCTTTAGCCTAACCGGCATAAGCGTGGGACGTAAAACTCAAAGATTTCATTTTTTTCATTTTTCTCCGCACAGGCACTTTCAACGAGTTGGTGGTGATTTGGTAAATGTGCATCGCACAACTGCAGGAAAAACATTTCACAGTGTATTGCAATTATAGCTAGAAGAAGGCCCCAGTTCATAAAAATGCCTGCAGGAACAGAAGTGCCTGCAGTGAAACTGAAGTTCTATGAGGACTCACAATTCCCTGGTGCAATTGGAACAATTGATTGCACGCATATTCCAGTTCTGTCACCCTCTGGTCCAACTGCAGAGTTGTACAGAAACAGGAAAGGGGTACATAGTATCAATACACAGCTAACCCTTGATTCTAATATGAAAATATTAAATATCGTTGTACGTTGGCCTGGCTCCACCCATGATTCAACAGTTTGCAGGAACTGTTCCCTGAGAGCCATAGCCGAAGAAAGAAACCTTCCTGGATTATTAATAGCTGACGGTGGTTATGCTTCTACAAGCTACATGTTAACGCCTATTCCAAATCCTAAAAACGCTGCAGAAGAAAGATATAACCGTGCTCACAGGAAAGCAAGAAACGTTCGCTGGGTTCTATTCGATTTGACAGACAGGGAAAATAATACTTTTCAGTCACATGTACAGCAATTCGGTGGATTTCAAGAAAAACCCTGGGTATTTCACCTCACGGTTGATAATGAGCAAATCTCTTCACTGAAAAACCCCGGGTTTTCGCAAAAATACCTCGGGGACAAATACCTAGTGTTTTACTAAAAACCAGAGGTTATTTTCCCCACAGCAAATCTCCCCGCCCTTAAAGTTAGAAAATGGTCTCGATATGTTGAAGGGTATAGTCTTTAGATGAATGCACATTAGGACGAACGGACAGGTAGAAAGATGTCAAAAAAACACTTTTTTGGTATGTATGGGTTATGGTACGTTTGAATCCGTTGAAATCTCGAGTTTCATTTTCAACAAACTTAAAAAAATCGGTACCGGTACTTTTTTTTTTTTGTACAATCCTTTTAGGTGTTGATTAACACCGATATCATCTCACTATGACTTACCGTTCCCGAGATATTGGCCAAAAAAGTAGTTCCGACTTCGGGAGATTTAAGAAGCCAAATCTCTGGAACCTTAAGTCATAGAGAGATCATATTGGCGTTGATCAATATCTAAGAGGATTGTGAACATTTTGGTACCAAATAGTAATCGGTTGCCACTGCAAAACTTGCCATCGTTCCCCAGATATTGGCCCAAACAGTTCGATTTCCGGGATATTGAAGGAGACATATCTAGGGAATCTTCAGTCATAGAGATGTTTTCCGAATTTTTGCGAGAAAGAGAAGATGATGTGGATACAAAGATTTACTTTCACATGTAGGAATAATCAGAGTTATCCTTCCCGCTCCATCTCTCCATTCTTTTTAAGTTCGTTCTGGCAATGCTCTTGGAGCATTCTCAACTGGTTTCTTCAAAATCACTATACTTTCTACTTTCCTTTTCCTTTCGTCACATGAAAGTAGCAATCGATTTTTCGACATCTGTCTGTCTGTCTATTTGTCCGTTCGTTGTTCGTCCTTATGATAATTTGAATATAGGCCAAACCTTTCAACGTATCTGGATTTGCGCTTGGCTAGAGGCCAAACCTTTCAATGTATCTGGATGTAAACTTGCCTAGAGGCCAAACTTTTCAACGTATCTGGATGTACACTGGCCTAGAAGTAAATGCCGTTCAACGTGTCTGCATATACACTCGCCTAGAGGCGATACTGTTAAACGTAGGTGTAGTTTAGTCTTACGAGAAAGTGTAGTTTACTCTTAAGGTTGATATTTTTTGGATGATTTTCTCAAAAATGACTCATTGGTTTTGTTCACATTTCATAAATACATATTTCTTTAATAACTAGAAAATATGAAATACCTAGTGTGTCCTGAAAAATTGAACTCGGTAGTTTATTCATGGAGGGGATTTTTTTCCAGACGATTTTCTCAATAATGACTCAGGTTATTTTGTTCATATTTCCCAAGTATGTACGTCATTAATAAATCGAGAATATGGTATAATTCATTTGTCCTGAAAGAATGTACGGTAGGTAGTTTCTTCTGGAGGTAATAAAAAAAACAACCCAGGCGATTTTGTTTATATCTCATAATAAATATTTCATTAAAATCTATGGCTCAGTGGTGCCCTCCCCGCTGGTCTAGTGGCTAGCACTTGCGCCTTTGGCGTAGGGATCCTAGATTCGATTCCCCGTTGGGAGAGCCTTTGTGAATTTTAACTGTCCTCGATGTTTCTGAGTTCGTGTCCCTGTCGTTCTAGTTGATTAGAAAAGCAAGTTAAACGAGTAAAGCAAGTAAAATTAGTAATAAGTAGTTCAAGTAAGTTAAAAAAGAAAAAAATGGTAGAGCGTTCATCTCCAGTGCTTGGGGTTCCTGGTTCGATCCCAGCTCGCGCCGAGTGGACTTTGTGGTGGACAAACGTCGTGCTCGTGGGTTTTCTCGGGGTTCTCCCGTTTCCTCTTACTTTCTTCATTAGACCATTTCATTCATTTCTCATCTTCACTGTCTCCTTTAGCCTAACCGGCATAGTCGTGGAACGTAAAACTTAAAGATTGAATTTCATTTCAGTTTCCCTTACGAATAATTCGCAAAGGGTACTTAACTGTTGCGGTGAGTTCCTTTTCAGACTCTACTTCAAAACTGACAAACTTAGACGTTTTTGTTCATATTTTTTTGAATAAATGTTTCATTAATATAGTTATAATGTTGCATAAATAACTTCCATGAGAATATATTTAAGGGGTAGTTTACTTCAGGAGTGAGTTCTTTTTGACGGATTTATAAAATATGACTTAAGCATTTAAAAAAAAGGTTTGTATACAGACAGTTTATATACATTTAAAAAAAGTTTACATACAGACTAGCTCCGCCCACAGACCCCCACGTTTGCTCGACCTACGGCCTTGCATCTCTTACGTATCAGCCTTTGCATTAAGAGTGAATTTCGTGCATTTGCTCACTATATTTCTTGAATTTGACCAGCTCAAGGCTTTGCCCTCACACCCCCGCGTTTGCTCAGCCTTCGGTCTTGCAACTCTTAAACTCACAATTCTACCGAATTCAAGTTTCTTTTACTATTTCAACTATCTAAAAGATAGATCTTGTATCCCAAGAAAACGCCTATTTAAACAACTTGGGGATTTCTTCATCTCCCTTTAGAACCCTTAAAAATTTAAAATATTCACTTTTGGTAATTTTTCTGTGGACTAGTCCCTTATGCCAAATTTCAACTTTCCACGTCACTCGAAAGTACCCTTTTAATTTATGTCAGTTCATGTAACTTTATATGTAGTTAGGATTAGGATATTTCATTAATTAACTTCAACATATGGCATAATTACTTTCTTGTGGAAATATCTGCAAGAGGTTGTTCACTTTTGGAGTTTTATTTTGGCATAAATTTCCTAAACTACTTTAAATTTTTAACTGTATTTCACAAGAAGATGTATCATTAATAACTACAGCACAATAAGCTTAGGATTGGGATCTGTATTTTTTTTTTAATCTTCTAGCGGTGATAGACAAGAATGTGTGTTGGAATTTGTTTTTGTATAATAGTTTAGCCTTTGGCTAGCTGGGAACTTCGTCCTCACACTATTTCGTCTTCTAAGCCTGCGGTCTCGAACCGATTTATTTGTTACCATATTTATTTTTTGTTGAAACACTTTTTCATTTTTTCTCTACGATCAATTGCAAGGAAATTATGAATTTGTTAAATGTTAAAACGGTCACCATTTTGAAACAAGATGGCGTCTTGAGAAAATGAACGAAGCGAATGTTGTATAGAACCTTACGAGGATTAACAAATAGTTTTTCTTTCTAATTTTTCCTCTGGCTTGAATATTAAGGAAGATATGAATCTTTCATATTTTCAAACGGCCGCCATTTGAATCTAGACGGCAAAAGTATCTGAACAATAAATGAACCAAGTACTCCATCAACCAAATGAGCGTGCAAAGTATCATCTCTGTACGATCAAAATTGAGAATGCTATCATGCCAGCAAGGTTCGTTATACCTATATACATAGTGATATATATATATATATATATATATATATATATATATATATATATATATATATATATAGACTAGCCTTTGGCTAGCTGGGGGCTCCGTTCCAGGTCCCCTCGTTTGCTAGGCCTACGGCCTCGCATTTCGTACATGTCAGCCACTGCGTCAAAAGTGAATTTCGTGCATTTGCTTTTTAATTACATTTCGTCAATTTGGGGCTTCGTCCCTTGACACCCGCGTTAACTCGGCCTACGGCCTTGCACCTCTTACACTCACAATTCTACCGAATTTGAAGTTTATTTTCCTATTTCAATTATCTAAAAGATAAGATTTTGTATCCCAAGAAAGCGTCAATTTAAATAGTATGGAAATTTCTTGATCCCCCTTCAGACTCCTCAAAAACTAAAAATATTCGCTTTTGGTAGTTTTCCTGTGGGTTGGTTCCGGAAGGCTACAATCATGCGAAATTTCATCATTCTAATCCTGTCGAAAGTGCCTAAACATTTTTAGGTGGAGAAGATGTCCCATATAAATAAAATTGCAATTATTTTTCAGTTCCTCATAAAACCACTTTACAGTTGGAAATTTTTGTTTTTGATGTATTACTAGGTAACGCTAACGAAAACGTATAACCATGCCGAATTTCAAATTTTTATTCCAATTCTAAATACCTTAAATATAAGATTATAGGTCCAAAAAAGACCCTTTTAAATAACATGTTGAATTTCTTCATCCCCCTTTAGAACCCTCAAAAATTTAAAAAAAAAAATCACTTTTGGCAATTTTCCAAGGATTTATACCCATAAAAGCTACATTCATGCCAAGTTTCAACTTCTCACGTCAGCAAGAAATGCCCCTTTATTTTATGTCAGTTCATGTAGTATTTTATATACAGTAGTTAGGATAGTTTTATACATAGTTAAAGAGTTCAGGGGGGAAAGGAGGGATGACCACTTTGGGGCAAAATTTAGATTTTCATGCTATCTTGTAGAGCACGTTGAATAATTTCATTCAATATATCAAAAGGGGGAAAAGGTTTACGGTTAGCCTGCTATAGCCGTTTAAAAATCTTTCTAAAATGGAAGAAGAGGATCGTCATTACTTATAGTGAAAAAAAAGGGAGGGATGTCCACCTTTGGACAAAATTTTGATTTTCATGTCATCCTGTTCTGTCTCGGACATGCGTACAATACAGGTATATTCAATGAATTATTATATATTAAATTAGTTTGAAATATGGCCCAGAACATGATTTTTAACATTCTACGGTAATGCCGTCAAACCTGCTTAAGCAACTGCACCTTTCCGTAAGCAATGTCAGATAGTCTTTTATACGATGTTGCCTATCAGGTCAACAAAGTCAATGAACCTTTGTACCCCATTTGCTCTCCTTGCCCCATTCTCCCATACTTGATACTGATTCGAGGATAAAAGTACATTTCCAAAATTTTCGTTCTACAAAGTACTAGGTTTAATCGGTTGAGAACAGTTTGAAGAGGATGCTGGATGAACACGATAATTATTGGCGTAATTTACAAGATCTTTTCCTTTATTTTAAAAGGAAATTGCCTATCTCGGAAGAAAAATGGCAGGATCTGCAAGCTTTGAAAATCTTATGCAGCTCAGATGCTCAAACTTTCTATATGAAACTACCAAAGAAGTAATTAGCGGAGTAAAAGAGAATAAAAACGCTAAATGAAGAAACCAATTTATTTTTAATAATATTGTTTATAATTTGAAAAACAATCGTATCTTTTTTCCATTGTTTTGCCTCCAATAGACCTTTTTCTCCCTGAAACAAACCAACCTCGTGTCAATTTTGTTTGCATTCTCTTACTTACAATAATATACGTTGAGCATAAGATTTTGCAAGCTAATTTCCAATATAATAATAAACTTGTAAACCAAATTTGAAGGATTTCCACGATTAGTTTAGGAAGTAAAATGTTTTGAGCTTTAAAAATCTTTTCCTGAAGTAGGGGCCGCGGAGGTTCAATGGTAGAGCGTTCACCTCTGGTGCTTGGGGTCCCGGGTTCGATTCCAGCCACCGTCAAGTGAACTTTGTGGTGGACAAACACCGTGTGCGTGGCTTTCCTCGGGGTTCTTCCGTTTCCACCCACTTTCTTCATTCCACCATTTCCATTCATTACTCATCATGACCCTCTCCTTTAGCCTAACCGGCATATTCTTGGGACGTAAAACTCTAAGATTTCACTTTTTCATTTTCGTTTCCTGAAAAATTAATAAAAGTGGACATCTCCCCTTTTTCCCCCCGGACTCTTCAGTTATATAGATAAATAGATAGGTAGATAACCACTAACTCCCCAATTACAACTAAAAACCTAAAAACTCGGACCATTTCTGTTGGTTACTCCGCAAAACCTGAAATCTCATTTTAAAATTCAAGATTCTACTGCTGTAAGAGTTACCTAAACATTTTGGGGTGTGAAAGGAGCCACATTTAAAATATTTAGTATAGGATATTAAAACACCCACGGAAACTCTAAAAACAGATTTTTTTTAATTTCTGAACGATAGATTTCTTTTAATTTTAAAATCCTACGAACATACCATATTTGAGTTTCTATTACAATTAGAAATATATCAACTTTTAAGTTTTCTTTTTAATTGAAAAATAACCCTGTATACATAACATGCAGAAATATTTCTTCTCCCACTCAGACCTCCTCGAAACTAAAAATCTCCATGTTTCACTTTTTTTCTGTAGACTACTGTACAACCATGCCCGCTCGAGGCTACACCACTTCCCGAGGCTACAACCATACCAAATTTTATCACTGTAGTTCTAATAGCTGTATTAGAAAGACTGTATTAGCCGAAAGTGGCAAATAATTATAAGTCTAGAAGCTTTCCCATATAAATAACATGAAGAAGATTTCTCAGTTTAAAATAAAACCCCACTAAAGTTAGAATTTTTTTTTTTATTTTTTGGTGTTTATAAAAGTAACCAAGAAAGTTCTGTCGCTTTTTGTAGAGGTATGTGTTCGATCGGCCCTCACATCGTGACTTGAATGCAAATGGAGATAAGGCGAAGTCAGTTATTGTTGTGGGTATATCCAACATACTACCTGGTTGTGTCAGTTCAGTTACACCGTGAAATTGTGTAAGGGTAGAATGAAAATGGAACCTCCATAGAGCGTCATAAGAGCGTGTATGCTCTACGAGTTCAAACTGAGGTCAAACGCCGATGCAGGGGCGGAAGATATGCCAGGCCTTTGGTGAAGGTGTTGTGAATACGCGGACAGTGCAGTGGTTTAGCAAGTTTAACGACGATGACGAAACACTCGAAGACGCACCACGTGCCGAAAGACAAACACATGTACAAAATGAAGATCTTCAGGCAGCAATTGAAGCAAACAGTGGCCAGATATGTGACGAACTGGGACAACAATTCAGTGTGAGTGGTGAAATCATTCGGCAGCACCTCCCTCAACTTGGGAAACACTACAAGATGGGTCAATGGGTCCCACATGATTTGACTCCGGGCCAAAAAAAACAACGTGAACAGACATATGTGTTTCTTTCCTGTGTCGTCTGAGGAGGGAGCCAGTTCTGGACAAGGTATTGACATGTGATGAGAAGTGGGACCTGTACCAAGCTCCACGGCACCATCATCATTGGTTAGCATCCCATGAACTGATTCCAAAACACCCGAAACCAGCACTGCACCAGAAGAAGGTTCTCCTGTGTGTTTGGTGGATTGTTCGCGGCATCGTGCATCGGGAACTGCTACCAGCTGTTCAGAGCATCAATGCGACTGTGTACTGTCAGTAGTTCAGCCATGTCCAAGAAAAACTCAAAACTCGGGATCTTGCACTTCTGAATCGCAAAGGAGTCCTCCTGTTACAGGACAACAGTAAACCCTATCAACGTACCTAGGATGGCCCGAGACACCATTCTACGCCTTGGATGGGAAACATATTGCATCCGCAATACTCCCCGGACATTACGCCTTCTGATTATCACCTGTTCCATTCTTTGGACAATCACCTTAGAGAACGTCAGTTCAAATCCCTTGTAGAGGTGCAAAATGCACTTGATACATTCTTCGCTTCACGGTCCACCGTCACGGTTCTACTGCTATGGAATCCATGGCATCCCAGAACGTTGGCAGAAGGTCGTCGTTGCTGATTGATACTATTATGATCTTCCAGGTACATCGTAGGTGATACATCGATGTTCAAATGTGGTGGGTGAAAACGAGACAGATCTTCCTTGGTTATTTTATAATTTAGTTAATGCTATTCAAGACATGCAAGTATACCGAATTCCAAGATTTTATTTTTCAATTCCCTAAAACATGATATTTTAAGCCCAAGAAATCGCCCATTTAAATAACAAGGGAAAATGTACCATTTCATTTTTATACTCCCTCAATTTTTTTAATGATATTTTTTTCTGTTGTCTCGTTTCTAAAGCTACAAGCATGCCAAATTTCAACTTTGCAATTCAATCGGAAATGTCTACGATTTTACAATTTTGTAAGTTAGTCAGTCAGATCATACCCTCTATTTGTACCTCTTGCTCTATATTTTAGACTAGCCTTTGACCAGCTAGTGAACTCGCACTCAGACCCACCCGTTTTTTTCGGCTTACAGCCTCGCATCATATGTATTAGCCTTTGCTTCAAGAATGAACTTTGTGTATTTGCTCTTAATATTTTCTGAACTTTAGAGAGTGTAGACTTAAAGTAAAGTAGTCAATTTTGTCAATGTCGATGTTTATTTTATTTTATCAACGACGACGTATCCATAAAGAACAACTACCTTGATACGAACAGAAAAGGTTATCGAAGTAAGGACATTACAGTTGAATATGCGATTAACAGCTAGTAAGTTCCATTATACCCGTTTTTAGCTCGGGCTGCGGCCTCACACCACAAAAGCTCACAGTTCTACGGAATTTCAACTTTCTTCTCCTATTTTAACTACTTAAAAGATTGTGTATCCCAAGGAAACACTCATTTAAATAACATGGATATTTTTCATTTCCCCTTTAGACATCCTGAAAACTAAAAATATTTAGTTTTGGCAATTTTCCTGTGGGTTATCACGGAAAGCTACAATCATGCCGAATTTCAACTTTCCACGGCAAACGGAAGTACCAGTCAGTTCATGTATTTTTATGTATAGTTAGGATAGGATTACTATATATATATATATATATATATATATATATATATATATATATATATATATATACCGTGTATTAATCTCTTCGAGATTAACAAAATGGTGTGGGTGTGGTAAATCCAAATCCTTGTGCGCAGTTTTATAGAAATTAGAAGGAAACGAAACATAATACGAGGAAAAGTCCAAAAGTAAAGGGACTTGCAATTTCTCGCACTAGGGTTTGGTAACACTGCTAGTATCCAGCGCTGAATTAATGTCGTTTGCAACACTTCCATGTAACGTGTCGCTCTTATTTCCTCGTTAGTCGTTGGAGTGTAGCAGACCGTAAAACATGGCAGCTGCACTGTCGATCTGCACCAAGGAGGAAATGAGGGCAGTGATTCCCTTTTGGTTTGCGGAAAGTGATAAGCTTGAGGAAATTATTCGTCGAAAACCAGCGCAGTATGGTGATATCTGATATCGCAAAGCAAGATCTACGAATGGATAGAGCTTTTCAAACAAGGAAGAACTTCTTTATGTGAGAAGAAAAGATCGGGCAGGCCATCGACGTCAACGATGAATACATTATCACGAATTGGAAAGTAAGGCTGCGAGCATGGTTTGGAAATACCCAACATCAAGAGAAGTTAAGAAATTTAAACGTTAACCATCAGCTAGTTATTGATGCGGTGCAAAATTGGTTACAGGTGCAACAGAAAAACTTTTTTTTTCGGCAAAATCAAGAAACTTGTAAAACGTTGGGAAAAGTGCGTTGAAGTGCAGGGAGATTATGTAGAAAAGCATTGTATATTTCAGTTTTCTATCATTGGAATAAATGTATCTTTTCTCAAAATTCCCTTTACTTTTTGACTTCCCCTCGTACTTGATTAACAACAGACCACGTTGAAATGTTCACACTCTATTAAGCACGCATTCGTAACAGGATATCTTCCCTAATACACTCCTGGATTTGCCGACATTCGAACAAGGACCTTCGAAATTAAAAATGCTGGTTTGCCTCTTGGTTATACCTTTTAGACTAAAGAAGGTGGGTGAATAATAAATGTGAAAGCGCTGGTGGAACGAAAATGTGGGAGGAAACGGAGATTCGCAGGAAACACGCGGACACGATTATGTCTGCCCCAAGCTCACCTATCTTGTGATCGAACAAGGGATATCTCACATCAGAGGTGAGCGCTCTACCACTGAGCCACCCTAACCCCCCACCTTCACCGCGCATTGGGATTTGTAGTGCAATGCACTACCAGTTACACTATGAAGCCTTCGACCAAAGTTGTGTTATAAGTTATAAAAAAAAGACATGAAAATATTGATGGCATGCCATGTTTACGATGCCATAAAGAAGTTGTTCAGGTGGCCAATAACACAATGACTCACCACCACCTGGCATGAAACAGAGCCTTTTTTCCTGGGTTTCACTACAAATAAAATCTTCATTTTTGCGAACTGTTTCCCTTTCCGCGTTTTTGTTGTACTCTCCTTCATTGACTAGTGTTTGTGTTTTTGACTAGTGTTGGTGTTTTTTGTAGAAAGGAGCATTTCTCTCCCTCTCTTCTTTTCTAATTTTAACCACAAACTATACACGTGAGCTTCTAGCCTGAAACGAAGCTCATACTGTTTTATAAGACTAGGAGTACCTTTACGAAAGTTTCACGGAATATAATCATTAAAAATCCAGGAAAGATTCATATGTGTTGCGTATTTTGTATTGTCTCGGCTGCGGAGTGTGAACTTGCGTTGTGGAATAAATCGATATTATTGTGTGGCATAAATTTGCACTATGTACACTGCCCGACTTAAACATTATGACCGCCTACCTAACATCTCTGATGTCGTCCTTTGACTCGCAGGTTAGAGGTAATGCAGTTTAACATGGAAGCAATTGGACCTTTCTAGGTAGCTGGAGACGTAGCACTCCGCACATGCACACCCAAGTCACTTAATTTCTATGAATTCTGCGGGGTGAGGGGACGATGAGCTCAAATCTGATGTCCAATGACACCCCAAAGATGTTCCATTGGGTTAAGATTGGGTGACTGTGCTTTCCAAACTACTGAAGCACAATGTTTATCTTGTGGCAAGGAGTATTCTCATACTGGAAAACCCCGTTCCCATCTGGAAATATATCCGACATGAATGGGTGCACTGGATCAGCAATGGTCTGCCGATAGCTAGGGTATATCACATTGCTCCCACAAGCACTACCAAGTTCATGGATGATCATCTGTAAGTTCTGCAAAAAGTGAATCCGCCACCGTTTTCTCGTCATCCTACTATACACATCTCGAGGAGCTATTCCCTTAATAGACGACGGATTCTGACTCGATTCATATGTGAAACGCACTATCGTGATTCATTTGACCATGTAATATCCTGTAATTGCTCAACTGCCCAATGACGATGGTTATGTACCCATTTGTCGTCATTGATGATGCCGTGTTGTTAACACTGGTACATTTGTGAGACGTTGCCTGTAGAGGCTCATATCTAAGTGTACGGTAAACTTCGTGCTCAGATACATTCGTGCTTTACACACTGTTAAAATCTGTTAAGGTCTGCTGCTAATTGTATCGCAGTTTTCAGCTGCTAACCCAACCTCAAACGTCTAGGGTGTCCAACATTTTCATTGAGATGTTGCCTTCCACGTCTGGTACTTTAGTGCAGATTTCACCTTCCTTTTTCCATCTTTGGAAATTACATAAAATAAAATCTCAGTTTTACATCTCACTCTTATAGGCTAACGAAGACGGTGATGATGAGAAATTAATGAAATCGTAGAAAGAACGAAATAAGAAAAAATAGGAGAACCCCAAGAAAACCCATGCATACAGTATTTTTCACCACAAATCCCATTTGGTGCGAACTGGGATGAAACGAGAGATTCCACACAAAAATGTTGAAGGTTCAATAACTCGTTCACTGCATCTTTTGGAAAACACTAACCATGGTAGCTTGCGAACATTCGACAAGTCGCGCTATTTTCTTCCTAGCCATCTGACCATCACAATCTGGTTCCTATCAAACTCTGATAAATCTCTGGTATTGCAAATTCTACGCACAAGGATTGCACTGACTGACCGAAGGATGAATTTTCACATCATCGTCTGGCGAATGATTCTAATATGAACCTGTGTATATTACATGAATCCAGCGATTTCTCTCAAAATGTAATGGATGGTCATAATGTTTTGATTGGTCAGTGTATAATATATTCCATACTGTGTTTAATCCATTGACCTATATGTTTAATTCTTACTCCTTCCTTATATCTTAAAAGTGATTTCCAAGTACATATTTCTACGTCTTGCTGGTAAGATATGAGCTGTTCTGTTACAAAATATGTTAACTTCACAGTACCATTAATTGCCCAATCTCTCATTTGACGGTTCCAGATATCCAAGCACCCTCAACATGAATTTCGCAAGGAAACACTTTATTTTAAATTTGTTGCAATCATCCGGTGGCTCCAAACTACAATGGGACATATTCTTCTCGCTGTGTTGTGTATATTTTAGTATTAATTTTAGTATATTAAAATGCATATAAAGATGTTCTTTACCTTCAAAATTACAGGATGAAACGAGTTAACTAGAAAAGGGGTAGTAATAAATGAAGTGATGGGATAAGAAACACGTATCACACTTGTCGTTGTTTTCGATTACCCATCGTCCCTAACGCGCCTGCTCCCTATAGATACACTTTTGATAGTACACAAGCTTCATCCACTCCTGAACCAGAATAGCTGCAGTTCTTGGTTGTTGTAGCTACCTAACTCAGGTTAGTGCATGCTAACGCGGCTGCTCTCCTGTTTCGCTGTGCCCTAAACCGGAATAGGTTCAATTGTTGCTTGTAGGAAGCACCTACCACAACTTGCTCCATACTTAAGAATGACAGTTTATTATTATTATTATTATTATTATTATTATTATTATTATTTTGTTCTCGATAAATTTTACCAAGAAAATGTGCAATTTATAAGCTATAAACACCGCTTTACAAGAAACTATTATTTCAGGTGTCGAGAATTGAATTTGTTAAAAACTTACTGAGAAAACAAAAACATATCAAATGAAATCTTTCAGTTTACCCTCCCGCGTTTATGCCCTTTAAGCTAAGAGTGATGAGTGATGAAGGCAAGTGGAGCTTCCTCATGGCTAAGCGGTTAGCCTACGAAAAATGAAATGAAATGAAATCTTTGAGTTTTACGTCCCACACTTATGCCGGTTAGGCTAAAGGAGACGGTGATTATGAGAAATGAATGAAATGGTGGAATGAAGAAAGTGGGAGGAAACGGGAAAACCCCGAGAAAACCCACGCACACGGTGTTTGTCCACCACAAAGTTCACGGTGGGGCTGGGATAGAACCCGGGACCCCAGGCACCAGAGGTGAACGCTCTACCACTGAGCCACCGCTACCCCAGGTTAGCGTACGCGCTTCCGGTGTGGGAGATCCAGGTTTGATTCCTGGAGAGAGTTCATATCGTTCGGATTCCACGTTAATCAGTAGGTCCACGTCTTATATTACCTTGCTGCTGAACGGGACGGGAATGAGAATGTAAAAGAAAACAGGAATACGTCGAGAAAACCCACGGACACGATGTTGTAATCACAAATTTACTTGACCGAGGATCGAACCAGAACCCCAGGCACCAGAGGTGAGCGGTATACACTGTGTCACCTGTCCCCTTAATTGATATTGTAGTGGGATACATATTGTGTGTAAGAATAGGCCGTCATAAAAATGGTAATATTGCGGTTAAAATGAGTGAGTGCATATGAAAGAGGATTGTGTATGATATTAAATTCCGTTGACGCAGGAATTTTTCACACTCTAGGAAACCAGTATTTCATGTTTACAAGTGTAATGTTACAAGTGTGAAAGCAATACAAGAGCTGGTCTAGGGCTAAAACGAATGAATGCACATGAAAAATGTCTGTGTGACATACTAATTTTCACTTGTACAGTATTTCTGCACGATGAAACAAACCTATATTTTACGTTTAAAAGTATATATTTACATGTGCGAAATAATGTGATTTCGTGCGATATCAAGTGATATTCGCATTATGATTTTTTAGGTGTATACTTTCCGTCGCTGACACATCTGCTACCTGCGGAAGCACATCCGCGCTTCTGCATCCGCCCCAGTTGCGTTTCTGCCCGGTGGCTACCTAGTGCAAATTGGTTTGTGTTTTTCGCACAATAGTTTTTGTGGCATACGTTCGAACGCGTAATCATACCCTTAAGGGGAAGCCCTCGTAAAGTAAATGTGCTCCCATGAATGAAACTTCTGTATTAAAAATCAATTTGTAATGCGCCATAAGTGAATTTCGTTTGTTTTGTTTGTTTAATTTGAATTTAGCATCGCTTTCAGCAACGAGGCTATATGACACGTAGACCTACTGCTTTACGTGCAATCCGATCTACATGAGCTCCCGCTGGGAACCGAACACGGGTCTCTCACGTCGAAAGTGTGTACGCTAACAGCTTAGCCACAAGGGAACTCTGACTGGATTTGGTGATGAAATAATTACACATAATGGGATAGCAGGTAGTAGGATAGCTCGTAATCATTTCCGGGACACATCAGTTTGCATGTGTTTTACCAATCTGTACACAATTGTTTGGCCATGCGCCAGGGAAATGGCAGTCTACAACCTCTTAGAGAATCATTTAAAGCAAAACAGCAAAAGAAAATGTTTTTCTTATTGGACTGACTATTCTTAATGAGAACCCATATTGCTAATCTGTACCCGTTTTGTCTTTTTTTGCATATCTTATATCCATAAAACCTAATATATTCAATAATTACACTCATTTCAATTACAAAAAAATCGGTATGTGATCAAAATTATAATTTGAAATGTATTTTAAGGTAGGTACAGAAAATAATTAGTTTGTAATTCTGTTTTTAATTTATTAAATTTTATATTCTTGAAGTTAATCAAATGAAAACTTTTTTCTTTAGCAGTTTATTTTGTTTGTGAACAAATCATTATGCACATTTGCTGCACTTAATTACAAGAACTGTTGGAAAAGCACCACACTAATGAATATCTGTACTTTGAACCTTATTTCTTATGGTTCTGGTAACAGTGCTGACGTTAGAAGTTGGAAGATCAATTAACGCTGGAACGCTTCACAGAGCGAATTCTTGATTTTCATGAGAAGATGTCTGAAAGGTAATGAGAACTACTTAAATATTTTAATAAATTATCATATCTTGATCACTTTGATATAGTTTTTAACGATTGTTATTAAACTGTAGCCCTAATAACGTGAGTTTTTCTTTAAAAAAAGACATAATGGAACTTCGTAAAGATGGTGCCAATTTCATTTTAAAAATCAGTGTTTAAATTTTAAATTTGGGTTAATATGAGATAGCTGCACTTGTTTTCAATAATTCTAAAGCTGTTTTGGTGCCTGTTCAAAATAAATAATACATATTTCGCGAGTATTTAAAGTTTGAAATAATCGAATTTATATTATCAAGTTCCCAAGTCGTAGATTTTCAGTTGTTTGAAATTAAAAATTTGATTTAGAAGAAAAATGTTTCATTCATCATGTAGTTCAAAATAAAATCAATAATATTGATACGTGTTTTAATAGTGAATGGAAATATAATTACAAAGCTTTATGTTATAAAGTAGTGGCAATTTGATTTTAGTTAACTCTGAATTAAACCAAAGGTATTTTATATATTCTAAGAGTGGTAATAATTTAGACTTTTGAAAATGAAATTAAGCCATCGTACTTACTATAATTATTATTATTTTATTTTGGTAGCCTTACATAAATGTCAGTTTTGAAAGTAATTTGTTATGCATTTTCTTTTTGTTGCCCTTTTTTATCCTATGTGCTTATTTGTATATGTTTTTTATCTTTAAGTATTGTCCCTAATATTGAATATCATTTTTAAAATAATTCTAAAGATTTTTTGTGAATAACACGGAATTTGTCTAATCGTAAGAGTTTGTAAATAGATGCGGTGCTGATGAATTTTATGAGTGCCAAAAGTTGGAAATCTCATGGAATAAACTTGTTGTTTGAAGTAAAAGAGATAATACATAACTAACTAACTAACTCTATGGCCTATGGAACCCGGAGGTTCAATGCCGCGTTCACAAAAGCTCTCCACTGACTTCTATCCTTAGCTAACTGCATCCAGTTTCTACTTTGTATTCCTATCTCTGCGAGATCCATCTTAATATTATCCTCCCATCTGCGCCTAGGTCTTCCTAATGGTCGTTTTCCTATGGGTCTTCCAGTCAAGACTTTGAAAGCGTTTCTACTTTCTTCCATTCTAGCTACATGGCCTGCCCACCTAAGCCTCCTAGACTTGACGACCCTAACAATGTTGGGTAAACCGTATAAACTATGTAGTTCCTCGTTATGAAGTTTCCGCCATTCCCCATTCTCGTTCCTCTTGGGTCCGAATATTCTTCTCAGGATCTTGTTCTCAAATACTTTCAGTCTATGTTCAGAGATAATACATAAGGAACGCAATATTCTCTGTATGACTACTTTCAAATTTCCGTACAGATTTACTTTATGCATGCACAAATGTATGTAACGATGTTTACTTGCTACTCTCACTATACTGCTGCACAGCCTTCGATGTTTTTGGAACATGAGTGGACCCTGGCGTAGCTCAGGTGTTTAGCATATGAATCCAAATTAATCCCCCATCTAAGTTTCTCGGGGAACGCGGATGGCGTGTAAAAATAATCAAGAACGATCGATATTAGTGTCCAATCCATAGTTTTCGGGTTCACTGAGATGTATAGTAGCACTCACTGTGCTGCTTGAGTCCAAGATCAGCCCCTGATGCATGGGGTCCTTGGTTCGATCGCCAATTGAGCTTTCTGGTAGGAATGGCTGGAACCAGTTCCTGGGAACTGGTTTTCGTCTCTGAACGGATCCGATTCCGGAACCGGGTTTTCAGATCCAGGTCTGGAACCGGATTTTCGGATTCAGGCCTGGAACCGGTTCCCAAGATCCGGTTCTGGAACCAGGTTTTCGGATCCAGATCTGGAACTGGTTCTTAAAACCTGACCTCCAAGAACCAGTTCCTCGCAGAACCGGAACTTTGTGGCCATCCATACGCTAAACAGGAACTTCTAGGAGGCTGTGTGCTAGATGAAATGGAAGCGACAGGCAGGCGCCCAGGTGGCGGCCGCTTGTCACATTTGGCTATACATACTGGGTAACTTGCATTGGCTAAACAGGCAAACTCATTTGGCTAAACATCCAATGGTAGAACAAATTTTTTCTGGGGGCACAAGCGGATCTGGGCGGGGAGCGCACAAGCGCGTGGTCCTCTTTGCAGGGTTTTGAAGGTGAACTTCGTGCTACCTTTACCGGTCTTTGTGGGATTTTAGATCCAGGTCTGGAACCGGTTCCTAAGATCCGGTTCTGAAACCGGGTTTTCGGATCCAGATCTGGAACCGGTTTCTAAGATCCGGTTCCGGAACCGAGTTTTTCGGATCCAGATCTGGAACCGGAACGGGTTCTGAAATCCGGATCTCCAAGAACCGGTTCCACCGGAACTTTTTGTCCGTCCCTACTTTGTGGTGGTCAAACACCGTGTGCATGGGTTTTCTCGGAGTTCTCTCGTTTTTTTCTACTTTCTTCATTTCACAATTTCATTCATTTCTCATCATTCCTATCTCCTTTAGTCTATCCAGTATAAACGTGGGACATAAGATTTAAAGATTTTATTTCATTTTTCCAAGATCAGCCCCATTACTATTTGGCAAGTTTGGGAGTGGAAAGGAGTGACAAGTTAAAATAGTCGAAAACGACTGATAGTTGATTCCAAACCATAATTTTCTGAATCACTGAGATGAATAGTGACACTCCAAATTCCTTTTAAGTCCAAATTCATCTTCCATGATTATTCTAAGGGAGGAAGGGGGTAAAAATACTTCTATGTACCTCCCCCTGGGAAGAACGAGTATTTAAAATAATATAATAAAATTAATAAGGTATTTGTTTATATGGACATGATAGCTCAGTTGTAGATCGCTCACTTCTAGTGCGATGTCTTCCTGGTTCGATCTCAGGTTATATGAGTGTGTGGTGGACAACACCATGTCAATGTTTTTTTTTTCGTTTCCTACCACGTTTTTATTCTATCAGTTTTCTCATGATCTTTCTCTTTTATCAACCGTCCATCTCTTTTAGCCTAAAGGGTTTAGCTATGAAGCAATATACTAAATATTAAACTTATATACAGGGTGTTTAAGAAGTAGGGAACAAACTTAGGGCGGTCGCTCTGGAAGTAGAAATAGAACAAAAAGCACATTTGAATGCATGTTCGGCAGTGAGTAATTCAGAAGTTACAGGCTCTCGAAATCATAGGATAATGAAATTTTTAGCTGAATATTGTCAAAGTATATGCAAAGTATAGACTCATAACCTTATCCATGTTATGAGACTTTAAAGAGTCATGCAGTAATAGCATGTAAAATTTCCTCATAAGACGCAAAGAATTCCTGACAGCTAAAGAAGTTAACGGATGTAAATGTACATGTACAAGATTGCCAATCACTAACAAACAATAACTTGTATGTGAAATGACGATATTCTACATGGTGAAGAACGTAATATTCGATGTGTGCGACCTCAAATTTAAGAAGTAAAAATGCATGTCTTCGTTTTGAATAACTTGTAATAATTTTGATTACTTGTGATTTTCCTTATGACAAGTACTCACTGTGACCATGAATGGTTATGATTTGTCTTGCAGCTAATTAGCAAGGATCGGCAAGTTTGCTCAAAATCCCAGGGCTGTTGTAAACAGAATATGTCCCATATATAAGGAGGATTTAAATGACAAGTTACGAAAAGTCATACAAACCAAACCGGTTGAAATAGGAATATGCCGCTTTGAGATAACGTAGTACGAAATCTAGGAAAGAGAATGTAGTGTCTGGCGTGGTTGTGCGCAAGCGCGGGTGCCTCTCACATGACGCAAGAGAGAATCAGGCAGTTGTGTGTTCCGTCCAATCGACGCAGAAATCATGGCGTGTGAGGAAATAATGGCGTTCACAAATCACATTGCAAATTCGACGATTGAGAAACAGTAAGATTTTATCAAATTTCTGACTGCGGAAGGGGCTAAATCGACCGATATTCATCGCCTGATAGTGGCCCTATATGGGGGAGACTGTGTGTCCGACACGTCAGTGAGAAAGTGGAGTACCCGTTTTCGTGAAGACCGGAAGAGTTTGAGTACTGACCAGAGACCATGCCAGGCAAATACGGTAATCTTGGCCGAACTCACCGACAACGTGAACGGCCTGGTGAGAAGTGATCGCCGTGTCACAATGCGAATGTTGGTAGTGATGGTGAGGGGCCAATGTTGGAACAGTGTGGACAAGTGTGCACGACATGTTGGGTTACTGGAAGGTCTGAGCGCAGGGGTTCTGAAGACGCTCAGTAAACCGCAAAAGGAACTGCTTATGGGGACTTGTTCCGGTATCACTGCAACACTTGTTCCGGTATCATGAAGACCTCGCATTCTTGAAGCGGATCGTTGCCGGTGACGGGAGCTGGTGCCATAACTTCAAGCCAGAGAGGAAGAGAGACAGCATGCAATGGAAGCATGTGTCGTCATCTCCAAAAAAATTCAAAGCTGTGCTCCCAGCAAGCAAACTTATGCTGACGGTTTTCTTCAACGTTCCAGGTCCGATATTCATCGAATTCCTCGAGCAAGGAAAAATCATTCACAGTGACGTGTACTGTGAAACAGTCTGTAGCCTACGCAAGTACAAGAGGAAACAGCGTGGTCTGCTCACGGAGGGAGTGATTCTGCTCAACAATAACGGTCGTTCACACGTCTCCCAGGTGACAAAAATATATTGGACAAGTTCACGAAGTAGTAGCTTGAGCATCCACCCTACAGCGTAGACATGTCGCCCTGCGAAAACGCTTCAACTCAGACAACGAACTGAAGGACATAGTGGAATGTTTAGTTTTTGATTGGGAAGACAACTACAACAACCATAAGAATAACAAATTAATCACTAATTATTTTCATGAGTACCATATGTGAAATTTCTAATTCAACTGGTCTATTAGTGCTCTCCATAGGATTAATTATATGCCTGAGAAAATACAAAAAGAGCATTAAACTGTAGAACTAGTATTGAATATTGTATTCTTGACGTTTCGGTACCCCTGATACCTTTCTCAGTAGACGTACAAACAAAATGTACACTTCTCACAGTGTCACAATGCACTTTTACCGGTATATTTTGCCACAAAAAAACCTACTCAGATCTACTGAAGAAGATAGCAGGGGCTGTCGAAACCACCTGGATTGGAATATTGAATGATACAAAAGATGAAATAAAGGATAAGTGCAAAGAAATGTTTCGTTATTCTTATAAACATGCAGCAAATCACATCGTTAGAAAACTCAAATGAAAAAATATAAAATAAAATCAAATTTACAGTTTTATATTCTACAATTATGCTTTGTGGGCTAAAGGAGAAGGATTATTAATGAAAATGATTATGAAAGAATCGGTGGAATGAACACGTGGGGGAAACAGAAGCATCCTAAGTAAACACAATTACACAATGCATACCCAAACTCGCATGGCTTTAGATCGAACCAGAGACCCTAGCACTAAAGGTGAACGCTGTAGCACTGAACCACCGTACCCATTAAATATCAAATTACATTTACAATAACAATAATAATATAGCAGTGTAACAATAAAATGGCGTGTTAAATGAGTGAACTTACTATTGTAGCATCAAACAGTCTGAGCAATTTTTGAAGAATGTTCTATACAGTTTTATTTTTCCTTCTCATTTCGAATCAACATTCACCGAAAGTGTCCTCCACAAACTGCAAAACATTTTCCTGTAGAGATGTATTCTCTTTCCACCATATTTATTGTTGAAATAAAGTTGAAGAGTGTGGTATGTCAGATCACTAATGACCTTCTGTACGACAACCTTGCTCACGACGTCCTTTCTGCTCCTTCAATGTTCCATTTGCTCTTCGAAAACCTTTCCGATCCACGATAAATCCTAAGAAAGGATAACCATGTGATCCAACATAAACGCACTGCTCCTGCAAGAGAAACGAGTAGGAGAGATAAAAAAGAGTGTACAAGTTCAGCACAAAAACACTAGTATTTAACCCTTAATTACTAATCCCGGGTGAAAAACGCCTAAGAGAATTATTTTCGTTTACCGCCAAAACAGGTTAGCACGTACAAAAATATCTTTCGGTGTATTTTTTTTTATCACTCAGTGTGCTAGTGGCAGTAAAAATGTACAGACGTCTGGAGTTTGACTACTGCATTGAACATAGGGAGAAAATACACTCGGGGTTAGTAATAGTGTGAATATACAAATGATTAATAATTAAGGGTTAGCAAACTGTAAAAATAAAACTATCCAAAGTTGAAATTTTCATGTAAGTAATTTACGTAGCATTAAGGGTTACTGATGAAACATTAAGGAACCTTGGTGGCTCAATGACAGAGCACTCAATGCTTGCGTGTGGGGCCTCTAGTTCGATCCCAGTCAAGTAAATTAGGTGATAGAAAAACACTTTGTGAGTGGGTTTTCTCATGGTTTTCTTTTGTTCTAACACCATTATAATTGACCTCATCAATACTGCCCAAATCTCAGGAGATATTCTTTCGGAAGCGGGAAGTTTCAATCTACTGGAGGTGAAAAGCAATATTATCAAAATACTGGGGATCTACATTGAGTACGATCCCCCCGGCTAACCAGCTGAAATCATAACTTTATAGTTATTTCCTTAAATGTGACCACGAAGATTCAATCCTTCCTTGCAGGTCAAGAACTAGTGCAAAGGTCCTGGGTTCGTTTCCCAGTGAAAAAAAGACCTTCTAAAAGTTGAACGAACTAGATGGCTTGGATTTCATGTTACACTTTAATCTCATGTGTCATATTGCCCTGTTCCTGAAAGGGAAGCCAAGTCTAATTCAACTACCCACCGATCGAAAATACACCATTTACAGAATATATTAAGATGTCACATCGGTGACGAAAAAAACTATATATTTCTTCAAAACCACTACCGGTTATATTGTTTTTGAGGCAGCTGCATGTCTAACCCATAAAATACCTAGAAGCGTTGCTCATTAGTATCAGGTGAAAATAATGCATTGTCGTCATTAACCGGTAGTCAATCGATTACAATAGCATTACAGTACGTAGTGAAAAGTTGTGTGTACGGAGTAACATATACGAAGATGGAGGAGGCGTTTTCTTCCTTGACATTGTACTCGAGATAAATAATGGTCATTACCCCCCGTATGGAAAACATTTTTCGTCGAAAAGCTGTTTCTTTTTTTAATGGTCTCTTCAATGACGAATCAGGTGCACTCACCCTGACATTCAAAATATTCAGGTGACCTCAGGATCTCATGATAGCAGGCCTCGTGGGGGGAGCACAATCTGCCAGTCTATGCGCCCTCTGGCATGCTACTATTATACTTGTCCTTTAATATCCATCCATTTGTATTACATAAGCGCTGAACGTTTTATATGAAGCACCTGGAATATACAGGTTAGATTACTAAGGTATGTCTAGACTTGAGTGGATTATTCCTCTAACAGCAGCCAACAAGAAAATATCTATGACCATGTATATGACAGTGCATCGTTCCAAAGAGATACATATTGTTCTATAATATGCTCATTAAAAGCAGGACGCCCGTAATGCGGAAAACATGGCAGTCGTTGTTCAGATAGTAATTTGGTACACTTCTATTAGCAACATTTTTCGCAATGTGAGACAGTATCCTTTTCGATTCTCGAGAGGAGTATGTTGTTTCAAAAGACGTTGTTTCTAGCCATTATTGCCAAAATACCACCTGCCACTTCACTTCTAAGGTACGCTGGTAACTGTTTCCAGGATATCAGTGTGTGTGTCTGTTTCACCGATGGTCTGTTCACCTGTGTTATCACACGGTTTTGGAGATATACAAGGTGAATTACAAGATACGTCACATGCACATAGGTGGATAGAGATGGAATGATGAGAACGACTACTGAGTGTTGCACTTAACTATTTCAAGTTTGAAAATGACACACACTTCTCAGGAAGGAGCAGGGCCATGATCCAACACTGGGCACAAAACTATTAGAATTGTCCAGCATGATCACTATTTGGACGACTAGGGTTATGTTTCCATTATGATGGGCATTCTGTCAACCACTAACCATATTCGCTAATACTCTGTATAACTCCGGAACGTTATAGAATAACATATATACTAATATAGACTTTTCTGTTGCCTGTTTTTAAAGGAATCTGCTGAAGTTTGGACATACCTTAGCAATTCGCCCTGAATATACAGGGTGATTATAAATGGTTGATTGCGTTTTAGAGGACTGTATTTAAAAGAACGTATAACAATATAGTGACGAATTAAATATTAAAATCTACAAAAATACACAAATTTCAGATCTACAGATGCAAATGTTCGATGTTGCTTCCTTTCGTCACACGTCTATACGCTTGTCTACATTCTTTCAGTTGCGGCCTCATTTATATTGTTTAAGCTAAAGAAGACGGTAATGACGAGAATGAGTGAAACAGTGGAATGAAGACAGCAAAATGAAACGGGAGAGTCCGGTGAGAACACACGCATGCAATATTAGTCCATCAAAAAACCTACAAGGACAGATCAGTACAGGGATTCGGTGCATCAGAGGCGAATGATCTACCACTGAACCATCATGGTCTTATGCGGTACTCCAGTTTGCCCACACACGCTCTATAATATCCCTACTAATAGTGATAAATACAGTTGTAATGCAACATTGTAGTTCATCCAAAGTTATTGATAGTGGGGGCACATACATTGTCTTTCACATGTCCCCAAAGGCAAAAGATCAACTGTCAGATCGAGAGATCTAGGAGGTCATGCAAAAATGATAACCCGTCTTAAGCGAATCACCCAATTGTAATTACCAATGCTACAATTTAGCAGTGGTTTTAAGAGTTCTTCGTTCAGGTAGCACATAGATGTGTGTTGCGTGACAAAAAGAAGTCACATTGAGCATTTGTGACAGTGTGTCTGAAACTTGGACATTAAAGATCAACTGCCAGATCGAGAGATCTAGGAGGTCATACATAAAGCACTAACTCGTTTTCAGAGCATCACACAATTCCAATTTTTAAGAGTTTTTTGTTCAGGTAACACATAGATGTGTTGTGTGACTAAAGGAAGCCACATTGAACATTTGTAACAGTATGTCTGAAACTTGGACAGTTTTTTGTAAACTTTGATGTGTCATTCATAGTCATATGCGTTAGACATTTTTGATACAGTTTTTCTTTTCTTTTTTTTTTTCTAAACGAAATGGATCAGTAAGAATCACATTGTACATATTTAATATGTGTATGTGGATGTTACAGTCTGTTAAATTGTAAACATGCTTCTTTCTTTCTTTCCTTACCAGTAACGATTGTCAAAAGGAGGTTACTCCTAAATTGCTAGGGTGTAACCATTGTACTCCAGGAGATATTGATGATCAAATAACTTATAAATACCCCGATTTGCTTAAAGTTTATCTTATTCCTGATTTTAGTCGACCGCCTTCTCAGACACTTGAGACAATCCATGAGGAAGGCTCAAACGAGATTAAAGTATTCGGGGAGAAGAAATCTAGACGATTGAACATGAAAGGTCCAATACCAAAAGAAGAACAACAAAGAGTGTTTCGTATGAGTAAATGTGTAGACCGAAAGATAAGGAAAAGCAAAATAGTGCGACTGAAACATACAAACAATTATTTAGGAAATTTGATTGATCGGTTAGAAAGAAGACAGAAGATTCACCAGCGCTTGCCTGCTCCTCAGAAACGACCTGAAATCACATCGAAATGCGAAAATATGCTTAATCGTTTAAAAAAACTCAAAGCTGAAATTCCCCTAGAAGCACTTCGAATTAGAAAGGAGAAGCTGGCTGCCGAAAAGGAGATAATAGCTGGTTACTATTCAAGTTACCTGTGAAACATTCGGAATTGCCAAACCGTTTCACGGAATTCGTCATTTCAATGTTAATGTTAATGTTAATGTTAATTAATTTAATTTTAATTGAATGTAATATTAATGTATGTCTATTACTGTTTTTTTTAATGAAATATGATTAGTGTATTCTGTACTACATGATAATTTTTAAAGTCCTGTACGATTCAGAAAACTGAACATTTGTAAGGTATAATTTATAAGTTTGTGTATTTTTATATCAGTACATAGAGTAGGTTAAGTGCTATACGTATATGTACTTCAAATTCCGATTGGACTAAAACTCGTCTTATAGTTAGTAGGTGTGTGCTGAACAGTTAATTTGTAAGTATTTGTTACAATCCAAAATTCGCTTACCTTTTTTTAACACATTGGCCTGAATTACCCAAGGTTATGTACCAGGCCGAGGCCTTTTTCATGTGTGTATAATTTTCATACACATGGCATGTGAAGTTAATTTCTGCTAGGCCACGTATATAAGAATTATGCACAACCTGTAATAACAAATCAATATTCCTTTCAGCAATTTCGATGAATGACGTTTATTTTTTGGGAAGAATAGAGCAAACATATTATAAACATAGAATATTTAATACCTCAAGAGCTTGGTTTACAAATTCGCAGCTGATATTTAAATTAATTATTAGGTAGTACTTTGTTTTACAAGTGTGAATAATGAAAAAATATTCCAAGCACATGAATTTTTTATTTGGACAACCCTTACAGTTTGTGATGACTTGCTTTGATTCTCTTATTGATTCAACTCGATCAAATTTTTGCGATTACTTTTTTATAATATGATGCACCTGTTTCTTTTGTTGCCAGTTTCTTACAAAACATGGTTCCGTGAAATTGATGTTCCTGGTGACCATGGTACATCTTTCGGATTCCAATATTTATCAACAAGTGCAAATTTCTCTCGAAATTCAGCTGCATACACATTTTTTTTCAAATACTTGCTTTTAGATAGCATGAGCATTGACAGTTGCCGTATTTGTGAGGAGCTAGAATGTAATCTTGCGGTACCATTTCACTTCTTTTCATACAGTTGAGGCGTAAGATGTCATTCGATCTGGCACGTCAATGAAGGATTTTTGCGGCATTAGATTTCAAAATTGTGGATGTTTTTTTGGCTGCTTCTTTTCCTGTTGTGGTTTCCACTATTTCTGGAACTTCTTTAGTGGCCAGAAACAAGACATCTCTGTTGTCCTTCCATTTTCCTACAATAACTTTGTATTACTCTGCATGCATAACATTTCACATTTTTTGACCCTTTCCTTAACTACGGTCTTTGGATTGTACTTTCTGTTATTCCTTAATGAACCAGCGAGGTAGGTAAAATGTTCGTTCAACTTATGGACTAAGGCAACGCTTGTGTAGTAATTGTCGACCTGCAGAGTGCGTGAGACATTCAACAATGGACCCATCAACTCCATCACTACATGAAAAGACACTACGTGATCTGCGGGAGCAATCTCCTTCCCGGCATACGCTTTCACATGCCAAGTATAGCCTCCCTGGACATACAACTTGAATAGCTTTAGACCATATTTATATTTTCCCGGAATACACTAGGGAAATCCCAGTCTTCCTCTGAACGGCACCATAGTTTCATCAATGCATATTTTCTCACCAGGACAGCATACTTCGTAAAATTTATCGTTTATTAGATTAACTAATGGTAAAAGTTTGTGCAGTTTGCCTTTGTTTGGGCCAGAATTGTCCGAAAAATGTAGCATATTCAAAAAAAAAAAACTCAAACCTGATGCGGTGCAAAGCCTTATTTAACCCATGTTTGTACAGTACAATCTTCGACCAATAGTTTTCGAGTGTAGGTTTCACATGATCAGCAATTCCCTCATTACAGGTTGTGGTAAAATTATTCATATTCCCAATTGCACCATGCTAAGTAACTTCGGAGACGTCTCCGTAGGCACATTTTTTGGTTTCCCAATAGTTGGTCTTTTTCTTTTTCTCGGTATACATGCATTAGAATCATCGGAATCACGATCAGAACTCTCGGAAGAGTATTCAGGATTATAGCTGTCAGATACTTCGCCAAACAAACTGGCCTTACTGTCATTGAGAGCACTTACCTCGTCCAACTAAACCACAATTGTCTCTGTGTCGGACATTGTCACAAACTCACAAGAAAACAAGCTCAAATTTTCAGAGAAACTCGACAAAAAAAACACGCATAACTTCTAGTAACGTTGACGCGCGAGTTACCGCCAGTGTAACAGAGATCGTAAACACAAAGAAACAGTTGACAGCAGTATAAACAAAGAGTCGACTGTCACAGTATCTATCAGCGAATTTTGGAACCAAAAGTGTACGGCCAAGGCAACTATTCATCCATTTGAATTCAATGTAGCTATGTATACGAATTATGCGTACGGTCTAGAATATGTGTATTTATTTGATGCACCTGGGGGAAAGTCACCTTGTGTATCAATTCCATACACATGGCACCCAATTTGTTAAACAGTTTAATCTCGTTAATGTGTTTAACAGTTTAAGCACTAAAATTGATCGCCTTCAGCATTGCAACTTGCTTCAAATTTTTATGTACCATATTGTCGTTGGGCAATACTTTTACCTCAAAAACTAAGATTTATAATTAACACCAGTACTTTGTATGATTTTACAAGATCTATTGATCGCCGTATGATTCATAGGCTTGACTTCTGTAATATCGAGTTTGTGAGAAGGCGTATCTCAAGGTGAAAGCACAGTTGGTGCATTACCAAAACGCATTGTGATACAGGATGATCAAAACCTGTAATAAGTTCAGTAAAAAAAAAAAAAAAAAAAAGTATAGAAAAATGGTTTCGAATGTTTGTTTGAAAATTTGAAACCAATAATAAAACAAAGTAAGACTACTTTTGGACCAATCAGTGTGTATTTTCAATGTGTTACTGTTTTTATTTATTCTTCACCACAACCATCTTATGAATTTAGCTTTAAGGTATTGTCTTCAGTTTTTACCTAACCTACTTTAGTTGTAATAAGTCATGAACTCTGTTCGAACATTAATTATATCAACCAAAATGTAAAATGACAATCATTTGATTGTGTAACATTTTCAGAAAAAAAAGTAACTTATTCAGTATAATGAATTTTAAAATGTTTCAGTACTCGCTTTCAAGAAAGCTAGTTGTTTTAAAAATTACTGTTAAGTAAATTGTCTTAAGGTTAAGATTTATATCTGTAATTGTTTTAAAAATGTGTAAAGTTAACAAGTGTGTTTAGAATTTATTTTCAAATTTGAAATTTTAGGATTTTACTCAAATTTATTTATTTTATTCAAATTAATATATGTAAAATTTTAGAGTTCTTTTTTATACATTAAATATATTTTTAAAGAGTCATCCAATATTAATAATTTTATAATTCCCTTTAAGTTAGCTACTTATTTGGTTGGGGATAGGAACTTTTTCAGCATCAAGACTATATGATACGTGGACTCACAGTTCAAGGAGGAATTCGAATCACCGTAATGTTTTAAAATTTCAAGTATCTCCCATAGGGAATCGAACCCAGGACCACGTGCACGGAAGCATTAGACCAGAAATGAATGCTAATTTCATGTATTCTGCTATTATTATTATTATTATTATTATTATTATTATTATTATTATTATTATTATTATTATTATTATTATTATTATTATTATTATTATTATTATTATAAGAAGGAGAAAGTTATACGAAATTTTAGAGGAAAGTTTTTATTTTAATTGGATGATGTGGTAATTTTATTCCCTCATTATTTAACTATTTCAAACCGAAGCAGCAACAAATGTGTGAAAGCATCAAAAAACATATACTGCATATTCTATCAAAACCGAAATATTTTGACAAACATTGTCGTGTACAATCAACGACGAAAGTTCATCCCGTTTCGTAAAATTTATTTTGAGAATAACGGTAGTATGACGGTAACGTACAGAAAATTATCATTCTTTTTAATATACTGAAAAATGTACTGAAATTGTCCTTCCATTACGAAGTTATTTACGAAGCTAATTTCATAAAACGGAAAGAATGTTTGTTGCTCACTGAACAGAACTACTGTAAATGTTTTTTTTTTCCTGATTCCAAAGTTTAATTACTCACGTTTATTTATTCACAATGGCATGCAACTTATGTTGAATTAAAGAAACAAAATTGAGAAAAGTTTTAGTGACTGCCAAAACTATGTTTAGTTGCGCAGTCTGCCGCTTGGAGGACAATAATTTAAGATTGCCGGAAACAAAGACCTGAGAGCATTTTGTGTTCTCAAATTTCATGTAAAATATTCTGTAGTTAGTGTTCAATCAAGTTTGAAAATGAAGTTTCTGTTAGATCCACGAAACGGGCACTCGGTTCAGAAGTGACATAGACAATTTAGAGAAGCTGGGTGTAAATGAAAAATGCAATGAAATTTTTCAGTTTAAGGTCCTACAATTATACCTGTTAAGCTAAGAGAAAAGAATAATTACGACAAGTGAATAATGATGGAATAATTGGTGGAATGAAAATATGGGAGGAAACGGGAGTATCCCCGAGAAAATTCATTGACACGATGTTCTATACGGCAAACTTACCTGGCTGAGGATCGAACAAGAGACCTCACACACACCAGAGGTAAGCACTCTAATACTGATCCACTATTCCTCCTGAGAAAGTGGGTGTCTCTGTAAGAGGAAATAAACAGGCTGGCCAGGAGTTCATGGAGGAACAATTGATTGTGTATGTACGACTTTCGCCACAAGTGCACAAAAATCAATGGTTCATAGAGGCAAAAAGATGAACTTAAAGCAGACAACAGTGTACAAGATTCTGAGAAAACTTTGAAATTTCATCCATAACGGTTGATATTCTTGCTTAGACCTTTTGACATGGGTAAGAGACTTGAGTCCTGTGTTGT
Source organism: Thermobia domestica (assembly GCF_964235325.1). Classification (NCBI taxonomy): domain Eukaryota; kingdom Metazoa; phylum Arthropoda; class Insecta; order Zygentoma; family Lepismatidae; genus Thermobia; species Thermobia domestica. The sequence continues at coordinate 141,858,848 of NC_137470.1, forward strand.
GATGCAAAATTTTACGGAAAAAGGTGGTTTCATTGAGTTTGTTGTGTTTAGAATTTAGTGATGAGGTTACCTTTCCTGGAAAATAAAATTTAAAAAATGTGAGGATCTAGGATTTGAAAGATTTCCATGCCTATGAAGAATATGATTACCACAACGCGTTTTGTGCAATCACCAATAAAGAAAAGTGTCTGATCCTTTATTTATTTATTTATAGGAATACACTTTAAACAGAAATTCCTACCTTCACATTCTGCATACATGGCTTTTCCTGCAGCTGGACGCGGACAAATGAATTTTTATTTTCCAGTAGGATGAAGTACTCCCACATTGGCACCCAGTTGTCAAAAGGGAACTCAACAGAAGGTTACCAAATTAATGAATAGGTCGACCTAGTCGTGAGGATAAGGTCCTTTTTTTCTTGCCGCTCCGTCAAATATCACCCCGTGGAACTTACATTTGTGAGGTTATGTTGGACAAAAGTGTATTAGCCATCCCTACCTAACAATCAACCTGAATTTCTAGTACGCATTCAAGAAATGAAATGAAACCTTTAAGTTTTACGCCCCATGGTTATGGCGGGCAGGCTAAAGGAGACGGTGATCAGAGATGGAGTGGGTCGGTGGGTCAGTGGGTCAAGTGGGTCAAGTTTTCTGGGTGGGTCAGTGGGTCGTGGGTCAACAGCATGTGACCCACTGTGACCCACCACCCTCCGTGACCCACCACCCTCCGTGACCCACCACCCACCGTGACCCACTGCGACCCACCGACCCAGTATGATCTGCCGACCCTCTCTGCTCACTGCATTGTAGACAGTATCTCCTGAAGACTGATAAATTTGTCTCCGTTTTACTTTCAAGACCTTCATTTCCCTTTCTTTTCCACTTGTTTCTGTCTACTTACCTGAGGTGAGTATATCTAACCAAGTGAAAAAAGAACTTCAGGCACTTTTGGATATTGATATTTTTTATTGTAATAATAGCAATAGGACTTACACTACAACTTGGCTTCCGAGGCCTGTGAGTTTTTAGAGCAAACTACTGGAAAAAATACATTTTTGAATCACTGTAATATATAAATTATTATATAAAAAAACTGAATGTAACTCTGTGCGTCTGATCATCACGGTCAAATTACAAAATCAAATGAAATTATTTTTGGTATATAGTTAGGCCTTAATCCAAATTGGGATGCTATATTGCTTTTATTATAATGCATATTATCCTAAGGAGGTAGTGAGGATCCGAATTTTTGCGAAAAAAAAAATGAGTATCTCGCAAGCCGTTAAACTTACGGAGATGAAATTCAGTGTATTAACTCTTTATTGAAAATAAACAGTGTGTGTATTAGCATTTTTTAAAATTCTCCTTTATGTGTGGGGGGGGGACTTTCTATATATGGAAAATTGGTAGTGAGTTGGTTTGTAAAAATGATCGAAAACGATCGATGTTATTTAAGAAAAAAAATAGAAACAAAAAATACAGTGCTTGGCTTCATATATCCATTGTTTTCTGCTATAATAATTGCTCAAGCTTATGTTTATTATTTGGAGCGCTTACAGCACAGGGCAATCAACCCATAAAGTTGTGAGAAAAATAGGCATAAAATTTGTACTGTAAGCTTAATTACACGGAAATTTGAAGTTTGGATTGTACGCATAATTGTATGGAAAATTTTACACTTTTTCTCCCTTTACGTTGGTCTACTTACTTTGATTTGGAACTTTGAAATTTCATCTTTTTTTTTCCACTGAAAAGTATTGATAATTCAACAAGGAAATAATTATACTATGATAATTTAATTGAAATTCATCGTAATTTGGCACATGGCAAACAGCAGAGTGGTAATTGAAGTTGAAGAAGGAGGGAAATTATCATTCAACTCTGAACACTTTCCAGGAACCTCGTTCCCTTTCGCTTTCTAGACGAGGGAGGGAACTTGGTAATGGTATCAAACCTTCATGTGTAATTACAAAAATTAAATTTATAAACAAATAAGAAATCATCAGTTTATCAGGCTTTAATTGATAATTTATTCACAAGACTCCCTATCAAAGGCGTGGTAGATGAAGTTTCTGTTCTACATGGGTCGACATTACCAACTGACAAGGTCGATATGGAAAAGATGTTGAATGGTGATAGAGAGATTATACTTCTTGCTGAGTATTTCAAACCTAACCAAGAAAAATCGTTATCAGAGTTAAGTCTAACATGTACATTGTCGATGAGAAGTTGCAGAAATCGGATAGAAATATTATCAATTTCCACGACAGAGTGCGAACGGGAATTTCCCTTATGAATTTACAGATGACTAATATTAGAAATACACTAAGTGCTCAAACATTGTCTAGCTTGTTGCTCATCAATGTTAATGGCCCACCGCTAGACAAGCTCAAAGTAGACGAGCTAGTTATTTCTTGGATGAAGGATGGACATCATTCCACTGCGGATGATTTACCGCCAAAAAGTTACCAACAGGAAATAAATCCGATTTCAGATTTGTTTTAAGTTGGAAAATTACGTGTTACGGAAAATGTATTACTATTACTAATGGCTTATTTGTGTTATTCAACTTTGTACCTAATTTTTAGTAACTCTCTTCTTTGCTTTAGGTAAACTGCTTTGAACAAATATTCATAATAATTGCAATTATGCATATTTGTAACAAATTTAACATGGTGTTTTAGTGATTACACAAATTACAATTATGAGCATACTTTATGGAGATGCTCTCACAGAGGGTAACCGAGCACCTTTATACCGTATGAACAACTGATTTTTCAAGTCTTTTGTGAGAAAAATACTGTGAACTGAAAAACCATAACCTTTTCCATATTGTACAGGGTTATTTTCCTGCGAATAGAAGTTTCTTGTGGAATGCGTTCAGAAATTAACACTTGAAATAATACTCTCTTAGTAGGCCTACATATATTTTACGCACACACTAATTTCCCCCCATCTCGAACTGTTTCAATTTCCTCACTGACAAACACTACCATTTTATACCTTAGGTCAGATCCACTGTTATTGTAACAGAGTGGTGGTTGAGCGATTGACTAGAAATTCAAACTCCAATTAGTGACAATTTCACAGTCTTGTTTTATTACAAGTGTAAACTCTTTAGTCAGTTTAGAAGAGGCCGTGGATCGTGTTCAGAGTTGATGACGATGGATTTTGGTGAGTCAGAGTAGGTCAAAGTGGATGAGAGTGGTTCATGGTGGGTGGTGGGTCAGAGTGGGTCACCGTGGGTGGTGGGTCAGAGTGGGTCACCGTGGGTGGTGGGTCACCGTGGGTCATGGTGGGTGGTGGGTCAGAGTGGGTCACGGTGGGTGGTGGGTCATGGTGGGTTGTGGGTCATGGTGGGTGTTGGGTCAGTGCGTCGTGGGTCACGGTGGGTGGTGGGTCAGTGGGTCACGGTGGGTCAAGTTTTATTGATCCACGCCAACTCTGACGGTGATGATGAGAAATGAATGAAATTGTGGAGTGAAGAAACGGGAGAACCCCGAATAAACCCACTCACACGATGTTTGTTCACCACAAAGTTCATTTGACGCGAACTGGGATCGAACCAGGGACCCCAAGTGTTAGAGGTAAACGCTCTACCACTGAACCACCGCGGCCCCTCGCATTCAAGAAGAAGTTGCATCTACTGACTATGAAATGTTTAACAGAGTGTGGCAAGAATTTATGTGTAGCGAATTACAAAAGGCACTCATATTGAACACCTTTTTACGGGAAACATAACAATTATATGCTTAAAAAACTTTTCGAGTTTTTCTTAAAGTTAGAATAACTTGCAGGTCATTGTGAACAAATGTAAGTAGTTAAAGGGGGTGTGGTGGCTCAGTGGTTCACCTCCTCCTCCCGTTCACCTCCCGTGCTTGGGACCTCTGGTTCGATCTCAGTTCGCGCCGTGTGGACTTTTTGGTGGACAAACACCGTGCTCGTGGGTTTTCCTGGGGTTCTCCCATCTCCTCACACTTTCTTCGTTCCACCATTTCATTCATTTCTCATTATCACCGTCTCCTTTAGCCTAACCGGCATAATTGTGGGACGTAAAACTTAAAGATTTCGGTGAGTAGTTAAACTTTCTAATCAGGAAGACCATTCACAATAGTCCTGTATTAATGTATTATCAGAAGAGAGAATGAGCTAAATTCAGTCTCTCATTCTAACAAGTAAAGGGTCCAAATGGATGAATCAAGTTGCAGGATGAGACTTAGTGTGCCTGATAGAGGATATGAAAATATGTATATGGGCAAAGTTATAGCAGCTGAGCACCATAAGAAAGGGAGGGAGTCAAAGTTGGTGGGAGGACTATGCTATGTTATTGAAATACATGAAATAAACTGTCGAATCGTAAAAATAATGAAAAATAGACAATGCAAACTGTGGTAGTTTCACATATTGGTAAAAGAAGAATGGACAGAGTAGATTAGGAACCTCTGCCGCCATCTTGAAATCCGCCATTTTGAAATCTGTTATATTTTTTTCAAATGGAAATGTAGTCATGTGATATATCAACTAGGGCCAGCATGTTCTCAGAAAGTCAATTATGAACTTTAATGATTGTTACTTGTATTTCACTGTTAGTTTTCTTGGTTTGTGGATATATTTAATTTATATGTATTTTCGTGATAATCCAAACTTTCAACATACAAGTATGAGTCTCCTAGATTTTCGTAAATAACTATAAAAATAATCCTAAATCTTCCAAATAAGTACAAATAACGATTTTAATATTATACTAAAAATAAGATGGTGTTACAGATATAATTAATTATTGTAGTTGTTTTGAAACGAATTATAAGTACTTTGTATTTTTAAAACTATTTCTTTATGCTTCAAATTGAAGCAAAAAATTGAAGAAATTACGAAAGAGCTTGCTTCATTTTACTCCTTGTATATCATTCACAAAAGTACTCACTACCAGTCTATCCAGCGAAATTATTTAAAATACAGTCAGATTCACGAAAAGAAACTATCAGAATTTCACTAGAGAACACGGATATTGTTTTCAACCAACTTCAAAAGAGTTGCATATTCTCAATTCGGTATGTTGTGTATACCACCACGCATAATTTCGAGTTAGGTGCTCCAATTTTGATCATTTTTTGGGGGCCAAAAAAAAAACATGATTTTTCTGTGATCACATTATATATTTTAACAGAATGAAATGGGAGTCTTCGGACCTACGAGGTGTGCTGAAAAAAATACAGTGAATAAATTTATTAGACATAAAGGAATAAGCTAACGTAGAATTTGATTTAACTCCTTCAAAGTACTATCCTTGGCTAGCAATGCACTTATCCCAACGTTGAATCCATGACTGGAAGCATTTTTGGAAAGGCGTCCAGCTGCTGTGTCGTGGCCTCTCGATGTCAGGAATAATGTCAAAATGTTTTTCTTTAAGCATGGTTTTATTTTCGGGGAAGAGCCAGATGTCGCATGGTACTATATTTGGAGAGCAGAGCGAATATTGACAGACAGGGAAATTTTTTTCGGCTACAAACTCATGGATCGAAAGCAAAGTGTGACACGGCGCGTTTTCGTGGTGAAGAAGGAAGCCATTTGGCCATTTTATCGGCGGTTAAAATGCTTTTCACGGACCCATACGAGATGTTTAGTTCTTCGGAAAGTTCTTGAATAGTCTAACGCCTGTTTGAACAAATTATTTGTGCCACTTTTTGCACGTTTTCGTTTGTTTTTGACGTCGAAAAACGTCTCGATCGTTGCCCGTTTTCAACCGACTCCTTGCCGCTTTTGAATCGCTTATACCACTTGTAAACAGTCTTCAATACCACCGCTTCATAGCCATACACTGATTTTAATATTTCGTAAACTTCTTTGGCAGATTTTTGCAGCTTAGAACAAAACTTAATGTTGGCAGACAACAAACACTCTTAAGTGTCTTCATCCCGGCGAAATTAAAATACCGCTAATTTTACAGTAATTATGTGATATCTTCAAATAGATAAAAGATAATTGAAATATGAAACAAGGGCGCCCTAGACAATATTATTTTGCTTGATGTACCGTTATCACAAGTCACCTAGTGGCTTTCCGTTTTCAGCTGTTTAGAAACGCGAAAATAAATGCCGATTTTCAAAATGGCTCGAAATCGAAAGCAGATAAGTGAGTCGTGATAACGGTTTCTCATGTAAAATAATATTGTCTAGGGCGCTCTTGTTCCACATTTCGATTATCTTTTATCTATTTGAAGATATCACATAATTACTGTAAAATTAGCGGTATTTTAATTTCACCGGGATGAAGACTCTTAACGCGTCCTCACTCTTCTTCCTCTGGAAGCCAATTAACATGTGAAGGGTGTGAGGCAAGAACATGGTAACCCACAATTTTACTAGAATCAATCCATTCTAAGTGATCAATCATGTGCCGCTCCACCATCTACAAAAATATATTTTTTTTATGAATGTTTGTACTATTTCAGGGTACTTCAAAACCACAATTAATTATTTTTAAAACATCTCGTAGCGACGCAACTTCTGCTGCCATTTTGCGTTTTCTCGATTTCAGGCGTTTATGTTGTTTCGAATATCTCAACATGTATTGGTCCTAGCAAATTGAAAGTTGTTGGGCGTGTCCAACTTGTGCAGAGCTAAAACTTTGTCCTCTTAACATTTTTGCCTAAAACCACTTAAAAGGGGTTAAATCAGGGCCCATAGTAGCAACATTTTTGGACATTGAAGACATGTTTGGGAAGAGGAAGCAAGTAACGTAGAGGTCTGAATTTGTATGTGCATGTAGTCTGGGGTCAAACGTTTATACTTTAAAAAATTGCAGACCTGTATCTGCTCCCAAAGGCCTGAAAAAATATCGTAAAGTTGGGGAATTATGCCAATTTGGCATATTTCACTCCCTAATATCTCCAATAGACCTGGATAAGAAAAACAATCTGAAATTTTGAGAATAGTTACTCCTTTAGCATACCATAATACACAACAAAGAGCGTTTTCTGTTTTTGAGCAGAAGGGGGTCAAAATATTAAAAAATAACGTCATACTCTAGGAGATGTTTTGTTTACAATCATGGAAATTCATTGTTGTGAAGTAAAATAAAGTAGGATGAATGGCTAGTCCAGTTAAGGCTCTCAAGCTCCTTTATTTCCTCTAGTTGTGACTCACTGTCTTATCACAAACAGTAGCACTGGTGAAGAATGCCGCTATCAGCAGAAGGGGAGAAAATTAAAAATGCATGCTTCGCAAGTTGCGGGGATGAATCCGAGATCATCAAAATGCAAGATATTCTTCCTGCAAGTTGTGGGGATGAATTTGAATTTAAACGTCATCCGAAGTGGCATCGTTCATCTCAGCAAACCCAGTACTATGGATTAGCACTAATATCCGTCATTTTTGATTATCTTTGTATTTATTCTCAATCCCCCTACTCAAGTTGTGGGGTTGAATTTGGATTTAACAACATCGGAAGTGTAACTCTTGACTTTTAAAACTTTGGATTCGACAATCATATTGATAATTTTTGATGGTTTTTAGTATCCCCTCTCCCCCGAATCTAAGTTGCACTGTCAAAGTGAAATGGTAAAAGCCATAACAGATCCGAGCCTCATCTATGTTGAATAGGGATGCGTTCGAGTCGAGTCGAGACAGAATTTTCCTGACAAAATTCGAGTCGAGACACAGCTCTTCCAATAGAAAAATATATATTTTTCGAGTCGAGACATCACTTTTACAGCACTTTTTCGAGTCGAGACAGTCTCAAATCTTGTCTCGTGCGCATCCCTAATGTTGAAAATTTGATCGAGGTCGGTCGGATTGTTCAAGAGCTACTAAATCACAAACATAGTCACCTTCAATTTTATATATTATACTAGCCTTTCGGCTAGTTAAAGGCTCCGCCCTCAATCCCCAGCGTTTGTTCGGCCTACGGCCTCGCATCTCTTACGTATCAGTCCTTACATCAACGATGAACTTCGTGCCATTGCTCTTCATATTTCTTGAGTTTGCCCAGCCGGTGGCTTCCACCCCACACCATCACCTTTATTCGGCCTACGGCCTCCACCTCTTAAGCCCACAATTCTACCCTATTTTAAGTTTACTTTCCTATTTCAACTACGTGAAAGATAAGATTTTGTAATCCAAGAAAACGTTTATTTAAATAAAATTGGGATTTCTTGATCCCCCTTTAGACCCTTTAAAAATTAAAATATTCACTTTTGGCAATTTCCTGTGGGTCAGTCCCGAAAGGTTACAGTCATGCCAAATTTCGTCATTTTAATCTTGCCGGAAGTGGCTAAACATTTTGGGGTGTAGAAGACTTCCTATATAAATATCATAGGAAACATTTTTCAGTTCCCCACAAAACTACTCTAAACTTGGATTTTTTTTTACTGATTTACTTAGGTAACAATAACGAAAACGTACAAGCATACCAATTTTCAAATCTTTTATTCCAATTCTAAGTACCTACAACATGATATTATAGGTCAAAAAAGGCTCATTTAAATAACATTGGGAATTTCTTCATCCCCCCCTGTAAACCCGCTAAAAGTTCAAAATATATACTTTTGGCAATTTTCCTGTGGGTTAATCCCGAAAAGCTGCAATCATGCTAAATTTCAACTTTCCACGTCAACCAGAAGTACCCGTTATTTTATGTCGGTTCATGTAGTTTTATATATAGTTAGGATTAGGATACGGTTATGATTATTTTACTGTAGCTTGTCACAGACTTTAATTTTCCTTATAGATAGTAGTAATGAGTCAATTTCTGTTTTCAAGTGTTTTGTTATTATCATTTTCTGCTTTTACCGTTTCTTTGAAGTAAGATAATACCAGTCATGTTTTTTTTTTAATATTCGTATAATTACCATATTGTCTTTACATTAATCTAATATATAAAATGGAAAGTCGTTATGTTTCGGATTTTGTAACTCTTGAACTACCCTACCGATCTCGACCAAATTTTTAACATAAATACGATTAGAGACTGGGATTGTTTCTATTGTTTCACTTTGACTGTGCAATTTGGGGAGGGTGACAGGGGATAATATTAGTGTCGAATTTAAAATTTTCTGGTCGCTGAGATGAACAGATAGACTTCCGATGCCGTTTAAATTCAAATTCAACTGTCATTGTTCTTTGTGTCTAAAAACGAAACGTATTCTCCCCTGCGAAGAACGACTATTCTGCTAGTACTTCATAAAAATTAAAAGTTGTTATCATTAATGCATAATGCATATTATAAAGTAGAAATATAGTGGTTTGGGTACAAAACCTCGCGGACCAAAACCTCGCCTCCCAAAACCTCGCGGCCCAAAATCTCGCCGGGCCAAAACCTCGCCTGACCAAAACCTCGCTGCCCAAAACCTCGCGGGACAAAATCTCGCCTGGCCAAATCCCGCCTGGCCAAAACCTCGCCACCTAAAATCTCGCCGGGCCAAAACCTCGCCACCCAAATCCTCGCGGGCCAAAATCTCGCCGGGCCAAAACCTCGCCTTGCCAAAACCTCGTCTTCCAAAACTCGCGCCCCAAAATATCGCCATACCCAAAATCTCGCCTGACCAAAATCTCGTTGTAATGATCTCGCGACACAGAATCTCGCCTGGTCTAAATTAAGCGAGACGTAGTGTCGCCTGGGAAGAAATGTCGTCAGGATAAAACCTCTTCACGACGATTTCTTCAATGTAGAATGTTGTATATATTACTATATGTTTATATTTAGTAATAACACATAATTACATTAAAATAATGACAAGAAAAATTCTAATGCATGCTTTGGAAATCTATATATATAAAAATTAAATGACTATGTTTGTTACATTATACCTCTTAAGCCATCCTACCGATCTCAATCAAATTTTCAATATAGATGAGGTTCGAGCCCAGGATGTCTTTTATAATTTCACTTTGTCGGCACAACAAAAGGGAGGGGAAGTGGGATATATATATATATATATATATATATATACAGAGCCGTAGCTAGAGATTTCGGCGCCCGGGACGAAGTGGAATTCGGCGCCCCTACTCTCCACACCGAGCTCTTCCTTCCTTTTTTTTTCTTTTTACTTATAAGAAAAGCAGCAGATATTGTTATACTACACTGAATTTTTATTAAGCTGCAGGCGAGATTTTGGCCCACGAGGTTTTGTCGGCGAGGTTTTGGTCACGCGATGTTTAGGGTGGCGAGGTTTTGGCCCGGCGAGGTTTTAGCCCGGCGAGGTTTTGGCCACGCGAGGTTTTGGCCCGGCGAGATTTTGTCCCGCGAGGCTTTGGGCGGCGAGGTTTTGGCCACGCAAGATTTTGGACGACGAGGTTTTGGCCATGCGAGGTTTTGGCCGGCGAGATTTCGGGCGGCGATGTTTCGGCCACGAGATTTTGTCCGTATCCCAATATAGTATGTGACGTTTATATACAAACATTAAAAACATTTAGGAGTAACAGATAGAATAAACATGTAAGAAAAATATTTATATATTCTTAATCCTTTTATATAAACTTAGATATCTCAGTCTGTCAGCCAAGCTAATTCCCAGTAGTTCCAGTCAGGATAATAATTGTCACTATCTGCACTGCTTCCTACCTGATAACAAACGATGCCACTAACCGACAGGCAACTTGCAGACGACTCAAAAGCTTGGGGAAGCATCTAGTTACTGTTAAATATTATTTGAGATGTCATTTTCATCTTGCGAAGTAGAATAAGTTACTTTTACCATAGTAAATAATACTTGGTATTAACAAAATAGAAAAAAATCCTGACAATATTTTCCTAATCGTTTTAAATTTGAACTTAATCCTTAAGAGTCCCTATCACTGAGAAATTAAAATACTACCAATTTTACAGTAATTAGGTGGTATCTTCAAATAGATAAAATATAATCGAAAAGTGGAACAAGACCTCCTTAGACAATGTTATTTTGCAGGAGGTACCGTTATAACGAGTCACCTAGTAGCTTTTCGTTTGCAGTTATATAGAAACGCGAAAATAAATGCCGATTTTCTAAATGGATGGAAATCGAAAGCAGATAAGTGAGTCGTGATAACGGTATCTCACGTAAAATAACATTGTCTAGGGAGGTCTTGTTCCATTTTTCGATTATCTTTTGTCTATTTGAAGATACCACATAATTACTGTAAAATTAGCGGTATTTTAATTTCGCAGTGACGGGGAATGTTAAAATGTAGATCACTTACTGATCCTTTACTTTAAAAAAAATCCATATATCTACCGTAGATTGTCTCATTTAATGAACTTCATTAGAACACAAAAACAGTCAACATATAAAATACAAATGAGAGGTGAGTAATTTAGCAACAAACAGCAAAAACACACTGAATTTGAATGAACAAGAAAAAGGTACATATATAACATTCAAAGTGAAAAGAGGTTTTATTGTAGTAATTTTCGTACTTTTCTGATATGTAACGAGCAAACATCTGTAATATTCGTCCTAACAACACCAGATAGAAACAAAACGCTGACAAGCTTGTGGGATTAAAATGTCACTTATTTTCAAAATATATTGCATATGGTTTCAGAAGTATCCAGATTTCTTACAACCCTTTGACGAAGAGGTAGGGATGCACACGAGTCGAGACATGTCTCGAATCTCGACTCGACTCGACTCGAATTCGAGTCGAGATTCGAGTTGAGACACACTTTATAAAATTCAAGACGAGTCGAGACAAACGTATTTCTGGACTCGAATTTTCGAGTCCAGACACGAGTCGAGTTGAGATTACTCGTAAAAATCTCGACTCGACTCGAATGACTCAAAAATTTTTCTATAATTTTTAATATTATTTTGAAGAAAGTGCATACTATTTCTAGATAACTAGCGAGCGCAAGTCTCATTGAGGATCGAGCCCAAGCCATTAGTAAGCTCTAATCCAGTGAGGTTAAAGAGCGCAAGATCGAGCGAGCTAAAGAGAATTTCAGAGTGAATATCGAACTCAAGCTGGAACTAGTGCGAATTTTGACTATTGTGATCCTCATTGAGATTAGCGAATGCGAGCTCCATTGAGGATAGAGAGCATGAGCCCGAGCGAGTCCCGGTTGCAAAATTATCAATTTTACTTCTTTCTTTCTTTCTTTTTTTCTCTCCTACTCGAATGCGTAAGGTTTATGAACAGAAGTGTTTGCTAGAAAGACCTTCTTAATCAGCATGTGCTTGAATTATCCACAGGAATTGCTTAGATATCTAATGCAACTTACGTTCGCATTTTAACAATTCAGGTTGTAATTAAAACCTTGGATACTAAGCAGATGAGCCCACAGAATTTTTTGTTGGGGTGTATTTCTGATACGCAATTAATTCTTCATAAAAAAAAATACAACGATATACTAGTATCTGAAGCAGCTTGACTTGGAAACTGAACATGTATTCGAACTGCGCAATGTATTGTTAATTATCATAAACTGGAAAAGTTAGGAAAAAATGGAAGCATGAGTGGTGAGCACCAAACATCAAAAATTCACAAGGTATGAAATGTTTGCTGACGTCAAAGCCGCAGACCTAAAAGAAAAAAAAAATATGCTTCATCAACTATTTGTTTTCATGTCCAAGTCAGTTGCTTCTTGTCAGAACTTGTGAAATTTCCTGCAAGTTAATCAGAATGTTGAAAATTTTCTACATTTTAAATTTATTTATTATACACCGATCAGCAAGAACATTGTAATGGCCCGGAGATTCGGCACGAGGTGTTGCCGGAAAATGTAGGACTGGTCGGGTGTTCGAGGAGTGTTGTGGCGACTGTCTTCAACAAGTGGCAAAATCAAGGGGAAACGACGTCCAAACGTAGAGGGGTTGGGCGCCTCCCACCTCATTACAGATGCCGGACGTCGTAGGCTGGGCAGACTGGTAAAACAGAACAGGCAGCGAACTGTGGCGGAACTAACATCAGACTTTAATGCTGAGCAAAGTACAAGGTAGGTAGTCATAATGTTCTGCCTGATGTGTGCGTATATTTTAACTCGTATATTTTGTCTTTACTCGAGAGAAACTGTCGAGTAAGACAAGAGTCGAGACAGAGACATATTTTCGAGTCCAGACAACATTTTCTCGAAACGAGTCGAGACAGGCTTAAATCTCGCCTCTACTCCAGTCGTGCGCATCCCTACGAAGAGGTGCCCATCTGCCCCAACTGCAGCTTCTCCATATTTATCACGTTCCTCCCAAATTTACCATTCTCTCCCCACAAATTTATCACTCGCTCCCAAATTTATCATTTTCCTCTCAATTTTACTATTTTTTCCTCCAAAATTATAATTTCCTCTCAAACTTACCAATCTCTTCCCACAAATTTATCACTCACACCCAAATTTATCTCTTTCCTCTCAAATTCACAATTCTTTTACCCCGAATTTGCCAATCTCTTCCCCAAATTTATCATTCGCCCGAAAATTTATGATTTTCTTACAAATTTACCAATCTCTTTTACCAATTCATCACTCCCTACCAAATTTACCATTTCACTCCCAAATTTACCATCTTCTTGCCCAAATGTATTACTTACCTCCAAATTTACAATGTTCTCCCCAAATTTAACATTCTATTCCTCCAAATGTATCACTCACCCCAAAACTTACCAGTTTTCCCCAAACTTTATCATTTTACTCCCAAATTTATCATTATATTTCCCCAAATTTATAACTCACCCCCAAATTTATTTTTTTCCTCAAAAATTTACAATTCTTTTACCCCAAAATTTATTACTCACCCAGAATTTTACCATTTTCCTTACAAATTTAATATTCTCTTCCCCAAAATTTATCATTTTCCTCCCAAATGTATCATTCTCTTCCCCAAAATTTATCACTCACACCCAAGTTTACCATTTTCTTCCCAAATTTACAATTCTTTTACCCCAAATTTGCCAATCTCTGAACTTTTACACGGTGCGGACACTCGGTCGAAAAAGTGAAAACACTTTTAGGCAATCTATCTGAAAAAGTAAGGTTTCCCTTGGGTTTTCTTATTCCCGCTAGTCAAATGCCGGATTGCACCAACCATAACGGTCCCAAGCTGCTTTATTCCTTCTCCATTTTTTCTTCCCTAATTCCCTGGCAAGTGTTATCACAGAGGGACGTCATTCCTGATACCTGATGGACCAACATGGCAATAGATTACTGAGAGGCCAGAAATCTAATTTCTAACCTATTCTAACCACACTCACATATACTTATAATTGCGCTTCTTATACTAACATTATGGTGCTGAATCTAACGAAACTATCTTTAAACATATTCGTTCGTGTGTTCACAAAAAAAAATGATCTCCTAGCTGGGATATTTGTGTTTATTTATATCCCAAAGATCACTTTTCTAGAAACTCCATGGAAGTATATGTTCAAATATTCATTGGATTCAATTTTCTCAGATTAGTATGAAAAGTGTAATTACAAATGTATTCCGAAGTGCCCACTTTTACTATTAGCGTGAGCGGTAGTTCAAAAACCCTAGAGATTCTAACTTCAGGATATTTTTTTCTCCTGACATCATAGTCGGATATACCGTATTTTAAAATAGAGTAAAGATCCGATTACCTGCGGAATTGGGTGGCAAGCGCATCGCGAATAGCGATAATCGCGTATAACCCGAAAAACAAAGACTAAAAATGAGGTGTAAATACAAAAAGAAGTATCTCAGCATAAAAACTATGTTTTATTATTTATATTGCTCGTTTCGTCAACGTTAGTGATCAGAGAATGTGAAATTCATATCCAAAACAAAAGAGCAAGAGGCTGACACTCATCCTCAAATTCCGAGAAGAACTATAGGATTATGATTCACGATAAACCTATCAGTAATTTTCGACTTTCTCACTGTAGAACCTATTGCATTTTTCCGGTTGATACCTTAGATTAAATTTTCCTTTTTTTTTAAGGTTCGTAATTAACCCCCCAGTGGTCGCCCACGGACTCCTACTCCGCAGTGAATAATGAATCTAATTTACTAACACATAAACTAATCTTTCCATTTCCCGTTTCTCATAAATTACAACGATAGACTTCTGCTTATCAGAATAGAGTTGCACCTCAAGACGTGCACTATTGGTGGAAATATTGATTTTTTTCACATGCAATTTATTTTTATGTTTTAGAACGTACACTTCTTATTTGCATGTGGATTACCAGTCCGCAGCGACTACTTATGAGAAATAATTGAGCCCGACTGCAGGAGGGTTATTTATTTATTTACTTATTTATTTATTTTTTGTGGCCCTCGCGAATAATCGGGCTTTTACTGTAGTTTCATTGGTTTCAGTGTCATCAAATTAGTACAAAATGTGCCATCAGAAGTGAATCAAAGTGTGGGCGCTTTTCACTACTGACATACTCATTAGCTCTCTATCATTCTTCCCAAAATTTGCCATTCTGCTTGCTCCTAAGTTTACCATCCTGATCCTCAAACATGCCTTTATTCCCCCAACAAATCACTGTTCTCAAGTTTGATTGTACCCACTTTCAACTAAAAAATATTCCCCATCAAATAATCTAATGACCGCAACATGCTCCCTAATACCCACCTAGTGGCACCCATGTGCAGACGACCAATGTTCACCACGGGTCGTGCCAATGGTAACAAAAAATGTTAGATTTAGAGGAAGACCGTTGACGTTGGCAACACTGCTCACTACACATAACTCCAGACAGTTTCTGTGTAAATGAAAGTACTTGCAAGTACATAGATACTTTCAAATGACTTCTTGAAGATAGGGACGCTATCTTGTAGCGTCGATCAACTACAATTGCAGACGCCTTGTTCTTTAATTCACTACTAGATGCCACGACGTTGATCTTCCTTTCAGCTATGCTCACATAACGGGTTAACATATGACCAACGACTTGAGTCATTGCAGTGGAGTAGCTTACATCATGACTCATACAATTGGTGTTTATGCGAAAGTTTTTATGTAGCCATTGAAATACGTATCCATATAATTCTTCCGTAAGATTTCTTAAGGGACTTTACATTAGCAAGAAACGAACAAAAATACGATGGTATTACGGTAAAATACCATATGATATGTACGTAGTATATAGTAGTGGCTTTGTGCATTGTTGAAGCAAGCAATCCTCTCCCTTTCCTCTTATTAATTTCAACCTGAACCAGGAAGAGTAAACTTCTAATCTCAGAAAAAACACACATAATGTTCTTCAAAAATGTGTGTTTCTAATCTACGTATTTTTACTGAAAATATATTATCTAAGGTCAGGAAAAATGCACCTCCTCATTATTTATTCATTACAAAAGCCCAAGCAACTCAGACAACTGGAAATGCGCAGAAAAGAAATACATCACATCATACCAAAATCTATTATTTTTTGGAAAGTGTTCAGAGAGCGTTATCTTTACATTAAGGGGGTGATAAGTAGGTCCGCATATATGACTGAATTCAACTCTTAAAAATTGGGACTATGAGAAAACCTCAACAAATGTATACACCATAGAGTTTGAAAATTGAATACGTTAATATATGTATCTTCCATTATTAGCAGGTCACTTGTCACAACTGAAAAACTTCCACGATCTACTGCTTCAGCTAAGATCTTCGTCTTCCCGTACGATTTTTCTATTTTGACATTGCCCATCAATTGTAGCCTCAATTGTCCAGGCTCTCTTTTTCCTGCCACCATAACCTCTAACAATTCCCTCATGATACAGTTACCTTTCATCCGATGTCCCAACCAGTTTATTTTCCTCTTCTCAATAATATCGAAAATTGTTCTTTTCTCTCCCACCATTTCTATCACCTTCTCATTCATTTTCCACTCCACTCAATTAATTTTCTACGTTCTTCTTCACACCCAAATTTTGAAAGCTTCCAGTCGTTTTTCATCATTCTTGCGCAATATCCATATTTTTGACCCGTACAGTACGATACTCCGTACGAAGAGTTTTATGAATTTTTTCTCAACTTTTCATTCAAGGTTCCGCAAAACAGACTTTTCTTCCTCTTAAAGGCTTCCTTTTCATTTCTATCCTTGATTTTATCTCACGTTTGCACTTCATATCAATACTAACAATACTACATAAGTATCAAAAACTAATCAGTTGTTCTATTTTATCCTCTCCTATTTCCATATTTAACACCAAATGCTTCGTTCCAATCACCATGACTTTTGTCTTTCTAACATTTATTTTCATCACATATTCTTCACAACCCTTGCTCAAGTTTTCTAACATTCATTTTCTCTTCATATTCCGTAACAAGTGTCATATCATCTGTAAACCATATACACCTAATCATCCTATCTTTTTGTCGAAATGCTACCTTGGCTATAGTCTCTTATTCACTATTTCTTCTAGATAGATATTGCATAATGTTGGCGAGACATAGCATCCTGTCGAACTCTCCTTCCAATTGCACTCTCCTCTGCCATTTCCTCCCCTGTTCTAACACTTACGTGTTGGTTTCTGTAGAAGTTTCTCATGAATCTTCAATCTTTCAATTCCAACGCAATCTTCTTTACAACTCCCAACAATATTTCCCAATTTACGCTGTCCAAAAACTTTTCTAGACCAATAAATACAAAGTACACATTTTTCGTTTTTACTATAAACCTTTCATTGATCACCCTTAATAATCCAATTTCATCTCTTGTGTTTTGAGTCCTCATCAACTTTTACATTTGTTCTTCCTTACAAACTTATGTTCAGTATTCGAGGCAATTTTTTGCTGCATGTGATATGAGACTAATAATTCTATTATCCTCGCATCTCTCTGTGTTCGATTTTTTAACCATCGGGATACTGTTTTCAGGAAGTGTTCTTTTGGCCACTTTTCTGTTTAATATATTTCATTGCGAAGTCGGAACAATTCTTGCTTGCCTTGTCTCCTATATTCTTAATGAATTCTACTGGTATACCATTTATCCTGGTTGCCTTTCCATTCCAGATCCCGGGTATAGCTTTTTCAAACTCATCCCAAAGTATACTAAGCCCTTTATCATCCTCGTGTACTTCATTTTCTACTTCAACATTTAAGCCATACTGTTCATCCGTACTCTCATATAAGTCCTCAACAATATTATTTCCATCTTCCTAAGACTTCACTTCTCTCGCTGGCATTCTTCCCATTCTTATTTTCAACTACAATCATAACAATCCCTTGTTTCTCCGAAGTTCCATACATTTCACCACCTTGTATATTTATTCCTATTTCCCAGCTCTTTGAAATTATTCTATGTCCTCGCATTTTCTTTTGTCAAACTTTTCCTTTGCTCTGTCTGTTACTCTTCGTAACGCATTGTTTAATTTCTGTACACCTTTCTGCCATCTTCTATATCAACCTGTTTACACGTCTTCCTTTACCACATTTTCTGCAACATTTGTTCTGTAACCCATGGTTTCTTAGCCGCTTTGTGTTCGCGGTAATCTACTACTTCTTCTGCAGCCTGTTGCATGTAAAGTTTAATATGTTTCCACCGTCTGTTACTACCTGCGCCTATCTCTTCCTCGTTTGAGTATTTTTCTTGGAATTGTTCAACGAAAAATATTTCTTACTTCCTCGTTTTACAACTTTTCAATTGCATATCCACTTCAGCCAGCACAAGGTTATAACCAGAGAAAATTTCGGCCCCGGGAATGCTTTTCGCGTTCTTCAAGCTAATTTGATACATGTCAGGAATCATAGCATAGTTTATCTCACATATTCGGCCATCAATTGAGAATTTCCAATTATATCTTCTCTTGTGCTGATTGAACCAAATGTTCCCTATTACTAGTGAATTTTGCCTGTAGAAATTGACCAATCCCTCTCCCCTTTCACTCTTTCGCCGAAACTATACTTCCTACGACTCTATTTGCCTATTTTTCTTCTACAACTGTATTGAAATCTCCCATTACAATTACGCATGCATCCCTCTTCTTCATGAGAATTTATTCTATTTTCTCATAATTTTCCTCTACTTTTTTTAATTGTGTGCTAAGTCGTCGGTGCATATGTCTGTATCACCACTATATCCTTCGTTTTCCATTAAGTCTTAACATTATAACTCTATCATCAATAAATCCTAATTTCTCTACCTTCTCCTTTGAGCGATTCCCAAGAATCATTCCTACATCATTATGACCGCCCTTTTCATTACCTTAGTAAAACATTCTATATTATTCTACACCCCATTACCTTTCTATCTAACTTCACAAACTCCTATCAAATCTAGATTATTTTGTTTCATTTCTATTTTAAAATTTTCTCATTTTCCTATCTGCAACGTAGTATAGGAAAGGTTTAGGATAGCTTTCCCTAAACCTTTTGCCCTTGATTGTCTTTCTTTTTCCATTTATCTTCCTCGCATTGTTACTTTCTCGTCCGATAGTGTTTTCCAAGACATCCCAATCCCGGATATACGGAACTATATTTTGATCTGCGAAAGACCATTGTACGTATGCTGTATTTTTGCTGTCAACAAACCAGGTAAAAACTACAGTGGTGGTTTTCAATTACTTTTCACCCCACAGTGTCTCACCAGTTAAAGTCACTCTGGCCATTCCTGGGACTAATGTCCAAGTTGCCGTACCGATCACTATGATTTCCGCCAATATCTGGAGAACTGCTGCCTTTTCCCACAACACTTTTCGTCTGGCTACTCCATTTTGATCAATTCGGCACGGGTAGCTCTTCTGGTAGTGCACTACCACCAACATACCTCTAAATTTCACTGTAGCACGCAATCCTCCCCACCCGACACGTAAGTGTCTTCGTAGAGGTGTTGTTTATCGAGAAGGTATATACATATTACAAAAGTTATAATTGAATATATATTTTTAACCCAGTGGCATGGGTAGAGACAAGTTCACTCTCTTGTTCTTGGTTGGTTGTGAATCCAAGTAGTGGGAATGATTGGGATGCCTCAAAAGATATGCGTCATATTGTACGAAAACCTATATTCTTAGGAAAGATGCATTGGATTATTTTTTGTTCGGGGCAGGGATAATTGATCTCAAGTTGGGGGATAAATTCAGTGTTAATTCTTGACTGGTTTTTAATCTCAATACTGAGGATTACTGAAAAGAGTCAAGGAAAATACACAGTATTGTATGAAAACCGAAGAGATTTTAAGAAAGTTATTGTGGAACTTAAAAAAATCAAGGGAAGCGTAAATCCACTACTTTATATGTTTCACTGATTTTAATTCCATTCAGAGATGATGATCGGGGAATTTGAAAGGAAAATACAACATGTTAAACCAAAATCACACTTCCTAAAATGGAAATTATCATTAAAGGTTTCTAATGAGGTTGTGAAATTTCAACCTTTCATTCTTGGCAGATTTTAACCCCAAGTTGTGGATATGATGATAAATGCATAGAGAAAGTAATTATCATATTTTGTCATAACCAATATTTTTTTGATTGTTTATATTTGGAAAATCCTCTTGTATATAGCTTATAGGTTTATCTTTTATTCGTAATGAATTGCAACTGTAATCAACACGGTTATTTCCTCAAGCTGTATAAAGACATATTTCAGTTTCCATTAAAATCGGAGAAGTTTTACAAGAGCTACTGTGACAGACAGAGGGACATACACATAAATGCCAATTGAGCAGAATGGTAGAAGCTTCACTACGCTCGCTTCAATAATTCATATTTTGCAATTTAACGTTTGAAAACCATTGTGAGCCATATAGGAGGAGTCAGTTCTTCACCATGTAGCGAATATACATGAATATTGCTCATGAAAAAAAAATATTTATATTAAGTATCCCTGGATATATGATACTTTTACAGGTGCTGACGTTTCAGAGGCAATGTCCTCCCAAATTTTGTCACTGGTAAGATTATCATGGAAACACCATTTTCTGGAAACTTGAAATTTCTCTAACAAAGGTTCCAATAAAGAAGGCATGAGCATCAGAAGTAGTAAATTTTATATAGCACTAGCACCAATTACCTGCTTTGCTGGGTAAAATTAATATATACATATATATATTGACAACCCAGCCACTCAGTGCCTAGTTTGGGGATGCAATTTTGAGTGCAACTGGATGCCTTCCACTCACCATCTAGAATGAGTGGTATAAAACTAATATTCATATGCGAGAGGTTTTCTTAATGGGGTTAAATTCAAATAAGAATACGTTAACTTCATTAAATCGATATCACTATATTTCTCATAATTAAGATTTTACTGTAAGATTTCGTGATGCTTTTAATAACGGATATTAAGAACGATTTGCCAGACGAGTATAGCAACGGTCGAGTATTGAGCCTTTGAGCCCTGAGTCGGTGTAACACATACCTGATGAATCTGGTGTTGCTCCAACGACGACCTGGTGTCGAACCTAGCTCCTCTATGATGATACTCCTGGTTGCTGAACTGCGAGGACGAGCATTGAGGTATGAAATCCTCTCAATAGCTTATCTGGACGTGACGTTCTACGTTGTTAAAATAATGTAGTTTACGATGAATTTCCTTTCGCTGTCATCTGGCTGTCTGGCGATTTAAACTCAGTTCTCCAAGAACTCGATCTCCAAATACTGATCTCCAAGAACCGATCAAACTGGCCTCCAAGGACTGATCCTCAAGACACCAAGGACTGATCACCACTGACCAAATTGGTATCCCAAGACTGATCCTCAAGACACCAAGGACTGATCTTGAACCTCTCTCATACTCTGGTTTTGTTGAGCTTGGTCCAACCTCCGTCGTCTGCTTGTCGTCTGCTTGTCGGCACGTGCGACCCCTTTTCACATGGAAAACAAATTCCTTCCATGTGTCAAGACTCAAAAACTGCAACTCTCGACACACTCTGATTTCTCGATTCTAAGCAATTTCCGCATATCCGTGATTTCGTGAAATTTGTGAAATCTTACAAATTCTCTTTGTACAATGCATAGAATCTGGCTAATGCGAGAATAGACGCATTGTCTACATTTCCTTCCTACATTGCCAGACTCTCAACGAAGACATTCTTATTAACATTTATTTACAACAGACTGCTGACACTGGAATTAACAACATTGTGCAGCTTGCATTATATTTCATACATAACATTCAATCACCTTAACCTTAATATACGATTCTTGTAACGTAAACATAAAAATAAAATTGAAAATATACAAAATAATTAACTCGAAAAAACGAGTGTTGCCACATGGCCCCCCTTAAAATCTTGGTTGCTTCGCAAACCAAAGTAGACCTCGTAAGAGGGCGATTTTTCATGAACACCCTGTACAACATACAAAATGAAACAGTAGTAAAACATAAATGTAAATTTGAAATTAAATAAAACATGTATAATTCTGCAAAATAGTAATATAGACAATAATTGATATTCCTTCACCTAAACATTAATAATATATATATATATATTTCAATCTTTAATCATTAACTTAATTCATATAATTATAGGATACAAAACTTCAAAATGTAACTGGCAAAGTATATGCTCACGACATCTAGTGAGTTTTCAATGAATTACTTGCTCATCACATTTGCACAAGCACTCTGTGCAAAATTATATATATGTGTTCATTTACAGATACTCTTGGTTAATCTCTCTTCGCAACAGCGCTTTTAGGGTTTCGTATTACAAAAATCTTCCACTACTCTTTCTGTCCATACGTGCCAACTGCCGCATTTATTGGCCGTATTAGTACTGGTTAATCATCATTTATTTCCACTGCCATTAGATTGGAAATCTAGAAAACAAAACTCTTAACATAGTATTAAAACATAGTAGGCTGATATTTTTTCGTAGCACTGTAAAAAGACAGAAAATATAATTGTTTTATTTTCGTCATAAAATTTAACCACAGATATTTTAAAGTTGACGGAAATAAAATCTTGCTGCAGGGCGTTGGCTACGCTGCTAAAAGTTCCAACTTGGTAACTGCTGGTTCATCATTTTTCGACCAAGGTTAATCTTATTTCCGCTCCAGCAACTCTGTTTGCGCGTCACTCTTGTACGGATAACACTGGATGTTAATATGCACTACCAAATATTTCGTTATTTGTCTTAAAATATTGTGTTTTATAGCACAACTACATCGCACAACGTGTCGGAGTTTTCCTATCCTTGCCGAATGTTTATTGGATTCAACAAAATTGTTCCAATCCGTGACATGTTCTTGCGGGATTTCGTGCGGGATTTCATGCACTACACTAGTGTTACCAATACTCAAGTTCATGCTACTACTTAATCTTGCTCTACTCAATCTG
Organism: Thermobia domestica; assembly: GCF_964235325.1. Classification (NCBI taxonomy): domain Eukaryota; kingdom Metazoa; phylum Arthropoda; class Insecta; order Zygentoma; family Lepismatidae; genus Thermobia; species Thermobia domestica. The sequence continues at coordinate 141,881,999 of NC_137470.1, forward strand.
GCTTTTCCTTTTATTATCCAAATATTAAAATGTGATTAAATATTAAAAAGTGATAAAATATTACTGGTATTAAGTGATATATAATTAAGTGGATATAACTTATTTCATGGACACAAACAAAGAATTATATAATGGACTACTCACTGGATTAATATTCTATATGGGTAAGTACAAAATTTTACATATTTAAACACGCGACTATATATTTAAACACTATGTATATTTACCTATACTTAACCTACAATTATTATTATTATGGCTCCTAACACTTGATAACTGTATACAAAAATTGATTGAGATTCAGGGAAAATGATGGATTTTACATTTCCTTAAAATCCTGGAGGCTTTGGTTGTTAAATACGGCTGCCTGACTAGCCGTATCATCCCAATCAAAATTTGGCTACAGCCAGCACATTTATTCTTAACTATCTACATGTTTTTATAAAAATCTGACTGCTTTTAAAATTTTCAAAATTTGATTCTTCTCCATACTCAAATTCAATAATACTTTCGTGACGTTGTTCCTTTTTTTTCAAAATTGTAGACGTAACTATTCATTTATTTCACTAGATTTATAACAATAGACTTCGTATTTACTATATTATTTATTTATTTATTTGCCTAATTACGTCGTCCTGGGTGGCCATTCCCACAACAATATCATTAGGTCAAAATTATTTCATTATTAATTATTATATTATCATTCTTCTAATCGTTTATTAACTTATTATTCTCTATACTTATTACTATATTAAAATATTAACATATTAGATTATTTAAATAATGCCGACAGGGCCTATAACTTGTGAGAAGGAATTCCTCGAAGTGAGTTTAATAACTGCTTCATATGTCCAACTCGGAAACGTACTATAACTTTTCAGGGCTACTCTGTGCAGGAAAACAACATCTGCTTGTCCCCGATAATATTTCTCTTATTTCTATACTCTTGCGCTTTATTCATCTATATTTTCATCTACTTATTCTTAGAGTACTCTTAGCGCTTCACATATGCATAAATATAACTTCTTCTATAACTATATTCGACGATGCATGCTATATTCTCTATAAATATTCACTATTTATTACTATTCTCTTATTATTATTTATTCATTAATCTTTATTTAATATTTACTATTTCACTCGTCTTCTCTATATTCACATTTATTATTAATTAAGTCTATGTTATGTATCTATGCTTGCTTATTTTCTTTACGTCTAACGTCTTTAATCATCTACATTTCTAGAATCTATTCTCTACTAAAATTTCCTTCTTCTCACTACTCACATTCCTAAAACCCAACTCTTTTCCTCTTTCCTTCAAACTAATACAAATGAAAAGACTAAACTAGACAAATTCTTACATTATAAATACCAGAATATCACTATATTCCGCTTTTTCTATTTAAGATGCACTCCTTACATCTATTACTATTCTGACTACCAAATTAATTACTTACTAATTTATTACTAGCTTAATTTTTAATTTTGCACTAAGGGACTTGGCTAAAAGTGAAGGATCTCTCCACAAAAAAAAAAATTTGCACTGCTTTGCGCGTGATGTACGAGTCAACACCTGTGTCTCTTTTCAACAATCACGGAAGACTTATGTGGCTTAATAAATAAAATATTCTCATCGAAGTGTGCTAATCGCCCACTTCAACTCGAAGAGAATGGGATTTCCTTCCTGATTAGAGTTTCCCCTAATGAAAGGTTTCGCCTAATCTTCAGGGTTTCTTAATTTTAACTTACACGTCTAGCTTACATCTATTTCAATTGCACCATTCATTTCTTGTTTTTTTTTCATTCTTGCCTTTCTTACATCTAATTTCCTAAAACAATACTAATAACAAAATCATTCATATTTTCATTTTCTTTCTTTTTTTTCTTTTCTCCATAGTCTTTCCTACTTTTACTCTATTTATTACGTCACTAAATTAAAATTATATGCCATAAAGACATAATTCGCTAAAAATAAATTGATAGTCAGATTTCTACTTCTCTATTACTAATAGTAACACTACTATAAATTCACATATACGCGTATTTCCTTTATTACTAAAATAAATTTCTTAAAATTAAATCATTAACCTAAATAAGCACTTAAAAACCATTGATAATTACTAATATTCCTATCCTTACCCTATATATATATATGACTAATAATAATATACTCTGTACAATTTTCTTATTCTACGTCTTCATCGTCTTTAACCAGATAACCATGGCGTTCGTTGCTTGAAAAATGAGGCAAAAGCCACTAAATCTAACAAAGATTTATCACTAGCTATCACAAACTTCGCTTGTTTTTCGAACTGCGACAACGTACTGACGAAGTCCGAAATCTTTACTGCCTGAGTGCATTCGAACCTGTTTCTGAAACGATTTAGCCATTCGTTAACTAACTCCTGGCTAGCTCCAGAACTGAACAATGCACATATTTTATACCTCAATTGTTCATCTTTTATTGCAAAGAATACAAAACTACGTACTAGCGTATTAGTTTCTGCTATTCCAGTCAATACATACATAAAATGTCTTTTAAATCCTAATTCCACTAATTCGTCTAAACTGAAATTCTTCTCTTGAAATTGTATTAAGAAATAATTCTTATACCTTAACCCAAGTACATTACCCCTGAACGTTTGTTCTTTCGTTTCGTCGTATGTGGGATTATATTCCACAAAATGCTTAAGAACTCCCAAATCTAGATATCTGGATTTACTGAACATCGTCGCGGGCTTCCCATTATCCTTTAACACGGGATAATGAACCCTATGATTGTTCTTCAGAGATAACATTTTATGTTCTTAATGCAATTACCTACTAACTGAGCAATGGATTGATTAATTTTAAGTCTAATATAAGTTATGTTTAATCTATAGCAAAATAACTGGTGTGTTTTTATTATTCTTTTCTGCTCTCCTTTCAACCTTGAGTCAGAGCAAAGAACTAGAACAGTTACTGTCATACAATGAGCGTTCGTGTACCGTCGTCTCCGATCGGCAACATTCGTCTCTAATCGCTTGCGCGACAATCTTGCGTTCGCTATGCAGGATTCACACAGCCCGCTCTCTCTATGCATTCATGAATTACTTACAAAATATTTCACTACGTTCATTCTTATTTTTACTATTATAAGGGTGTATTAAATTATCACTAAATATGTCAAAAATATACTTAAATCTTGTAGACCACACCACCATAAAATTACTGCGTTCCTTGAACGTTATTCGTTATACTAATTAAAATACCACTACAACACATTACTATAATCCAGCCGAGAATCGAACTCGTGACTGTAACTCACTCCTTACTGTTACACTTCATCGTAGAGAGGGTGGGAAGGGTGGGATTTTAATTTACTTACAATTAAAATTACGTACTGTAACATATTTCACCATTAATGGGCGGGTTGGGAGGGAATTAAATTTACTTTCTGAAATCGCATAATTCAATATCGCACTGGAATCGCTACCATGACCTTACGTCTTACAGTATCTCCATCATGACAACCCTGCCACTCAGTGCCTAGTTTGGGGATGCAATTTTGAGTGCAACTGGATGCCTTCCACTCACCATCTAGAATGAGTGGTATAAAACTAATATTCATATGCGAGAGGTTTTCTTAATGGGGTTAAATTCAAATAAGAATACGTTAACTTCATTAAATCGATATCACTATATTTCTCATAATTAAGATTTTACTGTAAGATTTCGTGATGCTTTTAATAACAGATATTAGGAACGATTTGCCAGACGAGTATAGCAACGGTCGAGTATTGAGCCTTTGAGCCCTGAGTCGGTGTAACACATACCTGATGAATCTGGTGTTGCTCCAACGACGACCTGGTGTCGAACCTAGCTCCTCTATGATGATACTCCTGGTTGCTGAACTGCGAGGACGAGCATTGAGGTATGAAATCCTCTCAATAGCTTATCTGGACGTGACGTTCTACGTTGTTAAAATAATGTAGTTTACGATGAATTTCCTTTCGCTGTCATCTGGCTGTCTGGCGATTTAAACTCAGTTCTCCAAGAACTCGATCTCCAAATACTGATCTCCAAGAACCGATCAAACTGGCCTCCAAGGACTGATCCTCAAGACACCAAGGACTGATCACCACTGACCAAATTGGTATCCCAAGACTGATCCTCAAGACACCAAGGACTGATCTTGAACCTCTCTCATACTCTGGTTTTGTTGAGCTTGGTCCAACCTCCGTCGTCTGCTTGTCGTCTGCTTGTCGGCACGTGCGACCCCTTTTCACATGGAAAACAAATTCCTTCCATGTGTCAAGACTCAAAAACTGCAACTCTCGACACACTCTGATTTCTCGATTCTAAGCAATTTCCGCATATCCGTGATTTCGTGAAATTTGTGAAATCTTACAAATTCTCTTTGTACAATGCATAGAATCTGGCTAATGCGAGAATAGACGCATTGTCTACATTTCCTTCCTACATTGCCAGACTCTCAACGAAGACATTCTTATTAACATTTATTTACAACAGACTGCTGACACTGGAATTAACAACATTGTGCAGCTTGCATTATATTTCATACATAACATTCAATCACCTTAACCTTAATATACGATTCTTGTAACGTAAACATAAAAATAAAATTGAAAATATACAAAATAATTAACTCGAAAAACGAGTGTTGCCACAATATATATATATATATATATATATATATATATATATATATATATATATATATATTCCGTTAGTAAGTCATTTTTCATCATTGTTATATTTCTCTTCCCCATGTGGCGTAGCTGAATTTAGATTCAAACGATATCGAAAATATCACTGTTCTTCATAGCGGGCCGAAAAGCTATGTATTCGACACTGATATTGGTAATTTCGATCATTTTTATATCATTTCCCTCCTCCAAGTTACAGGTCTGAATGTGGATTTAAACGGCATTCATTGTTCATTTAAGACCCTAAAAACTATGGATTTCGCATTACCATAGGTCATTCTCGATTATTTTATACCTAGTATATCTCTCCTACTCCTACCCATGTTGCAAGGTACGGCATCGGAAGTGTCACTGTTCATCTCAGCGATCCCGGAAACCGTGAACTCGACACCGATATTGGTCATTTTAGATCATATTTAGATAGCTCCTTCCTCGCCTTCCCTCAAGTTGTGGTGCTGAATTTCAATTTAATCATTAGAAGTGTCATTGTGCATCTCAGCAACCCTGAAAACTATAGATTTGACACTAATATCGGTCATTTTCGATCATTTATAAATGTTCCTTCCTTCCCCTTCCCTAAGTTACACCATCAAAGTAAATTAATAAAAAAGCATCCCAGGCTCGAACACCATCTAATTTAATCGAGATTTGTTGGGTGTTTCAAGAGTTATTAGGTTTTTTATACGAATATATATATAAACCTCCTCTCCCTGACTTATACAAAAAAAATCTTTCCAGTCCTGAATCTCGTCTATGTTGAAAATGTGATGGAGATCGGCCGGATGGTTCAAGAGTTATTAGGTTTTATTTATTTTTATATATCTCCCTCTCCCACTTCTCTAAATTCTACCGTCAAAATGATATGATAAAAACCACCTCAGGAGAGACACTCATCTATGTTGAAAATTTGATTGAGATCGGTCGGTTGGTTTAGCAGTGATGAAGTCACAAAGACAGTCACTTTTATGTTTACTTTTTTAACATATATGTTCCCCCTCCTCATCCCATAAGTTGTTCCGTCAAAGTGAAATGATAAAGTCCATCCTAGTCCCGAACCTTATCTATGTTGGAATTTGATGGTGATCGGTCGGATGGTTCAAGATTTATTGTTTTATTTTTTTTCTATCTCCCCTTCCCCTATGTTCTACTGTCAAGGTTAATAGCTAAAAACACTCCCAGACCAGAACCGCATCTACTTCAAAAAGCTGATAGAGGTCGTTCGGGTGGTTCAGAGATTAACCTTTAGATGCATTCTGATAGTCAAATAGACTTTTTTTGTATTTAAGTGTATTATTTTTTAAATGTTATTGGTTCTTTCTGCCATCTTGCAGTAGGGTCTTCTGTATTATTACTTTATATTTATTTAATAATTTTAATTATAATAACAGTGTAGGAATGTAGTTATTACATACACTACGTATTTTCATTTGGGGGTAAATTTGACCATTTATTCAATTTTGTTCTCTCTTGGTGGAATTTTGCACAAGGTTTCATATTTAAGTTATGACGGTTACTACACCGTCTTTTATAAGCACAAGACGAAGAAGAAGAAGAAGAAGAAGAAGAAGAAGAAAGAAGAGAAAGAAGAATTGTAAGAAAAGGCCTAATGATTCTCTAATTGCTGGGAAATTTTTATTACGTCAGATAACTAATGTCTAAGGACTGCGTCTAGTCTGATAGGTTATTATTATATGATGGAAAGAGTCTGGAAAAAGGTAAGTAGTCTCAAAAACGATGAAATTTTGCAGAAACTTATTTTAGAGAAACAGCAATAACATTGTACGCGAATATGTGAGTGACAAGTTCAAAACCTTTGTACAGAAAAGATGAAGAGTTCACCTATTTTATAAGTTTTGCAGTGTATATCAAAGTTTGCAAAAATAGCAATTTGTTATGAAAAATTTATAATATAGTTATATTTCTTGAAAGTATAAGGGAGATTTAATGTATATGAAATTTATTTGAAGTAATCACTTATTGTTAATACAAAGATGGAACCCCTGTACCTATTGTTGATGTTATTATATATGAAAATATTGAGTGAAAAATTGATTATGGTCCTAACAATACGTATCAAACAAGAATTACAAAACAATGTTCAAAGAAACCAGAAAAAAATAAGGGGTCATAATGACCGCTCAAATGTAATAACATAGAAAAATCCGAAATGAATCTAAAGGTTACGAATCACAAACATTGTCACTTCCAATACTATAATATAGATTTTACATTATTGTTCGTTATTCTTGCTTGTGCAGAGAAGAGTAAGAGTATGCTTTTAAAAAAAATAGTGGCCAACTCTGGAAGTTGTATCTTCAGGATAGTGATGAAGCTATGAACGGCAGTACCTACTTACCACCATAAATGTTGCTATAAATATAGAAATGATATATAAAAGTCAAGTCTTAGTCCGAACATATTTGAGATCTAGATGCATGTCATAAGATTGATATCAATAGTAGTGGTGAGCAAAAGCAGGTGAAAATTCTTAAAGTACTCCAGCAGAAAAATATGTATGATTTGGGCATTTCTTTAGAAACGACGTTCGGTCATTTTAACGTGTTCAAAATTTTCCCAAAATGATCCTAAGAGTAGTTGATGATAAGTTTTATAAGCACACCTGAGCATTTGTTCTGTCCTTTGAGGATACGAAAAAAACGACCCTTAAACAGTGTTAGGACTCCTTACACATTACCTAGTGTCTAAAAGGCCTCCTAACAGTGATTAATAGGAACTTTCCTCAGAATGTTCAAAATGTATCTGAGCTTCAGATGAGTCCAATGAATATATGGACACAGAACGAATTTTTAACAGTGTTAAGATACTTTACACATTACCTAGCGTATAGAAGGCGTCCTAAAAAGTGATTAATAAGAACTTTTCTTAAAGTGTTTACAATTTATCTGAACTTCTGATGTGTCATATTAGTATATGGGCACAGACACTACTTTTGAGCAGTGTTAGAACACTACCATTACCTAGTGTCTAGAATGTCTCCTAACAGTTGTTAATGTGAACTACTCTAATAGTGTTCAAAATGTATCTGAGATTCAAATGAGTCCAATGAGTATATGTACACAGAACGACTTTTAAACAGTGTTAGTATACTTTGCACATTACCTAGTGTCTAGAATGCCTCCTAACAGTGGTTAATAAGAATTGTTCTAAGAGTGTTAAAAACGTACCTGGACCTTTGATTTTTCCAATGAGTATGGGGTACAGAAACTAATTTGAACAGTGTTTGGGCTCCTTACACATTACCTAATGTCTAGAATACCTCCTAACAGTGGTTAACAGGAACTGCCCTAAGAGCGTTCAAAACGTCTCTGAACTTCTGATGTGTGCTATGAGTATCAGACACAGAAATGATTTTTTTTTTAATGTTAGAACACTTTACATATTACCATTTGCACATTTACAAGATGTTTCTGACCACATAATCATTGAACGTATCGGTAATTACATATATTTTGAACACTTCCAAAAACACACTAAAATTGGAAATTTTCATTTTTAGTGATTTGCTTAAGTGACGTTAACGAAAACGTACAACCATACCGAATTTCAAGTTATTATTCCAAGTATCTAAAACAGGAGGTAGTAGGTAAAAGTGACCCCTTAAAATAACATGCAGAATTTCTTCATTCTCCGTTTAGACCCCCTAAAAATTAAAATAGAATATTCACTTTTGGCAATTTTCCTGCGGGTTAGCTTCCGAAAGCCACAACCATGACAAATTTAAAGTTTCCCCCTCAACCGGAAGTACCTGTTATTTTACGTCAGTGAGTTCATGTAGTTTATATGTAGTTAGGATTGTATGAAAGTGCTGCTCATTCTTTTCTTCTTAGTTACGTATATATATATATATATATATATATATATATATATATATATATATATACAGGGTGGGCCATTTTAATTAATCCACGGAAATATCTAAGAAATGATAAAACATAGAAGAAATGTTTGAAGTACACGTTATATATTGCTAAGGGGGAAAACCATTTCCGCCAAAAGTACCCCTCCCCACCCCCCGGAAATGGGGGTAACGGGGGGTAACTTTGAAATGTCAAATGGGAACATGGGTCGAGTAATACCTCGTTCGAAAGGTCTTGGAAAACTAAGTAACGCTGTACCAAAATTTGTTTCATATGGAGCACCAGTTTCAAAATGGCCGCCATGATATAGTTCGGAAACTCCAGTAGCCGTAGTATGAAAACCATGGGAGGTAAATGAATGGAACAAAATTGAAATACGTAAATATCATAGGGCATATCGAATGATGTGACCCCTGCGATCCCAGCGGCTTTCCTGAAGGGATCTTGTGTGCTAACTTTAAAATTTTCAATGTCCGACCGGACCACGGTTCGGGCGTACGCTTGACCTACCCAATGCTGTTTGGAAGGCAGACTTCAGGGATAGAGAATTAGTGCACTCAGTTAATGCGGATTGCCACAGTAAAGGACGCCCATAAGGGGGGCAAGGGGGGATCTCGCCCCCCTAGAGGAAATTGTGCTTCGGAATATCGAAAACTCAATAGAATTTTTAGAATAGCTACGGCAAAATTTGAAACTATATTTGAAATGTCGCTTTTTCTTGCCTCCCTTGGAAACCACAACATGGGCGCCCTTGGCCACAGTTACATTTTGATTAACTATTAGCACTCATGTTATATTGTGAGCTTGAGGGACGAAACAGTGTGTACGTATATCCCCGAAATGCTTTCCGAATAACCAGCACGCATTGCATAAAAGTTTCTGTGGCGACGGAGATTAGCAAATTCACACGTTTGTAAGTTCCAGCAACAGCATTATTCGACAACTTCTTTCGTATAACGTTCTTTCTGTTTTCGCATCAAATCATACTTACCCATACAGATATGCGTTACCATTGAAATAAAATTTCACCTTTTTATAGTCACTACAGCGTCATTTTTACAAACAAATGTTTCAACCATACCATACCTATTTGTAAGGTAGCCTTAATTTGCGAATTAAAGTAGAGTTCTCATTTGAACTTTCACTGTTACTTTCCACCCCGCTCACATACAGAGCACAGGAAAAGATTATTTTGCAGCACTTGGATATCTCTCTATACATTATGGCAATTTTACTCTAACATTTTTATCTCTGTGGTATCATTCTTGAGCCTTAGAACGCCTCCGTGGTTTTCCTATTTAATTTTCGTTATTTTCATTTATCTCTACCCGTATTCATACTATGGGCACTAGACGTTTTCTTAGACACATTCACCATGTCTTGGCGATCATTTTGAAAACGGTGTCTCATGTCGAAAATATTCTTACAGAGGCTGTTTGATATATTCATTTGTCTATGTAACATGATGTTACTCGCTTCAAGTTGCTATTTGAAATTTCCAAGTTGGCCCCGGATACCTTTCAGTGGAGTCACCCCGACAACACCTCTCAATGTGCCTTACGTCAGTTACCTACTCCAGTTTTTCTTCTGTTGATTTATCTCCAATCGCTTTCATACTACGGATACTAAACCTTTTCTCTGACACTGATACTATGTTTCGGCGGCCTTTTGAGAACACTGCCATTTCACCTCAATCGTTTCCTCCTGCAAGATGTTTGATTTTGCAAGATTTATCGAACGAGGTACCACTCGCTTCATGTTACTATTTGAAATCTTGAAGTTAGCCCCCAAGACCCCTTCAGGGAGGCCACTGGGATCACAGGGACCACACTATTCGATATGCCCTATGATATTTACGTATTTCAATGTTGTTCCATTCATTCACCTTCCATAGTTTTCATACTACGGCTACTGGAGTTTCCGAACTATATCATGGCGGCCATTTTGAAACTGGTGCTCCATATGAAACAAATTTTGGTACAGCGTTACTTAGTTTTCCAAGACCTTTCGAACGAGGTATTACTCGACCCATGTTCCCATTTGACATTTCAAAGTTACCCCCCGTTACCCCCATTTCCGGGGGGTGGGGAGGGGTACTTTTGGCGGAAATGGTTTTCCCCCTTAGCAATATATAACGTGTACTTCAAACATTTCTTCTATGTTTTATCATTTCTTAGATATTTCCGTGGATTAATTAAAATGGCCCACCCTGTATATATATATATAAAAGAAGTATTGAAAACATAATTACATTTTAGCATTATTTGTTTTACTGCTTTTTAAAGAGAGAATGTTTCAATTTTTTAAAAAATATTTCATATAGATTCAGACTCCAGGTTCCAGCTCAGAGATAAATCTTCCACTCCATTTTTCATATTAAATCCCCATCGTTTCGAGGTGTGACGTAGGTTTCGGATATGAAACACAATTCATTTGTTAGGCTTACAGGTTTAAATTTAGAAGCATGACAACTACTGACTCCTGGAAACGCATAAATAATATTATGTGCAATTTCGCTACCTAAAGTTGATAAAAAGAACTTTGTTTTCTCTATTCCAGAAACTGTGTACCTATACACAATTATTATTTACAAAATAAAATATCAATTATATATCAATGTAACATATTTATCATCCCTATATACCATTCATCACTTCTGCCAAAACTAGATTCACCGATAGTACATATGAACTCGTTTCTGACACTGTTTATTGCATTAAGCCATCTGCTGAGCTTGAATAGCAATCATACACGTGTATGCATGACATTGTAATATATCAATCCAAACCCGGAAGCATCCGACTATGTTGCTCGTAGGTTGTGTACGTGTTATTGTCATTAGCGCAGGAATATATCACAGGATCTCACCTCCCTGGGTTTCATCTATGTGCATTTGTTTCGGATAAATGGCTTGCTAATGATCAGGCAATTGTTATGTTCAACGTTAAAAGAATGACTCTTTACAAAGTAAACACGTGATAATTAAGGATGTTATGGGAATACAAAAATCTAACATTTTCATTAATAATACAAACATTGTAAATTTTGAGAACAAATGCAGTTAATTTACGAAATAAACATCTAGTAGAATACATAATTAAATTTGAGTTCTTGTTAGGCAGAGCTGCAATGCTGGAAAAGTGTGTTTAACTTTACCATTACGTTTTTGCGTATATAGTATTAGTATCAAAATCTAGTCATCGAAACAAAGCTAGTATTTAAAATAGTATGCGCGATGCTATTTTCAATTTTTTGTTCTTTTCTTTCATCTAGTCTACCTATATAATAAAGAATTCTGTACCGTATGCTTGTCATTGTTATGAGTTATGTTTTACTATTAGAAAAATAAAGATTACAATAGATAAACTGGGTTAAATTTAAAAGTTGGATGTCCGCTCCTGCAAAAGGTTGAAAGTTTGCTCGTTTTGTGTTTGATAATAGGTAAGGAGAGCAGTAGTTGTGTTAGGAACTGGGCCTAACATAACCTTACATTTTTTGTCGAAAACCAGGCGGGCGACCAACTTCGGTTGAGTTGAGTTGATTTTAGTTTAGCGTCCCTTTCAGCAGCGAGGCTATATGAGACGTGGACCTACTGATTAACGTGGAATCCGAACCACATGAGCTCCCGCCGGGAATTGAACCCGGGTCTCCCACGCCAAAGGCGCGTACGCTAACCGCTTAGCCACGAAGGAGCTCGCGACCAACTTCGGAAATTTATCTTTGGCCTAACCTAAGCTTACGATTTTTGTCGAAAACCAGGCTGGCGAACAATTTCGGAAGTTTATCTTTGGCCTACCAAATCTAACCTAACATTACGCTTTTTGTCGAAAACCAAACGAGCGACCAACTTCGGAAATTTATCTCTGGCCTAACCTAACCTTATGCTTTTTGTCGAAAACCAGCCGGGGAACCAGCTTCGAAAATTTATCTCTGGCCTAACCTAACCTTACGCTTTTTGTCGAAAACCAGGCTGGCGACCATTTTCGGAAATTTTTCTCTGGCCTAACCTAACCTTACCCTTTTTGTCGAAAATCAGGCGGGCGACCAGCTTCGGGAATTTATCTCTGGCCTAACCTAAACTAGCCTAAGCTTATGCTTTCTGCCGAAAACCAAGCGGATGAGCAACTTCAGAATAAATGCAGATAAACCTGCGACTTAGCAATTCGCTTTTAATATACATCGATAGAATAACATAAATACATAAAAAACGATTTCAAAAGAATAAAAAGAAATATTAATAACAAATGACAAAGCATTTAGTACCATGAATAGTTTTTTATTGATTTATTTAAAAACTACACGTTAAAACAAGGTGGCTAAAGATCAGCTTTTTCCCGCCTACGATAGTCATAAAAAAAAAAGAAAGGGTGGCAAATTGGTTGTATACCATGCAGTTACTTTCAGTATGTGTAACTAAACTCCTTCCCGTGGTGTATATTATGATTTTGTTTTCCTTCACCATTACAACACCAAATTCACGTTTACAATTGTTAAGAATTTATGTGATTAATGCAAACAAGATATTAAGTTCTAAAAAGTAATACTTCAGCGACTAAAATTAGATGCCTGTCTCTGATATAGTAAGGTTTCCGCCTTATATTTCCATTCTAAACCTACTCAGTTATTTGTAATCTCTATAATTTATGTTCGAATTATTTGAAACTAGCTGAATATACCCTCCTTCGCATGGGGGCTATATTTGGAAGTCAACGCCTGTGGAAGTATCACCATTCATTTCAGCGACCGCGGAAACTATGGATTTCACACTAATATCGGTCATTTTGGATTACTTTTACATGTCTCTGTATCCTCCCGGTGACCCCCAGTCCGCAGCCGAATAGGGTGAATTTTGAAGTTAATTCAATCGGAGCTTTATCTTTGATCTCAGCGACCGGGAGAACTATGAATTAGACACTAATATCGGTCATTTTCTACTACTTTTACATGTCCCGGTAAACGCCCCCCTGAGACCCCTCTGGCTCGAAATTTGAAAAAATCGCTTCGTCGTATTCTGGGGCCTAGGACAAGGTGCCCGTGACCAAATTTTGGCAAATCTTGGTTCACTCGTCTGGTTCCCAGGCCGCACACAGACATTTACATTAGATAAAACCGTAGATATGGAAGTTAACCATTGTAATTAGAATTTTTGATAATACTCTTCACTATATTTTAAACTAGATGAAATACTCATTCTTCGCATGAGTCACATAAAATATCTATAAAAACAGACTGAACAACGAAAAAAAAAAACAGTTAAGAAGGCTCCAAGAGCATTGCCAGAACGAACTTAAAAAGAATGGAGAGATAGAGTTGGAAGGATAACTGTAATCCTACATGTAAAAGTAAGTCTTTTTATCCGCACCTTGTTCTGTTTCTTGCAAAAATTCTAAAAATACCATCTCTCTGTGACTTAGAGTTCTTGAGATATGGCTCCTTAAACCTCTCGAAATTTGAACTTTTTTGGTCAATATCTGGGGAACAGTGACCAGTTAGCCAGTAGCCACTGGTTACTATTTGGTACCAAAATGTTCATCATCCTCTTAGGTATTGACCAACACCAATATGATATCTCTATGACTTAAAATTCAAGAGATATGGCTCCTTAAAACTCTGGAAATCCGCCATTTTTTGGCTATTATCACTCGAACGGAAAGTCATAGAAAGATTATATTGGCGATAATCAATAACTAGGAGGTTGATAAATATTTTGGTACCAATATTAATTGGTATCCACTGGCCAACTGGTCACTTGGCCAAACTAGTGGCCAGTTAGACAGTGACCACCGGTTACTATTTTGTACCAAAATATTTACCATCCTCTTAGAAATTGATCAACATCAATATCATCTCTCTATAACTTATGGTTCCCGAGATATGGCTCCTTAAATCTCTGGAAATCGGCCATTTTTGCCAATATCTCGGGGACGGTAAGAGTGATGGGAAAAAATTCCAGCAGTTTCTCAGATAGTTTTTGATGCTCTATCGAATGAAGGGCTTAAAGTTGAAAAACGCTAATAACAGATAGACGGACAGACCAGCAGACACATAGATATAGAAAATTTAGTAACAAACTTCTTAAGTTCGTTGAATGTCGGTCATTTTCTACTACTTGCACATATCTCGGTAAACGCCCCCTGGAACCCCCCTGGCTCGAATAAAAAAACGTCTCTGGTCCCCAGCCGACGGGGGATGATTTGGAACTCAATCCCTGTGGAAGTATCACTATTCATTTCAGCGACCGCGAAAACTATGGATTTGATACTAATACTGGTCATTTTCTGCTAGTTTTACATGTCTCGGTAATCGCCCTTCTGAGCCCCCTGGTTCAAATTTTGAAGAAAACGCTTGTCTCGGTCTGGGACCTCGACCAAGGTACCCGTGAACCAAATTTGGTAACTCTCGGTCCACTCGTCTGGTCGCCAGGCTGCGCAGAGACACATAAAACTCTATTTTATTTATATTAGATTACTTATACAGGGTGGTCGTGCATCAATGACGGAAAATTCGGGAGATGAATCTACAGGTAAAAGCAAGCAAAAAATGTCATATGAACATTGGGTGAATGCGGCTTCGTTTGGACGCTAGAGGCGTCTGAAATGCCACCTTCCGAGGCGGCAATTTGCAATATCGCAAGAACGGAGACAAATAAGAATCTCGGGCCAAAATATATCAAAGGAAACCCCATCCAAAGAATCCAATTATGCATAAGTGATGTATAAACAGTGGCGGCGCCAGTGGGCACAAACGAAGTGAATGCAATTCGGAGAAAAGTGAACAATTTACACTGACAAACCGTAGGAGGGGATATTACATGGAACATCAGCAACAAATGTTAATGAACAAAGACAACAATATCAACGCTGTAGGGACACTATGGGAGGTGGAATGTAGGAATAAGGTATCTTTGTAACGGAGAGAAATAGGAATGTCGGGTCAAAAGATATCAAAGGAAACCCCATCCGAAGAATGTAATTATACGCACATTCTGCGGAACATTGGAGGCGCATGGGAGCTACAAAAAACTGTTAAACACTCTTAGTGATGATACGTGCAGATCGTACAAAACACGTGCAGAAGATGAGGCCCAGTGCACTGTAAATACAAGAGATATTGTACTTACCGTGGTTAACATAATGCTGTCTTAAAGAAAGTGTTCAATATGTCCTCCTTGTTCTTCGAGACAGACAGTTACACGATGGCGTAAGAATTCTCTGACTTTTGGCAATAACGCTGGCGTTTGCCGTAGTGTGGCAAATGCAGCTCATACATGCTAGCGAAGATCTTCAATGCCATGCACGGGCCGTATACACGAGACTTTTCACGTAACCCCACAGGAAAAAGTCTACGGTATTCAGATCGGGTGAACATGGGGGCCATGCTCCTTTGCTTCCATAATCTATCTACCTGCGTGGAAATGTTTCGTTCAGATATGCACGAATAGTGTGACATGAATGGGAAGGGACCCCATCGCGCATAAACCACATACACTGTCGTGTCTTCAGTGGTACGTCTTCAAGTAGAATAGGTAGGCCCTAGGTCAGAAATTGAAGATATGATATTGTTTGCGTTCAATAGCTGTGGTAAGAAGTGTTGTTTCACAACGTCGTCATCAATCATACCAGCCAACACATGCAATTGGAAACACTGATGATGCTTCGTCTCTACAATTGCATGTTGGTCGATGGGTGTCCATCGATGGTCATTGTGGGCTTTTCTGATGCCACCCCGTATGAATGCGTCATCCGAGATCAACATCTGTGCTAGATCTTTTCTCCGCGTTTCTTTCACGTTCTTTGTGCCCCTTGGGCTGCCACTGCTTCGCCATCACTTATGCATAATTAGATTCTTCGAATGGGTGTTAATTTGATATCTTCTTACCCGATATTCCTATTTCTCTGTTATACAGATACTGTATTCCTACATTCCGCCTCCCATAGTGTCCCTACAGCGTAGGATTGGTGCCTTAGTTCATTAATATTTGTTGCTGATGTTCCATGTAACATCCCCTCCTACAGTTTGTCAGTGTAAATTGTTCATTTTTTCTCCGCGTTGCATTTACTTCGTTTGTGCCCCCTGGTGCTACCACTGTTTCGCCATCACTTATGCATGATTGAATTCTTCGGACGGGGTTTCCTTTGATATCTTTTGACCCGACATTCCTGATTCTTTACGTTACAAACATACTGTATTCCTACATTCCACCTCCCATAGTATCCCTACAGCGTAGCCATTGTTGCCTTTATTCATTAACATTTGTTGCTGATGTTCCAAGTAGCATCCCCTCCTACAATTTTCAGTGTAAATTGTTCACTTTTCTCCATGTTTCATTCACTTTCTTTGTGCTCCCTCTATCGCCGCCACTGTTTATCCATCACTTATGCATAATTGGATTCTTTGGATGGAGTTTCCTTTGATATCTTTTGATCCGACATTTGTATTTCTCTCCGTTCTTGGGATATTGCAAATTACCGCCTCGGAAGGTGACATTTCAGACGCCTCTAGCGTCCAGACGAAGCCGCATTCACCCAATGTTCATATGACATTTTTTGCTTGTTTTTACCTGTAGATTCATTTCCCGAATTTTCCGTCATTGATGCACGACCACCCTGTATACTATGTTTGAGTATAGGTATAGAAACACTGTGAGATGTACCATCTTGAGACATATTTTACTCGATAACTTCTTTAGGTGGAATGAGAATTATACCAAATACAAATTCCCATTTCGAGTAAACTTCCAGATGTGTTTTTATCTATGAACTAGCATTTGGCTACTTGAGAACTTTGACCCCAGAACCCCGCGTTTTCTGGGTCTACAGCCTCACATCTCTTAAACCCACAACTCTGCCGAATTTCAACTTTCCTTCCCTATTTCATCTATCTAAAATATAAGAATTTGTCTCCTTTAACTCGTCCCATTTTTGATCATTATATATAGGTATATATGATCTTCCCTACCTCTCCCGTAAGTTGCATTCTCAAGGTGAAATGATATAAGCAATGCCAGGCCTGAGCCTTATCTATGTTGAAAATTTCGTCGAGATTGGTTGGGTGGTTCAAGAGTTATTAAGGCACAAACATGGACACTTTCATTTTCATTTATATTAATATGACTCTCCCCCTTTCAAATTAAAAAAAAAGAAAAAACTTTGGAACATGTGTTCCCTTATTTTTAATAGAAAGTTCATATACTAAGTTGTATATTTTTAATTTACCGGAATCGTGAGGTACTGTAATATAATATCATAAATTTTAAAATCCCCTCTTTTTTCCTTAAGAAATGTCTTTCAGATATGCCTCAAATATTTGAAGAGAGAACGTCTCAACTCTTCTCAAATTTTTAGGGTCTTTTGTACGATCCTAGCTCGTGCCAAGGAAACGTTCTGGTGGACAAGCTTCGCATGTATGAGTTTTCTCGGGATTTTCCCTTTTCCTCCAACTTTCTTGATTCATCATTTCACTCATTCTCATTATCACCGTATCCCGTACTCCCGGTACGTAACTTTAAAATAGAAATTTCATTTTATTTTATCCTAAATTTTTGGACTCCCCAGTAACCCGATTAGTATTAGACTACTTTGGGAACGCGTTCGTGTTTTGTCCGCAAGATCGAAACATTTTAAGATGTAATGTTCTAGAATAATGCTTCAAGTGATTGGTTAAATATTAGGGATATTGGAATATTAGAAATCAAAATGGTACAGTATGCTTTGTGATCTGTTGTTCGAAACGTTTGTAATCACTGAATTTTACTCCCAGGAATCGAGCCCATCACGATGAAATAGCGTGTTGTCATAGTGTCCGACATAGTTGTCCGTTGTGAAACGTTTCATTGATAACCGTACAGAAAACAGTTGATGATCACGTGCTATTCGGCCCTCCGTGACTACTAACCACAAAGAAAACAGATAAAAAGCGTTTAACGTTCAGTGTTGCAAACTTACTAGAACAAAAATAGCGGGCATTTCAAAAATTGCGTTCTTTTTAGAACACCCTTTATGTTAAAATCGTATTTAAGTGAAAACTCTAACTATCTACATTTAATAAGTTATCTATTCGATTACACAAATATTAACGGTCCAAACTAAGTATGGTTACGGCTCTTGTCCTATTATGAAATAAATAAATTGTAAAAGCCCAGTTTATAAGTCTCATCATGATAATTTTAAATCTTCTTCCACGATAGTGACACCTACGGTGTCTTCCCACTTGCGACAGTCCTATTAGCGACAGGAACTGTTAACTGTCCTATGAGTGGCCGATTCGATCTGTTAACTGCTCTGAGTCACCGACTCGTTCATACTAAGATAATGGAAGAAGATAAGGTTCTCCCTTCTTCAACTTGTTTCATGCTAATGTGATTTAGAACCTAATAAAATGTACTATAAAAAATTTCGCTCTACCTGAATTTAATACGTGAGAATGCTCTCATTACATTAACAATCTTTTACACGTTTTTCCTAATATTATATTTTTGAATTAATTTCTACGAATACATTGACTCTATCAAGGGGAAACTAACTAAATACATTTAGAGTAGCTCCGCCTTTGTCTATGATTCTAATATAATTAAAAATTTAATGTTAAAATGATACGTGCATAAGTTTAGATTGAATATGTTTATGGAATAAGAAAGAAATTAGAAAGAGGTAGGGGCGATCGAAGAAAATTTGCTAGGGAGGGGCATCTCCATGGTTGCTGTATCATGTCTGCTATATCTGGTTTTTAATATACGTGGTTTGCTATATTACGTATACATTTTTGTGAGCCAGGGGGGCGACCCTGCCTTCCCATCGGGCGCTCATGGAAAAAAGATGTTCACTACTTGAGGGTATCAAAGAAATCTAAAATACTATGTATTTGAAGAAATTATTACACAAGTTACAAATCTCTCGCAGGGCTTAACAGTTCGTCTAGTTATAAGGGATTATTTCAGATTGCTACACGACAAGCTTTTATGTATAAGTCAAAACAAGGTAGGAAAGGCAAATTAAGCAATTAGTTTACGTTTTAGTAGCTTACAATAAGGGGGAAGGTAGTTTAAAGAGTTTGTTTACCTTTTGGATTGTTTACAGTGAACTGTATTGTAATTGGTGGGATTGGTTGAGAATAGCCAATCAGATGTAACGGATCTCAAAAGCTGTCTTTTATCATTGGCATTTTTTTTTTCATTTTATTCATAGAGTCTTAGGAAGTCTAAAAAGTAGATAGTTAGCGAAACTGTTACACGTTTAAGTTGTTCAAAACAAAATATATTACTGTGCTTAGTGTGTGATTAGATTTGAATCAAGTTAAATACAGAAAACAGAGCTTTTGAAGAAAGGGGATATTACAACTGGATTTTCAAAAATTACATAGGAATATACTTTTTATAGAAATATCCCTGTGTCTCGTTAAGTTATTTGATATGTTTTATGTCAAATCTAACCCAAAATTAAAATAAGTTTTATTTGCACTCACAGTAGAGAAAAAATATATTTGGCGAACAGTATCACTGGCACGTACATATTTCATACCAAGGTTGTTCGGGCGCTAATAACGCCAGAGGCAAACATATTTTACGAGATGGAATCATATCATCTTCCATCATCTCAATTTAAATGAATCGGTCGTTCATAGGACAGATAACAGTTCCTGTCGCTAAAAGGACTGTCGCTTCTGAGACTAATTCACACCTACTAATGTCAAGCATAGACGCGACAGGGCAGGCAGCAACATTTATTAGAAAACAGCGTAATTTACTGAGACTTTGAAGTTCATAAATATGAGCTCATTCATGGTTAAGCGGTTAGCGTACGCCACTTTGACGTGATAGACCCAAGTTCGATCCTCTGCGGAGCTCATGTGGTTCGGATCCCACGTTAAGCAATAAGTCCACGTCTCATATAGCATCGCTGCTGAAAGAAACGCTAAACTAAAAATAAAATCAAACCAATCAGTTTACAAATGGGATTAAGAATTAGATTTCTGGGCTTTTGGAATTCATGGCCATGTTAGCTCGTCATGTATGCGAGATGATGTCCCTCTGCGATCACACTATGCGAGAAAAGGGAAGAAATAAATGATTGGAGAAAGAAGGAAGCAGCCAGGGATATGTGTGTTAGGTACTATTTCGGGATTTGCCTGGTGTGAATGAGAAAACCCAGGAAAACCTCTGTCAGGATAGCTGGCCTGAAAAAAGCCTTTACACTTTTTCGACCAAGTGACCCCGCCGGGAATTGAACCCCGGACAGCTTTCCTCAAACGTGAGAGATTTAAAGAGTACGCTACATCCAGCTGCTGAATAGAATTGTAAGTTTTATCTGAAACACCCTATATATACCTGTTGACACTGTGTGTGTTACAGCGGGAAGAAAATTTACACAAAAAAAGGATGCTGCAAAACGTGAGATAAGTTTGACCTAGATATTTTGTTCCCTTAAACATTAATTACTACATAAAAGTTTCTTGTTAGTAGTTCTAAATATATACCTTCAATAAAGTTATGCGAAACAAGATCATCTTGTATATTACAATGTTTGATCATTAAACTCCCTTGTTTCATTTAGCAACACTGCCGAGGAGAACAAAATAACTTATTGTTCGTTCCTCAGCTGCGGAAAACCATAATAAATAATATTACACGATTTTGCCCTTCGCGCGTGTTTATGGTACTTTAATCCGAATAAATGGTTTCACAGGAGCTTACCTCTTAAGTAAGACAAATGTTATTTTCGAGTTTTCTCCTATTTCTAATATTTTTAAAAATTGTGCACATATTCGTGATCATAGCTAGAATTAAATTGAATATGAACGTTTACAGTTTCAACGAAAAGCAATATTTCATAAAGTCTTGTAACACGGAAATAATTTGAGTTTCAAACATTGTAAAGTCGGTATTTTAAGCAAAGGACAGATTCAAGTATAACTTTCCTTTCTATTTATATGCTTGCTTAAAAGCATAAACTTCGAAATGAAATGAAATGAAATCTTTAAGTTTTACGTCCCACGGTTATGCCGGTTAGGCTAAATGAGACGGTGATGATGAGAGATGAGTGAAATGGTGGAATGAAGAAAGTGTGAAGAAACGGGAAAACCCAGAGAAAACCCACGAGCACGGTGTTTGTCCACCACAAAGTCCACACGGCGAGAGCTGGGATCGAGCCAGGGACCCCAAGCAAAGGAGGTGAACGCTCTACCACTGAGCCACCGCGCTCCCCATAAACTTCGATACAATATTTATATGCATTCGCATAAAATGTTAATTAGTAGGAAACTAGTACGTATTAGACATGTGATATACAATGCGGAAACGTCTCAGTCTGTGAGTAACTCTATATCCAAATGGTATATAGTGGAACTAATGGATGTCACTACCTAATCTACCTGTTGCTTGGTGCCAATATACGCAGCTAGCGTGTGGACAATTTACAAATTTAATAAAATTGTAATATTTGGTAATGTAACGAACACGGTTTTTCCTTTATATTTTTATTATGAAAGATGTTTATACACCTCTTACACAAGATTACAAATAAGTAAGTCTCGAATGGCTGTTTTCTCTATATGTGGACCTCCTTCCAAGTGCAGCTCGGAGATATGAGATTTGGTGCTTTAAAATGACTCTGACCGTTGCAGCTGGGTCTAAAGGAACCGGTTTTCCGTTGCAACTCAGAGATAGGTAATATATTCTACCCATTCCAGCTCGGAGATGGGTGAGGATACCTTTTGCCCATTGCAGCACAGAGGTAGGATTGGCATCTCCTACCCGTTGCAGCTCAGAGATAGGTGAAAATACACCCTGTACGTTGCAGCTCAGAGATAGAGTTATTATCTTCTGCCCGTTGCAGCTCGGAGATAGGTGAGAATACATCTTGCCAGATGCAGCTCAGATGTAAGGTTAGTATCTCCTGCCCGTTGCAGCTCGAGATAGGTGAGGATACCTCCTGTCTATTGCAGCTCAGAGATAAAGTTGGTATCTCCTGCTCATTGCAGCTCGGAGATAGGTAAGGATACCTTTTGCCTGTTGCAGTTTAAAGGTGAGGTTACAGGAGTCTCTAACGCCTTATTCAGCTTGGAGAGCTAGATTGGACATGACCAGTTAACAGTTGATGTCTTCTTCCTAGAGGTGTCCACTTTTATAGCCAGTCATTGGAAACGGAGTCTGTGAAGGGGTTGAAGGGATCCACTTCGTATCTCTTCGTGTTACATCGGTGTGATGGTATCCGTAGTCTGCTTGTTGGTTTTTGTGCCAAAGAACGTAGCTTTATTTACTAATACGGGATGCTTCTGATATGGGGAAATATTGAAATATTACGGCGATTTGATAGTAACTGAAAAACTGCATTGTTTTGATTTAATTATTTGAAACTAGATAATGACGATGCGGAACATAAACATGCTTTGTCGTTTATTATTTGGATAAATAACGAATTAGTGCCGTTAATTAACTATGTTGCCGTTAATTAATGCCGTTAATTATGTTAACCTATAGTATACAGAGGGCCGAAGGCTTAGATAGATAAACTAGTATTTATAAAATGAAAACATGAAGTATCAAATCGTAAGTGCCAATTTTAAATTTTTTCATCATAAGGTTTAAAATAAATTGTAAATTTTAATTAAAAAGCTGCAACTTGAACAGTAATTAGATTAGATTTAGCATAGATAGAAGTTATCGTCTTAAGAATGAAACAGGCTTTCAAATTATATGATAAGCGTATGACACAGTCCATAAATTCTCGAGAAATTTGGAATAAATTCCTGTTAGCTATATTATAAAATTGAAAGTGACTATGTTTGTGACTCTTAATCTTTTGAAGCGACCGACCGATCTCGATCAAAGTTTCATCGTAGATGCTGTTCTGGCCTGGAAGTGTTTTTAGCTATTTACTTTAACGATATAACTTAGGAAGGGGGAGGAGGGGGACATAGAAAAAAATAAATAAAACTTTATAACTCTTGAACCACCCTACCGATCTTGATCAAATTTTCAATGTAGGTGAGGTTCGGGACTGGCATGATTTTTATCATTTGACTTTGACGGAGCAACGTCAAGGAGGGGGTGGAGGTGGAAATATACAAAAATCAATAAATATAAAAATAAAAGTGACTATGTTTGTGAATTAATAACTCTTGAACCACCCATCAATCTCAATCATATTTTCAACATAGATAAGGTTCAGATATGAGGTGTTTTTTTATCATATCACTTTAACTGTAGAACTTAGGGGAGGGGGAGGGGACAGATATATAAAAATAAATAAAACTTAATAACTCTTGAACCACCCGACCGATCTCGATCAAACTTTCAACTTAGATAAAGTACAAGAGTGGGATGTTTCCTTCATTTCACTTTCACAGTGCAACGAAGGGGAGGGCAGGGGGAAGATATATGTAAAAAAAAAAAAAAGTAAAAATAAAAGTGACTGTCTTCGTTACTTCATCACGCTTAAACCACAAGACCGATCTTTAAAAATAATCAACATAGATGAGATTCGAACTTGAGGTGGTTTTTATATCACTTTAACGGTAGAACTTAGGGGATTTGGGGTGGGGAGGGGAGAAATCTATAAAGATAAATTTAACTTAATAACTCTTGAACCATTAGACCGATCTTGATCAAGCTTTCAACATAGATAGGGTTCGGTCCTGGAATGTTTTCGTCATTTCACTTTTAGGGTGCAATCTAGAGGAGGGGGAGGGAGGATATATATATATATATATATATATATATATATATATATATATATATATATATATATATATATATATATATAATGAATTTATATAAGACTGAAAGTGACTATTTTTGTAACTTAATAACTCTTGAACTATCCGACGAATCTCAATCAAATTTTTTAAGATACATGAGGTTCGGATCTGAAAATGTATTTGCAATTTCACTTTAACGGTAGATCCGAGGGATCGGGGAGGGGAGGGGGCGTACAAATAGAAACTAATACAACCTAATAACTTTTGAACCACCCAACCAATCTCGAGCAAATTTTCAACATATATGACGGTCGGGCCTTCGGAGCTTTTTATCGTTTCACTTTGACGAGCCAACGTAGCGGAGGGGGAGGGGGAGATATATGCAAAACATAAAATAAAACTGACTGCCTTTGTGACTTCATCTCTCTTGAACCACCCGACCGATTTTAATGAAAGTTTCAACATACATGAGTTTAGGAGCAGGGATTGCTTTAGGCTATTCAGTTTTACGATGCAACGTAGGGGAGGGGGGAGAGAAATTTTAAAATGATCAAAAATGACCGATATTAGTGTTTAATCCATAGTTTTCGAGCTCGATGAGAGAAACAGTGACACTTCTGATGCTGTTTTGAATCCAAGTTTAGCCCTGATAGTTGGGAAGGGGGAAGGTACAACGTAGGGGAGGGGGATAAACATTAAAAAATGATCGAAGATGTCTAATATCAGTGTCGAATCCATAGTTTTAGGAGTCGCTGAGATTGATAGTGACAATTCTGATGCAGTTGTCGCAGCACGGGGAAGAGGAGGGGGAGCTATATATAATAATGATCAAAAATGACCAATATTAATGTCTAATCCATAGTTTTCGGGATAATTCAGATGAACAGTGACATTTCCTATCCGGTTTAAATCTAAAATCTAAAATCATTTGGAGGAGGGGAAGAAAGATATTTAAAAATGATCGAAAATGGCCACTATTAGTGTCGAATTTATAGTTCTCTGGATCCCTTAGATGAACAGTGGTAGTTTCGATCCCGTTTAAATCCAAATTCAAACCCACAACTTGAGGGAGCTGGAGGAAGAGATATTTAAAAATCATCGGAAAAAAACAATATTAGTGCTGAATCCACATTTTTTGAGGTCGCTGAGATGAACGGTGACACTTCCGATACCATGGCCCGCAACATGGGGGTGGGAGAAATATATATATGCAAGGGCGGATCCAAGGGGGGCTATAGGGGCTATAACCTCTCCCTTAACCCTCAGGTATACACTGGATAAAATGGACTTCAATCCTGTTTTACACTGGATAAAGCGGCAAATTATGGCTTAGCCCCTCCCTTGATCATATCCCGGATCCGCCCCTGTATATATGTATATATATAAATGGTCAAAATGACAGATACTACTGTTGAATCTATAGTTCTTGCGGTCGCCGAAATGAACAGTGATACTTCTGATGCTGTTTAGATCCATTTTCAGCCCTGACACTTGGGAGATGAGGAGGGATGACATACATTAAAATGATCCGAAACGAGCAATATTAGTATGCATTTAAATTATTTATTTCAACCGAACGAAGCGGGTAATATGTGCTAGTATCCCCTTTAAAAAGGTCTTCACTACATTTTGGGAACTCTATCGGGTCAACAAAGACAAGTACCCTGTACTACCAAGAAAGCCGAGATAATGTTGATGAAGAGGGGGCTGAGTTCACGTTACATTAATTTATACCTACATACCAACTAACTAACCAACTCTAACAAACCCGAAGGTTCAATGCCGCCCTCACAAAAGCTCTCCACTGATTTCTGTCCTTAGCCAACTGGTTCCAGTTTCTACTTTGTATCCCTATTTCTGCGAAATCCATCTTAATATTGTCCTCCCATCTACGCCTAGATCTTCCTAATGGTCTTTTCCAAGTTAAAAATTTGAAAGCGTTCCTACTTTCTTCCATTCTAGCTACCTCATCTGTACACCTCAGTCTCCTAAAGTTGATGACCCAAACAATGTTTGGTAAACGGTATAAATTATGCAGTTAGTTTCTCGTTATGAAGTTTTCGCCATTCTCCATTGCCGTTCCAGTTGGGTCCGAATATTCAACCCACTTACATACCAACAAGGCAATTGAAAATTCCAGGGAGGAGATGGTTGCATGGGAGCTCAACTCCCTGGTCACTCCCTAACTATGGTTCTGCTATACCAGTATATTCCCTCCAGAAAAAAAAAAAACACTCACAACGATGAATTACATTGTTATAGGCAATACAATGTTTAAGTTGTTGATGCACAAAAAAGTCTCTAATATATATTATGGGAAATAAAATACGGTACGTTCTATTTTAGCACAATTTTCTTTATTGTTTATTGTATTTCGCCGTACATGCTGCCGGACATGTTCGTCAACATGTCTGTTCAGTTTTACAACAGGACATCGTAAAAATGGTAATTTTACTAATAAAATGAGTGAGTACATATGAAAAGAACTATCAAAGATATTAATTTGCATCGGTGGAGTACTCTCTACAATGTACACTCATGTCCAAAATTATTGTCGCATGTCTATAAATATGTTGTTGTAAGAATATAATTTGCTAAGGGATTCGCGTGGTATTTTTTATAATGTTAGTATGCGTATAATCGCCAAAGACATGTGTGTGGCAAATTTCATGTCAAAAGAGGAGCAAATGAGAACTATAGAACGAAAATAAAACTTTCTTGTCCATTTAGCAACATTTTGTTTTACTCCTTCTAATTTTTGCATTTATAATTCTTTTGCTATGAAATGTATCACAAATATACATTTCCTGATTATACACATAGTATCAGTACTAAAAGTACCCTGCAAAATCATCTGCATATTATATTGTTACAAGAAGACAGTTATAGATATGCGACAATCATTGTGGACATGAATGTACATGTATTTCATGTTTATATGTGTAGGATAACAAATCTGGAACCATCATAAATGCTACAGGACGGTTGAGTGAATGAATATGAAAGACGACTCCATAAGATACTGATTACAGTATTTCTACACGATGTGGGGATGCTGTAGTCTATATTTACATGTGTAGAGTTCCTAGTGTGAAACCATTACAAGTCTATGGGAGGTCGTATTACTTAAGAAACAAGATGTATATACGCAATTACATTTTGTGTTATTACTAGGGAACCAGCCACCTGATTCAAATATTTTCTTTACCAAAATGCTTTTTTAATTACCTTCAATATAAGGGGTCAGAAGATGTATGTTCTCATTTAATTTTTTTACGATGGGGGTGATCGAGTAGTGGGAGAAGATTTCGCTCATCAACAATTGCACCAAAATATCTCCCTTTGTGCTCTTATGTGTTTCCTGTAAACAGAATATTCATACAGGGTGTCCCACAGAGGACTTTACACTGTCGAAAATTTGATTTATGATTGCAAAGAGATATAGTAGAAATTAAAGCTAGTAATATTAGTGATACAAAAGCATAATTGCCTGTTTCTATTATGTTTATCAACACATTTTGAAAAATTGTGAAACTGGGGTATGTTTCCCCCACATGCATGTCGAAAATTTCCCACTTGAAGGTTTTTGTAAATGGTTTATTTTAAGTTCTTAAATTTACTGAAATAAAATTATCTTTCGAAATATTAAAAACAAGACATCAATCTTCTAATTGATCATAAATTCAACAACCTCGCCTCAATTGCAAGAGTAGAAAATAGGTAATAATTAAAAAGTGGGTCATCTTTACCCAAGTTACTCTCTCTCTCTAACTAACTAACTAACTAACTCTATGGCCTATGGAACCCGGAGGTTCAGCGCCGCGTTCACGAAAGCTCTCCACTGACTTCTATCCTTAGCTAATTCCATCCAGTTTCTACGTTGTATTTCTATCTCTGTGAGATCCGTCTTAATATTATCCTCCCATCTGCGCCTAGGTCTTCCTAATGGTCGTTTTCCTATGGGTCTACCAGTCAAGACTTTGAAAGCGTTTCTACTTTCTTCCATTCTAGCTACATTACCTGCTCACCTAAGCCTCCTAGACTTGACAACCCTAACAATGTTGGGTAAACCGTATAAACTATGTAGTTCCTCGTTATGAAACTTCCGCCATTCCCCATTCTCGTTCCTCTTGGGTCCGAATATTCTTCTCAGGATCCTGTTCTCAAATGCTTTCAGTCTATCTATCTCTCTCTCTCTCTCTCTCTCTCTCTCTATATATATATATATATATATATATATATATATATATATATACTGAGTGCACCAAAATATCTCCCTTTGTGCTCTATAGAGAGAGAGAGAGAGAGAGAGAGATAGATAGATAGATATGAAAGTGACTATGTGTCTGACTTCGCATCACTTGAACCACACAACCTATCTAGATCAAATTTGCATCATAGATGAGATTCTGGCGTAGGATAGTTTTCATAATTTCACCTTGACTAGGCAACTTAGAGAAGAGGGAGGAGGGGGAGAAATAGAAAAATACATAAAAATGAACGTGACTACAGTCGTGACTTAATAATTCTTGAACCACACTACCAATCTCGGTCAAATTTTCAACATAGATGAGGTTTAGGTCTGGAAGTGCTTTTGTAAATTCAATTTCACCGTGCAACTTAGGGGAGGGGAAGATATTTAAAAATGCACTAAATTGACCGATATTAGTGTTGAATTCATAATTTTCGGGGTCGAAGTCAACAATGATACTTCCGATGTCGTTTAAATCCAAATTCAGCCCCGCAACTTGGGGGCAGGGGAGGGAATATATATATATATATATATATATATATATATATATATATATATATATTAGGGCATTACATGTAAGTATGGGAAAATTGAAAGTTTAAAAATTGTATGGTGCCCCCCTCCTATGTTGTTTCAACTGGCAAAATCTGAATGCATACCAAATTTTAGGTCATTTGGTGATGTTTTGACCCCCGCCCAAGAAAGATTAACCATTTACTTAACTTATACATATATCCTTATGAACATTAAATATCTTGAAATTGTAGATTTTCATTTTTTAAAATTTAGATTCCATTTTCAAGTGAAAAGATTTTTACGATAGGAGGATTTTTTATAAAATTTTCTTAGTTTTGTTTTTGCAATGATAATTTAGTGAGATGTATTGGTTTTGTAATAGCATCGGAAACTTTAAGCACATATTTCTAAAAACAAAACGTATTTTCGGGCGTAATTTATCTTACTTGGAACACGATAACGTAAAAAACTATGCAATATTTTTTCATTTATACAATATGATTGTAACAGGTAGTCTTATCTGAAAAATCAAGACCACCTAACTCAATTTTCCGACATGTTCGTTGATCTTCTAAGAAGTGCACATCTTCCAGAACCGTTTTCCTAGTTCTACATCTGTCATGTTTGATAATAGAAATAGCATTGTTGTGCACTATGTCAAAGAGTAGACGAAGAGATTTGAGAAAGCTTTCACACTCAGCTGGGAAGTTCTTTCTTGTTTTATGTTTCCGCAGATTCTCGTATTGCCCAATTAATTTATTGAGTTTTGCTTTGGAATGTCCCGAGCAGTGACAGGAATGCCAGAAAGTTCCCAAATTTGCTCAGCCTTCAGAATAACGTGTTTTATAACATCATCTCTTTTATCTTTCTGCATGGGTTCACGATTGAGAAAAATAAAGTAGCGCAGCACATCCCCATTGGTGGGCAGTTGAGATCCTTTTCTCGGGGTCAAATCTTCCAATAAATTACCTAAGAGCCATGCTTCAGACATGTGTTTGTCATCCTTTCGAAGCACTGGTCGGTCTGGTGTGGATGAAATTGGAGGAACCGAGTCCTGAGGTGGTTCTTTTTCCATGCGTTTACTCATTTCTGCCTTGGTTATAATCTGTAAAGAAAAGAAGAAAAAACACTAAAAAAGTTACTTAATGTTGTGTGTGTGTGCTTTCAACTGAAAACTATTTTCGAGGTGGGCGGGGGTCAAAACGTGGCATACAGACCTGAAAATTAGCACATAATTTTGTCTCAGTAATTGTAACAATATGGTAGGGGGGCACAATAAATATTTGAAAAAAATTTTTTTTTTGCAATACCCTAATATATATATATATATATATATATATAATGATCGAAAATAACTGATATTAGTGTAGAATCCATAGTTTCCGGGGTCGCTGAGGTGAAGAGTGACACTTCTGATGCTGTTCAAATCCAAATTCACCCCGCAATAGTAATATTTAATTTTTGCTGTAATTTTACCCAACACATGACATTAGGAGTTCTCCATTTACAATTTCTATTTCAACCCAGCGAAGCGGGTAATCAGCGCTAATATATATTGCTTGAAAACATTCATGAATATATGCCTTGGGGTAAACCTTTATGTCAGTGGTTATGACGTGATGTCCATGATATTACAAGATAACTTAAATTTTGCAAGCGAAAGAGAGAACGAAAATAGAATTTTGAGGTGTGTAATGCTGTCTCTACCAGGTGGTTGTAATTCCTTGAAAATTAACTAAATCATAATAGCTTATGTTACCACAACTAATCAACCGCAAAAATATACGTGTCACTGACCCTAATCCGTTAACAAATTAATTAGACTCCTACGGTGCAGGTGCAAAGTGACAATAAAGAGAAAGAAAATCTTGACCACGACCAATTGAAAGGACATTCACACTAATTACACTTGACAGTAGGTGTGTAATGAAAATACGTTAATATGTTCGCTTGATTTTTGACACACAGTCACGCTTTTTAGTATAGTGTTGTCTTCTCGTACTAGGAACTTAATTTAAGGCAAAGGAGGGAAATAAAAGAGAATTCCAGAGCTATTTTAAATGTAAAACAATGAAAAAGTACGGATCAATCACACTAACCTTCTTGTTCAAATATAATGATTCTTCCCGAACTAATAACAACTTTATGCTCAAGTATTAATAGAAATATCATCCACTAATTCTTTGCAGTCCAAGTGTTATATAAACATAATGGAGAACAGTAGCCATCAGTTTTTTTCTTCCGTTTAATTTCGAGTCACTAGATGCAATATTCTTTAATAATTCTCGACCTACATATTTTTCCACACCCCAGGAAAATGACAAATATACAGGGTGTTTCAAAACAACACCGACAACATTTGGGAGGTGATTCCTAACAACAAGATAAGACAAAAACTGTAACCCAACCTTGGTTGTACAAATGCTTCCTTTTGGAGTTATAGGCTGCCGAAAACATGAAAAAAATGAACTTTAAAGGTCCATAGCGCCAAAACTATGGGACCTAACGTAGTCGGGTCAAGACTTCATTTAAGAACTAATATGTGCCCTATCCAAAAATACACGTTTCAGAATTCTGCGGTACTCACGCAACAATTTTTATAGAGGGAGTTTGGCTACGATCATATAATTTGAAATACTCGTCAATTACTTCGATATTTGAACGAAACCAATTATCTCCATTTGAAAGAAACCAATTTCTTAACCAATTATCTATATTGAAACGTGACTGGAATTCTGACTTTTCCAGTAACGGAATGAATGTCGGGAAGGTACATTAAGAGTAAACCAATGAGATCTAATAAGATTAATATTCGTTCCAACTAAAATGCATTTTCTAACTTTACACTGGTCATATGGCATAAGGCCTAGTTTTATACTGATATGCATCTATCGTTAAGTTTTGAAATGAAACTCAAACTCTTTTTAGAAAATAGCATGGCAAATTAATAGGAAAGGTAGAGCAAAGGTGATGAATTTCTAGGGGCGAGCTTATACAGCCTGGTGTTCGAATACTGCTTGGCAGAAAAGGTACTTTACCTTAATCTGATGAAAACAATCCATGATTGCGTATCTAGCCAACGCGAGAGAATTACGGAGAAGCTCCTTTGTCAACAATCCAACCACTTCTTCCCTGAGACTCCCCTGTCCGATGGTTTTGTTTCAGTTCCGTTTTTTCCGGGTCCCTCCTTCCTGTCATGTGGTCTTCCAAATATGGTCAAGGCGTCTCTCTAGACGCCACCCACGTCAACCTCATCATTTCGACGTCACTCCGAAGTTCGTTGTCCAGGCCGACCTCATCAGAGGCGATGTCCTCCAAGCCCAGACTCATCAGGATCGAACCCGGCAAAAACTTGAAGACAAAGCGGAAGGCAGGAATCTCTGACTCTAGGTGTAAATACAGAAAACACAAACCTCAGGAGAACATTTTCCTCAATGCTGACTGCGGAAGCTAGACACGGAAAACAAGATTCAGCGTCTCGTTTGTTTGTCAATCGGCTGCATAAGCGGAAGAGGAAGAGGTAAGGGACTTCTAGGACATTTGCCTTTCATGCTGGGTTTAATAACACAGAAAAGAAAAGTAATACAAAATGCTCTTCGAGCCTTTAGACTACATAAATCAAAAATAAAAAAAAAATAATAATGTTTTCTTCTGTAATGAATCCTCCGGGGATCGAACCAAGAGACCGGATCCTCAACATTCCCCCCTTCCAGAAAAAGGTGCAGAGCCATCATAGAAAAGACTTTTTCCAATGAATGGGTCGAACCTTGGAACCTGAAAAGGACTAAGAAAATGATTTAAAAAGGGAAACAAACTCAATTTCTCTTAAAAGGGGAAAGAAAAACAAAAACAAAGGCAATGATTGCTGAAGAATGAATCCGGCGACTTGACTTCCTCGTTTGTGTGCAGGTGGCAGCAAGTAATTAGCAAGATAAGACGCAAGCAAGCCTGTTCTGCCCCTCGTGACGAGAATGTGAAGCATGTTGGCGTTGAGCGCATCGTTGAAGGTCACAATATGCCACGCTACTAACCTAGTTTTTGTGGCAAAGAAGAAGAAGAAAAAAAAACGTAAGTAACTTGCATTTAGCACATAAAATATGTAATTGAATTAGTAAACTTTTATTGCAATAACGTAGATTTGTGAATCTTACAGTTATAAGAGTATAATAGTGCGTATAAAAACAAAAAAAAAATAAGTGAAATGAACAAAATATAAGTTAAAAATTTCATAGCGTCGGTGCATGCGTAATTCGAGTCACATAAAACTATAACACTAAAAATGGAATATAATAAAATAAAAGTGAATTGAAATACGTAAAATAACATAATATATATGTGGTAAAATGAACTTAATTACTATAGCAAGGGAATCACACAAATCCATAAAATATTGCAAGTACGTTCAGAAGGTAGGCGTGTCTATAATGGTACGGGATGCAAGGAAGAAAAATAACATAAAGTTTTTCGCTCTTAAAAGGAATATAAGGTATAAATTTAGTAAAAGGAATAAGGTGCTGGAATGTTTGGATAAAAGGCGAGATAGGAATAGAAAAAGAAAAGAAAAAAAAGGGGGAAATATGAAAGGAAAATTGACCCTTGCACTTACGAATACAGAAGTGGGAGTAGGAGTCGCTCCCCATTGTTCAAGGTTTAATTGATGTCAGTAGGTTATAACAAAATTTGAAGTCCAAATAATTAAAAAAGAAATCTCTAAAGGGAAGAATAAATAAAACACAATTCATAAACGACTAGCTAAGCTAACCAAAAGAGATAGCAGATGTTGGAGGGAAAACGCGTTGGGAGAAGAGTTTCTCAAACTGCGCTCTGGAAAAAGAAAGTCACAAGATTATTTAGATCTGTGACGTCCGAAGAAGCCTAAAAATAGGCATACTGGCTTAAGGCGGCCAGAACTCGCCACTTGGAGAGAGCTTAGATTGAGAAACGATAGGCCCAAAACCAAAACTAATACTACCTAAAACGCGGCCTAACGTCGGAAATGTAGAGAGAAGTTAACGATTATCAGTTGAACTTGAGAGATGATACAGAGATGCGTGAACTTACAGAAATCGAAGTAACAAGCGTCAAAGTTGAAATTATAAGAATCTACTAAGTAGCAGTGTCCAAGCTTTACTCTGGGTGAAGAACGTAGTAATCCACAAAGCAAATGAACGGGTTCGGAATAACGTGAAGTAAGAATAAACACAGTACGGATGAAATTTTCAAACAAGATATATATATATATATATATATATATATATATATATATATATATATATATATATATATATATTTACTATAACTTCCACCGAAAATATAGGTAATATGAATAAATGTATAACTAACGAGTACTACATAATTAGTATATAACGTATAGAAAAAATTCCAATATCCGATATATGTAGAACATAGTTCATAAGCACAGGCATGTGTGCAAATTTTTCTAGTAAATATCGTACACATTGAGAATAACGTTAAGTAATTCTTTATAATTCTTTCTTCACAGGTGCTAAAATTATCGTCGAGACGGAACTACATGGCCTTAATTCCTTTACATGTCACAATTTACAATGCATGTTGCATGAATATCTAACAATATGTTCAGAGCGCAAATAAATTGCTACTTAATGCATGTGTCTGTACACAATGCTAACTTGTAATCTCACTAACTGTACGAAGAAGTTAAATCGTCTAATCAAATAAATTAATTCGCAAATAGAATTAATTCGCAAGAAATACCCTTAACAAAAGTAGTCATGAACTAAGTAACATAATATCTTACTAGTTGGACAAAAGTCCCACGGATTATTGTTGCTCTACTTCGAGTAGCAGTACTAATAATGTTACTTCTTAACTCACAATGTCTTTCTTCTGCAACTAACAACAAAGGCCATCGTCGACAAGTTTCAAAAACTGGAGTGCGCAGAAAACGAAGAAAGAAGCACATCTGAGCGGTACCATGTGCGCACTGGAATTTAAGGTAAATGCTTCATAGCTTGAATTAAAATCCTCTTCTATAACTCCATAAATAACTAAGAGAAGACTTAAAAAGTAGTGCATGTACATCATAATTACTAAATCAAAATACTATAATATATATGTATATGTACAGGTCTAATGGTATAATAAATAAACAAAAGGCACACTGAGCACACACAATCATTGAACACAAAGGCGAAACAAAAAAACCTTAGTTTAAAAGTAGGGCACATAATCGTTAAGATATGAGACAGGATTCGAAGTAGATACTGCAGGTCGTTGGCTATCAGAAGTTACAGGCGGCGGTAAGGGTAGACTATTACTGCGTTGGGCTTTAATTTTACGTTTAAGGACAGAACGACGTTTATATAGTTTAAAAAGTATAAATAAAATTAACAGCAGTAGAAGAATTTCGATAGCATGTACCAAAATCCACAGCACATCCTGGTCTAAGGCAAAGGACTCTGCATTAGCCTTGCTAATGCACAAGGCACACAAGAAAAAATCATGCCGGTATAGTAGATAGCCAATCGCTAAAGTTAAAATAATGTTCCAGCATATTAAAAATATTGGCACAAAGTTTTGTCTATAATAGATAGGCGTATAAGGCTTAATGGGCGTAACAGTATATGACGACAAATTTAAATGAGGTACAGTATATCTCCAGTCAAGGTTAATTAATTTGGAATTATTAAAAATCTCGTGTGACTTAAATTTTTGATTTAAATGAACAAAATTATTGGCTGTCAAAAAGGCAGGAAATAAATGTACTACTGTAGGCGATGAAATCTGATTGTGAAAACAAGGGAATATCGGTTTAGCGAATAAATGCTCAGAAACTTTTAGTGTAATATCACACGGTAATGAAATAAGTAATGACCCAAATTTACTTTTGCTAGAGACGTCCAAAAGTGAGGTATTTGTGGCAGACACTAATTGTAACGTAGGGGGAGGGTGGGTCAAAACAAAAGTATGGGGCTGCAATTCCAAAAGTTGGCTATGCACATTATCGTGGCAAACATATGAACAAGACGACACAATATCGTGGACTGTAGAACCAAAAAAACCTTTATATAAGCATCTAGCCAATTGAGACGAAACGGTAATGTGAGACGGGATTTTACACAAGTTCGAGACTTGTAAGTTACAGGAGAGCAAATCAGAGCCAACAATAGGAAATGCAAACAGCTGGGATTGAAAAATAACATAACTCGGAGATATACTGATCGAACAAGTCTGATTATGATAGCCAAAAGGAATGGCCTTAACAGAATACAATTTAAATAAAGCGTCCTTCTCTCTCAATGGTACTTTTACATGTGCAAAAATATATGAATCAAAAATATCGCATGACAGCAATTTTAGTGTGTAATAAACATCAACGTTAGATATCGGAATAGCCAATAACATATTCTTAAGGTTTACTGATTCTTCTAAAATACGTAATTGATCCTCCAATACTTTATAAGGGATAAGAACCGGGTCTAGCTTACCCACTCTACAACTCTGCAGGGACGTCTGATACTTTTGAATTTCCACTAATTTTAAAATGTGCATCGAAAGTTGGTAAATTTCTCCGAGTAATGAGAAAATTTCTAGTTGACTCCTATCAGCCAAATTTTGTACTGAATTTGCTAAAACTTTCGTCTGATCCAATAGTGTTTTTGAGAAGGTCTCCATTTTCTGAAAGTTTTTCCCAATCTGAGATTGAAACTCGGTCAGGGTTACAGATGCATTGTGAATAAAAATAGAATTATGAAGTAATTGTTCTCGAAGTTGAACTACGAGCGACTGAATTTTGTCTTGTTTTTGTTGATATGCGGATAACTGACTATGGGTAGCTAGTCCGCAGCACCAGCTGAATAGGGTTCCAATTCCATTAAAAATGGAACGGGTATTTCGAGAGTGGACGTTGGTTCTATAAGGTTCGTTAACCGTTAAAAGATTATTGGCTAAGTGTGTATGTAACGCATCCAAACTGGAAGCTAAACTGCATGTCTGAACAGAATAAGAGTTACTGCCATTACAATGTAAAGAGTTAAACAACGAAGAAGCCTGAATAGGTCTAGGAAACTGAAAACTCACATTGAACAGCAGAGGAACCGCATGCTGATACAAAATGTGTCCATGGAGTTCGTTAAAATAAAATCCGCTAGATATAGATACATCTAGGGAAGATGATACAACTGAAATTAATAGGAGAACCTGCAGCGTCTGGAACAAATTAAAATAAAAAATAACATAGACCAAATGCACAATAATAAAATAAGTCACGTATAACATACCATAGTATGTACAACAATTAAGTGATGTATATAATTATCATATATCTGTATTCGAATATATATATAGTATTACTATTAGAAAAAAAACACTGTATTAATACCATAAGTACATTGAAAAAACATATGTACAACCATCTTAAGATAATGAACGACTTAAACTTTACTAAATTCGCCTTGTACTGGTAACACATATCTCTATATCTCACTTATACCAGTAAATTGCTTTATATGTCAAGTCAGAGGAAATATTATCATTTCGAAGTAACTAGTCAAGTAGAATTATCGTCTATTCTTGAGAAAAAAAAAACAGTCTAAATCGGTAACATTCAACATGTTGAAAAATAGGTTTTAAAAATCGACTATATCGGTAAGATTGCATGCATGCGTATATGTCATAAAATAGTACTTAAAATTGTCACATCCAGGATTCCTCAGGAAGGTAGCTAGTCTTCCTTACAGAAAATGAAATTCACAGTTAATTATAGGTCAAATCAGTAGGTTTATCATTAAAAAAAAATGCACGTGCTAAATAATTATAACTTAAATATATAGAGATAAGATGGAATGTATCTCTCAGGAGAGAAAAAAAAAAGGTCAAAATCGTAATAATCCTTTCTTTCTTTGCAGGTAAGAATGGAGAAAGAAAAAAATCCAACATCGAGCGCACAACGTCGCAAGCAAAGTAGCCACACTGAAGCTTTACGTAACTATAGCTAAAATATTTCGAAATATGGTTTCTTAGAGAAAGAAAGAAAAAAAACAAATTTCTCTCAGGAATCATAGAAATCCAAAATACTAACATAGAATAAGAGATTTTTTTTTCTAACCACACCTTACACTAGTTAGGGAAGTATAAGGGAACGTACTCATCGTAAATTTGCTTGTTTTCCTTATCAAAAAGACAAAAGATAATTTTTTCGAAGTCGGACAAATTTGTCTCAAGCATATTGCGGACAGTTGATAATGCTATCTTTGCTGCTTGCAGTTTGTCAAAACCGAACGCTCCAGTGCCTAAACAGCAGAAGGCGAGCGTTCGACAATTGTTGTCAATAGCCTGTTTCATGCAGTTTGAGTAACACTGCCTCAAAATGCGTTTGTTATTGTCTCTAGGAGCACAAGTAAATAATACATTCGCTGCAGGGAGATTGAAACCAGGCGACATTTTTACTTGTCCTGGTCGAAGTGAACCAAGCTTTTTACACACCTCAAGGAGTTGTTCTCCGGCGGCTCTATGGATTGCTCCATCGACACCAGATCCAGGCGTTAGGGTTTCATTGGCAGCATTAACCACCGCATCGCATTTAAGTTTGGCTATATCTCCATAAAAAATGCTAACTTTCTTGTTAATGTCTTCATTGATATTATAAAGTGGTTTTCTAGTAGGCTTTGGGAATTGCAAAGACGAAACCGTAGGTAATTCCTCCGCGTCAGTAACGTGTATATACTCGATCGGCTCCTTTAAAGTCGACACAAGAGTAAGATGTTCAATGTCTTCTATTTGATTGCTATTGTGAAGATCTTCCTGACGAATACAAGCAACATCATCAGACAGGTCGGTGTCTTCGGGTGGAGGGTCGTCTGGATAGTATGGTTTCAATCTGGTCACGGCAATCGATTCAATTTTCTCCCTTCCTTTTGCTGTTTTATACTTCACAAAGTAAGCGTTAGCATGGTCTTCTCTAACCACAAGACCTGGGCCGAAATAGTGACTTGAAAAAGCTTTGGCATGACCTCGTTTCCTAGTAGGATCATAGATCCAAACACGCTGTCCAATATTATATTTGACAGCTACATGGCGATGATTGTATGACTTAGCTGTCGTACAGAAACGATCATACAGTTTGTCCTGGGCTCTTTCCCTAATTTCTTGCAGTGTTGCCAGACGGTCTTCGTTGGAAACGTGCAGACATGGTCCATTAATCATGGCTTGATGTTCGAGATAAGGGTCAAAGCCATGGAGCAAAGAAAAGGGCGAGAATGACGTAGATAAATTAGCGGTAACATTATGGGAAAAGGTAACCGCAGGAACATGGTCGACCCAACTTCCATGGTCTAAAGGGTTAATCTTACGCTTTAACAAAGCCTCTAGATGTTTAATCTGGACCTCTACGAGACCAGAAGTTTCATGCTGCCAGGGATTTACAAACTTGATTTCAACTCCAAGGATGTTACATAATTCTTGGAAAAGCATTCCCGTAAAAGCCGTAGATCGGTCAACCAAAATTTCTTTACAGAGGCCAAATCTTAGAAAAACGTGATTGTACAAAAAGCTTGCGAGCGTGGCTGCAGTTTGATCAGGAACTGTAGCCGTTACAACATATCTAGTATTATAATCGACAGCAACCACTAAATACTTGTGCCGAAGGGCGTTTGCATCGCTGTAGGGACCCGCGCAATCCAGGGCTATTCTATAGAAAGGTGGGACAGAAGGCATAGTTTGAAGAACTCCGGGCGGTTTCCCAGGCGTCTTCTTGAAGCGCTGGCATACCTGACATCGGCGGCAACGGTCAGCTACAAATCTCTTCATGAAAGGGAAGTAAACAGATCGTAACAATAATTGGTACGTTTTCCCATAACCCGCGTGAGATGCACCCAACGTGCTTTCGTGTGCGGATCGGAAAACTTTATCCCTTAAAGTCGATGGAATGACTGGCAATAGCTGAATTCCTGACGGATGGCGATGTTTCCGAAATAAAATGCCATCTTTAATTTCAAAACACAGAGCCTGGCGTTCTAGGTTGTAGTCTTGATCCTTACTTCCCTCTAAAAAGGAGATAATATCCTTGAAATAGGAGTCCTTGCGTTGCTCATCTCTCAGCGTGTCGTCTAGTTGGATCGTGAAAACTCTCGGGTCCTCAAGGTTCTTTTCTTCATCTTCTAAGTCTCTTTGACAGTCTACATTTCTTGACAAGGTGTCACATAAAGAGTTCATTTTTCCGGGCACATGCGAGATAGTGAATTGGTACTGTTCCAACTCAGCCATGATACGTGCGAACTTTGCCACATTCTTAGTTTGACGAAGAAAGGTCAACGAAAGGCAGTCAGTCTTCAAATAAAAATGTCTTCCTAAAAGAAAATACTTGAAGCGACGCAGCGTAAAGATGATTGCTGCTAGTTCCAGATGGTAAGGGTGGTACTTACGTTCTTGAGGACTCAACGCTCGACTGCAATAGGCAATGGGCACCAACGGCGCATCTTCTTTATTAGTTTCCGGTTGTAGGATCGCTCCGCTCAACGCGTGCAAACTGGCGTCACAGTACACATGTACATCCTTGTTGGGGTGGTACCTCATCAATGTTGGGGCGGAGATGATGGCTTCTTTCATCTTCTCAAATGCCTGTTGTTGCGCAGCAGTCCATTTATAGGGAACCTCTTTCTTAAGTAATCTTAACAGGGGTTCCGCGATGGTCGAAAAGTCCTTCACGTAAGATCGAACGAAGGAACACAATCCTAAAAAACTCTTGAGCTGCTTCTGTGTCTTAGGTCGTTTGTAATTTCTAATAGAGTCAGTAATTCGGTCGGAGATTGATATCCCCTGCTGGGAAACTACGTGTCCCAAAAGCTCTAATGAAAAATGCGCTAGTTTAGTTTTCTCTGGGGAGAGTTTCAATCCACGCTCTCGGAGTCTTTGAAATAACTTCCTTGTTGTAGCAAGAACCTGTTCAAATGAGTCTGCCCCCCAGACTACATCATCTAAATAATAATAAACTGAATCTTCTTCTAGACCTTCAAGTGTAAGTTTCATTACGTCATTAAGAGCACTCGGACTCGTCACTAAACCCATAGGGAGGACCTTGAAACAGTATTGCCTTTCACCCGGGACTGAAAAGGCTGTAATAAGTTGACTTCTTTCTGTCAATTTAATCTGATAAAAACCTGATGTGAGATCTGAAAGACAGATGAATCTATGGCCACTGGAACGTTCTAAAATGTCCTGCATAGAAGGTACAGGATAGCTGGATGGAATCACGTGACTGTTGACAGCTCTCAGATCCACAATCAGCCTATAAGAACCACTTTTCTTGCGTACTAGAGTGATCGGAGAGTTCCACGGCGAGTGACACGGTTTAATAGCATCTTGTTTCAAAAGTAACTTGATCTGGTCGCTGACGGCATCGCGAAGATGGTAGGGGATCGTATAAGGCTTTACTGAAACAGGATTAGGATCCTTGAGTTGGATATCGTGCTCGTACCCACGAGCCTGCGAAAAGTCATCGGGAGACCAACTAAAAACATCCTTGAATTCAGCGATAAGGTCATACAATTGCCGTTTCTGATCATTATTCAATTCTGGGTTTACATTAACACGGGTTACGTCAAAGCCAGGTATGTCATGAGATTGAGAGTCAATCTCTTCGGTTACATTTGTACACAAATGCTCACTATTTTTGTCTACAGCAAGTCCCACAACCTTATTTTTCCACAACAAAAATGTCTTGTCTGTAGGGTTAGTTACCCAAATAAACGAGTTAACGTTGTCCACAAAAGATTCTTGAAAAAGAAGGCTGACCACCCCAGGTACAAACTTAAGGGGCTGTAACCACTCTCTAGATCCCACTAAATCATAACATTTCCGGAGGGGAACTCGGACCTTCGAACGAGGCGGTAGCCACGTGGACGACACAACTTTAAACACTGGTTTAATCATGGTTGCAAATTCAGCAGACACATTGCAAATATGTGAAGACTGAGGCAAGGTGGCAGAAGGAATTTTACCAAACCTAGAAATGACTAATGAACGATCTTTCTGATTCAGATCAGCCTCGTGAGCTAGCAAAAAATCTTGTCCCAATAAAGGGGGGTGCGGGTAGCTAGGGATAATCCTAAAAGGATGACAGAAATATTTCGACCCCACCTGGAATCGAACCAAGGCTATCTTACTAACTGGTAAAGTCTTACCCGTAACTCCCTTCAAAACACTAGACGTTGGAAAAATTTTAGCCTTACTAGGTACCATCTGTGCCGAAATACAAGATATCTGCGAGCCACTATCTAGAAGGATAGGGCTATCCTTACCATTCAATCTAATCACAATATGTGGAAGAGCTCGTTCAAGAAGGAGGGGGACTTTTATACGCTTAGGAGTTGATGGCCCACCATCATCAACCCTGTAAACTAGTTTAAATTACTCAGGCAGTGGGCTGCAATATGATTTTCCTTCCCACATTTAAAACAAATGATGGGCTTCTTATTCCTACCCTGACTATTGTTATTTTGACTGGCATAACGTGTTTGTTGTTCAGACTGCTGCTGACTAGGCTGTTGCGAAGAAAAATTACGTCTTCCTCTGTTGTTGTTATTATTATTACGGCGCGGATTATTTTTCGTACCTGCATTCTTTTGTACATGTTGACCTTGCAACGACAACTGAGTTAGTTGCTTTTGAATATTCGCTAACTGGTCTTTAAACTCGTCCGCTGACAGCTTCGGAGCGGAAGCTTCAGAGGTTAAAGTCCGCGTAGAGCGATCAATCTGCTGACTAGGAAGAACAACATTCCCACGACCTTCATAATTTTCTGGCGGATTCAGCTGAACTGGCGCTTGCGAGAGAAAAGGATTCTGTTTAACGAGCTTTTCGATCGCTTTCCTTTCCAATAAAACTCTTGCCTTTTCCTCGTCTAATAAATCTTGCACCAATTCTTCGACCGTGGTGTAAGTCTTTTTGATTGCAATGCGCATATATTCTGGGATCAACCCATCAATAATGAGCTGAATCTGCTTCTGTACTGGAGCCTCTTTATCGTTACGAAGAATCAGGTTCCTCTTTGCGTAAACATAGGACAATACAGACTCGTTGGATGCCTGTTCCCGGGAGCGCATCTCATGTTCAGTTAATTGGGGCAACAAAGCGTTTTTGAAGGCATCCTTAAATTTATTTTTAAATTGGTCGTACGACATGGCTGGAAAATCTGGTTGTTTTGAGATGGTATCAAACCAGTACGCGGCTGGACCCTTCAATAAAGAACCAAGTATCCACTTTTTCTTAAGATCCGGCCAATTGTTAACCTGGGCC
Source organism: Thermobia domestica (assembly GCF_964235325.1). NCBI lineage: Eukaryota > Metazoa > Arthropoda > Insecta > Zygentoma > Lepismatidae > Thermobia > Thermobia domestica. Next base: position 141,925,321 of record NC_137470.1, read on the forward strand.
AAAACCTCGAACTGGTCAACATAATGGACCGCATCATCCCCCATGCGTCCATAAAACGGTTCAGGTCGTAAGATGTGACTAAGCATACTGAGATTGTCTTGTTGACCACCAACTGCCATGTCGAATAACGAAGAGGAAGAAGTACTAGAAGGTGCCTCAATATCAGAGATGGAATGTGAAAACCGCAAATTACGCCGAATGCGATCAAAACACTGCCTAGTATAATGAACGCGTCCAGGGGAGGAAGTAACAATAGGCTCAAAATATTCTGTTAAATCTAAATCGTTATATGCATCATCACTAATATCACACTCTTGAGCAAATTGACGTAACATAAAAAAACGTAAATACACACACTTGCAAAATCACAAATAATATCACTTAAAATTAAAGACAAGTCAGATTCTAACACCAGACATTGTTACCAAATCAAGGGTGGTAGGGTGGGGGAAATTCCAAATAAGTGCTAAACAAATAGGTGGGAGGCAAAATTTCTAAAACTCACGAGAGAACTCACAGAGACCAAACCGTAGGCGCTTCCACCATGAAACGTGACTGGAATTCTGACTTTTCCAGTAACGGAATGAATGTCGGGAAGGTACATTAAGAGTAAACCAATGAGATCTAATAAGATTAATATTCGTTCCAACTAAAATGCATTTTCTAACTTTACACTGGTCATATGGCATAAGGCCTAGTTTTATACTGATATGCATCTATCGTTAAGTTTTGAAATGAAACTCAAACTCTTTTTAGAAAATAGCATGGCAAATTAATAGGAAAGGTAGAGCAAAGGTGATGAATTTCTAGGGGCGAGCTTATACAGCCTGGTGTTCGAATACTGCTTGGCAGAAAAGGTACTTTACCTTAATCTGATGAAAACAATCCATGATTGCGTATCTAGCCAACGCGAGAGAATTACGGAGAAGCTCCTTTGTCAACAATCCAACCACTTCTTCCCTGAGACTCCCCTGTCCGATGGTTTTGTTTCAGTTCCGTTTTTTCCGGGTCCCTCCTTCCTGTCATGTGGTCTTCCAAATATGGTCAAGGCGTCTCTCTAGACGCCACCCACGTCAACCTCATCATTTCGACGTCACTCCGAAGTTCGTTGTCCAGGCCGACCTCATCAGAGGCGATGTCCTCCAAGCCCAGACTCATCAGGATCGAACCCGGCAAAAACTTGAAGACAAAGCGGAAGGCAGGAATCTCTGACTCTAGGTGTAAATACAGAAAACACAAACCTCAGGAGAACATTTTCCTCAATGCTGACTGCGGAAGCTAGACACGGAAAACAAGATTCAGCGTCTCGTTTGTTTGTCAATCGGCTGCATAAGCGGAAGAGGAAGAGGTAAGGGACTTCTAGGACATTTGCCTTTCATGCTGGGTTTAATAACACAGAAAAGAAAAGTAATACAAAATGCTCTTCGAGCCTTTAGACTACATAAATCAAAAATAAAAAAAAAATAATAATGTTTTCTTCTGTAATGAATCCTCCGGGGATCGAACCAAGAGACCGGATCCTCAACATTCCCCCCTTCCAGAAAAAGGTGCAGAGCCATCATAGAAAAGACTTTTTCCAATGAATGGGTCGAACCTTGGAACCTGAAAAGGACTAAGAAAATGATTTAAAAAGGGAAACAAACTCAATTTCTCTATAGTGCGTATAAAAACAAAAAAAAAAAAAAATAATAATGTTTTCTTCTGTAATGAATCCTCCGGGGATCGAACCAAGAGACCGGATCCTAAAATGTTAGGTTTACATCGTCGCATGAGAACTAGAGGAAAGTTACTCCAAAAATGCTGTTTTCGTTTTCTTCATGTTTGGACATAATTTTGAAAGCCCCATTTGGTGTAAAAGGAACGTGACGTCATCTGTTCTTCTTGTCGCTCAAAACACATCTTTCTAAGAAAAAAATATTTTTGTCCTCTCGTCTGTAAACCTACGAAAATGGAGTTAGGTTCCTCTGGTTGTCATGCTGAATGTTTGTCGCCAATCGTTTCGACAATGAGATCTCAAAAACCGCAAGTGCTAGAAACGTGCCCTTTCCGCTGGTCGATTCCAAATTTTGTGTAGACTGTCCAGTTCTAATTGAATATTAAAAAAACAGGGATAGTATTTCTTTATTACAATTTTTAGGGGTGCACTGTAAGCGTTGAAATTTTAAAAAAGTAAAGCATCATATCATATCATATGAGTTATACATTCCAACACAACATTGTTGTATATTGGGGTTGTATATCTCTCAAGCGTTTGTTTGATGGGCAAATGATAATGAAATACGAAAGATAACCATTTGTCCAAACTAAGATGGATTTTTATTGTTTGGAGTGTTTCGACCAATGAACACCATATATCATTGACATTATAATTAATTGTGTATGTAATGTATTTGCTTATTACATACTGCATGCAAGAAGAAAGAAAACACTGATCATACATGAATCAGAAAATAGTACCAAATCTAAAATAATTGAAGGAAATAAACTTGTAAATCTTTTTCTTCATTCATTGACATACTGCAGTCCCCTTCTTCTTCGTCATTGGAGTATGTCTTTTCTTCTTCTTCTTCTTCTTAACAGGAGATCTTTCTTGCCTCACTGACCTACGGATTGAAACTGAAATTCAAGCATATTTAAACTTTTCGCGGTGGTTAATTCGAATACGAGTTTTTCCAACAGAAGTCCATTGCAGTAACCACCCATTTATCAAAATCAAACAACTGATGCTTTACACAAATTTTTGTAACTAAAGACGCTTCACATACTATTCGGTGAGAATATAAAAAGAAATTATAATTACTATGCTAATTAGCGCAAACTAAAACGCAAATTTTGCATTGCGTGAACCAAATTCGCTAGAACATCTCAACTTCTAAACGCAAGCTCTGAATTCTTGAATCCGGAAGAAGGCTATTTTTTTTCGGAAACGGATCAAGATATTGAAAAACTAATCAAAAAAATCTTCCCTTTATAATACCCCTTACCAATTGTCATTACAATACATACACATACTAAATTTAATATACCTATGACAATTCTAAGTCCAACCGAAAGTACTATCATATTTCGCAAACGGTGTGAGATATTGAAAAAATAATCGAAAAATCTCCCCTTTATGACACCCCTTGCCGATTTTCATTACGATACATACATATATCAAATTGCATTTCACTCGACAATTGGGGCTGCGGTGGCTCAGTGGTAGAGCATTCACCTCTGGTGTGTGGGGACCCTAGTTCGATCTCAGCTCGCGCCATTGGACTTTGTAGTTGATAAACGTCGAGTGTGTGAGTTTTTCTGGGTTCTACAGTTTCCTCCATGTTTCTTCATTCCATCATTTTATTCATATCTCATAATCACTGTGTTCTTTAGCCTACCCGGCCTAATCGTGGCACGTAGCATTCAAAAATTTCATTTCACCCTCGACAATTCCAACTACAACCGGAAGTAGGATCATATCTCGTAAACGGTGCGAGATGTTGAAAAAATAATAGAAAAATCTCCCTTCTATAACACCCCTTGCCGTGTTTTATTTAGCTACATACATATACCATATTTCATCTCCCTACAACAATTCTAACTCTAAAACCGGAAGTAGGATCATGTGCGACATATCGAAAAATAATCGTAAAATCTCCCCTTTGTGATGTCCATTTCCCTTTTTCTTTTTTATCAAATTACTTACATGTATCATATTTCACCTACCTACAACAATTCTAACTCCAAAACTGTAAAGACTTCACCGCTGGTCTACGGGCTAGCTTGATCGATTTTGTTGTAAAGGGTTCTGTTTTCGTTTCCCATAGAGAGCATACAAAAAAAAAGTTCAGATTACACTTTAAACTGTAGGTCGACATCTCATATAGCATCTCTGCTGAAAACGGGCGGTAAACGTTAATCAATTAATCAACAAAAACCGGAAGTAGGATAGAATCTTTCAAACGGTGCGAGATATTGAAAAAATAGTTGAAAATATATCTCCTTTATTACATCCTCTGCCGATTCTTATCAAGATAAATGCATACGCCTATACCAAATCTCACGTCCCTACGACAACAATTGTAACTCCAAAACCGGAAGTAGAATCATATCTGGCAAATAATACGAGATATTCAAAAAAATCGATAAAATCTCCCCTTTATGATAATCCCTTTGTCGATTTTCATTGACAGATACATATATCAAATTTAACATACCTACGACAATTCTAACTCCAACCGGAAGCAGGCTCAAATCTTGCAAACGGTGCGAGATATTGAGAAAAAATAATCGAAAAAAATCTCCCCTTTATGATACCCCTTGGCTTTCTTTTAACCAATACGTCTTTCACTTGTGTCTGTAAAGGGGCATGTACAGATGTTGTAAGGAATGATAAGGAGTATTTATGCTCATATGAGAATGATGCGCTGTGTAGAGAGCGCAGGTTCAGCTAGTCTATATATTAAAATGCTAGGATTATATGTTTGTCCCCAATCTTTTCGACAATGAGATCTCGAAAACTACAAGTACTAGAAACATGCCATTTTCACTGGTCAATTCCAAATTTTTTGTAGATTGTCCAGTTCTAATCGAATATTTTAAAAACATGGCCGTTATTACATTTTTATGGGTACACTGGAAGTGTTGAAATTTAAAAAAAAAATAAAGCAACATATCCTACGAAATATACATTCCAACACATTGTTGTATATAGGGGTTTATATCTTTTAGGCGTTAGTTTCGTCGCCAAACTATAATGAAAAACGAAGGATAACCATTTCTCCAGTCTAAGATGAATCTTTATTTTTTGAATTGTTTTACCCAATGAACACCATATATCATAAACATTATAATTAATTGTGTATGTAATGTATTTGTTTATTACATACTTTATGCAAGAAGAAAGAAAACACATCATACATGAACTAGAAACTCCAAACGGAAGTAGGGTCAAACTTGCAAATGGTGAAAGATATTTAAAAAGAATAATCGAGAAAATATTCCCTTTAGGGTGCCCCTTGCCTATTTTTTATGGAGGCGTCCTTGTGCCTGTAAAGGAATATATACATATATGGTGAAGAATGACAAGGAGTTTCATGGTTATATGTGAATGATGCACTGTGCAGAGAGGGCAGGTTCAGCTAGTATAATTAATTCTTAGAATGAAATAAATTATGCTATATAATTCATGTATAACTGCAGAAGAGATAATGATAATAATAATTTTAGTAGTACAAATATAGCTGTTACTGTTGGAATTTTGCTACGTTTGTAACATTATTGCCAACTAGTTACTGCATCGTCTCAATTTCATGTGGTGGTAGCGAATTTCAGAACTAAGGCAAGGGAATGAAAAAGACATAAGACCTAAACTGCACAAGTCCTAAACGGCATAAGACCTAAACAGCACAAGACCTAAACGGCACAAGACTTAAAAATCATTTCGCAGCACAAGACCTAGACGGCACTAGTCTTGAACGGCATAAAACCTAAACGGCATAAGACCTAAAATTTAGGTCTAGTACCTATATTTTGTGTCTTATCCCGTTTAGGTCTTGTGCCATTTAGGACTTATGAATTTATTGTGCCGTTTAAGTCGTATGAATTTCTTGTGCCATTTGTGACTCAGGACTTATAAATTTAGGTCTTGTGCCATTCAAGAAAAATGGCCCCCTGAGCCATTTTTCTGAACATGTACGAAGTTAGTAATGTTGCACGCATTACCTCGATCCACCCATTACAAAGGGTGCTTTTCCATCAGATGCAAAATTCAGATATTTTAATAGCACGAATGAAACAAATTGTGAAATGATTTTCCTTTCCTCGTTCAAGGAATTACACCATGGACTTTAGCGTGTGGCCCGCTGGCCAGAGGTGGTATCAGCAGTGTTCTTTATCGTGGCCTTAGTCGTTTGGAATTATTAAGCACTTAAATTGAGAATGTTCTTATTAAACTAGTGTGAAACAGGAACGACAACAGAGAGTAACCCCTGCCCCGATTCTTCCAGACATGTTGTATTAGATTGTAGGTGAATAATATACCATTATTCTTTTAGGTATAGAAAAGAATATATGTTCCCCCTGAAGAAACAACCTTTTCTGCAAATTCCGTTTACTACTAAAGATACTAAAGCTGACATCGTCACTGGTGCGAAACAACTAAAGTTTTTTTTTTTTTTTTGTGCACAGTGATTGTAGTACACTGGATTAAATCATTTAGGTGTTTCGCAACCTAACTGTGTTTTATATTTTTTTTTATCTTTGAATCCTTTATGTATGAGACATAAGAAACGTATAGCACATAAATGTCAGTATATGTACGAGAAAGGATCAGAAACTAAAGTTATAAGGCCGATACTTATGGAGTTTCGTCTGTTATAAAGGAGTGAAGAGTGTGCTGTAAATGAAGTTGGCAACTGTGCAGAATTTCTGCCACCTTCCACCTACAGCGCTAGCTGTAGATAAACACAAATGGCGACTTGTTTAGAAAACTGGTCACGCGAAGAAATCCGCTCAGATATTCGATTTCTGTGGGTAAAACATGTAATCGCGTCTAAATTCACCGTCAGCTGGTAGAGGTCTGCAACCAGGACTTCTCACTGATGGCGTCATATTCCCTCACGACGAAACGCTCCCGCGAACAGCCCGGAAGGCCACCACACTGTTGAAGCAGTTTCACTGAAACATTATCAACCACGCTCCCTACAACCCAGACCTCGCTCCAAGAAACTTTCAAATGTTTCCGCACTTGAAGGAGCGCCCAAGAGACCGTCGCTTTGCTTCAGACGAGGAGGTGAAACACTGCGTGACAACGTGGCTGAGCGTGAAGGGACAATACTTTTACCAGGAGGGAATCTTTAAGGTTATTCCATCACGCGACAAATTCCTCAACCGATATGGAAATAATGTCGATAAATAACCTAATGCATGCACTATTTGTTGACTGTATTGGTTGTATGAAACAATGTATACACGTTTCACTGCAGACTTTGCAACGTTACTCTCTAATCATTCCTCGATACTTTCTTCTAAATAAAGTTGTCGGAATGATCCATAGATTGCATTAATAGTTCCAACTTCACAGTGAGTTTGTGATAAGAACACATTATGTCCACTCGATTTCTGAAACACTCACACTGATTAGTATAGAGATCATTTTTCTTAGCAGAAATCTCATCTAAGGCAAAGCGAGGAAATGGTAAGTGATTTTCACGAGTATCTTAAATACTGGATGGCGCGAAATTTAGTTTACACAAAAACACCTATAATTACACATCAACTCCTTCTAACTATAATTACAATTCCGGTGCTACTTTAATTCCACAGTATTTTACAGTGAATTGTTAAAGTGGTAGTGGTTACATCAAGTACCTGACGTAGTGACTGGTAGTATGGATTCATTTTATTATCACTCGGTTGGTGTATTTTGTGCAAAGTTGCCAAACAACTAACTAACTAAATTAATTAACTCTACGGCCTATGGAACCCAGAGGTTTAATGCAGCGTTCACAAAAACTCTCGAATGACTTATATCCTTCGTCAACTCGATCCAATTTTTACTTTGTATTCCTATTTCTACGAGATTCATCTTAGTATTGTCCTCCCATCTGGTCCTAGGTCTTCCTAGTGGTTGTTTTCAGATTGAACTTCCAGTTAAGATTTTGAAAGCGTTCTTAGTTTCTTCATTTCTGGCTACATGAAATGCCTATCTGAACCTCCTAGATTTGATGACCCTTACCATGTTTAGTAAACAATATAATGGTTTGACAAACAGCTACGTTCACAAAAACATTTTCCGTCCTATTAAACAAAATAAATGCTATAAGGAATAATATAGTGTGGCAAAAATTATTTGTAAGTGGTTACGAGGAATGATATATAATTGGCAATTAAGAGAAACGTAGTTTACTTTAATGTTAATATTTGACAACCACGCTTTCCGACCGAACCAAGTTAAACAGAAAATGACCAGCAAGATACTCAAACGTAGTGTCAAGTATTCTTGGCTTAGCTCATTCTGCAGAATCTTTATGGGTTCAAATATACCAAGAACAAGTCAAGGAATTTTAAAAACATATGGCAGTATTTATGCTAGCGTAAATTTTGTCAGAATATTCAATCGCAAAACTTTCTTCGTGAAATATACAGGAAATATAATGACGGTGTTTGCTTATTGACATAAATGTCAAATATACCGCGTATAGCTATACTCATAATAAAATAACAATAATAAAATGCTAATACGAACGTTCAACGTCATTATCTTAGATATTTTTACGAGCTATGTTCAGGAAAGGCCGAATTTTTAGTATAAAATCTGTGTTGCTCATTTTACAACATCTTAAGTACTGTCCCCCTCAAAATATTTCCTCAGGTCTCTTGTCACATTGTCCTAAATCTCTCGTATGGTTTGGAAACGACGTACTTTTAAAGTGGTCTTATGTTTGAGGAATACGAAAAAGTTTTCTGGGGCTAGCTCCGAAGAATATGGTGGATAGGGCACAATGGGAGTCCAATATTCTGACAGATAACTGCGGATGAAGAGAGACGGCACGTTTGTCATGGTGCAACATCCAAGTCTTGTTTTGACACAAATAAGGCTTGTTCTTGTGTACAGTATCCCTGAAATAAAATTTCCTAGTACAACTGTTTGTTTACCACCTGGTCACGTGGTATAAATTCATGTGTGATAATGCCTTTCTAACCAAACAACACAACCATCATTACCTTAAATTTGATCGACTCGTGCGTTTTTTTTAACGAGGAGACTATGAATGAATTGAAAATGAAACAATTCAAATATCTCTGTAAAAGTTTTGCCAAGTTTGCAGCGATATTTCACTCACACACGTTATTTTTTAAGCTCTTTCATTGTCAGTATGTCAGTAATCTGACGAAACAGATTGCCCACGTGCTTAGTTTCGCGGCCGCAGCTCGGTGTCTAACGATCATACTGAAACAAGGCATGTCATAGTCATAGTTTGTTATCTAAATCTGTCGCTAGTTGCGCTTTGTACCCGCAGCGCGCTCCCTGTGCCAGTTGACACGCTATTTTAAAATTTCGTTTTTCTTTAATACACCATGTACCTCTACAAGGAAATGTATAAGTTAAAAATTATACTATAATTGTATCTATTTGACACACAGGATTTTATTGCGACTGTAATATCTTTCAAAAGTCGTTCTTTTTAGCAAATCAAAAGTTAGGCTAATCACCGATGAAAAATACCGTTAGCAATACTAGTACCTTAATAATTCGCGTTAAAAATTGTTGCTGTGGTGTTTATTTCGACACAAGATATATAGGAAGAGCACCGAAACGCTTTTCTAATTCTTCGTTTCTTCATAGTTTGCATAGTTCTATAACACCGCCCCGGAATCATTTTCACGCCGCTCAACATCATCTCTGTCAGACCGGTAATAGCGGGCGTGTGTTAACCGTATTTTTGTATCCTTAGTATTGAAATAACATACTAAAGTAGCTCTCATGTCGGGATCACTGACCTGTTTTAAAATTGAGTTGTATCAACAATGTTTTTTTTTCTGTTGTGTACTTGGAAAAAATTAAAAATCCGAAATTATTGTACTTTTGATCCTTAATTAAAATACACTCTCTTACCATGTTTGTTCTAATTTAATTTGGTGAAATTCATGTTGAGAATAATAATTGTCTCTGATGCAATTTTGTTGTTTTGTGAAGCAATATACATAATATTTGCCATTTAAAAGAAAAAAATGGAAGAAAAATCATTCAATTCATGATGCATCTGTAAATGCAACAATTTACTAAAATATTCATTGGAATCATGTAATTAAACACCAATTATCCTGTACTGTGTTGCGGAATAACTTTAAGCTACAATTTTAGGTTATCATGGCACTTTGTTGTCTCATTACATCCAGTCTAATTTTCAATCAGAGCACCGACCTCTGACAAAATCCACGTGTGACGTTTTCAACTCTTGGTGATAGGTTTACATTCAGCGAGGTTAATGTACTGGTAATTGTTTACAGCATGTATTTCATTCTGTTAATACTAAATTACTGCTATTCTCATTCCATATTTCAACTCGCATAGTTGTACTCAATTCAGTGAGTGTCTGCGTGCTATGGTGTTAGGACAATTATGAATGTAACAAACGAACAGAACATCTACCAAGCTCTCATATAGGGTGGCTCATACAGTATCTAGAACTTTAAAATCGCAAAAGAAAGACGGTGAGTTTTTATAGGAGCGTCCAATACGTTATCTACCCAGACACGAAGAGAGAAGCGGAGAATAATGGCGTGTTACAAGCACGCTGTGGAGAGCTCCGCTGTGCAATTAAGTCTTAGGCTATTTGAGTAAGCGTTATCCCCTGTAGCGAACGTGGCCAAAGTGGCTATTCAGTAATTTTACTTTCACCATATGTGTAAATCATACTGTGAGCCAGTCAGGGTTTCCAGGTCTTTTTGCCAGGTCCAGGTGTGTAATAGCAGAGTTCCAATAGTCTGCACAAACCATCTTCCAAGCAGCTGTTTCTTGCTACAATCCCTTTGCCTGGCAACATGTCTTTCCTTTTTTTCCTTCCTTTTGAAATATTTTAAACAGCAGGCGGTCTATTGTTCCAACCCCACTAAATATGCTCGAGCTGACTTTTTCTCAGCGATTTTATTGCTTTCACGTTTATGATTAGCCATCTACATTTAAATACATGGTCAGCGTATTCCAAGAGTACGCATGAGCAATAAATACGCTTTGAGATCGCCTCAAATAGCCGGGTACTTAAGGTCAGAACTCAGTGACCGTGAGAAAAGTGCATGTGTTACGCCGTGCAGCTGTCCCAAGACTTGTTGGACTTCTTTGAGGAGGACCAGGACAAATTCCTTACTCAAATGCTGACAAGGGACGAAACCTGGATCCATCATTGGGATTCTGAGAGCAAGCAGAACGCCATGCAGTGGAAATACCACGATTCCCCCACAACGTTTTCCGTTGGACAATGAGGTCGAACAAGCTGTTTTCCAGTGGTTTGCAGGTCATGTAAAGAATATTTTTTCTCTGGGATTTCTTCGCTGTCTTTAAAGTGGCGACGCTGCATGACCAGTTGAGCGTATCTGCATTCTTTCCTGTCTAGGTAGATAAATTATTGAACTCATAACTTTACACGGTTATGTATAAAAATGTATATATCGACACTTAGTACAGTATATAATGTGGGTAAGAAATATCAGTTCAATTTTAAAATAATGTTCCTGAGTAGGGGTGCGCACGAGACAAGTTTTGAGGCTGTCTCGTCTCGAAAATATGCTGTAAAAGTAGTGTCTCGACTCGAAAAATGTATTCTTCTCTATTGGAAGAGCTATGTCTCGACTCGAATTTTGTCAGGAAAATTCTGTCTCTACTCGTCTCGTGCGCATCCGTATTCCCAAGTCTTTTCACAAATCAGTTATTTATACTGTGGTCGAGATAATAAATAACGATTAATTGGTTTGGGTACAAAACCTCGCGGCCAGAACCTCGCGGCGACAACCTCGCGGACCAAAACCTCGCCTGGCCAAAACCTCGCCTCCCAAAATCTCGCGGCCCAAAATCTCGCCAGGCCGAAACCTCGCCTGGCCAAAACTTCGCCGCCCAAAACCTCGCGGGACAAAATCTCGCCGGGCCAAAACCCCGCCTGGTCATAACCTCGCCGCCCAAAACGTCGCGGGCCAAAATCTCGCGGGGCCAAAACCTCGTCTGGCCAAAACCTCGCCACCCAAAACCTCGCCGGGCCAAAACCTCGCGCCCCAAAATATCGCCATACCCAAAATCTCGCCTGACCAAAGTGTAAATGTTCCAACAGATGATAAGGATGACGGTATAAAAGACGCTGTTTCAGAAGAAGTATCACGGGTATTTGACCAAGTCCCGCGATATCATATAAATATTCTATTTCTGTATTAGAGGATTTCAATGTGAAGGTAGGGCGACAGGATGTTTTTAAACTGGTTATAGGGAATGAAAGTCTGCATAAGGAAAGTAATGACAACTAACAAGGTTAGTTTCGTGAACTTTGGAGCATCCAAAAAACTTAAAATTTTAACAAAAATCTAATAATATTTATGAAAGTATGAAATAATATATGAGTTTTTACGACGTCCCTTGATTATGTCCTATAGGTTAAAGAAGACGTAGATGACCAGTATGAAGGAAATGATCGAATAAAGAAAGTGGGAGGAAACGGGAATAACCCGAGAAAGCCCACGCACACGATGTTTTGTATCTTCCTAGTATTATTATTATTATTATTATTATTATTATTATTATTATTATTATTATTATTATTATTATTATTATTTGTAATGTGGAATTGAATATTAGGAAACACATTGGGTAAATTTTAAAGAAAAGTTTCATTCGCGGCGAGGTTTTGGCCCGGCGAGATTTTGGGCGGCGAGGTTTTGGCCCGGCGAGATTTTGTCCCGCGAGGTTTCGGGCAGCGAGGTTTTGGCCACGCGAGGTTTTGGCCCGGCGAGATTTTGTCCCGCGAGGTTTTGGGCGGCGAGGTTTTGGCCACGCGAGGTTTTGGGTGGCGAGGTTTTGGCCACGTGAGGTTTTGGTCCGGCGAGATTTTGTCCCGCGAGGTTTTAGGCGGCGAGGTTTTGGCCACGCGAGGTTTTGGCCCGGCGAGATTTTGTCCCGCGAGGTTTTGGCCGGCGAGATTTTGGGCGGCAATGTTTCGGCCGCGAGATTTTGTCCGTATACCCGATTAATTATGTGTTTAAATGCATTGCAATTAATGTTTTCCGGCACTTCTTTTACTTACGGAGGCAAGATAGCTCAGTGGTAGAACGCTTACCTCTGGTGCGTAGGGTCCCTGGTTTGATTCTCGGGGAAGTAAGTTTATGGTGGACAACATCGCGTCCGTGGGATTTCTCTAGGTACTACCGTTTCCTCATTTTTTCTCATTTCGCTAGTTGAAGGATGTGAGGCAAGAACATGCTAACCCAAAATTTTACAATTGCTGTATTTTGCAGCACCCGATAGAGAGCAACGCATCCCGCTTCGTTTAACCTTGTCCGTTTAATCCTTCATGTACAGTCTTATGTAAAAAAAAAAATCAGCTTTCCAACTTTGAAAATAAATTGTACAGCAGAAAATCTCTAATTTCTACAATAGTAACATTGTGGGTTACCATGTTCTTGCCTCACACCCTTCAATTCTACCATCATCACTCACTTGGCTGTCTTCCGCTTCCCTTTGCCATAAAGCACATAAATGGAACGTTAAACTAAAAAAAATCCCATTTACTTGTAATGTCACGTGATAAGTTTTACATATGAAATCAATATACATTATGAACCATTATCTAGAAACGGCCTTGCAATTTGTAACCTATACATAGGAAATGCCAAATTAGTTTACAATGCCAATGCTGACAGGAAGACATTGTTTGGCATACCCTGCAACACCACTAAATTAACAATGTCTTGGGAATACAAGACACTCTGTTTTTATTTTTTAATGGTAATACTTCCAAGTTATTACACATGGTGTTAATGAGCTAAACGGACAAACTTTAGGAAGTAATTCTTTACATCACAAAAAGAGAAAGGTAATGGATGCGAGTGGGAAAAAAGTACATAATTTTAGAGTTAGGGCAGTCCGAAATCGTGTGAAAAAATGAATTCGAACATGTGCTACTTTAAGCACAATGAACCGTGAAGGGATGGGCGATATTGAGATAAAGGAAGTTACACATACACCAATCAAAAATACAGATCTTATTAATGTGAAATATGTGGTCAAAAGATCCTTCACATTACATATTTACCAGATATAATCCGAAAAGAATTCCTAGATATTCTCGTTCTTAAAGGTGGGTTCAAAAAGTAATCACAAAGTAGTCCTTGACAGAAGTGAGTATGGAAGGCCTCAACAGGAAGTCGGAAGTATTAGAACCATCAGTTCTGCTTCTCCTTGAGTACTGGGATGTATTTGATCACGTTTTGACGCCCCTTACTCCGAAACTATGCATCTTTCCCAACATGCCCACATGATCGTATTTTCTCATTTTGGTGTAAGGAATCACCTTTTAAAGTTTGTTGATATAGTTCATTAATATCCTGTTGTACTGATTTACATATTTATAAAAATGGAAGCTAAAAATAGAACAGTAAACATTGAGTCTTTGTAGGAGCTTTGGCCGCTAAAGTTTGTTAGCTCCTTATAGCACCAGTGGTGGAAAAATTTAGAATTAAAATTTTCGTAATCCGGTTTTAACAATTCCAGCTTTAGTTGCTAACTAGTATTCAACCGACCAAATTCAAATGACAAATTGTAAGTCACGGTATAATGGAGTATAGTGTAGCGCCATTGTACGTATAGTTTTTGTATGCAAATTATTATAGTCGAGATAGTTTATTATCTAGTGAGCTGAATGTTAAAAATTTGTTATGAGTAGAATTATTATTACTTTCTTACTGAATTGCGACCTCCCCTCCACACAAGGAAATATGGCCAGCAGCTGAACTAATTACATGACTACCCCGACTGGTAGTATTTCAGAGAAAGAACACACTCGAGGCTACATATTGGCAGACAGCACACTGTTATAATGGAAGGTGGGCAGGATTTATCCACATTTCAATAGGGCATGATTGTGGGTACTAGAGTAATATGTAGACAAAAATAGTTGTCGGAATCACCCGTTTCAGTATAGTGAAAGTGTACAAGCAGTGGAAAAGAAATAGGGTAACGGTCTCCAAGAGATAGAACTACAGGGGGCGTACGGAAGTTCAAAACGTGCAGTGAGCGTCACAAAAAACAGCTCGTGACAGCCAAACGAACCATCAGTGTCCGGAAATTACGTAACTAATATAATGGTGGATGCAAAACACCCATATCCTACGCAACTATACGGCGTACACTGACACGCACGCAATTCCATAGCTGACGACGCACTCGGCACCCACTCCTTGCGACACGCTCGGGCACAGGAACAAGCTAACTAGGCCATGGATGATTAGAAAAAGGTGTGTTGGTCTGACAAATCACGGTTTGTGCTACTCCTCTCAGATGGACTTGATGGGCATGTGCATGTGTGGCTCCAACAGCACGAAACTATCGATCTCCCGTACACGGTGCGTACTATACAGGCAACTGAAAGCAGCTGTATGGTTTGGGGATGTTTCTGTTGGTATGGACTGGTAGCGTCCAAGTGTATGTACCACCGTTGTGTATCTGCAAGTGTTAGAGAAGCACGCATACCCTACAATGCAACAGTTCTACCTACACGGAGACGGCACTTTCATGATGGCAATACACTTCGCCACCGAGCCAGGAATGTACTTGATTTTATTAAGGAACATTCCACTGATTGGCAGCGTATGAATTAGATCCTTAAGTCACCGTATCTTAATTCTATAGAACATTTATGGGATGTTACGGAACGAGCTTTTCGCACCACGACTCCTGCAGCAACATCTGTGGGCTCATTGTGGAATGCCATTATGAATATATGGTATCAGGCAGTCCTCTGAGCAAAGAGTGAACCAACAAAGTTTTAGTTAGGTGGTCACAATTCAGTGAACGCTCCGTATAGATTATTTCGAGAAAAGATAGTTTTACTCCATATATATAATATTGAAGAAAGGGAAATATTGCAGAAGCGTAGTATGTAAAAACACTTTTACGACAAAAAAAAAACATGAATAGGTTCTACCATAAAATTGTTGCACATTCAAGTGCATTCTATCCTAGAAAAAAAAAGAATAAAAACTCTTTTTAGCTCGAATAATTTAATTAACTTCCTGCCATGCGAGAACGTATGCAACCACACATGACAAAATAACAACAACAAAATTTGAATTATGTAAGGAACAGAAATTGGTGTCTCTATTGAACTAAAACCACTAAGAAGGAAAGAGAAAAAGAGAACAAAGAACATAGGATTTTCTAGGGGCTATTGCACTTTAACCACGTAGCCCACGTTTTGTTGATTAATTAATTTGTTTTTCTTCTTTTTTGAAAGAAAAAAATAAAAATAAAACGTTGTTGTATATTTTTTCTTCAGCTGAGTAAGTAATCTTTTTTATTAACCTGTTCATATGTTATTTCCGTGAAGATTCTTTATTGTTCAGGAAAATTGAACAATGGCTCTAATATGGTTTCCTTTTCACGGACAGCAACAAAAATTATGAAGTAATTCTGATCCAATATTTTTAATAAAGAAGAAAAAAAGAAAGAGAGTTAATATATCCTACATTGTGTATGAAAATCATTTTAAAAATAGCCCATAAACAGGTTCATCGCACTGAATAAACATCAAAAATTGTTCGTTTGTGCATATATGCGTGGGAGGTTGTCACATGATAGGTGATCAACCTCTTAATTTGTGTAGGATATGATTAAATATTTCACTTTTAACGTAGTATTTTTGCCATCTTTAAACACGGCATGATGTGCAAAATCAGTGTGGTGAATAACAAATATACAGGGTGTCACAAAAGTCCACTGACATAGGGTAACTCTGTTACTATCAGAGTTACAACAAAACGTAACAGGGGGAAACCGTCTCCAAATATGATGTTTTCAATCTAAAATGAATGATTTTCTTTAAAAAATCGGACGACCCGTTTGGGCTGTACACTTTTTATGGACCCAGTGTTAAACGAAAATGCAACGTTGCCATTTACCTGGACTCACAACGTAAGTGAATGAAGTTATTGCCTTTTACGCTAACGTGTCAATTGCCAGCCCCCATTTCAAACAGTAACTTCATTTACTTATATTGTGAGTTCAGGTAAATGGGAACATTGCATTTTCATTTAACACTGGTGTCATAAAGAATGTACAGCCCGAACGGGTCGTTGAATTTAAAAATAATCCTTCACTTTAGATTGAAAACATCGTATTTGAAGACGGTTTCAACTCTTACGTTTTGTTGTAACTCTGATAGTAAGAGAGTTACCCTATGTCAGAGGACTTTCGAGACACTCTGTATAAATTTTAAATATACAGGGTGCATCATTTATAATGTCCATCCGTGGTATCGGATAAACTAAAAGAGGGGAAAAAAGCGAAACCTTGCACCAAGCATCTATAAGGTGGGAGACATCTTCGCGCAGTTTAAAGAGAAACACCCAACAGTGTTGCCAACCCAATATAAAGTTATGTTTTTTTTTAAACAAAGCATTACTCAATATTATTACACATTTCAAATTAACATGTTGAATCTAAGCTTAAAATATAATTATTATTCAGTGTTGCTAACTAAGGACGTTATAGCATCATAATCATCCAAATTTTGGAAGTTTTTACCACACATATAATACATCGGAAATGGACAGAATAATGCACATCGAAAGTACCTTAGCGTTGAATACCATAGTCATGAAATGACTTGTTTCGAATGAATAGAAGTTGAGTTCCAAGAGCTTATTTTTTTTCGAAAGATTTTATTTCGGAAACATACTTAGGTAAATATCACATTTAGTTACTTGAATGGTTTGCAATTGGCAAACAAATTATTTTGTCGTTTATAGCACTTCAATATTTCAAACAACTTCGAAGATATGAAAAGCATTGCTGAAGTTTACAATACTGCTTAAATCATGCAATTACGAGAACTTGTTGTAGTTACAGCTATTAAGAGCTATTGCTTGAATGCTTTGAAGGAGAAGAAAAACAACAATCATTTTAAATACACCATCACAAATAAGTCATTTTGAGCAGTGTTGTAAATTTTGTCAATGTTTATCATATCTCCGGAACGGTTTGAGGTATCTAAGTTCTGTAAAAGGCAATATAATGTGTTTGCTAATTGCAGACCATACAAGGAACTAAATATGATACTTATCTAAGCATGCAGGGACGGACAACCCGGGGCGACTGCCCAGGGCGCCACAGTCTGGGGGCGCCAAAACGAGCTTCAAAAAGTAAATTTTATAACTTTTCTTCTCCTGACTTTCTTCGTTTATATTCTTGGAAGAGTCAAATACATCTTATGAACTTTTTTCAGGCAATGAATGTTATTAGATTATATATATCCCAGCTCGCGCCTTGTGGACTTTGTGGTGGACAAACACCGTGCTCGTGGGTTTACTCGGGGTTCTCCCGTTTCCTCCCACTTTCTTCATTCCACCATTTCACTCATTTCTCATTATCACCGTCTCCTTTAGCCTAACCGGCATAAACTTAAAGATTTCATTTCATTTCATTTTTTCCGTTGCGCTGTATGCATAATAGAGGTCTCCAAACTTGTGTTGTTTGTGATAACATAACATCCTTAGTTTGCAACACTGAATAATAAATGTAATATTTAAAGTTTTCATTTAACATGTTGATTTGAAATTGTAATAATCTGAGATAGTGTTATTTGAAAAAAATACAATTTTATATTGGGTTGGCAACACTGTTGGGTGTTTCTGTTTAATACGAGCAAAGATGATCCCGTCCTTACGGTTGCTGCCTGCAAAGTTTCGCTTTTTTCCCTCTTTTGGTTTCTTCGTTATCTCGGTTGGACATTATAAATAATGCACACACCCACACCCACACACATATTATATATTTATATCTATGTATCCATATCTATCTATCTATCTATCTATCTATCTATCTATCTATCTATCTATCTAGATAGATAGATAGATAGATAGATAGATAGATAGATAGATAGATAGATAGATAGATAGATAGATAGATAGATAGATAGATAGAGGGTGAACTTGAAAGATGTGCACAAACTCTGGGAGATGATTCTTGTCATCAAAAGAAGACAAAAAGTCCTGTTGCATGTTGTTGAATTTCGTGCTCTGTACGGGTGACAGGGGTATTATCTAGCTATTGGAATAGATAAAAGTGGAGGCAGAACTATTTTTGGGATGCATAATCTGTGTTAGGAAACTGTTTATCACCATCTCTAACCGTTATTGCTCTGATACTTCTAGACGAAACGACAAACAATTGGAAATGGCAATTCCGCAACTTTCTCCTAACATAATATGGAAACCTAAATGTGAAAATCTAGAAATTGTTTCTGGTATCAATTCAACGTCTCAACAACAGATTACATTTCGGACCTTTGCTCTTGAGTAAAAGAAGAGATGTAGGTTCGATTCCCGGTGAAGACACTCGGTCAGAAAGGTATAAGCCAGCTCGAGTGAGTTTTTCCTCATTCACAAGAATCAAATGTCTGGATGGTACGTAACATATACAGTATGCCCAAAGCTGGAGGGCTAAATTTACATGGTGAAAATCAGTTGATAGCAACAGAGTGTTTTTTAATTAAATTAAGCTTCTTGAATTGGTTACCTTCTTCTAAACTACGTTATAGGTTAATAATAAGCAAACACTGTTTCTACACATTTGCCATTAACCTTATTCGATTGATTTCCGGTAAACTCGCAAATTAACCTTTCTTGTCTCAGAAGGGTTGTTGCAAATTATTAACTGGTTCTAGCAGCCAAATTATCCATTAGCAATGACTAGGTTACCACTTTTTTTCAGTGTGAAAAGGGTCCTTAACTCAAATCAAATCTTCCATCCTCACTTTCTTGGGCAGTGTGATCGGCAAGGGACGTCATATGTGACAACTTATCACGGTCATCGATGCCAAAAGCCCAGAAAAATAATACCTAATTAAAAACTAGAAATGATGTATGTAACACTTCTGATTTCAACACTGAAAGCGTTTCGGAAGTCTACCATACTTTACAACTCGAAACAAAATACATTTGTTAGTTGTTTGTCCATATTTGTCACAAGAATATCATATTTTGCTGTCAAAGTAAGAGGAAAGTTCAGAATGATAATGCTAAAGAAAATTTCTTTTCTTTGATTCAATATTTGCCTTTTTTTTAAAAAAAAAAAAAAAGTCTTCAAACATAAATTGAAGGTCAAGGTCTTACCAGCGTCGTCTGGTATTGTGTGTGAACATTGTGTTTTAATTTTTATTCCTATATGAAAGATAAATCCACAAATTAATATCGTCGTCGGCACTGTCTCGGAACAAGGGCTTTACAGAATAAACAGATGATTGGTGAAACTTAGGGAGTAAGAAAAAAAAACTCAAATAAAAATAACGAAGATTCTTTCAAACGTAGTTATTAGAGATAACGATGGGTGGTGACGTATATTCAGAATTCATACATGTATTTCGCACACGAAATTCATAATAAAGAAACCACGCTTCGCAGACTGCATTGATAACTAATATTATTGTTTGCTTTTTGAACTTAACATACAGAGTGGTAAAATTAGTAGCAGAGGTTGAGCAATTTATATTTAAAAAAAATGAGCCAGACAGCGTGATATAACGTCACATTTTTAGATCATTTTATTCAATTAATCAGGTTTACTTTTCCTGTTATTTGTTCTATCAAACATTCAATAAAACTCACATTTAAGTCCCGTGATTGCGCGTTGTTATGCACATTTGATGTCTATAACTTTGAAGCAATATTATACTGCTTTTTCATCCCAAGAAAATAAGTAAAAAGCACTAATAATATCGTCAGTGTCATTTTGGATTAAAACATCCGCTCTCATTACGTTCATTTCCACTGACATAAAACCAGTATCAATATCTTGTCTACCACGTAAAGGCATTTGGTTACTTTATTGAAAGTCCATAAGTGGTATGCAAAAAACGTGGTCTACCTTGTACTTCTACTTTCGTCCTTTAATTGTTGAATGGTATGCAACCAATCTCACTTTTCGGTAGAGTTGGGTTCCATATTGTCAAGGGGTTATTATCCATAGTAAACCCGAATGGGAATAGATGGCTGATCATATGTTCGGATCAATTGGATGGATCATCTGCGTCAACGAACTCGATCTTTAGCAACCAGTCTCATTTTGGTTGCATATTGCCAAGGGGTCATTATCCATAATAAACCCGATTGAAACCACTCCCAGTTGGGTTGCATATGGCCAAGGGGTCATTATCCATAGTAAACCCGAATGGGAACACATGGCAGGTCATATGTTCGGATCAATTGGATGGATAATCTGCGTCAACGAACTCGGTCTTTTGATCCTTTACGTCTTTGTCAAAATTGATGTTGGCCCATTAAGTATTTCTTGAGATTCTATGTTTCTAGTTTTGATAAGGTAAACTCTTTAATTATCCGAGTGGTAGCTGTGACGTAATAAAATAAATCAGATTATTGTGATTTGCAAGTACACACAAAATATCATTATGCTTTTGTGTTTAAGGCCTCCAAAAATGAAAAGAAGTGCTACATTTTCACTGAAAATTATTGAATAATTTGTTTCAAAGCTGCCTTTGTGTTGTTTTGACAAAATATGTATCATTATAAATGATGTCTGACTTGAAAACTATTAAAAATAAGAACACTGCAAAAATAAATGTCGTTCACTGTGAAACCAGCTTTATTTATGTGGAACTGTTCTATTAAACTAGCTTTGAAAGTTTACTAATATCACATAATGGAAAGCACACACGTGTGGCATTTTAGGAAGTCTCTTCAATGAATATACGGTTAGCTGAACTCTCTCGTTTTGACCCAATATTTCACAAAATTAATGATTAACGCGCATGACCAAAATAGCTTAGGAATAGATGCGTTGTAGTAGAATTCGCAGAACTTCTAAACAATTTGTTCATATGCTGTGGTCAGTTTGTATATATGGATTTGTTAGTTATCTGCTCGGTAGGTAAAATGTACCGGGGTGAAATGATTTACTTTTAATTGGAAAATGTATTCTTTGTACATATTTCTAAATATTTTGCTTCTACTTCTATATATATATATATATATATATATATATATATATATATATATATATATATATATATATATATATATATATATATATATATATATATATATATATGAAAGGAAAGTAACTATGTTTGTAACTTTATAACTCTTGAGCCACTCGACCGATCTCGATCAAATTGCCAACATAGATGAGGTTACGTTTTTGTTTGTTTGTTATTTTGCATTTTATTTTATTTTATTGTATTTGTTATTTTACTTTGATGGTGTAACTAAGGGAGGAAATATATTTAAAAATGATCGAAAATGAGCGATATTCGTTGAATCCATAGCTTTTGATTTCGCTGAGACGAACAGTGATACTTCCAATTAAGGACGCCGATCCTGAGGGCGGAGCGAGAGCCCCCCAAAAATTCATGTGGGCCCCATGTATTTTTATGAATATACAATTTTATATGTATTTTTATTGTTATATATGTTGTTTTGTTTTTTTAATGAATGCCCCCCAAAGTTACAAAAAAAAGTCGGAACCCTTGCTTCTAATGCAGTTTAAATCCAAATTCAGCCCTTTAGGTCCAAAACCTATTCTAACCGTGCGAAGTACGAATATTCTGCTAGTACACCAGAATCTATCTTTCTATTCTGCATTTTCGGTATGTATCAACTAGGTTATAAAAGACGAACTGTACTGGTTTATCAGGTATTCTAAAACGTAGTGAGCTTCTTGCACAGGAGATGGCGTTAATGTCGCAAATCTCAGGACATATAACTCGCAGCAGTTTAGACCTGATGCCACTCGACTGCCGATGTCAAATCAAATGTAAGGTATTGCTCCTTTGCACTTCCTGCCAAACTTACTACGATAGTGTCTATCTTTGCAATTACTTTCTAACAAGGAAAGCTATCCTACTCCTCGACGAGTATCGCATTGAAACTTGCACAAGTGGAAGGCCATATTGAAAGATGGAAATATGTATACTCCTACGATTCGCAACTTCGTCGAACCGGAAGTAGAATGATCGTTCCCCCATAGCCCCTGAAACTTATGTACTCTGGTCATACATGCCAGAAAGTGATACACTGGAACCTGTTTTCTCACGAAGACACATATTGCAAACTCAAGATGATAAGAGTTGGTAGTGATTGGGGTCTCTGGTACGCCATTGATACAAATCGATGTCAAATGAAACACGATACTCGATCGTAAGTTTCAAACGAACACGTATACCCTCTGAAGAAAAGGAAAGCGCTAAAACCACAATTCAAAAATGGCTTTCTATGATTACTATTGTTAGTAGTATGACTATTATTATTATTATTAGTAGTAGTAGTAGTAGTAGTATGATTAGTATTATTAATATGTGCAATATGATGAGTAATAATAATAATAATGAAAAAGACAACAAAATCCACAAACAACCATACCCCAGCCGGGATTCGAAGTCGGTACCCTTGAGCCGTTAACCTGACGCCTCAATCAACACGAACATGTGGTCGGCAATAAAATGAAGAAGACGACAAAGAAATAATAATAATAATAATCCTATATCAGTGGTTCTTAATCTAATTCTGATCATGACCCTCATATTATCACATCCTCTTGCCAGCGACCCCCTTCTGGCTTGTAATAAGCTTGTGTCGGATTTTTAATATACCTATTGCGGGATACGGACAAAATCTCGCGGCCGAAACATCGCCGCCCAAAACCTCGCGGGACAAAATCTCGCCGGGCGAAAACCTCGCGTTGCCAAAACCTCGCTGCCCAAACCTCGCCGGGACAAAATCTCGCCTATCAAAACCTCGCCATGCAAAACCTCACGACCTCAAAATTTCCCTTGGCCAAAACCTTGCGTAATGAAACTTTTCTTTAAAATTTACCCAATGAGTTTCTTAATATGCAATTCCACATTACAAATAATAATAATAATAATAATAATAATAATAATAATAATAATAATAATAATAATAATAATAATAATAATAATAATAATAATAATAATAATAATATACAAAACATCGTGTGCGTGGGCTTTCTCGGGTTATTCCCGTTTCCTCCCACTTTCTTATTCGATCATTTCCTTCGTCCTGGTCATCTACGTCTCCTTTAACCTACAGGACATAATCAAGGGACGTCGTAAAAACTCATATATTAATTCATACTTTCATAAATATTATTAAATTTTTGTTAAAATTTTAAGTATATATTATTTGAAGGTTGGCACAGTTCTCACTGCTTTGATTAAAATCAGTCAGGAATAAACGATGAATTTAGCCTTCAACTAAGGGCGAATTAATCTCCCTTTTCACCGATTGAAAAAAGTTCAAATATACAGTAATTTTCATTTAAATAAATAGTATTACATATTGACGCAATATGGCGCTTCTTTTTAGTTGTTTTCAATAACTGGGGACTCGAGATCGGTTGAACCCGAAAGCCTGCCTTTGGAGCTGGCACACGTTCGGTTGCGAGATCATTACAACGAGGTTTAGGTCAAGCGAGATTTTGGGTATGGCGATATTTTGGGGCGCGAGGTTTTGGAAGACGAGATTTTGGCAAGGCGAGGTTTTGGTCCGGCGAGATTTTGGCCCGCGAGGTTTTGGGTGGCGAGGTTCTGGCTACGAGGTTTTGTACCCAAACCACCTATTGCGGAGATCTCACTATATACATTTATTTCTACAATAGTAGAATCCATTTCTTGTATATGGTGGATACAGTAACTTCCGTAAAAGCGAATGGATTAAAACCAAATTTGGCCAGTTCATTTATTTTACAAATATCGAACACGATCTGTCCTACTGTTTCAAAGTGGAGACCGTTTGAAAATTTTAATACTTTATAACTCCTTCAATTTTGGGTCATATGGTAAAAGAATAAAGTGTATTTGCATTCTTCTGGTATTTCAATATGCAGTTCTCATTAGTTTCGTATCCTACTTATTTCATTTAAATTGATTTTTAACCAACTCTGCACCTGTTGGAAATGTTTATTAGACCAATTTTTTGTTGTTCTTTACATTATGTATACCAATAAAAATTGTCTATCAGAATTATTTAAAAGTATTCTCCGGTGTTAGATTCTAATTATACTTATCCCATTCGCTTATCTTCGCCACCTTCAGGTTGAGAGACCCTGTCCTATACTATTTTTTCTTCTTGTAGACCTCGTGCTCATGTGGGTTGAGGCGTCAAGCCAGCGACTCAATGGTCCCGACTTCGAATCCCTTTTGGGGTATGGTTGTGTGTGAACTCTAAAACATTTATAGTAGTGCTAGAGGACACTCAAGACGGGCCGAAGTCCTTCGCTACTTAACGGGCCCAATAATAAATTTGTTGTCTTCTTTTCATTATTATTATTATTATTACTTATCATACTGCTCATATTAATAATACTAATCATACTGCTACTGCTGCTACTACTACTACTACTACTAATAATAATAATAATAACAATAATAATAATAATAATAATAATAATAATAATAATAATAATAATAATAATAATAATAATAATAATAATAATAATAATAGTCATACTACTTAATCATAGAAAGCCATTTTTGCGTTGTGCTTTCAGCGTGTCCCTTTTCTCCACTGGGTAAACGTGTTCGTTTGGAAGTTACGATCATGTATCGTGTTCCATTTGACATCGATTCGCATCAATGACGTACTAGAGATCCCAATCACCACCAACTGTTATCGTCTTGAGTTTTCAAATGTGTCTTCGTGAGAAAACAGTTTCCAGTGTATCACATTCTGGCATGTATGACCAGAGTACATAACTTTCAGGGGCTATGGGAGAAGATCATTCTACTTCCTGTTCGAGGACGTTGCGAATCGTAAGAGTAAGCATATTTCCATCTTTCAACATGTCCTTCCACTTGTGCAAGTTTCAATGCGATACTCGTCGAGGAGTTGGATAACTTTCCTTGTAAGTATTGTTTAGAGTCACGGACAAAAGTGCTATTTTGAAGGCGCAATTACTTAAGAAGAAGAAGAAACATATAAGGAAATAATTTAAATGTTGGTATCTTATTAAAAATATTTTGTTAATTCGGTTGTTATGACGACTTGTTTATATTTTTGATGTTGTTGCTAAATTAATGTAACAAGATAGAGCATAACGAAGTGCCATGTTGTGAAAATTGATTGTATGATATTGGAATGTAACAATATCATATATATTTTATAAATGAATATATATGTTGTAAAGTGAATAACTGTGTGGTGCAAATCATTTTAGAATCTTGTGGATTATATGAGTACTCCAAGCATATTTGAATCAGGGAACATAACAAAAGTAAGCTAACGTTACATATTTTATAGTAGTGCTAAAGGAACCATGGAACCTTGAGATTAATCAGAAGTTTAGTAAATAATCTTAACAACACGGAGTACATTTTACTACGTAATAAAAGAAAAAAGTTATAGAAGAACTAAAATGAATACCAGCATAGGAGTTGAAGACATTAATATTCCAGCAACTGAGAATACATCGGACGTGATTGATCTTTTAAGACAACTAGGACAGCAGATGAATTCCATGACACAAAATTTGGATTCCAGATTACAACAAGTAACTCAACGAATTGGACAACAGATAGATTCCAAATTGGATTCCAGACTGGAGCAAGTAACTCAACAAATAGGACAACAGTTGGACTCTAGATTGGAACAAATGAAATTGCAAATAGGACAGCAAATGGATTCTAAATTAGAAATCGACGTTTTGATCCTAAAGTAGACAAAAGTCTTACAGATTTTGTAATTTCAACATATAATGACTTAAAGCAAATCAATCCATATCAGTAGGAATCACGTATTATCGCATCAGTAAGAATATTATTACCGTTTACGTTACAGCAGATATTGATTTCTTCGCAGTGTATTCATTTCAATCATTTAATAAAGATAGTACAAAATTATGAGAGTCAGTCTAGATTGCAAGATAATACTAACAGAAACCAAGCTAATCATATTTCTGTACAAAATATCAATGTTAGAGAAGACTGTGATCATAATATGAGACGTAATGTTAGATTTTCTCGTAATGGCAATACGACCGAACCTAATTTTAGAAGAAACAGAAATAATAATCGTACCGTTCTTAGGAACAATGTAAACACTCGATCTAATTTTCCACATACTCCCAGATTTCGTAGTAATCACATAGGTGGCAGAAATTTTCAAAATAGAAACCAAAGAACTGGTGAAGTAAATAACATACAGGACTCTACTCAAGATTGTGCTATTCAATGCAACCTAATCGAATATTTTGGTAATGTAACTTGAGCTAAAGTTATGACGTCCGACAAAACATATTCAGTTAGTTTTTGTTTTGTTTCACTTTGAATATTGTTATGATTTTATTTGTAATTCGTACTTTGAATTCTATACAGTTATATTAATTTGTTAGAATTAGATGTATTTGGTTTAGAAAGTCCATACCTCGATTTGCGGAATTGATTACGAGGAATGCATGAGAATTCAGTATAATTTTCAATCTATATATGAATCTATTAGAATATATTTAGGTTATAATTTCTTTGTAATTCGTACTTCTTCTGAAATCTATACGATTACATCTATGCATCGATACAAATGTTATCTATCAAATTTATTCTTGCTATACTCGAATAAATGAAATAGGTTATGTTGTATTTCAGCTTATACCAATTTTATTGTTAATATGTATAATGGCATTGAGTTTAAGAATCTAATTAGGATCTAAAAATAACCAACAAACTTTCCACATTTTAAATATGTCCTTCCTGTCAATACTATTATTGAAGTAAAATAAGATTGATTATTGAAGACATGTAAGAATGACATTGAGATAAAATGAAAATAATATATATTATTTTATGAATTGTAATTTTGTATATACGAAGGCTATTCAAAAAGTAAAGCAACTGTTGTATATGAAATGTCTAACGGTCCAGGATTCATCCTTTAATTGTGATCAATTTAAAGGAGTCCCGTAGTTAGGGAACCATTATACAACGATATTGTCTATCTTTGCAAATACTAAGTATAGTTTAGAGTTACGGGCAAAAGTGCTATTTTGAAGGCGCAATTACTTAAGAAGAAGAAGCAACATATTAAAGAAATAATTTAAATGTTGGTATCTTATTAAAAATATTTTGTTAATTCGGTTGTTATGACGACTTGTTTATATTTTTTGATGTCGTTGCTATGGAAATGTAACAAGATAGAACATAACGAAGTGCCATGTTGTGAAAATTGTTTCTATGATACTGGAATGTAACAATATTATATATATTTTCAAAGTAAATATATATATGTTGTAAAGTGAATAACTGTGTGTTGCAAATCATTTTAGAATCTTGTGGATTATATGAGTACTCCAAGTATATTTGAATCAGGGAACGTAACAAAAGTAAGCTAACGTTACAAACTGTGTTGCATTTTACAATTTAATTTTTATAAAGTCACAAATTCTGCACAGGCTCGTGAAGAAATTTGTATGGCTTATGGGGAAGAGATGTTATGAAGAGCAAAAGCTAAAAGATGGGTCAGTTACTTTCACTCTTAAAATTTCGGTGTCCAGGATGCTCCTTGGAGAGATGTCTAATCTTAGCAAAAGTGGATGATATTGTGTCAAAAATCGAGCAAGAGCAGCATGTAAGTAGTTATGGTGGGTTTAGTTTAAGTGGATGGGCAACATTTTATCATATATTTTAACCTTCAATAAGAGAGCAAATGTCTTCCCTGTTCTCATCCAACCGAGAAATGTCTTTGGAAGTAATCAGATAAGGAATTTTGCAGGTGTCCACTCAGCCATGGACCCAGCACCTCCCGTTATCTTTCGATCAGCTTTTTCTTCCAAGGTCACTACAAATGTCACTACAAATGTTCTTTAAGGAAGTGATTCCTTGACGCTCATTCAAAATAACAGGAAGTCATTATCTAGTTCATTTTTAAAATACTGATTTCATTTCACAGGTAGCGAGGTATATGAAGGCACAATTATATAAAAATCTTCAAAATTCACTTTTGTTCTAGTTCAAGTTGTCTAGTATACATATATATCTAATAAATATTCCTTCTTTAATTTTTCTTATTACTGACCATTGGAAATAGTTTATCAAGTATTATGGCGTTCCGTTATGGCATCGCCAATGAGCAATACATCCATCATCGAATACTAGTAAACAAATTGCAAAGAGCTGTGTTAATAAGAAGCTTGACGTTTAGGCGCTACATGATCCGACTCAGAAATAATTACTCGATCGAATTTATTTCTGCAAATATCAACTGAAACGTAACAAATTTGAGCCATTTTTGGAACTACACGAGTGATGAAAACTATAGAAAAGTGGAAAATTCCAAGAACTTGTGATAACAAGTGTCAAAAATTATTGCCTTAACATTATAGATGCAGATGAAAATAACCATTTTTTCAACGATTTCCCAAAAAACGACATCTCATGTCTTTTGAAACTGTGAAATATGAAACCAGCAACCTTGGTAGTGAGCAGTGATGAAAACCTGCGGGAGAGGTCCCATTTTTTGGGATGTTTTGACATTAATTAAGCGGAATGGGATAAATGGAATTTTCGTCGAAATTGACAACACATAAGGGGGTGTCCACTACATGTAAATTCACTGCAACAAAACTCTCTACGAGTGGGAGGTAGATATAATGAGTCATCAATAGAAGTACCAATATTGTCAACTTTTAGTCTGTAGTATTTTCTTTGTTATTGATGAAGCTCATACTAATGAGGAGTGATTTAATCGTACGTGATTTTTAAAAATCAAATACCAAGAAACGAAATTTGTGCTCTGGTTTTTGTGAAAGAAGAAAACAAAACAATGAATGAATGAATGAATGAATGAAAGTAAAATATCAAGGGAGAAAGAATCAATTGGAGAACAAATCTTTTCCAGTATCATTGATGTCAATATAAAGTGATGGTACAAAGGTGTGATAGTGTCACTGAATTTTTGACAACATAACAAAATACGAGGGAGTATCAATGATCACTATCTGAAACTGCGTTCTCTACACAGCGCATCATTCATATATGAACGAGAATCTCCTTGTCATTCCTTACAGCATCTGTACATGTCCTTTTACAGACACAAGTGAAAGACGCCTTGATAAGAGGCAAGAGGGATCACAAAGGCGAGATTTTTTCCAATATTTTTTTCAATATCTCGCACCGTTTGCAAGATTTGAATCTACTTCCGGTTGGAGTTTCTAATTCATGTAGAATCAGTGTTTTCTTTTTCCTTGCAGTATGTAATAAGCAAACACATTACACACACAATTAATTAAAATGTCAGTGATATATAGTGTTCATTGGGCAGAACACTCCAAACAATAAAAATTCATCTTAGACTAGACTGGAGAAATGATTATCCTTCTTTTTTCATTACCATTTGGGCATGAAACGAACGATTGAGAGATATAATACTCCCATATACAACTATGTAGTATTGGAATGCATAACTCATAGCATGTGATGCTTTTTTTTAAATTTTAACACTTCCAGTGTACCCCTAAAAATGTAATAAAGAAATAACGGCCATTTAAAAAAAATCAATTAGAACTGGACAATCTACACAAAATTTGGAATACTGAAAATGGCACCTTTCTAGCACTTGTGGTTTTTGAGATTTCATTGTCGAAAGGATTGAAGACAAACATGTAAACCTTTCTTTGAAAAATAACACATAAGCCTATCATTTTAATATACAGGGTGTTTCGAAAAACACCGACAACGTTTAGGAGGTGATTCCTGACACCAAGATAAGACGAAAAGTATAGACCAACATGGGTGCACAAATACTTCATTTGTAGTTATAGGCTGCAGAAAACATGAAAAACTGTGCGTTAAAAGTCCATAGTTCCAAAACTATGGGGCCTACCGTAATCGGGTCAAGACTTCAGTTAGGAACTAGTATGTGTGCTATCCAAATATCCATGTTTTAGAATCCTGCAGTACTTCCGCAACAGTTTTTATAGAGGTAGTTGGTGAGTAAATTATATGCCCGTAGCCAAACTCCCCCATAAAATTTGTCGCGTGAGTACCTTAGGATTCTGAAACATGTATTTTTGAGTAGGTCCTATATTAATTCCTAAGTGGGTCGTACTAAGTTAACCCGCCACTTTCAGTCCTAGGCTTCCATAGGATTACTGAATTGTAAAGTAAAGTAGATTTGCGTTGATTGACAATCCCCATTGTTGTCCTTATCTTTACAGACAAGTGAATGACGAACAATATTTCCGAACTCTATATTATGAAGCTATAAACCTAAGAAATGTAACGGAGGTCACGCGTCCCGATACACAAAATAGGATATTCTGCACTTTATTAAAATTAAACATTAAATTGAAAGTATATTCTTTTGATGTTACAGTTGACTAAACATATAGAAATATAAACTTATGTACCATTTAATCTCCGCAAGCAATTTATGTGGATAGCACAGACCTCCAAAGTCATGTCTCGATATTTCTGTGTAACGGAGGTCATACCATCAAGCGATGCCATTAGTCACCGCACGAAACCTGTTCAGAACTGGCAATACTTTCTAGAGATGGAAAATGGCGCGTGTGATTAGTGACTGCAGCTAAATCGAGCAGATAAGCAATCAATTACGCAGGTAAGTGCAAAATATATTAAATATTTCAGGCATGACTTTCGAAAACGTAACAACGGTCGCCTGATTCAAAGAATAAGTTGATTCCTGTATGTAAAATAAACTACTATTTTTTAAATCACATTCACAATGCTAACATTACTGAAGAGGCCAGCACGATTAAGCTCACGTGCGAACGATAGCTGAAGCTATAGCCCGAAAATGAAACGGTGGTCACTGTAACAGCGGTCACGAATTGGCCATTTTTTTGCGTGACCGACGATACAAAAGATGACCGCTGTTACATGCGTGACCGCCGATACTTCATGTTTCAATTAGAAGATTCTTTCTAATGATCAAGCTATATAAAGTTACAGAATTAAGGATTGCAAAGAGTAATGAAAAGTCTCTTAGAAATATTTGAGATACGAGATGGATTAGAGGCTCGTGTTTATCGCTCAGCATGTTTTAGAATCTTATTGATTGCTTTACTTTCTTTTAAATACAAATAAGTTTAGGAAACCATTCGGCCTTTTGTGGAGTGAAATACAGACAGAAGCGGAGGTCACTGAAAACTGATTTAGGTCCTTCTAAGAATAGCACTTGTAATATTTTATTGTGAGTGCATGTAATATTAATTGAAAGTATAATTTATTAACGCATCAGAGTTCGTAGTATTGTACTATTACAGAATGGAATGAAGATTTTCCATAATTGTCCTAAACAAAGGATCAAGACGCTGCGTTCAGTTTGATATTTTATTTTATTTTGTCCTACAGTGTATGGTAGGAAAAAGGGTCTGCTTCTAGTTTTCTGGAATTATTCTGCAAAACACTGATTACGCTACGAGATATTGTAGATCTTTTCAGACGATGATCAGTATTTTTAAACGAATACGTTTTATAAGTTAAAGTTTGAAACCACTGCTTTACAGGTATTTGTTTCTTTTTACTTCGTATATAGCGATGGATGTTCAGACTCCAACATCTTCAAAATCAGAATCCACCCTACGGAGGTATTTAAATGATCGAAATGAAAATCTTCTTTCACAGAAGAAAGTCAGGCAAAGAAGGAAGCTTAGTGGTTCGGCACTTGA
Organism: Thermobia domestica; assembly: GCF_964235325.1. Classification (NCBI taxonomy): domain Eukaryota; kingdom Metazoa; phylum Arthropoda; class Insecta; order Zygentoma; family Lepismatidae; genus Thermobia; species Thermobia domestica. Next base: position 141,957,713 of record NC_137470.1, read on the forward strand.
AGAAAAACAAGGAAGGATCGAGAGAGGCAACGTAGAAGACGTTCAAAAATGACAGAAGATGAACTTGAAAAGAAAAGAGAGTACGACAGAAGAAGAGCTAGTCATTGGACAATGGGTAATTGTGAAGCTCGATGGAATATTGTACCCTGGGACTATTACTAAATTGGACAGCTGTAATGTGATACACGTAAATGTAATGCAGTATTCAGGACCCGGACAGTTCGGTTGGCCTAAGAAAAAGGATACACCTCCTTATCGCTTAAGTGATGTGAAGGCTATAATAGATACCCCAGTGAAAGTCATGACACCAAAGAAGCGAATATTTCATTATGCATTTCCTAAATGTGTTCTGCTTTGTAATTCTTCTAAGTTAGACTAAAGGACGGTAAAAAGATGAAGTTGCTATGTTAGCTGCGAAAGTGTTCACAACAAAGTTTTTTGTATTCTGTTATTTTATTTTATTTAAGAAACAAGTAGCCTTTCATTTTAATCTCTTAATGCATCACTAACTTTGGAGAGCAATATTTTGAAGACAAACTAATTTGTAGTACTTCACTATTGTAACTAATGAGAAAAATATATGCAGAAAATATTTAACATATACAGTTCAACATTTTATTAGGTAGTAAAATACTTCTTGTAAACAGACCTACTCACCTGATAAAGTTACGATAATCATGGATATGTATCAACGCCACCGTCGAAGTAACAGCGGTCACAGGTAAGTAACAGGATGTCACAAGCATTGTAACAGCGGTCACGTTGTAACGAGAGGTCACACAAGAAATATAATTAATATAAATTGAGCTTTTACATTTCTAATAATATTCTACTGTTTTAGTTAATTGGTTTGCAAAGCTTTACTGTAAAAAAATGCAATCGGTCCACTAGCAACGATATTAACTGCAGCAAGTAATATAATAAACTATTAAATTTCTCCTTTTTCTAGAAAACAATGGATTTTTACATTTTATTGACAACCTACATCAAATTTTTTTATAAATTTGAATTAAATGCTCAAAAGAAATCACAAAAATATTGACAAAAATGGATCATAATTATAATCCATTTTTTTGATTGGAAATTAATTCGATCATGAAAGTGTGACCTCCGTTACAATTTTCAAAGCAAGCACACAAAGACGTGCGTATACCCAGCGACGTACGAGATATTTCATGGAATCATATAGGGCACTTGTTTCTTTGGATCATAAGCTAATATAAGGCGAAATTTCAGTCTTGTACAATAACTTTAATTTTTCACGATTTTCAGTAATGAAAGTGGCGGGTTAACTTAGTACGACCCAAGTAAAGTCTTCACCCGACTACGGTGGGTCCCATAGTTTTGCAACTATGAACCTTTAAAGTTCATTTCTTTCATGTTCTCGGCAGCCTATAACTCCGAAAGGAAGCATTTGTACACCCAGGTTGGTCTATACTTTTCGTCTTATCTTGCTGTCAGGAATCACCTCCCAAACATTGTTGATGTTATTTTGAAACACCCTGTACAGATAGTAAAAGAATGATACAGGGGTTGTTGTGATTTGTAGTTGTTAACCCCTCTATGCAGTCACCACAAAGATTTACATTTCTCCCAGCGTTTCTTCACTTTACAAATACTGTCATTGTAGAAGTCTGCACATTGTGCTTTAAACCACCCTTTCACATCATGAATGACGTCATCTGTGCTGTCAGAATGGAGACCACACAACGGATTCTTCATTTGGCGAAACAAGAAAAGTCACTGGATGAAAAGGTCGGGAGAATAAGGCGGATACTGCAATACCTGGAAGCCACACACCCTTGCTTTGTCGACAGCAACTTGAGGTCACGCTGCGATTGCTTCTGAAAAGGTGTCAGCAAACGGGGAACCCAGTGTGCAGATACCTCAGCTATGTGAAGTTCGTCATGGATAATTTTGCACACGCTGCCATAAGTGAGACTAATCTCATTCATAATCGTTTGGATGGTTTAACGTCTGTCTTTGAGAATTAAACACTCCAATTTCTTCACAGTGGCCGCACCATCCGTCAAGGATGATATTCCAGGTCTTAGGTCGTCTGTGAGGGACATATGAACAGTTTGGAATTTCTATTTTCACTTTACAATGGTGTCATACGATGGACAATCATCAGCATGCACAGCCTTCATCTTATCACGAATTTTGTCCGGCATTATTACCCTTCAAGTACAGAAACTTTATCATACTGCGATCCTCAATCTTATCCATCTTGCATACTTTTCACTTTTGGCACACCCTGTAAAAATATCATTGGAAGCTAATTTCCTCAACATTATGCACATAAGAGCCAAACAAAACACTGACAAAATATCAGCATCATCATATCATAACTTCCTGGTGATAACTAAAACTAACTATAACTTTACCATATCCCCTCATATATTTATTATTGATTTAGGAAAATAGTTATTTACGAACTATTTTACATATGTGGAAGATCGAAATTTATTGATAATTCACCCAGAAATTGAAGAGGTAACACATGACATATGTGTTTCATTTTCATATATTATTATTTATATTAATAGTAAAATGTAGGAAATTAAGATGCAAAATGGGATTTTCTGCCTCCCGAGACGGGATTTTATAGCATTTGAGGTTGACACCACTAGTGGTGGGAAGTTACTCTAGGATTGAAAGAACCTATCAATTTTCCTTTAACACTTCTTCATTTTGTAGTCAAAACTGTTCCCTTAAATTTTTATGCAGATTCTTTGTACCATCCTGTAGTTGCTTCAGAACTCTTTATTTTCATCGTTCCACATAGCTTGGTATCCTTCTGTTAATTTTGTCGTAAGATATTTCAAGCCCCAGAGGAACTACCAGGCGACATTTTTCACTTGAAATGGTACCCTTGATAAAAAGGAGAAGAACATGTAACTTCATTCCTTTGTCTCTAGGTGATGCTAATGTAGTTACGTTCTTAAGAAAAGCTTCCGGGACTAGAAGAAAATAACGTGGAACTTAGGTTAATTTACCTTACTTAACACTTTAATGTAATTGTTCTATCGTTGTGAGAACAGATCGATTTAAGTGAATTGCAGTAAACATTTAAACCCTACATGGTACGTTTGTCACTTAAGTTTATTTTAAGACAGTTTGAAACTCTTTTATGTCAATTCTTCGTAAAGTATGTTTAAAACGTTCAAAATTCTCCGTACTTTTTATATCAGTATGAAGCAGTAAAATTCGTGAATTTATTCTCTTGGAAATTTTAAACAGATTATAAAGATGAGCAGTTAACGCAAAGATTACTGTATTTTGTATAGTTTTCTAGAACATTCTGCTCTCTCTGGCTGTTATGCATCAGAACTATGATAAAAACACTTGAAATAAACATCCGTATAATGGCGAATCAACGTTATGTATAACTTACCTCAGCTGTAAGAACAATTTACTACTACCTAATATTTGATCAACCATTACTAGAATGTCTTTTCAGATTCAACATACAGAATGTTCGAAAAATTTGCTGTTAAACATAGTTTCATGGTATATTGCTAGATGACCCCGTTACCTTTAACACAGAGATCTATTTAATGTTGGTTTTCCATCAACACTTGATTAATAAACACTTGACTCATAATACGTCAATCGACTGACGAGTAAGGTTTATTTATACGAGGCATGTTCAAAAAGAGCCGAACTTTTGCTGTAATAACTGCCAACATTTTAAGCACTGTCCTCCTCAAAGTAGTGCCCTCTACTAATAACACACCGTTTCCAACGTTTTTTTCATTTTTGGAAACCCTCCTAGAACTCAGTTTCAGAGATGGTGCGCAAGTCTCTTGTTGCATTGTCCTGAATCTCCTCTGTGGTTTGGAAATGACGTTCTTCCAAAGTGATTTTAAGTTTGAGAAACAAGAAAAAGTCTGATGGGGCTAGGTTCGGAGGATAGGGTGGATGGGACACAGCGGGCGTTTGATGTTTTGTCGGATAACTTCCGATGAGGAGCGTTAGTAGGCACGTTGGAACAGTGCAACAGCTAAGTCTGGTTTTCCCACAATTCAGGCCTCTTCCAGTTTATAATATATCCCAATCGGGCTAAAATATCCTGGTACATTTCACACTTTGTATATCGTATATTATAATAACATCATATGTAGATTCATAGGTAGACAAGGAGATCGTACTCAATGACAAACTACAATGACAAACTACCCGTTTCCGCAGGGTTCTCCCATTTCCTCCCACTTTCTTCATTCCACCATTCCATTCATTGCTCATCATCACCGTCTCCTTTAGCCTGGTTGGCATAACCATTGGACGTAAAACTCAAAAGTTTTCAGTGACAAACTGTAGGTGGTATCATTATGCTGTAGTCGTGGTGCTGAGATAGTACCTAAAATCATAACTTAATATGCAGCAGCAAAGGCACCAAAATCTAGAAATAAGTGACCTCTTCTCTCGCCATAGTGCTCACACTAAATGTTGCAGTCCTGAGACACACCACAAACGAATGAAGATAAATGTCAAATTTCCGTAACTGGTTCATATCTTGTACGTCCATGTTGTCACGTCATGAAAGCAGACGTACACATCAACAAGCAATAGCCATCATAGTATTTCGATTATCATGTGCATTCATCGACATGACATCGAATGCTAAAACACCGACGTACAGAATATCAACAGAACATTTGATCGATGGTACATTTCATCGACAGTACATAATATCGACAATACATTTCATTGACCGTTCATAACATAGACACCGGAAACATCGATATCGAAATCATCGAAATCAAAATTATCGACAGCCAAGTGATCGACAACCAAATCATCGGCAAACAGAACATCGATAACCAAATCATCGACAAACAAAACAACGATAACCAAATCATCTGCAGCTAAGTCATCGACAAGCAAGTAATCGAAAACAAAGCATCGACAATAAAATTATCGACAGTAAAATCATCGACAACCAATTCATTGATAACCAAAACATCGAGAATTAATTACAATCGACAAGATATTTGATCGACGGAACATTTCGTTGACAGTGTCCAACATCGACAATTCATAACATTCACACCCAAAACATCGATATCGAAACTATCGACAATCAAGTCACCGATAACCAAATCATCGACAACCTAAATCATTCAAAACTTCTTCTAGAGCCTGCGTGTGCGGTATGGATGTGGATTTGGTATTTTATATTCACGCAGAACCCTAGTTTAATTTATCGTCATGTTTGTCGCTAGCAAGTGCAAGGCATCCCCTGAACATTAGAAGGGTGTTCAGTTCTTGGAAATACGTTGAAACATACTAGGTTATCACCCATACTATAATACTATAGTATTGTATCCCGAGACCGTCCTTGCGTGTTATATTATCACGAGTCAACATTTTGAAGTACATTTTACATTTTCCCTGTCAAAAGTTTTCTGAAAACACTTCTCAATTCATTACCTACACAATAAAATCAAATTATATTCATAGTAACAAAGGTTACCTTCATTATTCCCCGCCCGATTTAAAATAAAGTATATCTAAAATAAATTGTGACAAAATTTTCAGCTTTTAGTTTTCACAGTCTGTTTTTTTTTTTTTTTTTTTTTTTTTTTTTTGAGAACACAATGAGTCCTGATCAACACGTTGTGATCAAATTGAAATTGAATGACCTATCCCAGATATAGGCGCTAAATTCCATCGTATTTCGGGGCAAACTTTTTTGAGTTTTCTACGTTATAAAATTTTACAGAAAGCAATACTTGGGACCTCAGGAACACATTGTTATCAAATTTGAACCAAAAACCATGAGCTTCTTTTCCTATGCACCTACAAAGTCCGCAATAATAATAAATTCTTCCACTTCTGTCAACCTTTTTCTCAGTAGAATTTCCAAACTTACTGTAAGTGAATCAATTGTCCAAAGTATAGCTTGCGAAATTAATGAAAGTTCAAAACATGAATAGAAAAGTTAAATACACGGTGGAAGAGAATTGCATACGCGTCTTTCTCAGAACCAGAACAGTCTTTATAATCTCACATATTTCATTGAACACATTGCTCTCATATTTCATCTCGAATGTCTTCCGAGAATGTATTGCCGGAAGATTCAATTCACTTCGTTTTTAAGTGATCGAGAATATTGTAGCACAGTATTTTCCTGCTCGTTGAAATCTCGGTTGTTTACATAAGCTATGGGACCAGATTATTGAATACCTGCACAGTACTTCTACTATAGTATTTTTTAGAAAGAAATCGTGTATAATACAGACAAATTAAAAAAAAACTCAAGTAGTTATGCCATTGCTTTGAAGTTTACAACAAAAGTCCTTCCACAACGATCACGCACACGTATATATATATATATATATATATATATATATATATATATATATATATATATAGGGTGTTTCAAAACAACACCGACAACGTTTGGGAGGTGATTCCTGACACCAAGATAAGTCAAAAAGTATAGACCAACCTGGGTGCATAAATGCTTCCTTTCGGAGTTATAGGCTGCCAAAAACATGAAAAAAATGAACTTTAAAGATGCACAGCCCCAATACTATGGGACCTACCCTAAGAGACTTAACTTAAGAAGTAGTATGTGCACTATCCAAATATCCATGTTTCAAAATCTTGCGGTACTTCTGCAACAGTTTTTACAGAGGCAGTTGGTGAGTACTTAAAATTATATGCCCGTAGAAAAACTCCCTCTATAAAAATTGTTGCATGATTTACGCATGAGACAGAAACATGTATTGTTGGATAGAGCTCATATTAGTTCCTCAGTGAAGTCTTGACCCTACTACTCTAGGTCCCATAGTTTTGGAGCTATAGAATTTTAAAGTTCATTTTTCTTATGTTTTCGGCAGCCTATAACTCCGAAAGGAAGCATTTGTGCACCCACGTTGGTCTATACTTTTCGTCTTATCTTGGTGTCAGGAATCACCTCCCAAACGTTATCGGTGTTGTTTTGAAACACCCTGTATATATATATGATGAGTCAAAAGTCCTTTACTATCCGTATAAAATGAAAGTGAGTGTAGATAATCGGAGTTGGTAATTGTAAGAACAAGTTAAGCAGAGGGGCAACCTTTATTGTACATGTCAGGTGGACAGCCGTAATCTTGCCGTCCTACACTTTGAATTTCGCTCAAAAAGTTTAAATAGGAAGGGGATCATGAAACATGAAAAATTTTAAAAGAAACTCAAGGGTGTGACTCGATTTAATATAATTGTTATGACTATGCAATTATAATCACATGAAACTCAGATTGACTCTTACAAAGTATGTTTAATATGGTGACCGTCTTGCGCTATACCTGTTTGCAGACATCGCTTCCAAGCTGTATGAACACGGAGTAATGTCTCAGGTGTGATTTGTTCACATGCATCCTGTATCCGTACACCAAATCCCTAATTATTTCGTCGTAAACCATTGCCTTTATGGTAGTAGGCGAGATCACAGAAAAGAGTAATGTGGTTTATTAATATAGCTAGAATGTGTCATTGTGGCAGCAGAACAGGTAAGAGTGGTACTTTAAGCTAGTATAACTATGCGATGTGATTACGACAGTAGAAAAGGGCCAGAGCGGTCCATTAACCTAGTATAGATGGGTGCTGTTATTATTGCAGTAGAAAAGAGCGTGGATGATCTATTAATGTAGTATAGCTAGGTGGTGTGATTATGCTAGTAGAGCAAAATGAGAGCGCTACATTAACATAGTACAGCTACGAGGTGTAATTATGGCAGTAGAAAAGGGTGAAAGTGCTATATTAACCTAATATAGTTAGGAGGTGTCATGATTACAGTAGAACAGGTGAAGGTGGTACATTAACCTAGTATAGCAAGGGGTATAATTATGACAGTAGAACAGGGTGAGGGTGGTGTATTAACCTAATATACAGTAGCTAGAATTTGTCATTATGGCAGTAGTACAGGATGAGAGTGCTGCAATAACCAAGTATAGCTATGAGGTGTCATTATGACAGTAGAACAGTAAGCAAATGGCCATTTTCTTTCTTCTTTGGTTCAAAACTGTACATGAGAAACAAGAAATTAAGGAGTCTTGATAGACTAATTGATTTAGAATTAGATTTAGGAGTACTAAGCATTAGATAAGATTTGTTTCACAGATATTAACTGAATAGTGATTTAATCTTTCTTTAATATAAGGCATTTAATACTTTTTTGCAGTGAGTAGATATGTCTACATTAGCGTTTATCAGTTTTCGAGTGAAGGCCAGTTGAAAAATAAAATGTCTAAACTGACTGAGATTTGAGTCGAGTTTATAGTTTTCTGGGTCGTTAAAACGTCTGCTCTTTCGAAATGGCTTTTGGAAGATAGTTCATAACCACATCAAGCTGGGTACGTTAATCATGTCAATTCAATAGTAAAATATATCATGTAACTTTATCATTACCTTTTCATTGAATAAATGTTCTAATGAGGAAAAGAATTCAAATATTTCCCATAAATATATTCTCCCCGTACGAAGAATGGGCATTTTGGCTAGTAACTAAATAAATCTGAATTGTTCACTTGAGTCTATTTTTACTCTACGTGTTGAAATAGCAATATATTTGTTAAATGATTTGTAAATATGATTATGCTTTTGGTTCATACACATGTTTAAGTAGCTTTCACACCATATACCGTTCATCGTCATAATGACTTTCACTCTCGAATAATGGCAAAGACATCTTTACCTATTTATGAAATTCCCTCCATTTGTGACTCCTACTCAGGTGCTTTAAAAAACGAGTTAACTGCGCTAGCATAATACTTCTCTTAGCCTTGTCCAACAATGTGTTGATCTTCCTTCTTGGTTGTTAAGTAACTGCTATTCTGTTCTGAAAGCACACAATACAAAGAATGAAAATCTTGTTCGTTTTAAAAACCCTAAGGCGCAGAATTAGAAAACAAACTTAAACATTCTTATTATTCTTGTTTTTCTTTGCGGTTAGATGGTTAGTGAAATTATTTTCCTTGTGGAGATTTAAGCCTTATTCCAGGCGAAAGTAAATACTGTTCTTATTTTATATCAGTGATGGCCAGCTTCTTTCAAACAAGGGACCGAATTATAGAAATTTCTATGTGACAAGGGCCACAACTTCATATGATTCTTTAAATTCACTTTCCCATTTATCTTGAAATTTTCGTTTTTCATCACTAATCTTCCTTTTCTTGCTCATAATGAAGTGGTACTGACTTTAAAAAAATAACTGGAAATAATGTAATTCTTGAGGAAACACCGTGCAATTCTGAAGTATGATGATGTAATGCACCAGTCTCATACACAGACTCAGAGTTTCCAGGTTCAAGGACAAAGTCTTAAAAATTCCTTTTGCTCTATAAATATCCTTACTTTCTTAAGGTTGGGTGAATATATCTTGGATAATTTCTCAAACATAAAAACATATTTAAGAAATTAAAAGAAGATTTTAAATCGCAAGTAAAAACATATATATGCCCTCGGTAGTACACGTATAAAAATATTCAGAGCCACCCATTTTTCACGCTACAGCATGAACAAAAATAGTAGGCTTAAATTTTTAGATACTTAACGTACCCAAATAAACAAAATAAAACACTAATCTAAATAACCTTAACCTTAAATTTATTTTTGGTTTCCGCGCCTAAAAAATACATCCACTTGTATATTAGTCCAAGTTATTATATTTTAATTATTTTTAAAGGTTTTTATGTATGTAATAAAAATATATAAAAAATGTTAACACTTACCTTCTCGAGGGCTGCAAGAAAAGACCTCACGGGAAGCATGCGGCACGCGGCCCCGTAGCTGGCCATCCTTGTTTATATTAAGCAATGTATATTTCTGTCTCACACAGTCTTGGTACTGAAAAGTAAACAACAACAAAGTGTCTAACTTCTTTAACGTACAATCAATGAAAGTGAAATTAAATATTAGGTGTCTGTTAGTTTACCATCAACACAAGCCAATTCACTATGCAGCACTTTACTGGAGATTGTTCGTAGAAAGGACAACCAAGTCACAATATGCACTTGATGTTGTACTGCATCTGGATGTAACGTTTCTAATGAACATCACTTATCCCGCATTTCGAACTGTAAGTAGTCAGTTCAATAACCATATTTAAGTGTTTGTATATGGTATCAAAAGAGTGAATTTCCTTCAAATTACAAGATCATCTAGTTTATTCATACTTTCTAGATCACACCTAGGTAATTTCTGGTCTATGGTTGAGCCAACTAAGTACTTTAGGGCAAAATATACAATTTAGTTCGTTTTGTTTCTTGTTTATTTAGTTATTGAAAGTAAATCAATATATAACGTAGCATACAAGAAAATTTTCTTCTGGAAATAGTGAGACTTCTACTTCATAAATAACGTGGTATGCATGACAAAAATAAATAAAAGCTCTTAGGACATATATGGTACTCAGGACAAAATTAAAGCGATTAATGTATTCATAGTATGCAGAAAAAATATATCCGGAAACTAAGTTCGGCCATGGCACGAAGGTTGAATTGATTTTGAGTTTAACGTCCCGATCAGCAGCGAGTCTATATAAGACGTGGACCTACTGATTAATGTGGAATCCGAACCATATGAGCTCCCGCCGGGAATAGAATCCGGATCTCCCACGCCAAAGGCGCGAACGCTAACCACTTGGCCATGAGGGAGCTCCCATGGCACGGAGGATAAACTAATTCTATGGCTTATGGAACTCGGAGGTTCAATGCCATGTTCACAAAAGCTCTCCATTGATTTATGTAAATGGCCAATTTGTTCCATTTTCTACCTTTTATTCCTATTTCTGCGAGATCCACCTTAATATTGTCCTCTCATCTGCGCCTAAGTCTTCCTAATGGTCGTTTACCGATTAGACTTGCAGTTAAAAATTTGAAAGCGTTCGTACTTTCTTTCTTTCTGACTGCATGACCACTCCTATACTTGATAACCTAACAATCTTTGATGGATGGTATAAATTATGTAGTTCTTTATTATGAAGCTTCCACCATTCTCCATTCCCGTTCCTCTTGGATCCGAGAAACATTTAACCCAATCAAAATAGCTCATCAAGAAAATAACTCTAAGCTACAGAGCGGAATAACTAAGTCGCTTTTCCTGAAACCAGCTACACCAGAGGAAATCTTACAAATAATAAAAAGCTTAAAAAGCTCTAGCTCTCCAGGTTGGGATGAAGTGCCATCCATGATTGTAAAGGAAAGTTCTCTTCTTATTGCACATCAACTCTGTCATATAATAAATCATTCATTTTGACAGGATTTTTTCCTACGCGGCTTGTTAGCTAGAGTTACACCTGTGTATAAAAGGGAAGTAAATTGGAGTTAAATAATTATCGTCCTATTTCAGTTTTGTCGTGCTTTTGTAAAATATTTGAGTTAGCAATGAAAGCGCGACTAAATAACTTTTTCCTTTTAAATAATATAATATCCACAAGTTTCAAAGCCAGAAGTCAACCAACACTGCAATCTTTAATTTCATCTCTGATGTGGCAATGGATATAAATAAAGGAAAGCATGTAATTGGTATTTTTGTTGATTTATCTAAGGCGTTCGATTCTATAGACCATGGTATTTTGCTAGAAAAATTGTATTCTTATGGCATCAGAGGTGTGGCAAACAATTGGATAAAGTCGTATTTATCTGAACGTAGTCAAACTGTTGGCATCTGTAAAGAGGTAAATGGCAGAAGAAAAATGTTTAAATCATCTTTAATGAAAGTAACAAAAGGAGTACCACAAGGATCAATATTGGGACCTCTTTTGTTTGTTGTATATATTAATGATTTGGTTAACAGTCTAGGCTGTGTGAAGTCAACATTGTAAGCTGATGACATAAATGTTCTTGTCAGTGGAGACTCAGTAAATGAAGCAGAAAGGCTCACTACAAAGACGCTAACAAAAATTATTAGTTGGTTAAACATAAATAAATTAACTATGAATTTAGGAAAAACTAACACTGTCAAATTTCGATTCCCGGGCCAAAGAAATGAACTTGTACCAATAACTGTAGACACTGTAGAATTATGTCAAACACCATCTATTAAATTCCTAGGAGTATATGTTAATGAAGATTTAACATGGAATACTCATGTTGAATACATTAATACTAAACTCAGTTCACTCTGCTTTGCATTCCGTAGGTTGCAAGGTAGTTTGTGCAAGGAAGCTGTCATGTCCTTATACTATAGCAAAGTTTTTTCAATAATAAACTATGGTGTTATATTTTGGGGGAATTCGAGAATAAGTGCTAGTACATTCCGAATACAGAAAAAAAATATTAGAATAATGTTTAGTATGTCTGAACGATCCTCATGTAAAAATATTTTTAAAAAATATAAATTATTGACATTACCTAGTTTATATATATATATCGCACAATTATGTATGTAATCGAGCACAAGGATTTATTTACTTTAGCTAATACGATTCATTCATACAATACTAGGCAGAATTGTAATATGTATATTATCCAACAGAATTATGCAAATTTTAGCAAAACTGTGTATATGAATTGTATAAAATTATATAACAAATTACCAACAAAGTATAAGGACATTAACGAAAAACGGATATTCAGAAATGCTCTGTTAGAATTATTGTTAGAAAAAAGCTATTACTCTGTGGAAACTTATCTTACTGATAATATATAGAGAATGTAAATCATATCTGACAACTGTAATGCTTAATTGAGGATTGTCCTCATTTGTAAGCTATGAACAGGCAAATAAATATGAATATGAATATTCATCTTAGAATGCTGTTGCCAAATACTTTCAGTCTACGTTCCTCCCTCAGAGTAAGTGACCATGTTTCTCAACGATACACAAAAATGTGTCAAATTACCAGTTTGTATGATGTATAGGACAACATTATATAATTAACTGTGCCTGTGGTACCCATTACAAACATATAGGATACGATTATGATTTTCATGATATGCAGGTAAAAACTGTAAGAAAAAAATCGATTGGCCACGGCACAGAACGTAAAATACAGTGTTATTAGAAATGATTGACCGATTTCATAAATTAACTGTAGTTTTATTTATTGGACATATTGTCGCAAAATTTTGCAGACATAATGAAATACTCAAAAAGTTTTTTTTTTCAATCGCATTCACAAGAAATGTTACTTCATCGCAGAAGATTAGTTTCGCACAAAACCCATCTTCATCCATAAGCTGTTGCAACAGTGCCAAAAATTCAAAGCGTCTGACCTTGTCATCAGGTGTCAGGGCTTGTAGCAATTGCAAGCGGCAAGGATTCAACTGTTTCCATAAGATCTTCTAAACGGTAGCTCCTGCAATGTTCAGCTCTCTGCTTGCTGTATTCGTCGACTTCTGTGGGTTTCGTGCAAAACTCGCTCGCAAACGCGCTCAATCGTTTCTCATTATAGGCCAACAATGATTTTCCCTTACAGGGGACATCGTGAATCCGTAAACTGTGTATACATCTCCGAATAGACTTGGCAGCTGGTAAATCTTTGTTGAATATCGTTCTGAAGTGTCGTTGCACTGTTAGGACGGACTGATGTAAATGAAACTTGAGCACAACATAAGCTTTCTCTACACCTGTCGCTATTTTGAATAAATGCTTACTACTACGCTCTCGTGGCAGAAATCAGAAACAAATCTGCAACACAAAACCTTTTTGAATTTTTCAGTAATTCTGCAAACTTTTCTGACAAAATGTCCAATAATAAAGCCTCAGTAAATTTATGAAATCGGGTCACTCATAAGTAATAACCCGGTAAATGTCTCCTTTCTGCATGGTGTATAGGACAAAATTGTCATAAACTAAGCTATCTATCCCATGCATGATCAAAATAAACTTTGCTGAAAAGGGTAAAGTGGATCATGTGATAACATACTATTTTTTAAAAGGCAACCAGTATTTCTATTGTGCAGGTTTCATAGAACCTAGGCAATGTTACAGGTTTTAAACGAGATATGGATGATGGAGATGGTAATAGATTGACTCCATTAACCTGCGTACACAATGTTGACTACAAATAAGTCACTGGGCCGGGGATTGAACCAGGGACCTCACGCACCGGAGGTAAGCTTTCCACCACTGAGCCACCGTGCCCCCATATTGAACAATTGAGTTTGTTCTGGTATTCAAGACGAGAATAAATAATATTGGTTGCGAAAGTTTCAAGCAGCTTAAGTTTTACTATAGTGTAGAGGACAAAGATAAACCATTACGATCTCCACATCCATGTTATATATTTATTGTTCAGAAGTATTTAAAAATTTTGTTGGTATTTTCCAAGATGATATTTCAACTAAATTATAGCTGTAGCGTCATATAATCATACTTTAAACAATAAATATCCAATGCAGTGAGCCTAAATATATAAGTAAGGCCATGCTCTATAATATTTCCTAAGATTAACAACAAACCAGCTTCTCTATTTACTCTAGGCCAATTAATTACCGGTTGACACAATAAATCCCATAATTACTTATAAGCATAATATTCCTGAGCTGAGAAAATTATTAATGCTACGACTGCAAAATTACAACAGAATGCAACACTCAACATTCTGCATGAAACGAACGTCAAATTATTTGTTTGTTTACAATAATTGTTATCAATTTTACCTGTTTTGCCCTTCTCCGTACCATAAAGCCAACAGAAGCAAGATCAAACAGGTGTTGTTTAACTTTGGCCTCACCAGAAACCGATCCCAACACCACGGCAGTAAAGGAGGGTGTCATGATCACCAGGCTAACAACGGGGAAGGCTTCGCGTGGGAAGAACGGGGAACTCCGAAAGAAAACGACACCTTGTTATCGAGGAGAACCTAGCGTATTCGGGAGTTGAACCAGAGACCCCTCGCAGAAAAAACAAGGTCGCTACCAGAAAGGAAAATGATTGATGAACTAACAACGGTGTTTTACTAGTTGAAGAAAACACTTTGATTTGTTCAACTTCGTAACGATTTTTTCTAATGCTAATAATTGTACTTTATTGCAAGCACTCTACTAACGACTCTTTTCTTTTCTGACACGGAAGGGTCCCACAAGTTGTCGCTAAAATCTGATTTCCACACAGCACATCTAATAGAGCATCATGAGAAATGAACATGAGCAAAATTTAAGGTGCTATGGACCAGAAGAATGGAAGCTACGGGGATTCAAAATTTGAATATCCAAAGAATTATATCATAAAATTATATAAGTTTAAAGTAAATATCTTGAAAATCGTTAAAGCAATCGAAACAAAAGTTGCACAATATAATGAGAATATAATGCCCTATCGAAAACCATAAACATTGTTGCCATAGGGAAAGCAGTGTTGCCAACTCAGCATAAAATAATTTATTATGTAACATCATATACAAATGTGCACAGATTTAAAATGCACTATTATTACTAAACATAACAGTGAAGTATAGTGGTACAGTGTTGCACACTATTGGAGCTACGTGTGCTGAAAATGTACAATGGAGAAGTTTGTGGCAACAGATGGTAATAAAGGAATCTGGGACTCATACTATGAATTTAGTTCAAATGCATAACGCAGATAGTATAACATAGCAAAATGTCAGCAATGTCACAAAATGTTGATGCATTTGAAAAACGAAATTGAGTGATGCAATTTTTACGTCCTGTATCAGCTTCGAAGCTATATAGGAGTGCGAGGTGGGATCCGAATCAATATGAAAGAGAAAGATAACAATGAAATGTAATATGAAGAGTATAACAAAATCATATCCGAGAAGGGATTGGGACCCGCGATGCCTAATTTGTCGGTTGTCTAGCCTTCTAAACCACACCGCTATCAGGTCCGACTAAAAATGAAATGAGGTAGTAACAAAGTAATTATATTTTCCAGTGTGATTATACTAAAATTAAGATGTACAACCATAACACTACCCAACAAATAAAAACTTTTTTCATACCTCCGCCATCAAAAAAGATGATTCTTAAGGAAACGGTCACGCTGATTTCGAAAATCACCGTAAGAATGCCCTGTCACGTCAGGTTTAAAAGGTATGAACAGATTTACTATTTGCATTACAAACAGTACAACCTCTATTAACAGAGAGGGGCCGCGGTTGCTCAGTGGTAGAGCGTTCACCTCTGGTGCTTGGGGTCCCGGGTTCAAACCCTGCTCCGACCAAGTGAACTTTGTGGTGAACAAACACCGTGTGCGTGGGTTTCCTCGGGGTACTCCCACTTCATTCCACCATTTCATTCATCTCTCATCATCACCGTCTCCTTTAGCCTAACCGGCATAATCGTGGGACGTAAAACTCAAAAATTTCATTTCATTTTTCTATTAACAGACGCAGTTTTCAGAATATTTCTCTGAAGTATGGATGTACCTTAGCAATCCAGCTTCTATACAGGGTGTTTCAAAACAACACCGACAACGTTTGGGAGTGATTCCTGACACAAAGATAAGACAAAAAGTATAGAACAACCTAGGTGCACAAATGCTTCTTTTCTGCGTTACAGGCTGCCGACAATATGAAAAAATGAACTTTGAAGATCCATAAATCCAAAACTATGGGACCTACCGTAATTGGGTCAAGACTTCACTTAGGAACTAGTATGTGCCCTATCCAAATATACAAGCTTCAGAATCCTGCGGTAATTCCACAACTTTTATAGAGATAATTGGTGAGTACTTCAAATTATATTCCCGTAACCAATCTCCCTCTATAAAAATTGTTACGTGAGTACCTTAGGATTCTGAAACATGTATTTTTGAATAGAGTACATACTAGTTACTGAGTGAAGTTTTGACCCGACTACGGTAGGTCCCATAGTTTTGGAGCTATGGAACTTTAAATTTCATTTCTTTTCATGATTTGGGCAGCCTATAACTCTGAAAGAAAGCATTTGTGCACCTAAGTTGGTGTATACTTTTTGTCTCATCTTGGTGTCAGGAATCAGCTCCCAGATGTTATAGGTGTTGTTTTGAAACACCCTATATAAACATTGTTACTTAGTATATTTTTTTTTAAAAAAAAATATCATCTTTCCCTGCCCTCTAAGGTAGCAATTCGTTGAGTGTAGATAAAAAATAAACAATCAAAGAGGGTACTTAATTTTATGTTCAAAACAGTCTTCCTTTTTTGTGTGCCTAAAGCTATTTCCATTTGCTGCATGGTCACTAAAAAAAAAAAAAAAAAAAAAAAACACTTCATTTTGCTAAAAATCAATCTGATAAGTTAAATGTTAGAATATTAGTACTTGTCTGATGTAAACAGAAACTCGCTTTTAAAAAAATGAAAAAGTAAGCAAAACATCGTTTTGATTGGTTTCACAGAAGTAATTTCATTAACAGACTCATTTCGTCTAAAAATACATTTTATTTTTTGTTTGTTCATAAGACCTGTTTCACAGAAGACTAAAAATATCGTCTTGTGTCGTTCTAAAAATAAATAGTGTAGTAGTATATTCTCTGTTTCCGCTATTTTCTTCACAAAATGTTATTGAAGAGTACAGACACGGAGGGAAAAGGCAAAAGAGTAATTATCGATTGAATATCGTTAGAGAGTGGCGAAAGAATAAGTGTGGATACTAATTAAATTGTGTTGAATCAAGGAGATAGTACGTTACACAAACATAATAAATAAGTATGCAAAACTGGGTGGAGAATGACAACTATTTTTGGTACCAGTAAACGAACAATGAACTTTAGATGGCCATAAATACGAGGGACAGTCAGAAAGCCCCGGGAATTCTGTTGTAGCTCTTTATTGCCACAATATAAGTACAAATTAACTTAATCATCTTGAAAGTTGGCGCCTTCGGAACGCACACACACGTGTTCCGCCGGTCCAGCAAGCAATTGGTGGAAACATCAACCAAGTCATCTTTTGGTATCTTTCAAAGTTCAGCCGTTGCGTTGGTTTCGATTTCTTCTACGTTGGTGAATCGAAAAAGACCCATTTTTAACTTTGGGAAGAGCCAAACATCTGATGGTGCTTAACTGTTTCTAAGGCTATCAAAGTCTCTGAAGCAGATTTTCCTCAATTTGCACATGAACTTGATGTATGCACGTTGCTCGATCTCTGAAATTGACTAATCATTACACATTCCTCCGTTCAGCTACACTATTCGTGCACTGCTTAATTAAGGTCTTCACTACAGCAAATTTAAACTACCGCTAATTTTAGAGTTTTTCAGTAATATCTTCAAAACAAATAGAAATATTCGAAATGAAATGAAATGAAATCGTTGTGTTTTACGTCCCACGGTTAGGCTAAAGGAGACGGTGATGATGAGTAATGAATGAAATGGTGGAATGAAGAAAGTGGGAGAACCTCGAGGAAACCCACGCACATGGTGTTTGTCCACCACAAAGTTCACTTGGGGGGCTGGGATCCAACCCAGGACCCCAAGCACCAGAGGTGAACGCTCTACCACTAAGCCACCGTGGCCCCTAGAAATATTCAAAAAGTAAAAACGTAGTGCAGTAGACAATATTATTTTGCATATGATACCGTTATCATAACTCATCTATCTGGTTTCGATTTTCAACTCTCGATAGATTTAGCATTTTTGCGGGTTCTGTAAATAGCAGCACGCCAAAAGCAGATAGGTGAGTTGTAGTAAAGGTATCACATATAAAATTGTATTGTCTAGTGCATTACGTTTCTGCTTTTCGAATATTTTTATTTGTTTTAAAGATATTACAGAAAAACTGTAAAATTAGCGGTAGTTTAATTTTGCTGTAGTCAGGCACATAGCCAGGATTTCGTAATGGGGGGAGGAGTCCGTGACATGAAATACTGTGGTTATCACACCAGGGACTCGATCATTCTAAACCATTTTACTGGCAACATATATTTGTTCATTTAGCCAAGATTTCGTACACTGCTCCACAAAACTTAAGCAACCCGAGAGAACGTGATATAAGCGACGTGTGGGGCCCATTCAGCACTGGTTAGTGGCATGCACATACACAGAGATGCGTCAGAGACACACAGGCAAGGCGAGCACACGTTCTATCGCATAAGCAGCACCGTTGCAAGCGCGGTGAACAAATTATGCCATGAGGCGTACACACAGCCCAGTAGTGTCCGAGGCTCCAAGCATTGGGTTAGTGGTTCTTGTGTGGGGTACACACCTTGCAATGACTGATAGACGACATTTGAGTGACTTTGACCGCAGGCGAATAATTGGGCGGTTGGAATTGGGTCGATCACAAGTGGAAGTGGCGGAGGAATTCAACGTGAACAAAAGCGTTGTGTCAAGGTTGTGGAGTCGCTTCCAAAATGGAGGTGAAGTCAGTAGACGTCATGGAGGAGGCCGTCCGAAGAAGACGTCGGCCGTCGATGACGAATTTCTCACAATTTCTGCCAAACGTAACCGTCAAGAGTCACGCCCTCAACTGGCCAATGAGTTGTTTCAGGCTACAGAACAACGCGTGAGTCGTGAAACTGTTCGTCGTCGGCTCAACAGAGCAGGACTGTATGCAGGAAGGCCTGTGCTGTGTGCGCTATTGAAAGTGGAGCACAAACGTGCGCGTTACACATGGTGTCAGGAACATGTTGCATGGGGGAACACCAGTGGGCGCGTGTCATGTTCTCCGATGAGTCGAGATTAAGTTTGTCGTCTGATTCTGGTCGGACTTTAATGTGGAGAGAGCCAGAAACACTCTATCGTCCAAACTTCACTGCTGAACGGCCGTCTATGGCGGTGGTTCCATTATGGTGTGGGGTGGAATTATGCTGAATGGGAAAATGGACCTCCATATTGTGCAACATGGCACTTTGACAGCACAACGGTACAGGGATTGAATCCTGAATACACATGTGCGCAATTTCCGCGGAGCATTTGGCTCAGACTTCCTGTTCATGGATGACAATGCCCGCCCACACCGTGCACATCTTGTTTCCGACTATCTGGAGAGCGAAGACATTACGCGTATTGCATAACCTGCATATTCTCTGGACTTGAATCCCATCGAGCATGTGTGGGATGCTCTTGGACGGCGAATAGCGCAGCACAGTCCACCACCACGCACTCTCCCTGACCTGGGAACAGCTCTCCTCGAGGAGTGGCAACATCTACCGCAAGACTTGATCAACACTCTGATTTGCAGCATGGAGGCCAGATGTCGTGCCTGTATAGCTGTTCGTGGTGGTCACACGCCATATTGACTGCCTATGCCCTCGCACAATCCAGCTTCACCTGTTGAGGTATTGTTGTGCTGAACTTTTTGGTCACTCTGTACATCCTAACTGTATTGTTCGTCTTCACTTGTGTTGCATTGTGCATCTGGACCGTCGGTTTGTTCATTATACTTGGTGCAGTGATGGTGTCGTTTTATTTTCTGCCACTTTCTTCGAGTTGCTTAAGTTTTGTGGAGCAGTGTATTTGAGGGGGGGACGTGACATGAAAAACTACGGTTATCACACCAGAGGCTCCATCAATCTAAATTATTTTACTGGCAATATATATTGGTTTGTTAGGACAGTAAAATGGGGATATGTTAGTGAGTATTTTAATAACAAACTGTTATGAAAAACTCTCGAGTAAAAGAATATAAAAAAGTATTGAAAAAGGTTTTAAATTATCTACGTTCCTTTTTCTGTTCATTCAAATATAAAAATGTTCCTTTCAATATGACGTCAACTATTATAAAAAGTACATATTTCCTATTATAAAAAGTACTTATTCAATAATGTTTTGTAAAATATTTTACAATATCTGCGTTCCTTTCTCTGTTGAATCAAATGTTAACAGCATTTTCTTTCCACATATCATTTTCTTTTTTCATTATTTCGTCAACTACTGTCTGTTCCAAATAACAAGTTGAAGGAGCAGTAGAAAGCTGTTTCTGAAATAACATGCTTGATACTGCAGAGAAGAGAAGACGAAAAATTGATTTAAAATAATGTCCATACTATTACAGAACGGCACTATATGTTCGAAAGCCTGAAAATTCCCTGACTAGTAGGAGAAATTCTGAGAATTTTGTAGCTTTTTTAGACATTTCAAGAAATTTTCTAGAAATTATTTTTTCCTTAATTGAAAAACATACTGTACTCGCCGGTTGGTTGTATTAAAATTTAGTGTCCCTTTCAGCACCAGGGATATATAAGACGTGGACTTAAAACTTAACATGGGATCAGGACCGCATGAGCTTCCACTGTAATTCTAATCTGGATTGCCCTCGCAAAGACGCGGACATATAAACACGATATAGACAAAAGGAAGCTCACGTACTATTCTTACACTATAGCATTATTATTATTATTATTATTATTATTATTATTATTATTATTATTATTATTATTATTATTATTATTATTATTAAATATTCTACCCTTTGGAAAATATTTCTTCCATAGATGGAAGTATGCACCATGAACAGCTTATTGCCATTGACAAAAATTTCAGTGTCAGGAAGGAAAGTTTTGGACATATCCTTGTATTAGCACTTTGTTGTCTAATTTCGTGTCATCTTCTACAAGATCGATATCATTGCGTGTAGCACGTTCGTGTATATGTAACTGCATAAGAACATTCCTTATCAATTTTTAAACAACTAATATCAATACGTTTCGAAGTAAATTTTAAAAATCTATGTAATAATAAGATATCCCCTTCCTTCAGACGTTATAAGTCAGACAGATGGAAGAAAAGGACGATTTTGGGACAGGTACGTCATGGCCTTTTTTCCATGCAAACTTTAGCATTTTACGCACGGTAGAACAGTATCGGAACAATAGCTTTGATTTAGGAAATGCTACTGTTACTGTTATGATTACATCTTCAGCTCAGCAGTGTCCTCCACAACCCTTCAACCAACAACGAAATTGCATCCAAAGATGGTGTCAGTGAAGCTCACAAGATCTGTACTAAAGAAGATCCACGATCACAATATGGCGGCCCGTGATAATCCATTACGTTAGCTCATTATGGGCAGACGATAAGATATGACCCAAACAGTAATGAATCTTGCAATCCGCTAGATCACCCTGCAGGAACTAACACAAAGGCATATGAGTGGAAACTATCAAGGTCAGAAGTTTCTACGAGCGCCACATAGCTGGCAATCGCTGGAAATTTGTTGTAAGCATGGATGGTCGAAGTATGGAAACTTGTTGTAAGCATGGTCGAAGCATGGATGTATTTAATTGACTGTGGTTAAGATCGGACCATCACCTACAGAGGTGTTCGTAAACAATGATTATTATAATTTTGGGCGTAATGCAAAGGAAATTTCTCAAAACGTTTTATGGTTTTTATTGGATTTTACTCTAAAGGGAAAATATCCATAAGGTCCGACAAATGTCAAAATGAATGCTGCTTATTACAAAGAATGTGTCTTATCCCCGTTTACACAGACAAAATATGTGCATTGTATGGCAACGACACCACTCGCGTGGAACTGCACCAGGAGAAGGCTTGAACTCACATCGCTTGCCTTCGCAACTGGTACCCAAAGTATTCCGTTCGAGGATATTTTCGTTAAGACTCCAGATGTTAGTTCCGTAGACTACTGTGCTTTCGGCGCTCTTTAACGGTGTCTTTCATCTGTTGGGTTTGCATTGTAAATGGCCTCAGGAAACCTAGCAAGCAGAAGAGGAATAAGACACTCTCGTTATAGCTGCAACAAAATATGCGCCAGTGGAAGCGGTGGTGTCATGCAATGGCCCATACCGAAAACTGCTACATCGAGCATGATCGATGATGCCAGGATGAACGTCATAGGTAAGCAGAAACTTCAATTTGTTTGAATGGAAACGGACCAGCTTCTGTCAAGAGTTGTCAATAAGATATGGATTTATGAAAAATAATCGAAAACAATGCGCTTTCGAGCAACTAGCATTTTTTTTTTTTAATTTTCACCTCAAGTAGAATCCTTACATTTTTTTAGAGTAAGAAGAAAATTCAACAACCTCTTTTCCCGTTTCCACTCCCTTCGCACAGGATCTTACAAAAACTTGGAATTTAAAGCTTTATCCTGATGTCTTGAAAAGTGTGTCGTCTAGGCGAGTATACACAGATTTGAATGAAAATGCGAACAGACGTGCAGAGCTATATATTTAGAAAACGCGTTTTCGCCGCAGGAGACACAAGTTCGAGTCCTAGAGCTCCTTCGTGACAAATCGGTTAGAATACGTGCCTTTTGCGTAGAGACTCGGGTTCGATTCCTTGCATCAGCTCATGTGGATGGGACTCCACGTTAATCAATAGGTCCGCGTCTCATATAGCCTCACTGCTGAAACGGACGCTAAACTCAAAATCAAACAAATCCAATCCAACAAGTTTGATTGCTATTGTGAGCTTATGTGGTTCGAATCCCACGCCATGTTTGTGTTGTATCTGAGTTTAGCGTCCCGTTGAGCAGCGAGGCTAGTAGTGGAAAATGGATCGATCTGGCTCAGTTTTAATCAACTCACAAGCCACTGAGAAAATGACCACCGTGCACCGTGAGCCCACGGCCTTTTACGACCTCCATTTTAGGGGTGAATTCGTTCCCTTTTATGACCACATTTTAGGGGGTGTATTCGTTCTCTTTTACGAGCACATTTTTAAGGGTGTACTCGTTCCCTTTTATGAGCACTTTTCCAACCCCTATGTTAATTACGAACACATAGAAGAGCAGATAACACATAACACTACGTAACACACAGCAGAACAGATAACAGATAAGAATATGAAACATAACAAGGGTGTATTCATTCTCTTTTATGAACATATTTTTCAACCCCTATTTTAACATAGGAGATAACACATACGATTACGAACACATAGAAGAGAAGATAACACATAACACTACGTAACACACAGCAGAGCAGATAACACATAAGACTCGTACCCTTTTATGAACACTTTTTCAAGGGTGTATTCATTCTCTTTTATGAGCATATTTTCCAACCCCTATTTTAACATAGGAGATAACACATACGATTACGAACACATAGAAGAGCTGATAACACATAGCACTATTTTAACATAGCAGAACATAAGACTACGTAACATAACAAGGGTGTATTCATTCCCTTTTATGAGCATATTTTTCAACCCCTATTTTAACATGGCAGATAACACATAAGATTACGAACACATAACATACCAGGGGTGAACTCGTTTTCCAACCCCTATTTTAACATAACAGAAATGACATAAGAATACATAACTCATTCCAACCCTTATTTTAACATAACGAGCAAGGATTACAATCGAACACCCACGGTCTACAGATAATCATTTTAGATGGTGTATTCATTCATTCTCTTTGATGACCATTTTTCCACCCCTAATGAAATTACATAGGAGAGCAGATAATACATAAGGTTCGTTCTCTTTTACGACCTCCATTTTAAGGGTGAACTCGTTCCCTTTTATGAGCACTTATTCAACCCCTATTTTGAACATTTTAACATAGCAGAAATGACATAAGCATGTCCTCAAACTACTGGTCATCGTGAACAAAAGGTCAAACTCGAAAACGAAACAACATATTGAGGTGCTGTTTCCAAATCTAGTAACTGGTCATCAACTACTACAAGTTCCAAAATAGTGGCCATCGAGGTCAAAGGTCACAGTACTTAAAACCTAATTACTCGAAAATGGAGCCACATACTCAGGTGCTGTTTCCACATTTAGTAATCGGTCACCAACTACTACATGTCCCAAAATTAGTGGTCACTGAGGTCAAAGGTCAAAATACTTAAAACCTAATAACACGAAAACTGAGCCACATATTGAGGTGCTGTTTCCACATTTAGTAATCGGCCACCAACTACTACAAGTTCCAAAATACTGATCATCGAGGTCAAAGGTCAACATACTTAAAACCCAATAACTCGACAACTGAGACACATATTGAAGTGCTGTTTCCAAATCTAGTAATACGCCATCAACTACTACAAGTTCCAAAAATAGTGGTCATCGAGGTCAAAGGTCAAAATACTTAAAACCTAATAACTCAGAAACGGAGCCACATATTGAGATGCTCTTTCCACATTTAGCAATTGGTCATCAGGTACTACAAGTTCCAAAATACTGATCATCGAGGTCAAAGGTCAACATACTTAAAACCTAATAACACGAAAACTGAGCCACATATTGAGGTGCTGTTTCCACATTTAGTAATCGGCCACCAACTACTACAAGTTCCAAAATACTGATCATCGAGGTCAAAGGTCAAAATACTTAAAACCTAATATCTCGACAACTGAGACACATATTGAAGTGCTGTTTCCAAATCTAGTAACTGGTCATCAACTACTACAAGTTTCAAAATAATGACCATCGAGGTCAAAGGTCAAAATACTTAAGACCTAATAACTCGAAAACGGAGCCACATATTGAGATGCTCTTTCCAAATTTAGTAATTGGTCATCAACTACTGCAAGTTCCAAAAATAATACTCAGGTGCTGTTTCCACATTTAGCAAGAGGTCATCTACTAGTACAAGTTCCAAAATAATGATCATCGAAGTCAAAGGTCAAAACTCGAAAACGGATTCAAATATTGAGGTGCTGTTTCCAAATCTAGTAATTGGTCATCAACCAATACAAGTTCCAAAAATAATGACCATCGAGGTCAAAGGTCAAGAAACCACATATTGAGATAACGTTGTGTGATCTATTCAATTTTGTACAAAGCAGAAAAAAAGTGAAGAAGGAATAAATTTGAGAACATAATTTTAACTAGCGCAGAATTTCTGTACCTTTTTAGGCTATTCAAAAGAAAGCAAAGATATGCCATATTAACTAGCTATGTATTATTTAAGCAAAACGAAGGGCTACATTTGAGAAAGCGAACATGGACCATTTTACTCAAATTTGGATGGAGTATTCATCTTTGTATGAACTCCAAAAAAAATGAAGAAGAAGGTTCAATATTTCTATACAATTTTGTACTACTCAAATAAACGAAATTTTATTTTTGTATCAATCACAAGAAAATCAAAGAAGGGTCATTTTATACCTTTTTTTGTGCTATTCAAATGATAGAGGGAACAAATTTCAGTGGTCTATTTTATTTTTTGTACCAATTAGAAGAAAAGCAAAGATATGCCATTTTAACTATTTAAACAAACGAAAGGATACATTTGAGTGACCTATTCAATTTTGTACCAACGAGAAATGCCATTTTGTACTAATCAAATAAAAAAAAAACGAAGAAGGATCATTTTAACTCACTCAGACTTTTATACCATTTTGTACTACTCCAATAAACGAAGGAATACCAGTAAAAAAAGAAGTGAAGATTAGGTGGATTATTTTCTTTTGTACCAACTAGAAAAGAGAAGAAGAGCTACATTAACTAGCTCATTATGTACTGTTTTAACAAACGAAAATTGACCATTATGTAACTTTTGAAATACTGAAATGTTCTATTTTTGTATCAATCAGAAAAACCTGAAGAAGGATCATTTTAACAACTTCATAATTTCGATGTTCTACTTTTTATACCAACGAGAAAAAATGAACTAGCTGAATATTTAAATATACGAAAGAATAAATTTAAGTGACCTATTCAATTTTGTACCCATGAGAAATGGCTCAGCAAAAGGCGAAGAAGGACTATTTTAAACAATGAAGTATTTAGTTTTGCACCATTTTGGAGTATTCAAATAAACAAAGGAATTATAATTTGTGTCAACTCTAAAATCAATTAAACAGAGTATTGCATTTGAAAAACCGAAGTTGAGTATTTTATACCATTTTGTATTATTTCAACAACCAAAGGAATAAGCAAAAAAAAAAAAAAGAATTATTTTATATCATTTTAAAATAGTCTAATAAACGAAGGCATAAATATGAGTGAGCTATTTAATTTTGTAGCTGAGTATTTTAACGAAAGAACAAAATTGTACTAACTAGAAAAAACCGAAGAAGGCCCATTTTAACTAACTGCTGAGAATTTCTGTACCTTTTTGTACTATTTAAACAAACGATGGGATAAATTTGAGTGACCTGTTTTTTGTACTAACCAGAAAAATCGAAGAAGGTACCTTTATACTAGCTCAATGAACGAAAGAACAAATTTGAGTGTTCTACTTTTTATACCAAACAAAGAAGAACCATTTTGTACTAATCAAATAAACGAAAGAAAAAAGTGAAAAAAAAGACCAATTTAACTAGCTCAGAATTTATATATGTTTTGTACCAGCGTGAAATGTCTTTTTAACCAGCTCAGTAGTATTCAAATAAACAACTAGTTCAGAATTTCTGTACTTTTGTGTCATTCAAACAAATGAAAAAACCAAGCAGGAAAAGAAAAGAATTTGTACTGACCAGAAAAGGCGAAGAAGGATCATTTTATACCTTTATGTGCTATTTAAAGAAACGAAGGAATAAATTTGAGTGATCTATTCAATTTTATACCAATCAGAAGAAAAGCAAAGAAGGGCCATTTTAATTAGTTGAGTATTTTTGTGCTACACAAATCAACAAATGAATAAATTTGAGTGACCTATTCAATTTGGTATCAACAAGAAATACCATTTTAAATAACTCAGCATTTTATATCTTTTTGTGCTATTTAAATAAACGAAGAAAGCGAAAGAGATCCAATTTAGCTAATCAAATAAACGAAGGAATAAATTTTTGTAACCTATTCAGTTTTAAAAAACAAGCAGGAAAAGGAAAGAATTAAAATTTTGTACTAATCAAATAAACGAAAGAATAAATTTTGAGTGGCTTAAGCAAAGAAGGTCAATTTGTACCTTTTGTGCTATTAAAACTGAGTGACCTATTCAATTTTGTTTGCAATTAAAAAAAACGGAGAAGGTCTATTTTATGTACATTTTGTACTACTCAAATAAACAAAGAAATACCATATTCTGCTACTCAAACAAACGACGGAATAAGCTCAGAATTTCTATACCTTTTTGTGTTATTCAAATAAACGAAGGAATAAATTTGTGTGACTTATACCAACCATGAAGGTCCATTATACCATTTTGTATTACGGGTGGTCTATTTCATTTTTGTAACAATCAGAAGAAAACAGCTCAGAATTTTATACCTTTGTGGTGTTACATTTTGTATATTTTTGTGTCATCCAGAGAACAATTTAAATTGACTCTCCCGTCACTAAGAAAGGCTTATAAAATATTTCAACGTAAGATTTAACAAACCAGAGTTGAGTCATAATTGTGTAGAACAGACTACATAGCAATTAGCGTAATATCATGCATGGCCATTTTTGATCACAGCAGAAGTTTTCAAAGTTCCATGTTGCTGCAGATATTTAAACAAGGTTACGAATGCTTTACCTAACAGGTGTATTGCCTATTGCTCAACGATTCAATTCCTTCCTCGTCTAAGTCAAAAAAGACAAATATATATTTTTGCATTTATGTATTTTATTATAATGGAATATAAGTTTATGGAGTATATTTGGAAATAATAGAACATACATTATGATGTTGTATTGCCTTGAAACATATTATTAAACACGGAGAATGCATAGAACACCTGAGAAAACTATTTATTTGATTTGTTTTTGCTGAAGAGTAGAAAAATGACTAGCATGGAAATTGTTTATGTTTCACCTAGAGAAAAAGAAATGCAGCGTAAAAACGAAAAACCTATACTGTTAATCCAGCCGTCTGACCCCGATTTGCCAGATGAATTACGTGATAAAGTGAGAATCATATATCCAACACAAGAAATAGAAGAAGTGTATTATTTTAGACGCTATAATAGATATAATGATGAAATACTCCCGGAAAGTGATGATGACAGTGTTTCAAATATTACCTGTTTTGAACTGGAAGCTAATGAGTGCGACTGTACTAGTGAAACTATTAGTGATACATGTGTTATACAATTATTTAATGAGTATACACCAAATTCAGTATTATTATGTGAAGCATGTTCTAAACATAATGAGAATGAAAAAGATCACAACTGTTTGCTGCAATATGATTACGAATTATTGCAAAAGGTGTGGGCGATCTTGATTAAACGTAAAATGAGAGAAAAAATCTATAAACTTTATATAAAGAAGCATTTTAAAGGTTGTAATATTAAGAACACTTATACTTTGGAGAAAAAATTTAATCTGGTATATGAATACATTACAGAGTGTGATTATTATATCAACAAAATAGTAGAAATGTTTTTAGAGAAAGATAAACAATTATTTAATTCTGTAAATGAACACTGAGCCCACTGTAGCATATGCATTTGATTGTGTAAGAATAGAAGAACTTGAACTGTTAACTGGATCAATTTGTAGTATTGTAGATAGCTAACATTGTACTCTGGCAACTGATATGTCAGGGAGAGTCAATTTAAATTGTTCTCTGGATGACACAAAAGTATACAAAATGTAACACCACAAAGGTATAAAATTCTGAGCTGTTTTCTTCTGATTGTTACAAAAATGAAATAGACCACCCGTAATACAAAATGGTATAATGGACCTTCATGGTTGGTATAAGTCACACAAATTTATTCCTTCGTTTATTTGAATAACACAAAAAGGTATAGAAATTCTGAGCTTATTCCGTCGTTTGTTTGAGTAGCAGAATATGGTATTTCTTTGTTTATTTGAGTAGTACAAAATGTACATAAAATAGACCTTCTCCGTTTTTTTTAATTGCAAACAAAATTGAATAGGTCACTCAGTTTTAATAGCACAAAAGGTACAAATTGACCTTCTTTGCTTAAGCCACTCAAAATTTATTCTTTCGTTTATTTGATTAGTACAAAATGTTAATTCTTTCCTTTTCCTGCTTGTTTTTCAAAACTGAATAGGTTACAAAAATTTATTCCTTCGTTTATTTGATTAGCTAAATTGGATCTCTTTCGCTTTCTTCGTTTATTTAAATAGCACAAAAAGATATAAAATGCTGAGTTATTTAAAATGGTATTTCTTGTTGATACCAAATTGAATAGGTCACTCAAATTTATTCATTTGTTGATTTGTGTAGCACAAAAATACTCAACTAATTAAAATGGCCCTTCTTTGCTTTTCTTCTGATTGGTATAAAATTGAATAGATCACTCAAATTTATTCCTTCGTTTCTTTAAATAGCACATAAAGGTATAAAATGATCCTTCTTCGCCTTTTCTGGTCAGTACAAATTCTTTTCTTTTCCTGCTTGGTTTTTTCATTTGTTTGAATGACACAAAAGTACAGAAATTCTGAACTAGTTGTTTATTTGAATACTACTGAGCTGGTTAAAAAGACATTTCACGCTGGTACAAAACATATATAAATTCTGAGCAAGTTAAATTGGTCTTTTTTTTCACTTTTTTCTTTCGTTTATTTGATTAGTACAAAATGGTTCTTCTTTGTTTGGTATAAAAAGTAGAACACTCAAATTTGTTCTTTCGTTCATTGAGCTAGTATAAAGGTACCTTCTTCGATTTTTCTGGTTAGTACAAAAAACAGGTCACTCAAATTTATCCCATCGTTTGTTTAAATAGTACAAAAAGGTACAGAAATTCTCAGCAGTTAGTTAAAATGGGCCTTCTTCGGTTTTTTCTAGTTAGTACAATTTTGTTCTTTCGTTAAAATACTCAGCTACAAAATTAAATAGCTCACTCATATTTATGCCTTCGTTTATTAGACTATTTTAAAATGATATAAAATAATTCTTTTTTTTTTTTTTGCTTATTCCTTTGGTTGTTGAAATAATACAAAATGGTATAAAATACTCAACTTCGGTTTTTCAAATGCAATACTCTGTTTAATTGATTTTAGAGTTGACACAAATTATAATTCCTTTGTTTATTTGAATACTCCAAAATGGTGCAAAACTAAATACTTCATTGTTTAAAATAGTCCTTCTTCGCCTTTTGCTGAGCCATTTCTCATGGGTACAAAATTGAATAGGTCACTTAAATTTATTCTTTCGTATATTTAAATATTCAGCTAGTTCATTTTTTCTCGTTGGTATAAAAAGTAGAACATCGAAATTATGAAGTTGTTAAAATGATCCTTCTTCAGGTTTTTCTGATTGATACAAAAATAGAACATTTCAGTATTTCAAAAGTTACATAATGGTCAATTTTCGTTTGTTAAAACAGTACATAATGAGCTAGTTAATGTAGCTCTTCTTCTCTTTTCTAGTTGGTACAAAAGAAAATAATCCACCTAATCTTCACTTCTTTTTTTACTGGTATTCCTTCGTTTATTGGAGTAGTACAAAATGGTATAAAAGTCTGAGTGAGTTAAAATGATCCTTCTTCGTTTTTTTTTTTATTTGATTAGTACAAAATGGCATTTCTCGTTGGTACAAAATTGAATAGGTCACTCAAATGTATCCTTTCGTTTGTTTAAATAGTTAAAATGGCATATCTTTGCTTTTCTTCTAATTGGTACAAAAAATAAAATAGACCACTGAAATTTGTTCCCTCTATCATTTGAATAGCACAAAAAAAGGTATAAAATGACCCTTCTTTGATTTTCTTGTGATTGATACAAAAATAAAATTTCGTTTATTTGAGTAGTACAAAATTGTATAGAAATATTGAACCTTCTTCTTCATTTTTTTTGGAGTTCATACAAAGATGAATACTCCATCCAAATTTGAGTAAAATGGTCCATGTTCGCTTTCTCAAATGTAGCCCTTCGTTTTGCTTAAATAATACATAGCTAGTTAATATGGCATATCTTTGCTTTCTTTTGAATAGCCTAAAAAGGTACAGAAATTCTGCGCTAGTTAAAATTATGTTCTCAAATTTATTCCTTCTTCACTTTTTTTCTGCTTTGTACAAAATTGAATAGATCACACAACGTTATCTCAATATGTGGTTTCTTGACCTTTGACCTCGATGGTCATTATTTTTGGAACTTGTATTGGTTGATGACCAATTACTAGATTTGGAAACAGCACCTCAATATTTGAATCCGTTTTCGAGTTTTGACCTTTGACTTCGATGATCATTATTTTGGAACTTGTACTAGTAGATGACCTCTTGCTAAATGTGGAAACAGCACCTGAGTATTATTTTTGGAACTTGCAGTAGTTGATGACCAATTACTAAATTTGGAAAGAGCATCTCAATATGTGGCTCCGTTTTCGAGTTATTAGGTCTTAAGTATTTTGACCTTTGACCTCGATGGTCATTATTTTGAAACTTGTAGTAGTTGATGACCAGTTACTAGATTTGGAAACAGCACTTCAATATGTGTCTCAGTTGTCGAGATATTAGGTTTTAAGTATTTTGACCTTTGACCTCGATGATCAGTATTTTGGAACTTGTAGTAGTTGGTGGCCGATTACTAAATGTGGAAACAGCACCTCAATATGTGGCTCAGTTTTCGTGTTATTAGGTTTTAAGTATGTTGACCTTTGACCTCGATGATCAGTATTTTGGAACTTGTAGTACCTGATGACCAATTGCTAAATGTGGAAAGAGCATCTCAATATGTGGCTCCGTTTCTGAGTTATTAGGTTTTAAGTATTTTGACCTTTGACCTCGATGACCACTATTTTTGGAACTTGTAGTAGTTGATGGCGTATTACTAGATTTGGAAACAGCACTTCAATATGTGTCTCAGTTGTCGAGTTATTGAGTTTTAAGTATGTTGACCTTTGACCTCGATGATCAGTATTTTGGAACTTGTAGTAGTTGGTGGCCGATTACTAAATGTGGAAACAGCACCTCAATATGTGGCTCAGTTTTCGTGTTATTAGGTTTTAAGTATTTTGACCTTTGACCTCAGTGACCACTAATTTTGGGACATGTAGTAGTTGGTGACCGATTACTAAATGTGGAAACAGCACCTGAGTATGTGGCTCCATTTTCGAGTAATTAGGTTTTAAGTACTGTGACCTTTGACCTCGATGGCCACTATTTTGGAACTTGTAGTAGTTGATGACCAGTTACTAGATTTGGAAACAGCACCTCAATATGTTGTTTCGTTTTCGAGTTTGACCTTTTGTTCACGATGACCAGTAGTTTGAGGACATGCTTATGTCATTTCTGCTATGTTAAAATGTTCAAAATAGGGGTTGAATAAGTGCTCATAAAAGGGAACGAGTTCACCCTTAAAATGGAGGTCGTAAAAGAGAACGAACCTTATGTATTATCTGCTCTCCTATGTAATTTCATTAGGGGTGGAAAAATGGTCATCAAAGAGAATGAATGAATACACCATCTAAAATGATTATCTGTAGACCGTGGGTGTTCGATTGTAATCCTTGCTCGTTATGTTAAAATAAGGGTTGGAATGAGTTATGTATTCTTATGTCATTTCTGTTATGTTAAAATAGGGGTTGGAAAACGAGTTCACCCCTGCTATGTTATGTGTTCGTAATCTTATGTGTTATCTGCCATGTTAAAATAGGGGTTGAAAAATATGCTCATAAAAGGGAATGAATACACCCTTGTTATGTTACGTAGTCTTATGTTCTGCTATGTTAAAATAGTGCTATGTGTTATCAGCTCTTCTATGTGTTCGTAATCGTATGTGTTATCTCCTATGTTAAAATAGGGGTTGGAAAATATGCTCATAAAAGAGAATGAATACACCCTTGAAAAAGTGTTCATAAAAGGGTACGAGTCTTATGTGTTATCTGCTCTGCTGTGTGTTACGTAGTGTTATGTGTTATCTTCTCTTCTATGTGTTCGTAATCGTATGTGTTATCTCCTATGTTAAAATAGGGGTTGAAAAATATGTTCATAAAAGAGAATGAATACACCCTTGTTATGTTTCATATTCTTATCTGTTATCTGTTCTGCTGTGTGTTACGTAGTGTTATGTGTTATCTGCTCTTCTATGTGTTCGTAATTAACATAGGGGTTGGAAAAGTGCTCATAAAAGGGAACGAGTACACCCTTAAAAATGTGCTCGTAAAAGAGAACGAATACACCCCCTAAAATGTGGTCATAAAAGGGAACGAATTCACCCCTAAAATGGAGGTCGTAAAAGGCCGTGGGCTCACGGTGCACGGTGGTCATTTTCTCAGTGGCTTGTGAGTTGATTAAAACTGAGCCAGATCGATCCATTTTCCACTACTGAGGCTATATGAGAAGTGGTCCTACAGCTTGACGTGGGATCTGAACAACATGAGCTCCCGCCGGAAATTGAACCCAGGTCTCCCGCACCTAAGAAGCGTACGCTATCTACATAGCCATAAAGGAGCTCTCCTCATCTCATATTGACCTCGCTGATGAAAAGGACGCTCAACCCTAATCCCATGAACAGGTGAAGAGACATTTACAAATCACATTTTTTTAGCATGTAGGCCATATTAAATCTGTTGAAATCTCGAATTAAATTTTTATCACGATCACCATATTTTCTCCTCTTCTGTAGCGTGCTTGAAAGAAAACAGAAACGTTATGTGTTTCAAATTAATTAAAGAATGATCCATCTTAGTTTTAAATTTAATATATTGTAAATTATTATTTAAGAAGTAGAACGAAGTGATATATTTTTTTATAAGCGACACCGTTATCTCAAAGGAAAGACTAGACTTAATTAACTCATTGAAATGAACCGTTTAGGAAATTCAATATTCTGTTTTATTATCCATGAGATATCTCGGCGCTCATCACTTAAAGTGAAATGAGCGCTTTATATGAAGAACAACTCCGCTTCATTTATAATTAAAGAAACAACAGAGGCGTGTTCTCATTTTTTTTTCTAATTTTCTGTTAGTATTGAATACAAGCAAAATATGTCGCTCTTTATTCTCAGTAAAAATAGATTACGAAAGGTTATGAAGTGTGTGTTCACATAGAATGTCATTCATTTAGGTCATAGTACTTATATAACAACTGAAAATTAGAATCATTTATGATGTAAAAATTTATTCTAATTGTCTTTACTTTTTTAATTAATTTAAAATCTATCTTGGGGTCTCACGTCCTTTTTCCCTCATTATCAAAAAATAGTCTATATATTAAAATGCAAGGTTTATATGTTTGTCTCCAAAGAAAAGTTTATACGTTTGTCTCCAATCCTTTCGACAATGAGATCTTGAAAATCACAAGTGCTAGAAACGTGCCGTTTTCACTGGCCGATTTCAAATTTTGTGTAGATTAACCAATTCTAATTGAATATTTAAAAAAAAAAAACATGGCCTTATTTATTTATTACAGTTTTAGAGGTACACTGGAAGTGTTGAAATTTTAAAAAAATGTATTATATCCTGCGAGTTATACACTCCAATACTACATATTTTCATATAGGGGTTATATATCTCTCAGGCGTTTGTTTCATGGTCAAATGATAATGAAAAACGAAGGATAACCATTTCTCCAGCCCAAGATGAATTTTTATTGTTTGGAGTGTTTCGACCAATGAACACCATATATCACTGACATTATGATTAATTGTGTGTGTAATGTATTTGCTTATTACATACTGCATGCAAGGAGAAAGAAAATACTGATCATACATGCATTAGAAACTCCAACCCGAAATAGGCTCAATCTCGCAAACGGAGCAAGATATTGAAAACATAATCGAAAAAATCTCTCTTTTATGGTACCCCTTGCCGATCTTTATCAAGACGTCATTCACTTGTGTCTGTAAAGGGACATGTACAGATGTTGTGAAAACTGACAAGGGGATTCATGCTCATATGTGAATGATGCGCTTTGTAGAGAGCGCAGGTTTAGCTAGCAATAATAATAATAATAATTAAAAAGTATTTTGTTCAACCCTTAAAATACCAAGACTACTTCGGCAACGTTGTTCACCAAGCTGGAGTTTTCTGGACTCTCAGTTCGACGGAATCCATAGCTGTCGTAATTCTCATTGTGTTTGGAGCAGCATTTGCATTGTAATGTTAAACAACACTTGACGCTTCATCATTGGTGAAGTTGTATATAATAATGTATACGTGCTAATGCTTATAAACAATGTTACTTGCTTTTGTTTGTAAACATTAACCACATACATTTACGTTAGAATATTACATTTTATGTGGGATTATTACAATAAGCAGGCGACAGACCCAGGAGCGTCATTTCAGATTTTGCTTGGGGAGGGCAAGACCACTTGATATAAGTAAAATTTCGCGTTTTTCACTGATTTACTGCTATTCTATTGATAAAATCTATATACATATCAAACTCGGGGGGGGGGCAAATGCCCTTCCCTGCCCCTCCTAAATGGCGCCCCTGGACAGACCATTAGCACCACTTACAAGTTGTATGATGACATGAGAGCAGCAGCACCATTGATACCTGAAGCGCATTAATATTAAAAAGCATTTAGTAGACAAGCACCAGTCTTCAGTTGGTCTCCCCTCCTCTTGCTTGACTGGAGCACTAGGAGAAACCCAACCTCAAAGCCTCTAGTCCGCTGAAAAACTATTAGCTTGCTCAGAGCTCTGTCGGGATCCCAACTTCCGTCGCTTAGCCTGCTTTGGGGCTCTGTAACTTTTAACCCTCTCACTGCTTGCTTCGGAGCACTAAGGTTTCCTATTCCACTCTGCTTAGCCTACATCGGAGCTCTGTACCTTTTAACCCTCTCACTGCTTGCTTCGGAGCACTGAGGTTTCCTACTCCACACTGCTTAGCCTGCTTCGGAGCTCTGTACCTTTTAACCCTCTCACTGCTTGCTTCGGAGCACTGAGGTTTTCTACTCCACTCTGCTTAGCCTGCTTTGGAGCTCTGTACCTTTTAACCCTCTCACTGCTTGCTTCGGAGCACTAAGGTTTCCTATTCCACTCTGCTTAGCCTACATCGGAGCTCTGTACCTTTTAACCCTCTCACTGCTTGCTTCGGAGCACTGAGGTTTCCTACTCCACTCTGCTTAGCCTGCTTTGGAGCTCTGTACCTTTTAACCCTCTCACTGCTTGCTTCGGAGCACTAAGGTTTCCTATTCCACTCTGCTTAGCCTACATCGGAGCTCTGTACCTTTTAACCCTCTCACTGCTTGCTTCGGAGCACTGAGGTTTCCTACTCCACTCTGCTTAGCCTACATCGGAGCTCTGTACCTTTTAACCCTCTCACTGCTTGCTTCGGAGCACTAAGGTTTCCTATTCCACTCTGCTTAGCCTACATCGGAGCTCTGTACCTTTTAACCCTCTCACTGCTTGCTTCGGAGCACTAAGGTTTCCTACTCCACTCTGCTTAGCCTGCTTTGGAGCTCTGTACCTTTTAACCCTCTCACTGCTTGCTTCGGAGCACTAAGGTTTCCTATTCCACTCTGCTTAGCCTACATCGGAGCTCTGTACCTTTTAACCCTCTCACTGCTTGCTTCGGAGCACTGAGGTTTCCTACTCCACTCTGCTTAGCCTACATCGGAGCTCTGTACCTTTTAACCCTCTCACTGCTTGCTTCGGAGCACTAAGGTTTCCTATTCCACTCTGCTTAGCCTACATCGGAGCTCTGTACCTTTTAACCCTCTCACTGCTTGCTTCGGAGCACTGAGGTTTCCTACTCCACTCTGCTTAGCCTGCTTTGGAGCTCTGTACCTTTTAACCCTCTCACTGCTTGCTTCGGAGCACTGAGGTTTCCTACAACACTACCTAGCTTGCCCAAAGCTATATAAAGTCCTGTCCTTTGCCACGCAGTCTTGATCTAATTTATTCGTCACAATAGAAAGAAATGTATTTAAGTATTTCTGTAAATACTGTTGTTATTTTTTTGTGTGTGTAATAAACTAGTAGTGGGAGTTAATCTCAAACTTTAATTTGCTCAACCTAGTTCTACCTATTACCTGCACTAGAAAAAAGAATTATAATATAGTTTCTACAATTTGGTCATCAAAATACATGTTGAAAACTTTAGACATTGTGCTTGTAAGATCACTTGCGTGCCTTGTCCTGGAAGATTCTTTGACAATTTTATATTGAGACAGCGAGTCACCGAAGAAATTGAACTTGCCCATTTTTGTCCTAACTTCGCAATGAACTCATTTTCTCCGTCGAAATTTACGCTGCCAATGTTACTTTCTTCTGAATTCACATCAAGGTTATCTTCCGATTTTGACTCATCTCGTTCTGAAATAAAGTAATCATCAGATTCGCTCAAAACTTCCTCCGGGTCAGTGAGATCACATTCATTCAACATCTGAACAACGCCATCATCTGAGATTTTCTTGCGGGCAATTCTCGAAAATTTACAACGTTCACCTTTTGACAAAAGAATTTAAAAAATAAAACCATCAAAATATATAAAGTAGTATACCAAGCGGGGTTCCTGCCAGGACCACAAGTGTGCTTTTATTTCATTTTATTTTTTTTTGACGAACGCATCATAGATCTAATTATGTAGTATATGTCTTAAACAGATGCAGGACACATGTAAAAATCCAAAATAAATTGATTCTTATAGTTGCAGTACTATCACCAAAAATCACTGTCTGGGGACCCTTGAGAAACCCGCTTAATATGTTAAGGATTAAAGGTAAAGTGAAACAAATTATGTACTCGATTTTTGCATTTATCGTATATACTTACAAGCTATAGCTACATATTAGACGCTACGCCTTCAAAATCTGCTATGTGTAAAATTCAAAACGATATAGGAGAAAAAATCGAATGCCTTGTTTGTTAGGCACCAGTATGAAAACAGATATGTGATGTTATTGGGTGCGCGGTATTATTTCCACTTTAACATAAAATAAGCTATGTATCCTTGAGAATATTTAGCGGAAAATAATAGAAACATTTTGACCGCAACGTCCCATATCGGGTTTTCTTTTATGATGTAACTAGCAAATTACCTGTTTTTCGCAAACATTTTGACCGCAACGTCTCATATCGGGTTTTCTTTTATGATGTAACTAGCAAATTACCTGTTTCTTGCAAACATTTTGACCGCAACGTCTCATATCGTGTTTTCTTTTATGATGTAACCAGCAAATTACCTGTTTTTCGCAAACATTTAGACCGCAACGTCCCATATCGGGTTTTCTTTTGTGATGTAACTAGCAAATTACCCGTTTTTCGCACGGGGATAGTACGTTTCAGTTTGGACATAAAGGAATGAATTAGGTAAGGCATTCCAAGTTTTGTGTTGATAGACAGAATAGATATGAAGAAAAAGCTTGCATACCAATACACGCTTTCCCCTTAAACCTATTTCATCTATCAAAACAAAACTTGGTACACACATTTGTAATCCCCTATAACATTTTTCGAGATACATTTGGACTGTGTGCTTTTAATCGGGACCACTTCAAATGGGTCCAAAGTTGATGGGAGGGATTTCTGGAGGGAATTTTCCAGACATTGTCTCAGAGTTCCCTGTTGAAGTACATTAGAGGCCCCAATACATAGCACCTCTGGAAGGCTTGTTTCATGCTAAAGAGAATGAACTACAAACCATGACTTTCTAATGAACAGTTTGATGCAATAGCTATTTTACTGCGAGTCTACGATTTTCTTTATACTGACAGGGTTAATGGGCCCAGGGACGTACTCCATTGTCCATGACACCTAATTTTTTGTACATGAACATATCTTTGTTATATTTATCGAATAGACTAGGTTTTATACGGATGTCCGGATGACAGGTTCATGTCCGTTCCTTGTGAATAAGGTTTTCCTAATTCAAATCAGACAAATACTGGGGTAGTATCAGGGGCGGATCCAGGACGGACTTCTGGGGGCGGTGGGTTGTAATCCTGCTACTTAGAGCTACTTTTAAGAGCTCCAAACTCTGGGATTGGTTTTATTTATGTATATAAAATAAAAAAGCTTTCTCTTCGGGGGGAAGTGATCGCCCTGATCGCCTCCCCCCTGGATCTGCCACTTGGTGGTATCTAAGATAATGGTCCCAGGTCGCTTCATTCCTTCTCCATCCCTTTCTTGTTCTCCAAGTCTTCGCCGAGAGATGTCATTCTTCATATGTGATAGGCTAACATGGCCGAAAGCCAAGAAATCTCGTCCCTAATAATAATTCTAATTACAGTCTAAGGTCATGGGTGGGAGTTCATTCTTAATGTAACCTAATCGGCTAATTACTTTCAAACCATTGTTTAAAATTTTTGCAAAACGTATTGAAAAGTTTTAAATTTTTAATTTGAACTTTTTTGAATGACTATTTGATCTTTTAAAACTTTGGTTTGAAAATTTTTGAACTCTACTATTATAGTGAGGTTTCATAGTCTAAGCTCATTCCTGGAAAGTTATTTCTGCTGTAATCTGATTGGCTGATTACTTTAAAAGTATTTGCTTACAAAATTTTTAAAAGATTTTGTAAAGTTATACCAACTGTTTGACATTTTAAAAATTTGGTTCATTTTTTTTTTTTTTTTTTTTGTACCGTAGTATTTTACGGGCGTTCAATAAGTTTCGCACAATGGGTGTAATATTTTTATTTGTTACAATATTATGATGGAATTTTACGGGAACATACTTTAATCTTTTGACTTCAAAATATAAATAATTTTTGTTTCCTATTGTTCAGAGGTAAACCATAATAGACACTGAAGTAGTAGACATTAGGACCCGACAAATGTCGGTAATGGAATTCCTGTTCTAAACCGACGATAAATAACATTTTTTCAGCAATATACTTCTTTTCTTCATAATAGATAAATACCTAATACTACTTTCTCGAGGTAGTAGCTTCACCTTCATGATTGAAGTACGCAGTCCATTTTACGTTGTTCAAATATGTTTTTTAATACTATTTAAGGAGAATTTATATTCAAATTAAAACAAATTTTTGAGATATTTTTATTAGGCAGATGCTTCCTGCTTTAATTAATGACAAAACTTAAAGAATTATTCGGCAAATTTCTGTTCGCTTAAGATAGACAAGAATTTCGGGAGTGATCCAAAAGTGGATCTAAAGATTGCGATCTTTTCCAAGAATTTTAGGAATGATAAAAAAATGCATCAAAAGATTGCCATCTCGGCCAATAATTAGTTTCTGAATCAGGCGCACAAAATTTTCGAACGGCCCCTAAATACAATTTCCACATTTTTTACGAAATAAGTACATCATACTGTCTTAAGTGGTAGTTTGGGTTTGGCTACACAATATGCAGTTCTCAAGATATAAGGCGAACAAGGAAAATTTTGATTGAATGAAATATATTAGATTTTTTTATCCGAAAAGAATCTTCCTACGTATTTTCTAAAGCTTTCCGGGATTAGTATATCAGAAGCCACATAGTTTTCACAAAAGTCTCCATATTAGTAATTAAAACGATATATATATATATATATATATATATATATATATATATATATATATATATATATATATATATATATCTTTTCTCGATGTTACCTTACAATGGAATCTTACTTTTGCAGACGAGTTTCTGAAAGGCATATGTTCAATTTGTATACAAATTGAACTAAATTTCTTCGAAGATATTTTATTTAAATCTTTCCGTAACGGTAAACTCATTATGTTTTTTTACACCACCGAAAATTGAATATCCTTCAAAATTCAATTTCAGAATTTTAATTTAGTCCTAATTTAATAGGAATAGAAATTCTTAAAATGATTTTCATATTTTAAAAATTAACTGTAACCTGTTTAACAATACCAGAACGTCATGTCTCACATTTTTTTTTTATTTAAACATTTTCAAGCATAACATACTTTAATTATAACAAATGTCACGTGTTACTACTCACCATAAATTAAGACAGGTCTACTAATTAATTTGAACCAATAAAAATGGATAGACGATAAGCAAATTCCTATCTACTTTAATTTCTCAAGACATTAATTGGTTAGTCGTTCGGGAATATACTTCTGTCTTCCATCTTTAAGTTACATCTCTTGTACAAAAAAGAAAAGAAACAAACAAAAGAAAAAAGTTGCTTTCTTGAATTTCACTTTCTTCAATTAAATATATCAATATCATCGCTTAAAAATTTAAATGGTCTACTTTCTCTTGAAAATATATGCCATTTCTAAATATCAAATTACGTGAAGCATAACATCTCAAAGATAATAATTACAAGTGATAATTTGCGTGGCGGTGTTAACCCTAGAAAGATTAAGGGGAAGTCAAGTTTGCCCGCGAGCTCTTTTTTATTTAGTTTATATGGATTAATATGTATTCAGGATTCTGTTTTTTTTTTTTTTTTTTGTTATTGTTCCTTTTGATGGAAGGTTCGTTTTCGCTTTCTTTCAACTGGAATATACTGCATTGTTTTTTTTCTGTAAAAATAATCATGTTGCACGGGCCGATTTGATCCCCCTTTGATCATAAGTTTTACCTATCTTTGTTTTTCCCAAAATTCCTTTCATTTTATTAATATCTAAAACTTGTATAACTTTTTTTAAAAAAAATATGTTACTTTTCTCCTTTACATAAAAACTTAGGCTTTCATATGCCTTGCCGAGTAATAGTTATAATACTGGTTTTCTGTATAGTATTATTTGAAATTTGAATTAATATATAAGCAGTTTTACGCACTGTATTTAGCCCGGTTTTTACAAATAAAAAGCACGATTTCTTGAAAAGTTTCTTTTTTCTTAATTTAGTTAAACACGTTAACTCAAATTGAACAAATATACTCTTAAAGCTACTTAAAACCAGCGCGGGCAAATTTGACTCCCCCTCCCCTTAGTCCTCAACGTAGCAGATGCGAGCACGGACTTTCTAGGGTTAATTTTACTTAAGGGGTGCTTTAACTCTTATGAAACATTGCTTCGATGTAATTTGTAATAAGTTTAACAACCCTTTTTCAATATTAAGGCTGTGGGTAATAACTCTGCAGTTTAGAGCGGTAT
Organism: Thermobia domestica; assembly: GCF_964235325.1. Taxonomy (NCBI): domain Eukaryota; kingdom Metazoa; phylum Arthropoda; class Insecta; order Zygentoma; family Lepismatidae; genus Thermobia; species Thermobia domestica. The sequence goes on from NC_137470.1 coordinate 142,000,278, forward strand.
CTGAATACCTCAACTTTAACCAACAACTCTATCCATAAAAACTTGTGATACCTCAAATTTATTCCACGCCACTTTATACCTATCAACCAAATGCACTTAAAATGAGTGTAAAGAAGTTAAAGTCACTCCTTAGAACATCAGGTAGTCCTTTTCCGTTAACAACAGCCACTATACTAAATAAGTTATGCACTATGAATTTCTGGACACTTTTTGACAATTTACACCAAGGCCCTAGAAATCAGAACACTAGGCTCGCTAGAAAAGTCCTTACAATCTCGAATTTTAATATTTAGTTCACCACACTCGATTGCATTGACCTGTTCCGTGTTGAAAACACGACCATTTGCCGAATTGTAATTTCTTTCACAAGTCACTTCCTCTGGTTTCCCTTCCTCCCCGGAAAAAAAAGTAAAAGAAATTGAAAACTTTGTTGCCACACTGTATATGGTAGAGGAATCAAAACAGCTACAAAGGTTTATAACTAGTTCGTTATAGTCTACACAGGATTTCAGTCTGTTACCTGAGATGTGCCGCTTGATGTAAAGAAAATTAAAAAGAACTATAATGCCCTTTCTAAAAAATAAATAAATAAATCTCTAACTTCTGTCAAAAATAGACGCCTTAAGATTGCATTGCTAGAATTTTAATCTAATGCAATTATTTTTAAGGGTAAACCTCCTATATTTGATTTTGCTAAACACAAATGTAGTTTTCATTTTGCAGGTCGGAGTCACATGCGAATTTTATGTTGGAAGAAATGTATTTCCAATTTTAAATTCTCAAAAGGAATTTATCAAAGACTTCATCTTAATAATAGAGCAAAGATTTGATTTTAGCGTTCCTTTCAGCGAATCTATATGGGACGTTTACATACAGCTTTCACGTGAAATCCGAACCACATGAGTTCCCGTCGAGAACGAAACCCGGGTCTCCAACGCTAATGGCTTGTAAGCTAACCGCTTAGCCACGGGAGGCTCTACATTTATTCCTAATATTCACATTATCGCTCCACTCCTCCCCATAAATTCCATTTTTCATGGGTTTATTTGGTGCGTGAAATCCCATATTCGATCCCCGCCAAGTGAAATTTGTGCTGGGAAAACATTACTCCGCTGGGGATTCCGCCGTTTCCTTCCACTTTTAAAAAATCGTCATTTCAATCATTACCATCATCATAGTCTCCTTGTGCGTAATCATAGAATGTTAATTTTAAATAAAATTTTATACACATCGGAACTGGTGTGTTTTTCCTCTATGTAGAGTAAACAACAAGCAATCTCATGATAGTGATGTATTAGAGATGGAGAATTTCCTGAATGTCGTAAAAGATATAATTTTAAAATCATTTTACATGAATGAAAAACTACATTACTGAACGAGTCATTACTCCGGATTGGCCTTTCTAGGTCTCGTTTCACAGAAAGTTCTTCCATTCTAGTACTTTTATAGAAATGACTATCCTTTGATAGTTTCTTTTTGTATTTCAACTACCTAAGAGATATAATTTTGTATCCCAAGTAAACGCCCATTTAAATAATATGGAGATTTTGATTTCCCCTTTAGACTCCCTGAAAACTAAAAAATATTCAGTTTTGTACTCCCAAAATGATAGAATCATGCCAAATTTCATCAAATTTCAAATTTGGTTTTTGATAATTTACGTAAATAACGCTAACGAAAATGGACAAACATGCAGAAAGCATAAGATTTTATTCCAATCCTAAGAACCTAAAATATGAGATTGTAGATTTTAAAAAATGCCCATTTAAATAACATTGGGAATTTCTTCACCCCCTAAAAATATTCACTTTTGACAATTTTCCTGTGAGTTAGTCCCAGAAACCTACAAACATGCTAAATTTCAACTTTCCATGTCAATTGGAAGTATCTGTTGTTTTATATTAATAAGTTCATGTAATTTTATATATAGTTAGAATAGGATAATACTTAAATCCTTTCTTCTTCAATTGAATCTAACATACAGTTTAAACTTCATATTGTAATTATATCACTGACGCAAGCATTTACAAATGCACTTTATTGTTATTTCCTGTTTTATGTTTGATAATACTATCTAGATGTTAAAAAAATCAAAATTATGTAAATGTGTTCCATATGATATGAAAGAAGTTAGCAGCATGACACTTTCGATTTTGTATCAATTCACACACTTGCACATACATATACACAAATTATTACAGTTATAACATTTCTTTAAGCATGACGTACCTTATACCAATGCTAACAGATGGAGCTAGTATCAACACTAACAGACTAAAAGTTTTACATGTAATTGCAACCCGTTCTTTCATCGGAAAAGGAATGACCAATGAAGAACATTGAAACAAATGATTTAGCCAATCAACATGTTCGAAACAACCCGAGATACACTCGATATGACTGCTATGAAATATCTCATAGAATTTCCATTTATTCTGTGCCTAGACTGACTTTAACTGCCATCTGGCGCCAATTAATATAACTGGTTGATAAACTCGGAGAACAATGCTAATGATTCGAAGTTCATGTGCGACGTTGCCACATGGTGAAATTCTTGGTTTTCCAGAGCAGCTGAAGAACGACACGGAGAATATTATATCATTATATTTCGTTTTCACTTTATTTTGACCTAAAGAATAATATTCAGTAGTCAGTGGGAGCCATTTTTAGAATACCCAAAACATTATCCTTGGAATATAATTTTTCAAAGGAGAAATACCAGATAAAGAAAGAAAATAGTAACTAAGAGTTTGAAAACACAATGTCCAAGACAAATAATATACCGACAAAGTTGTATTTAGATGTTTGTCCATTCTTTCGTTGGTTCATTCGTCTCGCCTAGAGCCTATAACGTTGCGGTGAAGACTTCGGTTCCTGAGATATGAACCATTGAGTTGAAGTTTAGGAGTAATGAACTTCTCTAAAAAGAATCTTAGTTGCTATTTAGAACAAAAATATAAACATACCTGTTATGCAATGTTTATATGTGAAATAAGAAACTACATGATGAGGCAATTGAGTAATTATGTTCTACACTTTTAATAAAGATTTCCTTAGAAAGTTAAAATTAGGATTAGGAACTATATTCCTGGGCTTTTCGGCATCTTCGACCATGCTAGCCTGTCTCGTAAGAGAAATGACGTCTGCCGATGATCACACTATCCAAGGAAAGAGAAGGAAGAGAGGATTGGGAAGGAAGGAAGCGGCCTGGGACCTATATGTTACGTACCGTTCCGGCATTTGTCTGGTATAAATGAGGAACATTCAGGGAAATCTCACTCAAGGTATCTGGCCTGTCAAAAAGCTTTTACATTTTTAAACCATGTCCCTACCGGAAGTCGAAACCGAGACCAAACTAGGAAGTAATAGTATCATGTGTACTCCACGTAAATAAGTTTGTTTTTATGTCGTGATTCTTTCTCAATATTGAAACCGGAATTTCTAATAGATTCCTACAACTTCCGGTTTTAGTAGAGATATTAGAGTGGAGAACGAATATATTTTTGAGACACCTAATTGATTGCTGAAAATCGCTTTTCTCTCTATCTATCGCCATTTTTAGTCTATAGTGATCAACGTTAACCCCTTCGGTTCCAGACTACCAACCTTTTAAAACCATCTTTCAATTTTTTATATGCTGCATTATTTAAAAAGATATTTTTCAGTTTATTTTTCAGAATTTGATTTTTTTTATTGTTTTACCAAAAAAAAACACTATGTCCACATTTGTCAACATTGGCCCAATAACAAGTGATTGTATATCTAAATATTTGTGAACAATTACAAATTTTGTTCTTTTTTTGGGTATACTACGCCTTTCTTCTGATATATTATTCACTGTTGTGACACAATAAACAAGCTCTATGTTTATATACTAATACTTCATTATTAAATATAATACCTTTATTTAATAATATTTTTCTTACATTCTTCTTCTTTCTTGAAAACATAACATGACATATCAAACTGTTTGATGCGTTTCTGAATATCCATTTCCTCATTTTACTGGAACAAATTAAAGCAATTTGCATCTCCAGTTTTCAGAAACAAACATATCGCCAATGGTTTCATTCTTTTCATTCTTAGGAAAGCTAACCACAGATGATATTCTAGATTCGCTTGAGGGTTCAGATATCGACGATTCGCATAATGATCCAGATTTTATGGATGATGACTCCAGTAACTCTAACAGTAAAGATAGCGATGGCGGTGTTGCAAAAGATAAAAAATGATAAGCAATAAATTGTACACGTTATCTATTCTAAAGAACTGAATTATCTGCACAAGGTTGTTTGGCCAATCACAGGTGAGTCCATTTAGTTGTTGTGCGAAGTCTTCATATATGAATTTTACCTAGCTCAGAATTTTGTCCAACTTTTACCCAACCAAGAAAACATGTTGTGCCATTCAAATGAACGAGGAACTATCATTTTAATATTTGGCCAATTCGATCAACTCTAGTGAGACTTTCAAATTTTAACTCGCTTGGTGGTACAAAAATAAAAATAGATAAATTTCTAAGGTAGTTAAAATTCGAATTTGAAGATGTCTCACTAATGGCGATCAAAGTGGCTAAAAATGATCTAGATTTTATGGATGATGACTCCAGTAACTCTAGCAGTAAAGATAGCGATGGCGGTGTTGCAAGAGATAAAAATGGTAAGCAATAAATTGTACTCGTTATCTATTCTAAAGAAGTGAATTATCTGCACAATGTTATTTGGCCAATCACAGGCGAGTAGTTGTAGTGCGACGCCTTCAAATATGAATTTCAATTAGCTCAGAATTTTGTTCAACTTTTATCCAACCAAGAAGAAAATGTTGTACCATTCAAATGAACGAGGATCATGAATGAATCTTTTTAATATTTGGCCACTTCGATCACCTCTAGTGAGACTTTCAAATGTTAACTAGCTTGGTGGTACAAAAGTAAAAATAGGGAAATTTCTAAGCTAGTTAAAATTCGAATTTGAAGATGTCTCACTAATGGCGATCGAAGTGGATAAAAATTTGAATTGGGCTCCTTTGTTAATTTGAATGGTACAATTTTTCTCTTGGTTGGATAAAAAGGGGCAAAATTCGAGCAGATTTAATGAAACGATCACGAGTCCACAAATGTGCGCATAGGGACCGAAGGGATTAAAATTGTTGCAATACATGGCTAAGAAAGAAAATAGTACTTATTCTTATAATGCTAAATACCGCTTCTCTTTATCTATTATTGTTCTAATAGTGGTCAACATAAAGCACTTCATGCTTAAGTACAACAAAACCTGTCAATTTGGCCACTTTTCTAAGTTGGCCACCTGCTTATCTTGGTCTGGTTCGTCTTGAACCTGCATTTTCCTATAAGACATTCGTTACTTCTTACTCTGTAAGTTGGCTACCTGTCTATCTTGGAAATTGGCCGCGTTGAAGCAATGTTTATCCTATGTTGATAATGATAAATTTATCTGCGTATCTTGGCCACGCGAATACGCTTTGTTATTTTTCTTAACTCTTTCGTATTCCCTATGAGAGATTCAAATGTTCCGTATTTGTTACTGCAGACAGAAAAGCATAGATTCTCACTATTTGTTGTTGCAAGTCAATGGCCAGAACACTACCCTGACAAAGGGGTGGTGAAGGAAGATGTGAATAAGAAAAAGCACGTACACAATTCAGGAAATTGTTGTATGTATTTGTTTACCCTGTCTGTTTTGGTAAAACCATTAGCTATATCGGCTCCTTTCATCAGTGGGGAGCTTTAGTCATACATACGTCTAGAATGAACCATAGTAAATAAATTTGTTATTAATAACTGATTTGCTACTTTTTGAAGGGTATCTACAGAAAATATTTGTCACTGCCGAAAGAAATCATATAAACTGCATATAAAATGTTGAATTTATAATTTTACTTTACTTGTTTTCAATCTGAATAACTCAGTGTGCTACTATATCAATTTCAATAAACTGCGTACATATGTTCCGATTTTATGGTTGTTTGTGTGATTGTGTTTTCCATCCGAATAATTGAGTGTACCAGACTAGTTTTCAGGAAGAAAAAGGTACATATATTAAATATACTTTAGTATATTTTTCTAGTACTGTGTATTGTTATGATTATTCTATATATATTATTTAAAAGTAGCTGTCGTGTCATTGCTTATTAAAATTTTACAATCAAATAATACTAGAAATCCTATTCTAATCATACACCAATCACACTTATTTTCTGTAAGTTTTCCACCTGTTTAAGTTGGCCACTTTAAAATGGAACGGGTGGTGGCCAACATAGACAGGTTTCACTGTAGATGGTTAAACGAAAAGGTGGTACCTACTCTTGGCACGCCCAATGAATTGCAGAAAAACACATTTCGCTATCTGTTACCGTTCTGGCTCTATGGTGACCAACTTTGAAACCGTAGATCAGCATGTCCAGTAGCCGGGTTCCGGACCAGTCCCGGCACACTGAACCCTTTCATCCGGCCCGCCTGAATCCGTATTGAAAATATATTTCTTACATCATCCTAAACTGAATTGAACATATTTTTCTGGATCACTGATGTCCACCTTGCAAAATATCATCCGCATTGGAACATCTAGTGTGCCAAGGAACATTGAGAGACTAGTTCAGAAGACAAAGAATCAAATTCTCCACTAAAATGATAAACAACAGATATTTTACTGCTTTTCTTTACTAAATAAATATGTTGGTTATTGTTATAATAGTTTTTGTGTTCCTATGACGTTAGTGTATGATGAACGGGTTTCTCCATTAAATATGGCCGTTCGATTGTTATGACAATGTTATATATTGTCACACACGGCCCTCAACGCCAGTACATCCACTATCATTAGCCCATCCCTTGTTCCAACTTACAAATACCTGCTATAAATGGTTGATTCCTACCAGTTATCGTTTGAAAAGGACAGACACAATGACACGCAGAAAGAATAAATGTATATAAAGCTTTGGTAAACCGAACTCCCCACAAAGCAATGAAGGCCCATTTTTCTCTGCAACTGGAAAACCTACTAATTTCTCTACAAGTGTAATTAATAGATACCAGATGTTAAGCAAAATGTCTATTCTTTAATATTAAAAATATGATCAAAAATAACTTTTTGAAGTTTATATTGGGGATTACAGTTTCAATTTAAGCCAATTTTATTTTGCCTATTTTGCCTATTTCGCCCATTCCTGCCTAAATAATTACTTTGGTGCCTAATGTTGCCTATTCTATGCATTTTCTTCAAAATAAGACTTTATTGGGGAAAACATACTGTATCAATATAATTTAGCACTTCAAGAAAGTATTCTACCCCTTCCGAGAAATATAAGTGCTGTTTGTAGTGATAAGATGTCGTAAAACTTTGGACTGCTATGAGTACTGATAAAGTGCTGTGAAACTTTGGGTTGCTGTGTGTACTGATAAGTATAAAATTTGAAGTGCTATTTCTAGCGATAAAATTCTGAGAGAATGTATTTTCCAAATATACAGGGAATTCATGTCAAGCTTCGTTTCTGTATATACAGTAAAAGAAGATATTAACAAACAGGTATGTTTCTATATTCTTTGAACATTATTTATGACTTGATTTATTTTCTAGCTGCATTGAGTATTTGTCTTCATTATTTCGAGTTATATTTTAGTGCTTATTTTTTTAATAAGTATCTATTTGCCTACCTATTTTCCAGGTTTTTAACGCCTAAATATCCGATCTCTAATGATAAAAAATGCAGGTATATGCTTAAAAAGCTATAGCAAATGAGGGGAAAATGTATCAAACTTTGATTTTGATTATGTGTATCATTTGTAAAATTATATCTTTTTTTCTTCGAAATGGCAAGTAAAAATCTAATTGTATTCTAATTCACTCACTTATTTGAAAATTTGAAAGTATCTAAATTTTCCTTTATACTTTCAGTCTGCATGGTATAAGAAAATAAATAAAGGATCTCTGGGTCTCCGGCTTGAATCAGTGACATCTATTTGCGAGTTATAATTCCAGGTGCTACCCAAGCGGGATTCGAACCAGGGACCTCACGCGTAAGTAGATATCACTGTACCCAGTCGGCTACCCAGAAATCCTTTATGACTGTACGCAAAGTTCTGCTTATACCCGACGCCTGTGAGTCATCATTCGTGTGGTCACGTCTAAACTACATATAGAACTAGCAATACTCCGTCATTCGCCATGAGCGTTCCTAACGCTTCACTCGTTTTCATTCCGTGAAATGTCAACACTGGACATTTTTTTATTAATATTTACTTGTCGTAATGAATGAGATTGTTTTCCAAAGTAGAAGCCACAAATATAGCTGTTACATAATATTAAAGTAGACTAATTCGTCACATAGGCCTATTGTTTTGTTGCCTGTTAGCGCCACGTGGTAGTAATACTTTGAAACGTTAAAGCACGGTTCGCAGAAATAAAGTTAGAACACGTGCTTCCTTTTTTACTCAATTTGTACACTTCCATATAATCATAGTTTCAATACAATCTATAAATATAAGACACCAAGTCAATATTTAATTAATTTTGAACAGTATTTAATTAAAAGAACTTCATACTGATTTAAATCTACTTTGATGTTACTAAAACATTGACAATCTTACAGAAACTGCTTCAAGTGAGTCAAAGGCAACTCATAATGAATGAATGCATGATGTCATTCAATACTGTAGCTCATAGTTCCTGTTTACAGTCAACCAATATCGCATGCTATGTTCCCTTACAGTGGCATTCTACTGCTGGAGAGAAGTAGCTATGTTACAAAAAAAAAAAAAAAAAAAAAAACACACATTTACTGACAGCATTTTCGATACAACTGTTATTTAAATTTCTATAAATAATATAATATAAACATGAATTTTGTATAAGAACATTTCTTCAAGTTGAGATTACTCAACTCGAATATACAGTCGCTCACATTAATATTCGGTTTTGGTTACGAGTTGCCAATAACAAATTGGATTTGGGTAATAAACGGTCAAGTAAATGCAATTTGTAAGGCAAAATATGCATGGATACATATTAAACGCTGAAACAAATGTGACACAAAATGCTAATCAATGCTTGGTACCAAGATGTGATACAAATAATGGACCAAATTTACCAGTGTTGCCAAAATGTTGACACAACAAGTCGCTAAACGAGAGGGGAAATGACTCCAATTTTGGGTTAAAAGTCGCTAAAAAAAGTTATTCGTGAAATTCGTTGTCTATAAGCGTTCTTTTAAAGTTGTAAATGTAAAATAAACAATATGTTCTACTCACATCTTTGTAAAAAAGACGAAACCAATCCTTGAATTCAGGGATCATTTCACATTGTTTCGGGTACTTTTGTTCATATTTTGGAGTCATAATAGTTCCGAAATAATTAACACTACAGTACTTTTTTTCTAAAAGTGCAGAATAATTAAAAGATCCCAAAGGACAAATATAACAAACACCCACTTCGCTTTTATTCACGCATCTATAGTTAATCTCGTTGCTATCGGTAATGCGGTATTACTTATGTCTCTTGCAATGAGCACTTTCAGGCCCATTGCTGGTTTTATATATATATATATATATATATATATATATATATATATATATATATATATATATATATATATATATATATATATATATATATATATATATATATATATATAAAGTATTTTAATATTCATATTATTCTTGTTATGAATACATATATAATTAGTAGTAAGTACCAGCGCTGGTAAAAACATTATAGAATATGGTATATGCTTACTAACCTTTTATATAGATATATATATTTCCTGTTGTTCATTTTCTGTATTGTTGAATACGTATATATATATATATATATATATATATATATATATATATATATATATATGTGTATATGTTAATCTGAAAATTATCTTTTACAGCATAGAGAAAATATTTCCGAGTTAGGCTAAAGTTGGTTTTGGTAGCTAGCTAGTTCAGTTTGTAACACTGCTAAGCCGAACGACAGTTTCGCTGTTGCGGAGAGTGGCAGGTTGTAAAAATCATATATAAGAAAGAAGGGAAAGAACAGAGGGATGGCAGATTCTGGATTCTTTTCAAACAGGAGAAGGAATTTCTGTCGGGAGGAGCCTCCGTGCTCCATAGGTCTCGTTTTCTTCGTGTCTTTTTCTTTAAGTCAGAAGAGAGGGTGCAGCCGAGGAGATGGCTGTGGTTTAAGACCAAGTTTAGACTTGTATTAGAGGAATACAAATCGGAATATTTAAATTCTGGTTGTATGTCCTTGGGGTTTAGACTAAGAATAGGTGCGATACCCGGATAGGAATTTTGAGCGATTTTTTTTAGTAGGGATCATATATATATATATATATATATATATATATATATATATATATATATATATATATATATATATATATATATATTTACAGTTAGTTGTGTTTGACTAGCTGGATTAGATTATTTTACACAGCTGATTCCTCACGTAAGGGGATGATAGGCTGTGGGTTTGAGATTGTTTCCTATTACCGAGCCTGAATGTAGGTGCTATATTCCTAGATGAAGGAAATTTCCCTATTTCCCTTTTCCCTTATTAATGATTATTATCTAGTTTAATTTCCTGAAGGTTTGTCCAATAAAGGGCGATACCTGAATTAGGGATTTAGGCCAGACAGTGCTCAGAATGTTGAGGCTGTTTTTAGAGACTTCGAGGTTCATGATGGCTTGTACGAGGACGCATGTTCAGAACCTCTTTTAGAGAAATCTTAGTTATTGTTTGATGGAAAGCTTTCGGACTGGAGCAAACAGGATTGCAGGTTAAGTAGGAGGAGACCTCAGGATCTAGAGGTGTACCTAATTGTTTTTTTTTATTTTACTAAACTAATTAGAGAAATCAAAATTATTAATTAAGGATCTTTAATCCCGATAAGAGTTTTTTTTTTTTTTTTTTTTTTTTGGATTTCTCAATAAATTATAGTCTACTTGGAAAAGCCTAATTTATATAAAATTCTCTGAACCTTGGGTATTAAGATTAAGTTGTATTTGTTTGCTAATTACTTTAGACAATTAGTAAACATATTTTATTTATATTATGTGAGCATCTCTTGCATTTAGGTTTCAGATTTAGATACGAAGTGGAAGTAGAAGGGAAAATCGCACTCTCAACGGAAGCTCTGCGAACTAAAGGACATCAAGATTGTAATTGTTCTCCGTTAGAGGGCAAGGGTAACATATAACAATGCAGGATTGTGGGGGAGTGTGTAACGCTGTATTCCCAAGCTCTTCATCACTTGCTCTAATTAAAACAAACAAAAAGAAAGAAAAGAACATGAAAACTGTTTTGAATTAATAATGCTTTTCTACAGATGAACAGGTTGTTTGCAGCAAAAAAGTCGCTAAATTTGTAAGTAAGTAGCTAAATCGTCATTTAAAAATCACCAAAAATTCGCCAATCGGAAACATTAATTTTTGTTATTATCGTGGAGGTCGAATCCCCTAGATTTAGCGACTTTTCCCCTAAATTGGCAACACTAAAAAATACCTCCATTAGTATTGGGTTTCGGTAATACCAACGGTGTTTAATCCTTTCTGTACTACATAGAGGGCGTGGCATAATGACAAAACATGTACTGTAGATGACAGCAGAAGAAAGGTCACTGCAGAGATGCATAAGGTGCACTGAACGTTGTGAATCAAACAGGTTACATTTACTGTAGCGAATATGAGTAGAAAAGGTAAAAACACAAGTTTCGACCAGTGGCAATTGGTGATCTATCATCATGCGAAAGGCCGTAAATACGCCGAAAAAGCTGAAATATTACACATCCCCAAGAGCACCGTTGGAGACATTGTCAGGCGGTATAAATTCAAGATAGAATAAAATTCATACCACAAATTGGACAGCCCAGAAAATTGTCAGATAGTGACGAACATGTTATTCTTCGCAAAATTAAGAGCAACCCCAGGCTAAGTACAGTGAATATTGCGGCATCCATAGCTCCGAGTTAGGTAAGAACATTAGACCAGAAACTCTCCGCAGAGTGTTGAGAAATTCCAAGTTTCATGGTATGGTACCAAAAAAGAAACCGTACGCAAGTAAAGCCAATAGAAGAAAAGATTTAATTTTGCACAGTGGGGGAGCTTGTGTTTATATTTTTTCGAATTGACTACCATGCATATTTACGCATTCTACGCGAAAGTATGCGGAAAACTGCGGAGCTGCTTCAGATTAAAGACGCGTTTAAGTTTTATCAAAACAATGAAGTACTATTGCAATGCATAATCACGTACTATTCGTCACCAGTGACATTACACTAGTGTACTGCATTTTCTTTCAGATTTGTACGTATTAGACTAATAACACTTTTAAATTTACTCTGAATGTCACTCATATGTGTGTTAAGAGCAAAGCAATCAGCAGAAGATGAATTTTGTGTTGTCAGAAAGGCTTTACATTTCTATAGGTATACATATTTGTGAATAGGTACATGTTTGTGTATAATAATATTTGTTGTATGCACAATCACTGAAGTTTAGTGCAGTGTGAAAACAAAAACTGGCTAGTTTTTTTTATCTATAGCTGTAATTTTGCTTTTGCATTGCAATTTAGAATTTGCAGCGAATTGAAACTGTCCGTTGATACATTATTTGATAATTTTTCATTGGAAATACTTAAACACACACAAAAATGTACGAATTTCGGGAGACTTAAGGAGGCATATCTCGGGAACCGTAGGTCATAGACGATATTTTGCGAATTTTCGTGAGAAACAGAAGGTGCGGATAAACAGATTACATGCAGGAACAACAACAGTTGTCCTTCCCGCTTTATCTCTCCATTCTTTTAAGTTTGTTATGGCAATGTTCTTGGACCTTTTTTAACTTTTTGTTTGTTCCTTCGTTAGGCTTGTTTCAAAAAAGGTTTTAGAGTGGTATACCATGTAGGTTTTCTGTAATTTTTGCTTGTGTTAATTCCGTACATCTCAAATACAAATGGTGTTTTATCTTTTCAGAGGGAAGGGCATCTAGTTTTCGTTTTGTTTTTTCATTTATGAACTGGTAAAACAAATGTCTGAAGAATGAAAGTCGTTTGTAATAAACTCAACTCTGAAGTAGGTTTAAGCCCTCCTAGAACCTCTTCCTTGCTTTTTTTTTATATTAGCACAAACACTTTTTGACTTAATTGATCTAAACTATATCTCGAGATCTTTTAAACAGAAGGTTTTGTTGAAATTGTTTAAAGTTTTTAAAAAAAAACTGTTTGGGTATGTAGACAAGTGAGAAAACGTCCTTGCTCGCAAATATAAATTGTAATCGCTTATTTTGTAGAAATACAAAAATACGAATGGAAAAGATATAAGTTATTTAGAATTAAAAAAGTGAGGAAGTAATTTGTGTTTATTAAAAGAACAAATGCAGTTTGTAGTTGATGAATGATAGGTATCAACTTAAATACTGAAACGATTTTGCGCGTTTCCCGGTGTAAAATAGTCTACTACCATCATTACCCCGAACAATCCCCAAAGTCACGAACCCGAGATTTCTGTTGAAACCTCATATCGGAAATATTTGAAAGAAAGCAAAATATTTAAATAGAGCAACAATAACAAACAATGAACAACAGAACTTAAATTAAACAAAACAACAAAGCTAAAAAATATATAGTTTAGTTTTTGCATTGCAAAACAGGCTCTAGGGCAATATATGTATGCCAAATGGCACCTGTTCTACTCTTTGTATCTAAAAAATTTGTAAGTCATGGCATCGAGAAAATTTAAAACATTACTTGAGCCACAACAAAATTAAAGTTGTCTAGGGGAATAGAAGTTGCGATTATAGCAACTTAGTCACTACCAAAGTCAAAAACATATTTACCTCAAACAACGTGATATCCCAAGAAGATCGAACTTCGGTTGCTGGTAGACAGAGAGTAAAGAGATAAATTTTTGTATATTTTTGCCTATATACACGGAGAAGGTGTTGGCCGAACAACACTCGAAAAACGGTAAAAGCGGAGTAACCTACATAGAACAGACTCGTTATGACGCGAGTGGTTACAGGCTCTGTCCATAAGAGCTGTAGAAAAGTAGGGGATGACAGGAGATCTCTTCAGAATCTCTTAAATGGTGATCAAATAATGAGAAAATCGGAAATAACACTTCCACAAACGGGGCCTTCATTGTGAAATTCAATATTCAAGATGGCGCCCGAGCGCCAAGTACCAAATTATATTTAGGCCGGAATATATGTTCACAGAAACAAGCTAGAAACTTCGCTCTTGTATCAAATTAAAGACAATAGATAGTAGAAGTAAGAAAACTGGGTATATTGTTTACATGTTGCCACCATATTTAAAAATAACGGTCATTTGGGCCAATAATTAGTATTTTCCACTTCTCTTGTTTCATCTCATGACAAATAATTATGAAACCATTAGAAATATGAAAACGCAGCCCAAAATAATTAAAGGAGTATACTCTTAGCTTCCTATTGTTACTAATATATTTAGTAGATGTTAAAAAGTGACGGAGCTAATTAAATTTAAGTGGCGCAGGGTGTAGCGTTTTTTGAACTGTTTATTAAATTACCGTAAAAAATCACTCACTACGCGCAAAACTTTGCAAGCTAGTACTTTTCAACCAATTAAAACAGTCCATTCATTTTGTCGCCAAATTAAAGATAATAGGTTGTTGTGTTCCAGGAAATTGCATAATAATGCTGTTGGTTTGTCGAATACTATTATTAGCATATTTGTTCATATAATATGTAGCTAATGTAATTATTATAGTGTTTTATTTTGCAGATTCTGATGTCATGACAATTTACTTTAATTTGATGATAACATCATCTGTGCTTGTGAGAGCTAGTAATATTTACGTAAAATACTCAATTAAAATTTTCCAAATATTTTAACTGTTTGAGAACAATATTTGTAAATTGAGAAATTACAGGATAAAGTAAAACTACTGATATTCAACAGCATAAAATTATTAAAATAAGAAGATATTTTTTAAATGCGTCTTAATGTAATTATTTTTTATAAATTGTTTTTCGGAATACAAAATAAAATTACAGACAAAAAAATAAATTCTCAAACTAATAAGAGGATGTGTATATTTCTGTACACCTAAAAGTAACAATAAGGAAATAACTTACAAATAATGCTAAAATATATTTTGTACTTAATCCCCTATGAAAAACAGAGAAAACAATTATACTATTGTGTAATATTTCCAAACATTTCCTTTCTATTTAAATTTTAATATCGAATACTAAGGTGCATTGTTCTACGTTCTCAATTTGTTTAGATCACATTCTCTTGCTATGAAGTTAAGGACGTATCCACAAACGAACCAGTGCATTTGCAGTATGAAACACATAGTACATCTCATTTTCGACACTTACACCTTCTTGTTCCGCAACTTTTACATCCTCATACACTTATAACATGCTCTGGCAAACAGTTGAGTGTTGTACTAGGATCTAGTGAGTTATCTTAGTCCAGCTGCCAGCCATGCTCCTGCGGATTGAGAGCGGCACTTCCTTCAAGCACAGTTAAAAAGTGTGCACCATGAAGAATGGCCTTTGCAAGTTACTTCTAAGAGAAGAGCTTGTGGGCGAAATAGTTAACAAATTGGCCGTTTTTGAGGACTAATCTATTCTTTTCGAAGTTCGAGAAATGATTTCGAACAACTCCTACATTTGATAACTTGAACAAGGTATTTTTGCATTCTCAAAGTCTTCCGGCTCTTCTGACCTCTGTTTCCCGAAGTTTTGAAGGAATTTAACAGGATCTACTTTTATAGCTGCTGATTTTGAACCTATTTTACTCGTGACATCGGAGCCTGTAAGATAATGGGTGACATAATGACTTCGCTCAGAGGAACTGCTCTTTTAGAAGTATATGGATAGGAATAATTTCTGGTGCAGATTTTCTTATCCACAACTCTGTTAATCCTTGGATTTCAAAGATTAAAAAATAATGTAGCAGGTATACAAGAACATCTATGTCATTCGAAATCACCACAATACGTTGAATATTATTCCTGACACAATGCTCTATGTGAAGAATTATTTTCAAGTTTGCTTTTTCTATTAGTTTTTTAAACTCTGAATGTAATTTTGGAACTACTGAAAAGGCAGTGACAGATATATCAAGAGCAGTACCATTTTCAAGTAGTAATCCACTCAGATACATTTCAAAAGGGATAGACTTTGCTTTCGGACAGAGGTAGTCTTTCAAGACAGCTTGAATTTCAATTTCGTTTTCCGAGAAAGACCAAACTCTGTCCATTTGCACCGGTAGCGATGTGGTAGGTGACAAATTTGTTAGTAGTATAGGTGATCCGGTTACTGTTTGCTGTCTCCCACATAGGTGAGGCGGTTGCCCTTTGCTGTCTTTCCACATTTTTCACCAAGGTTGTTAGATAGCTATCAAACACAAAATCCAGCGGGTGCATAAGCAAACACTGCTGCAGCTCCTGAAGAATGTACCAAACAAATCAGTAAATGATTATAAAGCTTTTATTAGAATTTTACGAAGTTCGTTCATGACACCAACAATAGTTGCTGTATTCATTGATGAATGTCCTTCAAAGAGGTACTCAGGCGGTTCCAACAACTTCTGCAAAGTAGACATTGTAGTTCCGATTTGTTTGGCTTTGTGGTAGTGCCCAAATTGTCCGGCAATATGGTGGAGTGGCACAGGTCATATCGCAATAGCTTTATATCACCTAACAGTAGCTCTCTCTCCTTAGCGATGTCTACTAGTCTGCGCAGTAGCCAGCGATTTGAAAAGTGACATCTTGGAAGAAGTGGTAGATGACACTACTTTATTTTCTTGTCGAAACAGTAGAAGTTTCCATGTGTAAATGGTCTTCGACAACGGAGTTCTTTTGTACAGAAGTCGCTCGTTCCTCTCTTCATGGCCACGTGTCAGGCAATTCAGAATTTCTTCTGCGTTAGTACAACTTCATGTGACACGAAATGGTACAACTTCACAGGACTGTGTACTTTGTACGGGTTTTGACTGCGCTCCATAAATTCTACCATTCTGTTAATAGCATTACGAACTTGCCAAGGAACTCATTATGAATTTGCAAGTCATAGTCTGTTTGTGGTATACCAAGAATCTGACTGAAGGTTTGGCATATCGAAAGAACTTCGTTGTACGACAGTTCCCACTCCGTAATATAGCTCTTACTGCGCGTCTGACCCACAATTCCTCCAGATGAATTCTTAGATCTTTTTATAGTCTCTTAAAATGCTATATCAGCACCAACTGCGCTAAATACATTGTTCGTTCTTCTGAATACGAAGTGACCATTCATGAACTGAGCATTTATTTCTGGGTGTTGAGTCTTCAAATTACTCATTTGCTCAAAATAGAGGGACGCCCACAGCAGGTAATTGATTCGATTAAATGCCATGGATACCAGAAAAACTGCTGTACAGTATATAGATGCAGTGACCAGTTTCCTTCTCGATCAGATCTTATAAGATTTCTCAGCAGAAATACTAGATGTAGAAACTGTTCAAGGTAGTGGCACTGCTCTGAAATTGATCTGAGTTTCTCTGAAAAGTTCTGCAAAGCCTTCGGTATTTCTTCTGAACTACTTACCAACTCGATTAACGATAGGGAGCACGTTCGGCTTGTCTTTGTTTCATAATAGTCATAGTGTCAAGGAGCTACTGTATGACGGACTTATAACATTCACCACTTTCATCCAGGAAAGCCTTCCACTTTAGCATAAACACAGCATCTGCAATCATAAAGATGCCGCTCACTACCCTAACATAGATAGTTCTCTATAGAATACTCTCATTACATTGGGCCCAAAAATAGAGTAGACTCCATACCACTACCAGAAATGTACTTTCCTATGCAAGCAACAAGGACTTTTATCATGTGGAATGATCCTAGCATGAGGTCATTGTTTGGAAATTCATTGCTCGTAAGCTGAATTTTGGCATCAATGTAATACATCGCTTCGTCACATACTACGGACATTGAAGACTGGTTTAAGAGTACAAATAGGCTCTGGAAGTTTCTCATTCCTGTGTAGACACTATCATATTTCTTTACTGGATACGGCAGTACTGGAAGAAAGCCGAATTGTTTCTCGGGAACATTTGAATCCGTTATCATGTCATTCACAACACCCCAAGCTAGAACGGATTCTTTAGTTTCTAGCTCGTGCATTGTCTTGAGTTAACTCCTGATGCAGATTCGATGTCCAAATCATGCACTTCAGAAGAAATTGTCGGTGTGGTTTGAATGGATATAACATTATTATTTCATTTCCTGCGACACAGTAAACTATTAACTTTAATTTACCGATAAAATGAATGGGCTATTTTAATTTGTTTAAAAGTACTAACTTGCAAAGTTTTGCGCTTAGTGAGTGTTTTTCCGGTAATTTAAGAAACAGTTCCTGTGCCACTTAAATTTAACTAGCTCCGTCACTTTTAAGATCTACTAAATATATTAGTAACAATAGGAAGCTAAGATTATGCTTCTTTAATGATTTTGGGCTGCGTTTTCATATTTCTAATGGCTTGATAGTTATTTGTCATGAAATGAAAAAAGAGAAGTGGAAAAAAATATTTGTGCCCAAATGAAAGTTATGGAGGCAACATGTAAACAACATACCCAGTTTTCTTACTTTTACTATCAATTATCTTTAATTTGGTACAAGAACGAACTTTCTATCTTGTTTCTGTGAACAGATATTCCAGCCTAAATATAATTTGATGCTTGGCGCGCGGGCGCCATCTTGAATATTGAATTTCACAATGAAGGTCCCGGTTACGGAAGTGTTTCCTTCGATTTTTTTTTCATTGTTTGATCACCATCCAGCAGATTCTGAAGAGATCTGCTGTCATCCCCTACTTTTCTACAGCTCTTATGGACAGAGCCTGGATTATAGTAGGATGGGTCGGATGTCCTTTGCTATGATGGCGTATGAATGTGCAGTTTCCTTTTTATTGATAATATTTTCCGCTTTCCTGTGTATGTGTTGTGAACTCAAGTACAGGTCAAACAATTTGTAAAGAAAAGTAAAGCAGATTTCTTCTTACAAGAGAAGAAATTCCAGTCCATTCCATTTAATAAATATTTCATATGAATTATTAGCCATCCTTCTGGCAAGAAATTGCACAAATGTAATTATATTTCCATGCCCAAAACCCAACCAAGAGAAAACAAGTTTCATTTATGAGAAAAATAATAATTCAGTTAATTTAAAACTATCTATAAATTATGCCAATCAAACAAATTTCTTGCAATACAAAGAGATTTGTGAACACTGATAAATTTTTAATATTGCTATAGAAACATTTTTTACTATCCTTCACTATTCTGTACTCACTCAATATACCAGTCTGTAATACTAGAAAAAATCCTTACTAACGAATGAAGGTATGTTTTTTTAAAAAAAAATAAATAAATCGTATAATTAAACATATTTCAAAGTTCATAGTGCTTTAGGTCATTGGGTAAAACTATCTCGAAATTCAGCCGAAGTAAAAAAGAACTAATTCTTCCTCACCGACTCATTGTTAATTCAAGGCAACTTTCCAGACGGGCTGTAATAAAATTAAGAACAATCAACGAAATTGCTTCGTGCTGCTGTGCTATAAATGAAATTGATAAACTTGTCCCCTGCTAGGAACATGGGAAAACAAAGTTTCAAACTTGATGATGTCGCGTTCATGAATAATTTAAAAACACGGTTTCACACGATGTGGATGGGGGTTACACAGTTTAATATATTGGCAAGTTTTCATCTAAGTGTCCACAATATTGCATAAAAGAAGCTTGTCCAATGTGTGAATGTTTTTCAGAAACGTAGAAAGTTAATTTCCATTCACTAATATCATGCTCAGTTCTAATATGCAAGTTTTTCCTGTGCATACAACAAATTGATTTTAGTGACTCTCTACGAAAAACATCACTTTTACGTTATCTTTGTTAACTCGGTATAATCAATGTATTTTAGATATCTCGAAAACGAAACAAGCTATCAACAAACGGATTTTTAGACGTTTGGCACCCTTAAATTATCCTGCTGTTTTCAATGTTATCACATGTCTGTCAGTAACATCACCAAGAGTCTATTTCTGTACATTCGAATGAGTCTAGCAAAACAAAAGAATTGTCGACAAATGCTCTTCAGAGTCATAATCAAAAACCGTTATCCAACCGTTTTCTGTGTTATGGCCTGTCTGTCAGTGACGTCACCAAGAATATGTTTCAGGATATTCAATTGTGCCTAGAGAACGGAAAGAGATATCGACAAATTGTATTTAGTCTGAATCAGTGCCTTTGATCTATCCAACCTTATGTCGTGTCCCAAAGCACGCCACACATTCACTTTCTCGCTATCTCTGAGATATTCACAAACAACGTGTGAACAACGGGTTCTGAACCTCAAATGCGCACATTGTTACGATTCACCTTGCGTGATTCATTGCGAATTTCGAAATTGCGAAAAATAACTTTCCTACTAACAAGGGAACATCTTATATTGATAGTAGCATTGCCCAATTAAACAATGTGCAATCGATAGAGGAGTGAAGAAAAGTGAGAAATCCAAAGGTTTACGGCCCGACACCCAGAAACACAAGAGATACAGGGGAAAGAATAATCTAGAATCATGTGGAGATAGCAATGCAAAAGATACACTGACACAGAAAGAACTTCAAAATGATTAAGGTAATCAAAATGACATTTACACAACAGTATAGTAAGCAAACATTGTACCCACAGACATGCTAAATAACATCATATGTAATGCAGTGTTGCCAACTGAGCACAAAATGAAGTTTTGTTAAATAGCACGGAACACAAATTATAACATGTAAAAAATCTAGTTATGATTAGAACCATACTTGTGAAGTCATGATGTACAGTATTGCCTATATGAATCTCGGATGTAGAAGAGTACATACATTACCAACACACTACGGAGCGCTTTATCAACAGCAACACTGAAAAATTGACTACAAATAATGTGTGAGGTGATGCAATATTACGTGCAGCAGAAAAGTGAACCTGCTAATCAATTGTCAATTCAAGAGCATGCATCATTTCAATTTTGTGTGTTGTGTTTGATACTATCCTGATTTTCCACTTGGGCAAACCTGCTTCGGCACTGTGCTGCGTCCCTTATTTTCGTACTTCAGTGATTATATTCTTGTTTGTGGTCTCATATTTTGGTTTTAACTAGTTTGAATCGTGCACTGTATGTTCTCTTCTACATCCGAGATTCATACAGGAATTCATATAGGCCTATCTTCGAACATTGACAACACTGTACATCATGACTTCACAAGTATGGTTTTACTCATAATTAGATTTTCTAGATGTTATAATTTGCTTTCCGTGCCATTTAACAAAACTTCATTTTGTGCTCAGTTGGTAACACTGCATTACATAAGATGTTATTGAGCATGTCTGTGGGTACAATGTTTGCTTACTATACTGTTGTGTAAATGTCATTTTGATTGCTTTAATCATTTTGAAGTTCTTTCTGTGTTAATGTATCCTCTGCATTGCTATCTTCACATGATTCTGCATTCTTCTTTCTTCTGTATCTCCTGTGTTTTTGGGTGTCGGCACGTAAACCTTTAGATTTTTCACTTTTCCTCACTCCTCTATCGATTGCGCATTGTTTGATTGGGCAATGCTACTATCAATATAAGATGTTCCCTTGTAAGTCTTCTGTTATGTTTTCGATAATTGTATCTTTTTCCCGTTCATGCTTCATGACACGCTCCATTCAATTTACTTTATTTAAAGTGTCAACATTATGCATCGTAAATGATTGTTGTTTGAAACGGACGATGTTACGCTAGAAGAAAATATTCTAGGATTTACACGTAATTGAATACAAAATATAATTTCAAGTTAATTTATTTTCTCTTAAATACGTGAATGTAAGCGTGTTTTTTTTTTTCGTCATAAGATGTATAAGGTTTCGAATACAGGTTCTGAAGAATATAACGTTTTGAATACAGGCTTTTAATACAGTAAAAGTTGCCTTTAACAGATCCCTTATTAAACGGAAATTTATCTTAAACGTAAATATTTCACTGTCCCATGAATTTAGAGGTAAAAATGTATTAAATTCCCTTGATTAGGTGGAACCTCTGTTCTGAACAACGGATATTAAAATATACTTTTCAATCGAAATTTTCAAGTTCCGGAATGCAGTGTTTAGAAAATTTTTCAACATTCTCTGATAGGTTAGGTATATGAACTACCTTGTCTCTAAAAGCCTTCGTTTTCTTGTTACCGTACTTACACATTTAATCTTTAGTCCACCAAGTCACTAGGCACGTCATGTAAGGCACTAGATACCGTTATTATTATTATCTTCTTTCAAACAGAGGCAGTCATAAAAGATAAATATCGGGAAGATAAATATCGCCCATCCCTTTCTTATTCTTCCTCCTCATGTCCTTGGAAGATATTCTAAACTGAACAATAATGATCCATTTCGAGGTCTTGAGTCTCTTTATATTAGAAACTTGAAATTTTATTTATAAGGAAAGTTGTTAGACGTTAAAAATTATCAATTTATTCATTCCTTTAAATATGCATTTATATGCAGTAACGTCATAAACATACACTAACCTCCAAAATATGCACACATCCTAACTATATACGAGGGGTACTTCCGTTTAACGTGGCAAGTTGAAATTTGGCATGATTGTAGCTTTCCTGGGCCAGCTCACAGGAAAATTACCAGAAGTGAATATTTTTAACTTTTAGGGGGTCTAAAGTGGGAATGAAGAAATTCCCCGTGTTATTTAAATGGGTCATTTTTTGGACATATATTCTCATGTTTTAGGTACTTTGAATTGGAATATAAACTTGAAATTCAGTATGATTGTATGCTTTTGTTGGCGTTACCTACATAAATAACTAAAAATACAAATTTCCAGATTTAGAATTGTTTCATGAGGTACTGAAAAATATTCTCCATGTTATTTAAATGGGACATTTTTCACATCCCCAAGTTATTGGGCACTTCCTGTAGAGCTACAATAATTAAATTTGACATAATTGTAGCTCTTCGGGACTAACCGACGGGAAAATTGCCAAAAGTGAATATTTGTTTTTAAGTTTTAGAGGGATTAAAGGTGTGATGAAGAAATTCCTTATGTTATTTAAATGGGCCTTACTTTAGACCTAAAATCTCATTGAGCTGAGCGAAGCGAAGCTCTTATACTCGGGTTAGCCGTTTGGTTGTCCGCGAACTCCTCCTAGACCGTTTGGCCGATCTCAACCAAACTTAGCACGCTGATAGAGTATGTCGTGCTGAGTGACAACATAGGTCGAAATCAAAAATCCGATGTACCATCGAGGAATAATCACCGAAAAACGCTTCCTCCTAGACCGTTTGGCCGAGCTCAAGAAAACTTAGCACGCTGATAGAATATGTCGTGCAGAGTGACAACATAGGTCGAAATCAAAAATCCGATGTACCATCGAGGAATAATCACCGAAAAACGCTTGCATAGACATAACATGGGGAAAAAGTTTTCACGCGATTATTTTGTGAACAATTAAAAATGGCATTTATTATTGCATAATGGCCAGGAATGATTACGTAGTTTAAGCTCGCTCAGCTCATTTCATTGCAATCGGGTACATCCATTGCATTCCTAGTATTTTAGGTACTTGGAATAATAACTTGAAATTCGGTATGCTTGTACGTTTTCGTTAGCGTTAACTAAGTTCCATATTATGTATATGGAACATCTTCTACCCCAAAATGTTTAGGCACTTCCGGCAGGATTAAAATAGTGAATTTTTTTCATAATCGTAGCTCTTCGGGACTAACCCACAGGAAAATTGCCACGAGTGATATTTTTAGTTTTTAATGGGTATAAAGAGGATGAAGAAATTAGTGTGTTATTTAAATGGATGTTTTCTTGGGATACAAAATGTTATCTTTTAGATAGTTGAAATACGAAAAGAAACTTGAAATTTGTTAGAATAGTGAGCTTAAGAGGTGTGTGGCCGTAGGCTGAGTAAACTCGCGGTTCAGGGGGCGAAATCCCCAACTGGGTCAAATTCAGGAAATTTAATTAAAGAGCAAATGCACGAAATTCACTCTTGATGCAAGTTCTGATACATAAGAGAAGCGTAGCCGAGCAAAAGTAGGAGTCTGGGAACGGAGCTCCCAGCTAGCCAAAGGCTAGTATGCACTATAAATCTCTCTTAAAACCTCTGAAGCGTATTTTCGCTTAAAACGCATATCAATATGACATCAGGAAAAACATGCAAATATGTTAAAATCCGAAGTCTAGTCATATATTGTCTCTCTCAGTGATACCACCAAAACCTATTTATGGAGCTTTGATTATAAATTAAGGAGAAAGGTGCCAAAACGGCCTTTAAAGTCGGACTCAGCATTTTCGATTCCTACAGGCAAACGAAAACTTCGACTTCGGTTCAATGATTTTGCAGATATACCGCTCGCGAATTGATGACTATTTGTATACTTACTGTCACTATCCAATCGTAAAGTGTATTGCGATATATCTTTGACATTTGGATTGATTGATTGAGGTTTAATGAGCAATTTGTCAGTTGTAAATGACATGTTAAAACTTGTACTTGTCTTGATGGTGAATACTGGAGTAGGCCATATCCGTACTATCCATTATGAAAATAATATAGGATTGATTAGCCTCATTTCACACATTGGAAAGATTATTGCGCGCATACTGAACAGGCGGCTGGAAAGTAAGATAGAAGTAGTATTAGGGGAAGATCAATTTGGATTCCGGAAAGTAAAATGCACCAGAGATGCTATTGGGTTGATGAGAATTATATCGGAACGAGTTTTTGATGTAAAGGAAGAGTTGTGTTTGTGTTTCATAGACTGGTAAAAGTTTTTGACAGGGTCAATTGGACGAAAAATCTGAAAATACTTAAAGAAATCGAGATCAACTAGAGTTACCGATGACTCATTCCCAACCTGTACATAGGATAAGGAGTGTGTTGCGCTTGAATGAAGGAGAAACCAATAGTGTGAAGATTGGAAGGGGAGTCAGACAAGGATGTAATATGTCGCCTCAATTATTCAACATTTACAGTGAATGATTAGTGAAGGAAACATTTATGGGATATGGGGATTTCAAGATTGGAGGGCAGATCATTAACAAGATCAGGTATGCAGATGATACGGTTATTATAGCTAGAATGGAGAAAAGGCTATAGGAGATGATTAACAAAATAATTGACACTGGTAAACTATATAGAGTGGAAATAAACATGGTAAAATCGAAAGTCATGAGAATATTCCCTGGAAATGCGTGCAACATGTGTGCAAAAATTGAGTAGTTCATTTGCGAGAATTTGATTTTGGAACTCAAGTGTTTACTACATTGAACATTAAAAGTTCAATATTAGGGTATGACACGCAATGGGTAAGTCTAAACACCGTTTGATGGCTGACAGTTGAAGTTAGTAGATATGCAAAACTTGTAGGGATTCTCATCATGGGGCAAAACTGAGCTAAATTTTATTTTTTCATATTGATAAAACATTTGGAGAAAGCTGACTACAAAACATGCTCAACATTTCTGTGTCACAAGATCTGATTCAATAACATTTACTCGATTGAATTTCTATTGAAACTTAATTTCTGTCGAAAGTTGAGCCATTTCTGAAACAGTTGTTCATGAGTGGTGAAAAGTGGATAACCTACAACAACGTGCGTAAAAGCTCGTGGTCGAAATTAGAAGCTCCACAGTTTGTGGTAAACCCTATACTGGCTAATTAGGCTGAGCGTTTGTTGGGAATGTATGATCATCGTGCATCATGAGCTGCTGTCGCTGGGTAGAACGATACACTCGCAATTGTGCAGTCAACAACTAAAGCGAGTGCACCTAGCAATTCAAAAGGAACCGCCCTATCTGGTCAACAACAACCGCCCTACTTGTTGCATTCAACGATGGCCACGCCAAATTGGATATATCTTTAACGACCCGTCAGATGTGCCGATAACTTGGTTGGAAAGTTCTAATGTACCCACAATATACCCCGAACCTGGTTCCGTCAGAATGTCATTTGTTTCGGTCTCTGCGGATTTTCCTGATTGATGTTAAGTTAGTTTGAAGCAAAACCGGTAAAAAAAACGCTGGCTAAATTTTGTTTCGTCGGAACAGCAGGAGTTTTGCAGTGATGAGACTATAGTCTTGTCGGAATAATATCAGGTCATCAAACAAAATGATGTATATATGACATCATAATGTTATTTTTAATGACAATAACTTTTTTTCAATTTTGACCTCCAAATTCTAAATAATTTTTAGACAACTTGACGTTAATAAATACTAACTTAAGTATACGCGATATTACTCCTTCTTTCTGTACGACACGCTGTGCCACAGAATAGTGAATACACTTAAATATCCTGCTTTCAGCTATGGCATTTTACGTTTGCAATTCTTAGGTTACTGTTTCCTAAACAAATTTGAAAACACACGAGTTAATAAAGAGTTATTCAAAAAATATTCTCAGTCTCCGGGTAGAATAGAAACAAAAAAGAATGTAAAATTTATTCCATGAACACTAGAATACTTGGTTAACAAAGTGTTCATCCGAACCGTCGATAATTATTTTCTACACTAGCTCTGATTTGTCTTTTGGAAAGTTTTTTTTTTTTTCGCAGTAGAGTTTTCTGTTTCATGGGCAGATACGACTCGATTTGTTGCGAATAGTTGAATATTACATCTATTGCAATGAATAAAGGTATTTTTTTTACAACTCATGTTTTCTTTTATGTCACAGTAACTGATGTAAAACCGATTCAATCTGTGAAAAGATAGGGGTTGCTATAATCGTTAAGAATAAAAAAAGTAATAGAAGAATTATAATAAGAATTACCTAAATAATAAAATTTGATAGAGAAAATCAATTCCACTAATGAACACCTCTTCATAGGACCTTGGTGGCACGTCTAAACTCACATGAAAGAATTTTAAGTAGCTAACAGTTTTTGTGTAAATTCAAGAAAGTGATTACCGTAGTTGAGTTGTTAACTCCTTGAATTTCTAAGCAGTAGATAAGGGTTCGAGTCCCGCCATGTACGAACTTTTTAGTACACTTTATCTTCAATTTCAATCCATCAATCCATATTCTAGTGTTATAAGCAAAACCTTCTCCTATAGAGAAGGAAAGAGATCTTGAAATAGGGAGTTACCCTGAATTGAGACAAGAATTTACAAACTTATTTCCTCCAATTGTACCAGGTTTAATATTTCCAGTTTATTTCAACCATTTTCTAACTCTTGTATGATCAGTGTTTTCTTTCTCTCTTCTCATATGCAGTACAACATGTAGTGAAATAATACATTATACACACAACGAGTTTATAATGTATTTGATTTGTGGTTCTCATTGGACAATTCGCTCCAAACAATAGAGGTCAATCAAAGTGGAGATTTTTCTCATTTATCAATTGCACTGCGAAAGCCTGTTTCAGTTCTACATAAGGTTATCACCTTGTTGAAAAGTTAGGTGTAAGTTGGGTTGCATATATCTAGGCGTTTTGTACAAGAAAAGTTACCCTAATGGAGTTATAACAGTCAGGCTCTCCACTACTTTTGCCACTGACTATACAAGTGTATTCTCAGATACACCATCCGAAACTTTAGGCAGAGCATTGTATAGCTGGTATTTTAACTGAGTTCTTTGCCTTAGAGGATAATAAAATATTCCAAATGGTTATGGATGTGAGTTTGAAACATAGCAGCACTTCCTCCAAGCTCGAACAGATATATATAATTAAGATATTGAAAACCTTGATACAGATAATTGAACTTATAAGTGACATATGAAGTTTTACGGTACGCCGTATAAGTGAACACTGTTTTACATTATAAGTTACTTACAATGTTTGAACATAAATGTGAAAGGAGGTCCAAATAGAGCCCTTAAATAGAAAATATGTCAAAAATGACCAAATTTAGACTTGAATCCCTTGCGCACTGAACGCGGCAAATGTTGAAACTTACAATTTCACAAGAAAAAAGTCGGAACACGTAACCAATTGAAATTACTAATAACTTGATGAACAGTTTAGAGCTGAGAGAGAATAATAGTAAATAATAATAATAATAATAATAATAATAATAATAATAATAATAATAATAATAATAATAATAATAATAATAATAATAAGCATTCTGCCTTTTGGCTGATAATGGGATTTAATTTTTTTAGGTTTGGGTCCGGAAATGTTTCCTCCACGTTTCTAAATCTTGAGTTTCCTCTCTTAACTCTCAATATTTTATTCTATTCTTCAAATCATCGATCAGTCTTGTTCTTCTTCTTCGTATTCATCTCTTTCCTTCCATCTTTCCCTCTATAGCGGCATCGAAAAGACATTTTTTTCGTAAAATGTGTCCAATCCAATCGGCCTTTCTACGAAGGATGCTGGCTGAAAGTGTCCTCTTCTCTCCTACCCGTTTTAAAACATCTTCGTTTGTTACTCTCTCTGTCTATTTTATCTTCTCCATCTTCCTCCAATACCACATTTCGAAGCTCTTTAATTATTTATTCTCTAACTTTCGTAACGTCAAACTTTCTGAACCATACAGTCCAATACTCCATTTATAACAATTGACCAACTTCTTCCTCAATCCAATCTCAAGCCTGCTACTTAAGAGTGATCTTTTCCTGTTGAATGCTTCTTTGGCTATCACAATTGTTGACCTAGAAATATGCACAAGTAAATAAATATATCCAAAAAAAAAAATCAGATCACTAGTAAGTTATTTGAGATCCTTGTTATTGAACAAGACCAAGCTCGTGCAGTGCTTTCTAGAACATTTTAGAGAACAATTTTACTTTGGAGCGAGGATAGCCAAGAGGAAAGTACGGTAATAATCGTAAAAAAATTGATTTTGATATTTTAATGGATTTATACTTCCATACGGTGAAAATTCATTTTTGGATGTCTGTCCGTTGTTCATCTGTTCGCCCCACTGTATGTGCATTGACCGAAAGACCATAACGTTCAACATATCCGCACGAAAATTTAAAGTTTCTATAAGATTCTGTACAAAAGTTTTCTTGAGTTTTCTTCCTACCCCCAAAAGAAGAATAGTTTACTGATAATTAAAAATAAAATATTGGTATTTTCCCAAATGCGAGTTTAGAGCTTTTACGATCATTGGATCAAAAGAGTGAATATATTTCAAGCAAAAATTTTCTTGCCGCCTTTTTATCTCGAGAACTACATATAGTGTAGCCAAACACAAACTATCACTTAACTCAGTATGATGTTCTTATTCCGTAAAAAACACGAAATCTTGATTTAGGAGCCGTTCAAAAATTTTGTAGCTCCTGATTCAAAAACTAATTATTGGCCAAGATCGCAATCTTTTGATCCATTTTTTGGATCATTCCCAAAATTTTTGTTAGATACTTATCTCGTACAGAACTCAGGTGATTTAATTCGTGTTTCATATACAAGAATTTTATTAACAACGCTACAGTATAATCAATTGATCATGAAAATATACGCATGGGGTATGTTTACACTTTTGGGTAAACCCTTTGCCTGTACACCTTACCTTCGAACCCCTAAAGTTTTATAAAAATCAGCGCCGCTGGTCATTTCCCATGAAGAAATCCAGAGGTCTGGTTTACTCTTATGATTAAGCTTTCTTTGCATGAAGATTATCGAAATCACATCTTATAATGTTGCTTCTATTTCGTAAATAAATATTTCCGTAATAACTGTCAAATGTCAAAATCAATGTAAGAAATGGAAATGAGAAAGTCTAATGGGCTGCCCCGTGGCTTTTTAAAAAAAATGATTGTCACAAATACTTATTTTTGAGGCACTTTTCAAACAAGAATACTTTATAGGCCATTAAAATCAGAGCTCTAAATAACAGACAAATGTTTCATCCCAGTGTCTCAATATTTACGAACAGAATATAAAAAAGCGGCTCCGGGAAACACAATAGTATGTCACATTTTCTACATTTCGAATAAACTGGGAAAGAGTATTGAACAATCGCATATAATGCAATACGCAATGCATTAATACATCCCAAGCTTCCCCTGCTATCTGCAGGTACATTTATGAAATTAAACTACCTACACAACTGCTCTATGGTTTAATCTCAATTCATTCCAAGTAATAACTCAATGTAACCGGAAATGGCGCTTACTATTATGTTCGTCCGAGCCGTTTATGTATGCACACGCTTAAGGAAACGTGTCACCTGTTGAAGAACAGGACGCCATCTTTTAGCGTCAATCGACAACAACATTTTTTTTTCTTTTTTATTAATTGAATAAGCAGCTACTAGATGGCGTGGAATTCAACTTCTAGCAACGATAGTAAGTGTAATAATGTGGAAGTGAAACCCATTGACATTACCGTAAGAATTTATGTAGTCACGTGTTTAAAACAGTGTGATTTCATTTTTTTAAAACATTGATATACTAGTAATTATCTTCCTAAAATATATAGCTATGTCTTTACAACCTTAGAAAGTACAGTCACTTAACTAAATACAAAGATTTCCTCTCATAGACGTTCTACTGAAAAAGCTGTGAACGCTGAATGCTCATGAGTCACCAGCACGTACCGTATATACAAGAAAAAGTACAGTGCTTGTCGGCTGGGAGTCGTGGCGTGCTCCTGTAATCCAGCTACCTTGGAGGCCGGGAATCGTGGATTGTTCACCGTGGTATGGTATTCCGAGGATGCCATACCTAAATCACACACCCGCAGTGAGGTCCTAGAGGTGGTGCTGCAAGACAAATGCATAATATCGTGTCCGCTCCAGCATAATATTCGTAGCCCACCTTCTGCCTAGCATAATATCACATTCAATCTTACTGCTCGGGTGTGTGAGGTGGACAAGACCGATTCCCTTATTTTTATTTTTTTTCTGAGAGAAAACTGCATTTTAATAGCTAGACAGCAAATATGCTTGTTATAATTCTTTAATAATAATAATAATAATAATAATAATAATAATAATAATTATTATTATTATTATTATTATTATTATTATTATTATTATTATTATTATTATTATTATTAGTTTGACAGAAATATGAAATTTACCTATCACATTAATGATATAGTCCAAGGCACAAAAAGAATAATGGGGTTTATTTTCAGACAATGGCCTGAGTTTAAAAATGCCAATTCATATGTACATTTGTACAAAATGCTTGCAAGATCAAGAATATAGTTTGGTCTAGTTATTTGGAATAGTATCCATGTAGGTATAACATTGGCAGACAAAATTGAGTCAGTCCAAATATGTTTTATTAGGCTACTCTGCCATAAAATGCATACAGATTACTACTCACGATTCAGTTACGAATATTGGAATTAATTTTGGGGATTACAGACATTGAGAGGGGAAAAAATATTGAAAGAGATTTTATTCAGAAAATACTAGACAATGTATAACGTATAATACGAGAAATGGATCAACTTAGTTCCTTTGAACCCAAAATCTGAAATTTTAAGAAGAATCACCAATTCTTTTAATTTAGTTTAATTTATTTTTATCAATACACAGAAGCATGAATTTTAGTGTTTGAAGCATATTTTGTAGTATTTTCTGACGATGTATCTATTTTGAGCCTAAAAATATTTGGTATTAATTTGACAAGGAATTATTAATCCGATACTATTTTATTTTATCATTATGTTTTATTGTTTCAGCAAGTATGTTACATTGTATGCTATACGTGTTTATTTTTGTCTGATCAATTGCTATATTTTTGCTGGTAGTTTGTTCATGGCACAGAAATTATTATTATTATTATTATTATTATTATTATTATTATTATTATTATTATTATTATTATTATTATTATATTTTACCCAACATTATTAGGGTCGTCAAGTCTAGGAGGCTTAGGTGGGCGGGTCATGTAGCTAAAATGGAAGAAAGTAGAAACGTTTTCAAAGTCTTGACTGGAAGACCAATCGGAAAACGACCATTAGGAAGACCTAGGCGCAGATGAGAGGACAATATTAAGATGGATTCTCGCAGAGATTGGAATACAAAGTAGAAACTGGATGCAGTTAGCTAAGGATAGAAGTCAGTGGAGAGCTTTTGTGAACGCGGCATTGAACCTCCGGATTCCATAGGCCATAGAGTTAGTTGTTATTATTATTATTATTATTATTATTATTATTATTATTATTATTATTATTATTATTATTATTATTATTATTATTATTATTATTATTATTATGTCCCCGTTTAAACCAGTTTCAGTTTAGTAATGTAACGGCCACCTCCGGCAAGTGAAGAATATTTGAAGATTTCTTCTTCTCCAAAGAACTTCCTTACCATGTGACAGGTGTCCAGTATTACTGATATATGTAGATTTGTTAGTTGTTTTGAGTTTCTCTGTTCAAGTTGTGTCACAGTACGTTTAGGGACAACAGCTGTAGTTGAGATAATGACTGCTCTTACTGTAACTTTCTGACATTTCCATAACATTTTTTGTTTCGTCAGCAAGGTTATTTTTGTACTGAATGTTGTATGTATGTTACGAGTAAAAGGTACTGCTACATCTATGGGGGTTACTTCTTGGTTTATTTCATTGATAATAGTGATGTCGTGTCTATTTGCAGGTACCGGTACATCTGTTCTGATTTCTTGATCCCAGTAGAGTTAGTATTTATTATTTTCAAGTACTGGACTAGGCTGGTATTTGCAGTACGGCTTGGTATCGGTGATTAACAGAGGCGGATTAAGGCTTTTGGGCTTTCGGGCCGACTATTTTTAGGGGGCCCTATGTTACGAATAATTCCAGCGCATAAATTTTCTTTTGCTGCCTTCTTCAGCCTCATAGGCTTATTGAAACACTGAAAACTATGTTGTAATATTTTAATGTGCTCCAAATTTACAATAATTAGTTTAATTACATTCATTATTAACAGTTAAATGTTCATATACTGCAGTGTAACAAACAAATGTTAAATGCAAGCCAATAGATCAACAGTCCATGCAAAAACACTAATAGTAAAAGGTGAAAAAAATCATATACAAATAAGTAAAGCTATACAAGGCTACATTGCTAAAAAAGTTTTCTTCCTATATTTTTGATCTGGAAAGGATTCTATTACGTCATTAAACGATATAGAAGTGACAAGTATTTCAAAAGAATTGTCACCGCAAGTTAATAATTTGGTTTGTAATAGAGGCCCAAAATATCTCATTCCCACATAAAATAAGTATCGTAAAGACACTGGTGGAAGAAAACTTAACTCTAGCGATACCGCGAACGCAGCGAGCGGGAAAAAAAATTAACATGAGTCTGAAGCCTATAATATAAGTTGATTGCTATATTTTAGTATTATAGAGAGGGATTTTTCGGGGCCCCCGGAGCCTGGGCTCCATTGGCTCCGTCCTTAATCCGCTTCTGGTGACTAGTTCCATGTTACGTGACAAAAACTGGTGAAAGCTTTTTGTAACATTGTTGTGTATTTTTAGAGAGGCTATAGGAGCAATTATGAGCCTGTGATGTGTTCATTGTTCCTGATGTGTCTCCGCATTTTCTGCGCTTCTCATCTGGTATGTCTTGCTTAGTTTCAGGTTGGTATTACTCGGTCTTGTATGACCATCAAAAGTCCTACTTTTCAGAAAATAATAATAATAATAATAATAATAATAATAATAATAATAATAATAATAATAATAATTATTATTATTATTATTATTATTATTATTATTATTATTATTATTATTATTATTATTATTATTATTATTATTATTATATGTTTGCCTGCATCGCATAACTGCAAGGGTGTAACTCAAAAGGAAATTCCATTTACACAAATTATACGTTTTGAGTCTCTTTTTCTTGCTAATTTAAAATCATTTAAGTTAAATGTAGTTGAGTAAAAATGTACTGAATTTCAAATTTTAGGTTAAAGGAGATGAAGAAATAGGCAACAATAATTGGCAATATATTTAGGAATTTTCTACCATTTTTCCACAGGAATTATAGGTAACATAGCTTATACCCTTTTGGCAGGCCACTCGCTATAAATACTGGGTGTGTTAAAGCTCCATAAACTGTTAAACTTTTACATTTATCTCTGATTTTAATGTTTTCTTTTCTCGTATTCTCTAAATTTATAATAGAAAATCTAAACGCAAGGTTTGCCTTTCCTATTTTAGCCTGGCTTAGTGGATAGCGCTCGCACTTTGATATAAGTGACCTGGATCCGACTCCCGATAGGTGAGCATTGAAATTTGAACCATTATACAGGGGGCTGAAATCCCAAAAAGCTGGTCAAAATATGAGAACGAATGTCAATTTGCATGGTATCCTAATTATATATAAAAACTACATGAACTCATTGGCATAAAATAACAAGTAGTTCCGGTTCCGGTTGACGAGGAAAGTTGAAATAGACATGATTGTAGGTTTCCATGACTAACACACAGGAAAATTGCTAAAAGTGAATATTTTTAATTTCTAGGGAGTTTAAAAGGGAGTGAAAAAATTCCCGATGTTATTTAAATGTGCTTTTTTGGACTTATAATCTCATTTTTAGGCACTTGGAATTCGAATAAAAACAAAATTCGGCATGCTTGTACGTTTTCTATAAGGTTATTTAACAAGAGCACTAAAAGTAAAGATGTCCAAATTAGTCCATGAGACAGACTCCTACAATTTGGTCAATGGCACCATTCAGGGGGGCAAAATCCCTCAATACTTTTTGAACAGATGCGTGGTCCAGTATGTCAAAACTGCTTGGTGGACTTCGGTCCGGCACAGCTTTAAGCCAAATATGACGTCATCAATACGGCCGCCTACTGATTTCACCATAGCAATTTTAAACTATTATAATTGCACTATCGTTCAAGATAGAAACTTAATTCTTGCTTGATTGTTGAGAATATACTCTAGGTGTACATTTTAACACCAAAACTTTTCTAATCGTTACCGCCATTTTGAAATATAGTGCCTAAAAGAGGAGTAATGTCATTGTCACACATTCAATCGCATCGGCTAATGGCGAATAACTATGAAACAGCTATATTTACACAACAACACCATAAAATAAACAAAGCTGCATTTCAGGAGCTTTCGATCGATATCCGAATCATAACTGTATCTTTAAAAATAAGGGAAATAATTCATTTTATGCACTTTTAGATGTCCTAAGAATTTAAATATCAGAATTATTACGTTGTCAACATATGGCTCTGACTTTTATTGTACGATATGAATGAAACCTTGTGATATTGATTTCAGCAGAATATGTAGTGTTCAATGTGTAGTTATCATTTATTGCATTGCTAAATATACAATTGCAATGTGCTATAAAAAAATAAAGAAAATTAAGAAAGCATGCATACACAGTAAAATCTACTAACTAGTATGATTGCTTTATGTAACTGTAAAGGACGTAATTACTTATAAAATGAAGGTACAAAATATTTTGCGAGGCAGTATTGAACAGTATTCATATGAATAATCATAAACTCTATACTCTCTGTCACACACACACAAACTCATACACACCGTATATAGCAGGGGCGGATCCAGGACCGACTTCTGGGGGGGCGATGTGCTTTCATACTGCTACTTTTAAGGCCTCCAAACTTTGGGATGGGTTTTATTTATATATATAAAATAAAAAAGTTTCCTCTTGTGGGGAGGGCGATCACCCCGATCGCCCCTCCCCCTGGATCCGCCCCTGGTATATAGGCCTATCTACACTGACGAAGTACATAAATATTTCATTTCGAGTAATATATTGTAAAGTGTATATATACTATTCTAAAATCTTTTCCCTATATTTTGTCATAGGATTGTTTTTTTAGTACTCTTACACATATAAAACTTTATATGATGATATATGGACACAACCCAACATATTTTTATAATGTAAAAAAAAAAAAAAAAGCAGTGTTGAAATCATCTTTAAAGTATACTGGAAAACTTTCTGTATCTAATTTACTATGCCTCGTATTATATGAACGTTACTATATCTGGTTTCACACTCTATTTTACAGGTTATTCTATCTGAAAAATAGAATACATATGCATATGCTACTATACGATACATATGCTGCTATACGAAATTTTATATACACATTTTTTTTTCATTTGGTATTGCTTCTAAGTAAACCATGTATACACTTTGATGCAGCACTCTATCGTGTTACATGTTTTCATCACTGTCTTCATCTGTTCTCCTGAATGTAAAGATTTTAATAAATGTCTGAAATTTACAGGCAAGTGTGCATTTCAGGTTGTTGCTAATACACTGACAACTAGAACACCTACACTCTTTGATATATTTGCATGCCAGGAACTTCAAAATTGCATCTGTAGTTGGAGGACCTTTCATCTACTCAATTTGTAGCTGTTCATCTTCGAATAGCCATCCATGGCCATTTGGGCTGTGAATGTTGGGATGCTTTTCTAGGCTTCTCTTCCAGATAGCTGCCTGATAATTAGCTCTTTAGCGTGAAGGTACACTGTATCCGCACATGGTGACAACAACCTAGATTCGATTTCATCTTTCTTCAGCCTGAACAATTGGTACCGGGGCTCATTGACGTTAGTGATAGGCGAATTCGGTGCATAGATCCTACATGTAAATTCCTGTCGCTTCTGAAAGAGTTCTGGTGTAAGTTGCCCTTTTTTTCCCGAAGTGCTAACATTGCTTTTTGAAGTTCATTATCAGTATTTATAAATTCAAGGCCTCCAATCTTCTCACGACCACTAAATGCACTAAATGACTCACAACGAACACGAATGAATGGAAACCTACAAGACTTCTCCATACATCTTTTCCTAATGAGAGGGCAACCCGTTTCACATCAATGCACTTTTCTCTGTTTTAGTGCCACACTTTATGAATACGTTACCAATATGTTCACTGAAGAAAAGGCTGGGATGAAGAGCATTAGTTTCATCACACACAATGATCACAGATGGATTATCAACACTTTCACGTTTTGCATGCAGAAGAATTCGGGTGTCAGCTTCTTCCTGAGATGTCTGAAGATCTTCATAAGTCATACTTTCTTTACAAGTTAGTCTTATGCGTTCGTCTTTCAATGTGACAAAAACTGCTTATCATCAAGTTTCTGGAGATATATGGGAGATTTCCAGTTTTTAGCAAGAAACTCTACGAGTGTTGTTTAACTTGCAGGACAAGCACGTAACATTTTCTACTGTTTGATTTTTTGATTGGATATTATGTTTATGTACAACAAACCAGAGATGGACACTGGATTAATACTTTCTGCATTATTTATGGATTTCTCATCGCATACATCGAATACAACGTCAATCCTGTCGCTGTCTGATCCAACTAGCAAGGCTGCTGCAAATATGGCCTTTGATACCTCTTCAAAAGTATTTTGCTCTCCATTAATCGTGTGAACAAGGCATATCCCATGAATTATACAGACTGACGGTTTCGGTATTTTTTCTGCAGCAGACACTCTTTTCCCTCTGTGAAGAGTGGCCTTGTTTTTCTTCATGGTTCCATCACAATCAGCTAAAGCCCATGGAAGTGGTTCTAATGGATGTTGTAGAACTAATCTCATGTCCAGTTTTCTCTTTCCAGCTACTAAGATCATATGGCCAAATAGCTTATTATCAACGCCTAAAACAACATCTTTATTCGAAATTCTCATTTTCTTGGAGTTTGCATATAACTGAAAGTTTTAAGCCTTAATTGCTGGAGACGGTCATGGAATTTCCTAGATGACTCATTGGGTTTCATTCTGTCTTGTTTAAAACTGATAAAAGCATTTAGGCGATCTTTTTTGTTTGGCATTTAGGAGATATTTTCCAATTTCGGTAGTGGTAACTATGCCAGTCGATAACGACAGATCTACTAGACCGAGAAAAGGATTTCCCCAGTTGTTCTCCATTGTGTAAAGAAGTGAATGTATATACATTCTTTTCATCCTTCTGTATCCTAGAAGATTCGAGATCTTTTTATATCAGTCATCATTCTTAGATGCCCAAGCATGCGCACTTGTACTCTGCTGTCTTGTAATACCTGGCCATTGCCCCTGTACGAAGACTCTATTCTTTAACTCCACCGGTGTTTAAGTGTCTTTGTTAACTGTGTCCTCTATTGCCTGGACAATTGGAATTCTTACAAAATCATTGCTTCCTCCAAGCTGTACAGAGACTCCTCTTCTGGTGAATTGAACATACAGCTACGGGTGGTCAATTTGCAGCCTAGTCATTTCAAAATAGTGAACCGGTAGATATCTAGAGTAATTTTGCCTATCATGTGCAAAACACCATGGAATTATCTCTTTAATCATAGCAAGATGAAGAAACCAGTTTCCTTCTCTGGAAACTCTAACTAGCCGAAGAACAATCTCTACCATATCGATATAGTTTACTCAAAATGATAAATCACCATTTTCGTTTCAAAAGAATTTCTGGTAGCCTTTGAAGAGATTCAGAATGCAAATACAGGTTACATTCTCTAATACACCTTATAAACTTCTCGTGACACGCATTGTCATGAAGTAATTCAAACTGTGCAGTAGAGTTGTTAACATCTTATATGATATTTGGTTATTTATTTCCATCCATTTAAGAAAGCCTTTCCATGCCAATCTCATCAAGGCTTCGTAGAGCAACTTATGCAGTCTCACTCCCCTATTATAACGTCTATCCTCCAGTATTGCATCAATAGAACCCTCTGCTGACACTCCGGAATCCACAACCAAGTCCCGTAATCCAACATCTTTAAGTCTATTTCCTACCGTTCACATCATATCGCTAATGACAGTATGAACATGGAAATGCAAATCTAGAACCGCAGTAAATAATCAATTCATATTGAAGGTCATGTGTTTCTGCCGAAATCAATATCACC
The DNA here is from genome assembly GCF_964235325.1 of Thermobia domestica. NCBI lineage: Eukaryota > Metazoa > Arthropoda > Insecta > Zygentoma > Lepismatidae > Thermobia > Thermobia domestica. The sequence continues at coordinate 142,039,140 of NC_137470.1, forward strand.
ATGTCTCATTCACATTGTATAATAAAAGTCAGATCAACATGTTGACAACGTAAAATTTCGGAGAATTTCCACTTGCTGTAGTGGTTAACATGTTGGCCCTCGGTATGCGTGGTTCTGGGCTCGATTCGCGGAGGGGGTACAGTTCAACCAAAAAGATGATCGGATTCCACTATAATCAGTAGGTCTACGTCTCCTTTAGCCGCCATGGCATAAGCGTGGGACGCTGAATTCAAGCCAAATCAAAATCAAAGTAAAATTTATATTTCAATTGAGGGGTCAGCGCAACAGTGGTCTAACCCACATTTTTTTTAAATGGAGAAAAATTAAGTTAAAGTTAAACACATGTCGTTTTTTGTACAATATATGTATGTACAATGTATGACACATTCAACCACTTGTGCTTGCTTTTGGTATATTGTACAAAAATAAAAACACATGTGTTTAACTTTTACTTGATTTTTCTCCATTTTAAAAATGTGGGTTAGAACACTATTGCACTAACCCCCTCAATTCTTAGAAACCTACATCTAGCAGTGCATAACATGAATTATTTTCGTTATTTGTAAAGATACAGTTATGATTCAGGTGTCGTTTGAAATTTCTTGAAATGCATAACTTTGTTTATGTCATGATGTTTTTTGTGTAAATATAGCTGTTTCATAGTTATTCGCCATTAAGGGTTGCGACTGAATGTGTGACAATGATATTACTCCTCTTTCAGGCACTATATTTCAAAATGGCGGCAACGATTAGAAAAGTTTTGGTGTTAAAATGTACGCCTGGAGTATATTCTCAACAATAAAGCAAGAATTAAGTTTCTATCTTGAACGATAGTGCAATTATAATAGTTTAAAATTGCTATGGTGAAATCAGTAGGCGGCCATATTGATGATGTCATATTTCGCATAAAGCTGTGCCGGACGGAAGTCCACCAAGCAGTTTTGACATACTGGAACACGTATCTGTTCAAGAAGTATTGGGAGATTCCCCCCCCCCCCCACCGAATGGTACCAAGAAGTTGTCAGGTTCATGGACTAACTATAGAGTAGTTTTATGGGAACTGAAAAATCTTTTCCATGTTATTTAAAGGCTAAAATGATTAAATTTGGCATGATTGTAGCTTTTCGAGACTAACCCACAGAAAAATTGCTAAAACTGAATATTTTAACTTTCAGGGAGTCTAAATGGGGATGAAGAAATTCCCCATGTTATATAAACGGGTATCCTTTTGAACCTATAATCTCATATTTTATGTACTTGGAATTGGAATAAAAACTTGTAATTCGGTATCATTGTATGTTTTCATTATCCTTACCTAAGTAAATCACTAAGAATAAAAATTTCTAAATTTACAGTGGTTTTATGGAGAACTAAAAAAATCTTCCACTTGTTATTTATATGGGACATCTTCTACATCCCAAAATGTTTAAGTACTTCCGGCAGAATTAGAATGATGAAATTTGGCATGATTGTAGCCTTTTAGGACTAAGCCAGAGGGAAATTGCCAAGATGAATTTACTTGACCCGTCACGAGCTAAAGGCAAGAAATAACAAATAAACAGTAACCTCTGAAAATATGAAACCAACATCATCATCATACAATAAAGTGATATACTGTGAGTGACAAAACAAAGGCTACTATAACAAGAATTTTAGGAATGATCCAAAAAATGCATCAAAATATTGCGACCTTGGCCAACAATTAGTTTTTGGATCAGGGGCCAAAGATATTTGAACGACCCCTAAATCGAGTTTTTTGTATTTTCTACGGAATAAACACATCATAATGAGTTAAGTGATAGTTTGGGTTTGGCTACACTATATGTAGTTCTCCAGATATAAGGCATACAAGAAAATTTTAGATTGAAATATATTGGATTTTTGTTCCAAAAATAAATTGCTATTGATTAAGCAGAGTATTAAGAAGCAAAGGTTGATACATATAAGATGTGAGGCCATGGGTTTAGCAAGGGTCTGGGGCAAAGCCCTCAGCTGGACAAAGGCTAGTATAGTTAGATATAAGTTCTAGCTTATTTACAAATTTTAAACGATATTTTTTCCCACGGAATCTACTACATTTTCAGAACATTTATTAATACTATTGAAGTTTTTACTACAAAATTTTTGTCATTGAATGTTAATCTAAAAGCTCCATAAACAATTCGTTGGAAGTAGAATCCGTCTCGTGATTTGCATTTTTCTGCCCTATCGAATGACCGATGTTCTTTGATTCTTGGATTTTTCAACGATTTTTCCTTCAGAATGCAGGAATTCGGCGTCTTTTTGCGTTATAATGGAAAACAAAGGTGCTACGTACGGTCATTTCCCTACATCAAAATTTGAAAGGAGAAACGAAGGTCATTTTTTTCTCAGGCAACAGTCTTGTTTATCTGGCCACTTAAGCATCACTACTTTTTAGCCCACTCATTTATATGGAGAATTATTTTTCTGCTTTCATTGAAATGAACAGGGATTTTATTTGTTTAATTTTATTTACTTCTTCCTGAAATCATTTTACTCCTTACTTAACGAAAATTAAATTTTTGTTAGACGTAGTCTTAATCCTAATATGCATATATAAGGAACATGTATCTATATATGTGTGTCTGTCTGTCATCAGCTTTGATCACGGAAATAAGTGCCCTACAGTCAGAAAATTTTGTCCATTGATAGATTTTTACCAGATCTAATCGTGTACGAAGTCCTTTTTTATGATTTTCGACTCGTTCAGGGATTGGGTATCACACATTGTGGAGCTTCAAAAAGTATACCTTTAAGTTAGACAACCCACACTACTTTACGGTAGTTTCATACTCTTCAGTACGTGCGAAGATCTGCATGCAGGGTGGGAAGGGATAAGATGCGGGGGTGGGAAGGGGTAATATTAAATTTTCTTTATCATTACACTTTCGTTGAAGTGCGAATCCTAAAGACAGGAAAGAGCGCTCAAATACTTTCAATGGTTCGGTTCAAACTTAAGGTACGGTGGTTCAAGCTTTCAAGTCCATGTAGTTTGTGGTATTTGTACAAGTATCTTAATATAATAAATGTTTATTTCGCTGAAGTGTAGTTTCCCAAAACTCGATTTTGGTGTTGTTAGCCACAATATTTTCATTGCAGATTTATCAAATGCCATTGTTCTGAAAATTGATACATACTTGATGTAAAAGCTAACGGCTGCCAGACACCTCTATTTTTGATCCTTTGTGAATAAGTGGTAAGTGTTCTCGCCTTTGGAGCGAAAGAGATCTCATATAGCCTGGTTGCTGGAAAACATTATATTCACAACAAATAAACCCAAAACTTTCCTAATTTCACGATAAATTGAAATAATTGCGTTGTATGTTTTATCGCAATCCCTAATACCGCCTTTCGTTATATAATCTTCTATTCTTTCCGTTATGCTAGGGTACTAAAGAACCAGGTTGTTAGATACTTAAGAGGCCTAATCACTGCGAAATTAAAATACTGCTAATTTTATAGTAATTATGTGATATCTTCTAATAGATAAAAAGTAACCGAAATGTGGAAGAAGAGAGCGCTAGACAACATTATTTTGTATGAGGTACCGTTATCATAAGTCACCTAGTAGTTTTCCGTTTGCAGCCATTTAGAAACGCGAAAATAAATGGTGATTTTCTAAATGGCTGCAAATCGAAAGTAGATAAGTGAGTCAGGATAACGGTATCTCATGTAAAATAATATTGTCTAGCGAACTCTTGTTCCACATTTTGATTATATTTTATCTATTTGAAAATATCACATAATTACTGTTAAATTAGCGGTATTTTAATTTCGACTTGATGAGGCCTTTTAAGAGATGTATAGATAACAGTAAGAGCTGTCACAAGAATATTAAAAATTAAGAAAAAAATATAACAACAATACACATGTAAAACTACTTACGAAGGTCAAAGCTGGTCTGATATAGTCCTTCTGCTAATTCTAACTTGCTTCTATTGCCCTAGAGTAGCCTTTCTGTACAGAAAGAACCAAAAAGTAGAATTTCTGAGCGAAGAAACATGAAAGAAAGTGATGTTTATAGTTCAATATCACATCACATTTGATTCATATCCCTAAGTAGATCCCTCAACAGAATACATTTACATACAGACGAAGTGAAGCACGTTATCGGAATATACTGCGCTGCCGGCTGTTAACGTCTCTAATGAGTTTGTTCAAATTGAGTTAAGCACTCGAGATTTGTGTGCTTAGAAACACGCCAAATCCATTTACAAATTAATATGACATACAGTTTGTGTGTGTTTGAATGTGTAGTCCAACGTTAAATCTTGACATATCCTCAGAATCACCCAGAAGTAGGTGGGAGAATCCAAAAAAAAATCGGAAACCGATCATTTAGGAAAAATTCGTGATTAAAAAATATTTTATCGAATTACTGCACTGTGATTTGTAAACGCTACAGTAAACTTTATTTAAATTGAGTTCAAGCACTCATAGTAATCATTTGTGTGCTTTGAAACCAGCCAAATCCGTTTACAAGTTTGTATGACGTATAGTATGTGTGTTTGAATGTGTAGCCAACGTTTAATCTAGGCATATCGTCAGGTTCATCCATGAAGGGATGAAGCAATCCCGAAAACTTTCGGAGGACCAGACCTTTGCTGATGAAGCGTGATAATATTTATTTTCTTTTAATTTTTTTTTAAATTTTTCATAACTTTATAGTTTTTTTTTCATAAAATTAGAAAAAAATGAAATGAAATATTTGTGTTTTACGTCCCACGGCTATGCCGGTTAGGCTAAAGGAGACGGTGATGATGAGTGATGAATGAAATGGTGGAATGAGGAAAGTGGGAGGAAACGGGAAACCCCGAGAAAACCCACGCACACGGTGTTTGTCCACCACAAAGTTCACTTGGCGGGGGCTGGGATCAAACCCGGGACCCCAGGCACCAGAGGTGAACCTCTACCACTGAGCCACCGCGGCCCCCTTCATAAAATTAGATTTAAATATATAAATTGAACGATATTTTAAACAATATTTTTGGACAAGAATAAAGTTTAGTCCATTGATAATACAAGAATTTATTGATTTTTGTATTTTTCTTGGAGATTTTCAAGTCCCCAGAGATTATTAGAAATATTAATAAGATTGGGCTTTGTATTGTAAAGTTTTAATTTCTTCTGTAAGTTATTCTTGCTATAGGTTTTATTCCTTCAATTTGTGCATTAGACCACCTGCTGTTTAAAAGATGTCAAAAGAAAGGGTAAAAAATGAAAGACATGTTGCCAGGCAAGGGGATTTTAGCAAGAAACAACTGCTTTGAAGATGCTTTGTGCAGAGTATAGGAACTCTGCTATTATAGACCTGGACTTGGCAAGAAAGACCTGAAAACCCTGACTGGCTCACAGTATGATTTATAACTCTGACAAAAGTAAAATTACCAAATAGCCACCTTGGCCGCGTTCGCTCTAGGGGGTAACGCTTCGGAAACGCATTTTCAAATAGCCACAGACTTAGACTCCTAGTCATTGAGAACTACCCTTCCTATGCGCTCTGCAAGAGCCTGATCATTAAGCTCCTTTAAACTTCACCAATAAACCTCCCAAGATTAGAGGAAACTTGTACTATTTGCAATATATTGTATTCAAGAGATAACTTTTATGATAAAAGGTGATGGGAAAGTCCAAACTCCTATGCACCATATTTTGCTCTACCCTATAGACAGAAAACTTTACATGGAAGAGGCACACCGGGTATCAATGCGGGGGTAGCGGTACGGCAAATATCACTGATTTCTTGTATTATCAATGAGCTAAACTTTATTCATATCACCAAAGGATTTTTAAAAGGTCATTAAATCCATATTCTAAAATCTAATTTTCTTTAATTCAATCTCTAGAAAAGTTATGAAAAATTAAAGGTAATTAAATATTAACATACCTCACCACCAAAGGTCCGGGCCTCCGACATGTTTCCGGATTTTCTCACTCCCTTATGAAAAGGGCTGATTATATGTATAGAGTCAACGTTGGCTACATATTCAAACACCTATACAAACTATACTCCTTACCAATTGGGAAACACGTTTGGCAGGCTTCAATGCACACAAGTGATTACTAATAGTGTTTGAACTCAATTTAAACAAACTTTACTATACCGTTAACTTCACTTAGCTAAAGCGATTATAAGTATCGGCTGAGTTCATTAGTGGATTCAATCCCTTAACATATTAACGGATAACGGCAAATTTTACGGTAGCTATCTATACACCATATTCCATACGTGTAAGCTAATTTTTGAATTCTGTTGTTTGTAATAGGCAGCCAGAGCTACTAAATCGGCTTAGTTTGTTAACGAAGACTTTAACGGGGAGTATCTATAGTCCCACCTCTAAGTAAATTAACGGATAACGCAGACTTTAACGGTGACTAACTATAGTCAATAAGTAAATTAACGGATAACGGAGACTTTAATAGTGGCTATATATAGCGCATTCCTCTAAGGAGATTTTTGAATTGTTTTTCGCAACAGATGAAAAGACTGAGTTCGTTAATCTAGTAAATCCGTTAATGTAATAATGCGTAAAGACTATTTTAACGCTGTCTGTCTATATCACATCAGAATTGGTGTGGGTCAATGAAAACTTGACCCACGACCCACTGTGACTCACCACCCACTGTGAACAACTCTTACCTATCACCCACCATAAACCACTCTCACTCACTGTTACCTAGTCTGACCCACCAAAATCCATCGTCATCAACTCTGACACATGATCCACGCTCTCTTCTCCACTGAAGATAGAGTTTACACTTGTAATAAAACAAGGCTGTGAAATTATCACTAATCGGAGTTTGCATTTCTCACTACCTCGGTGAATCGCTCAAGCACCTCTCTGTTACAATAATGGTAGATCTGACCTTTGCTATATAAAATGGTAAAGTGTTTGTCATGGGCCAAATTACGATGAATTTCAATTAAATTATCATAGTATAATTATTTCCTTTTTGAATTATCGATATTTTTCAGTGGAAAAAAAGGATAAAATTTGAAAGTCCCAAATGAAGGTAAGTAGACCAACGTAAGGAAAAAAGTGTAAAATTTTTCATATAATTATGCGTACAGTCCAAACTTAAAATTTCCGTGTAATGGACCTTACAGTACAAATTTTATGTATATTTTTCTCACAATTTTATGGGTTGATTGCCCTGTGCTCTAAGCGCTCCATATAATAAACATAAGCTTCAGCAATTTTTATAGTAGCAAGCAATAGATATATGAAGCGAAGCATTGTATTTTTTTGTTTCTGAATTAATAATTGTTTCTGATTTTTTAAAACTAATATCGATCATTTCCGATTATTTTTACAAACCAACCCACTACCAATTTTCTATATATAGAAAGTGTCCTCCTCCATAAAGGAGAATCTTAAAAAATGCTAGGATATGTTCTGTTTATTTTCAAGAAGGAGTTAATAACAGAATTTCAGCTCCGTAAGTTTAAAGTTTTGCGAGATACTCAATTTTTTTTTCGCAAAAATTCGGATCCTCACTACCTCCTTAGGATATGTATTATAATAAAAGCAATATGATAACATCCCAGTTTGGATTAAGGCCTAACTATATACCAAAAGTCATTTAATTTAACTTTGCAATTTGACACACATGATAATCAGGACATAGTTACCTTCAATTTTTTTATATAATAATTTATATAATAGAGTGATTCAAAAATGATTTTTTTCCAGCAGTTAGCTCCTTTAAGAACTCACAGGCTGTGTGTCTCGAAAGAAAAGTAGTAGTATGTCCTATTGCTATTATTACAATTACAAATATCAATGTCCAAAAGTGCCTGAAGTTCTTTTTTCACTTAGATATACTCATTTCAGGTAAGCAGACAGAAACAAATGGAAAAGGAAGGGAAATGAAGGTCTTGAAAGTAAAACGAAGACAACTTTACTAGTCTTCAGAAGATACTGTCTACAATGCAGTGAGCAGAGTGGGTCGGTAGATCAGAGTGAGTAGGTGAGTCGCAATCGGTCATGGTGGGTGGTGGGTCGCAGTGTGTCACGGTGGGTGGTGGGTCGCCGTGGGTCACATGCTGTTCACCCATGACCCACTGACCCACTCAGAAAACTTGCCCCACCGACCCACTAACCCACTCCATCTTTGTATCACACACAACATGCATGTAAGTCAATTTTTAAATTCTGTTTTTTGCACTAGATAACTAGAGTGATTATACTGACCTAGTTCGTAAACGGAGTCAATCTGTTAGCGTGTTAACAGATAACGGCAAACTTAACAATCGCTATCTATAGGCCATATCCCACACATATAAGCAAATTAGTCAATTCTATTTATTGCAATTAATACCTAAAGCGATTATCTGGGCCCAGTTTGTTCGTGGAATCAATCCGTTAACATCTTAACGGGTAACAGTGACTACCAGTGTCTATCCATATCTCGTATATTAAAATAGTTCGCGTGATCCCATTTACTGTCTTTGAAAGAGTTTTTTCTGCCCTGAATCACTTCTAAAATATCGTTTCGCCGTATCTCTTACCACTTTTGCTCTCACGCGTGTCGACAGACTGACGAACGGACAAAACTGTGTTATAAAACTTCCGATATTTATGCACTGCATAGTTTGGAAGACTAAAAATTGTTATTTTTGCGTTTTTTTCAAAGCGAAATGAAATCTTTAAATTTAACGTCCCACGATTATGCCCATTCGGCTAAGAAAGGCGGATCATTAAGGCAAATGAATGATGATAATGGAAGAATTGGTGGAATGAGACTGTGGGAGGAAATGGGAGTAACCCGAGAAAACACAGGGACACGATGTTGTCCAGCACAAACGTACTTGATCAGGGATCGAACTATGACTACTTTCCACACGATGTTCCACTTCATCAATAGTCATTCCTCTGTCCAACAGAGCCATGGCACGTGCACGCTCGATGTTGTTATCATTTGTGACTGTAGATGGGTGTCCGACTCCTTCCTCCTGCGTAACACTTCTACAACCATTTTTGTTTTATAAATCCATTTTTAGCCACTCTGTTGCAACAAGACACTGTTTCCGTATTGTGCCGAAAGGCTTTGATAGACTGCAGCCCCTGATACACCTTCCGACTACAAAAACCGAATCACTGCTCATTATTCCTCTTTGGTGGAAGAGATGCGCACGAGACGAGTCGAGACAGGATTTTCCTGACAAAATTCTAGTCAAGACACGGCTCTTCCAGTAGAGAAATATACATTTTCGTCGAGACATCACTTTTACAGCACATTTTCGAGACGAGACAGCCACAAATCTTGTCTCGTGCGCATCCCTAGGTGCAAACTTCTAATGAAGATCTCTCTGCAACAAATGGAACACAAATGGAGAAAACAGGATCAAACTTTCAGCATGACCATGACCAGACCAGACCAGAACAGCATGACCAGAACAGCATAACAATAAAATAAACGAGGACAGTGGTCAGAATTAACGTTGCAAGAAAAGTTATAGCTATATTCTGCATAACTTTTCACTTACCCTCGAAGATACATTTTTTATTTTTGCTAGTGTTTTCAAGCGTACAAAACAAGTTTATGTCTCATTTTCTCACGACTTTAGTAATTGTATTTGATTCACTTGGGCATTGAACACTTCATTTGTACTATATTTTAAAGGTCACAATCATGCAGGCTTTGTTTTTCTTCATCTATTCACTGACGCTGTCTTTCAGACTAGTGATGTCAACTGGCTCGGCTCGAGCCCAGAGCCATCGGCTCAGCTCGAGCTCCTGCTTGGTTCGGCTCGGCTCGAGTGATCCAAAGGCTCGGTTCGGCTCAGCTCAGGTGAGCCATCGGCTTGAGCTGGCTCGGTTGGGGTGAGCCATCGGCTCGCCTCGGTTCAGCCCAAATGAGCCAAGGGCTCGAGCCGGCTCGGTTTGGTGAGCTGCTGGCTCGGCTCACTACTCGGCTCGGCTCGGTGGTGGCTGAGCCGTGATCCGAGCCTCTCGAGCCGCTGACAACTCTATTTCAGACCCCTCCACTAGATACAATCTGTGTGGTTTAAAAAAAAATCAGTATTGATGCCGATTAGCATCAGTGTACGTCATTCACTAACGTTTATATTTTAAGAACGTTATTGTTCTGTTATTATTACTATTATTGTTCTTATGCTTTTAATTTACTATGATCTCAGTTGGCAACAAAATGAAATTTAGAATTAAGATGATAGTGCAAATAACAAATATATATTTCCTTGCACACTTTCAAGCTATTCGATTTTTATATGGGCTAAACCAAACTATGAAACCGAATTCCAATTTAGGTCAAACTACTGTTAAGAATGTTATAGTTGGGCATAATGCTTAATAATAATAATAATAATAATAATAATAATAATAATAATAATAATAATAATAATAATAATAATAATAATAATAATAATAATACTGTTGTAATTATAACATTATCAAAATACGAGAAAGGATCAGAAACTAAGGTTACTAGACCAATATTTCTGGCGTTTCGTCTGTTATAGAGGAATGAGGAGTATGCGATAATTTTAATACAGGCTAATCCAAATGAAATCGACAAACGATGGTTGCTGACAAAATTTAGTTTTTTATTAATTTCTTACTTATGTTTGTACCACATTTAGAGAGTTAAAAACTGGCATTCATTTAATTTTTAGCCTCGCAGGTTTTGTCGTAGTGGCCAATTTGTATAGGGGCCTGAGCACATTTTGAACTTTTTAGTGCATTCCGTTAAACGCTGTAACATTTTAGGTTTTAAAGATAATGAGTTCAAACCAAAACCATATGAAAGATAATGGAATGGGCAATATTATATATTACGTGCACGTTGAGACGTACTTTAGGACGTAGAGAAAAGAAGCTCTGAACATTGAGGTTGGAAACCTAGAAATTGCAATTTTGGAATGTACATTTTGAAATGAAATAAATAAGACTCACCTTCAATTCTTTGTCTACGTAAAGACTAGATAATAGACAACGCCCTGAACAAGTTTCAGATCTGAGAACTATATACTTGATTTTTTGGAAATTTTTAAACTTTGCGAATTTTCGAAAATCGTGTATTTTCACCATCAAATATCTCAGGAAAGACATAAGTGAAAAATCCCGAATTTGCACAAAATAAACGATAGTAGTGCAGTAATAAGTAGGTGAAATTGTATCACTGAGACTCGAAAAGTTTCTGAGTTATAGGGGTTTTCTTCACTGGGACTTAATATCATGAAGCGCCATTGGAGTGAATATAAACTTTGTAGCAAAAGTCAAAATAACACAACAGTAATCTTAAACGGGTAAAGTGCGCATAATTCATGAATCATATCTTGTACAGAAAACGATAGTCGTCTGTTATTTCTTTCCTGCCTATAGCGCTGCTGTTATGACATCAGCGAGGTAAATAGTTGACTAATTTGTGCACAGAGTTTGACACTGATGTTGAAACTACGACCTGTAGGAGCTGTGAACTCTGTGGGTGTGAGTTTTCGACCAACCTTAGTGATTGGCACCCACACTTTGTCATTTGTACATAAGTTAAAGAGGTTCTTGCGCCATGAGGATGGAGAAAGTGATCAAAAAGATTGTTGTTTTCCTGACTGATGCCTTCAATTACCCAATCCACCATTTCTGTCATGAATACAGGCTACGGTAACATTAGGTGCAAATGACAACATGCTATGTTCTGGAAGTACTAAAGTACTGCAATCAGTAAATTCATTTGATTGTGAGTATTCATAACATCTGATATGTGTTTTCGTCAGAGTGCAAATCTATGATATGATCTGGTATTAATGATAATTCTTTTACAAGTAGCAAATCTTCAATTTCTTGCTGTTTAACTGCACTTCTTCTGTTGAAACAAAGATAAATTGTATGCCTGAGATACTATATCAACACAAAACCTGTACACCTGTTCAGTTTTTAAAATGGTGAATTTCACATCACTGTAACAACTTATAACTCAGAAACTACTCGAGTCCCTGATGCAATTTTACTCACTTGATACTGCATAACTATCGTCTATTTTGTGCAAATTTGGGGTTTTTCACTTATGTTCTCTCTGAGATATTTGATGGTGAAAATACACGATTTTCGAAAATTCACAAAGTTTAAAAATTTCCAAAAAATCAAGTATAAGGTTCTCAGATCTGAAACATGTTTGGGACGTTGTTTACTATCTAGTCTCTGTGCAGATAAAGAATTGAAGTTGAGTCTTATTTATTTCATTTCAAAATGTACATTCCAAAATATCCATTTCTAGGTTTCCAACCTCAATGTTCAGAGCTTCTTTTTCCACGTTATAAAGTAGGTCTCAATGTACACAGAACACAGAATGTGGTCCATTCCATTATCTTTCATATAGTTTTGGTTTGAACTCATTGCTTTTATAACCCAGAAAGTTGCAACGTTTAACTGAATCATCTGTAAAGTGCAAAATACGCTCAGGCGCCTATACAAAATGGCCGCCACAAACCTGCGAGACTAAAAAATGAATGAATACCCGTTTTCAACTCCCTAAGTGTGGTACAATCTTAGGTAAAAAATTCAAGAATAAATAAATTTTGTCAGCAACCTTTGACCTGGAATTTGGTCGTTTTCATTTGGATTGACGCTACATGGAATTGGCAACTGTCAGAGTTTCAGCCATCCACCACCTCCGGTGCTAGTTGTAGGGAAACACAAATGGTGACTTCTTTGGAACACTAGTCTCGGGAAGAAGTCCCCCCAGTTATTCGATTTCTTTTTGCGAAATATGTAACTGGTGCTGAAATTCACCGGCAGCTGTTAGAGGTTTACGGAGATACTGTAATGTGTCGTCAGCATGTCGCAGAATGTTGTCGAAAGTTTGTGGCTGATAGAGAAAACTTCACCGACGAGAAATGCAGTGGCCGACCCAGCACGGCTTTGACAGATTTGAACAACAGCTCGCGTCGAGAAGTCGATTCAGGGCAACAGGAGGCTCATGTTGTGGCATCTGATGACAGAAATGGGAATGTCGTTCGGTAGCGTTCGGTACTTTGTGCACAATATTCTGCAATATCAGGGGGTGAAGCACTTCGTAACAACATAGCTGAGCACGCAAGAACAGTATTTTTACTAGAAGAGAATCGTCAAACTCATCCCACGATGCGATAAGTGCTCTAACCGATATGAAGACTGTGTCAACAGATAACCTAATGTACTATCTGTCGGCTGCATTGGTTGCATGAAATAATTTATACATGTTTCACTGCAAACTTTGAAACCTTACTTTCTGATCAACCCTTGTAATAGATATTTACAAGTATATACCTATAAACTTGGTGATAGTGTTTTGTTTGGAAATTTCTGATTTTAAAAAAAAATATATATGTTATATGTAATCTGTAATTCTTAGGATTCGTTAGCATTTATTTTTCAACCAATGGTTGTGATACTCACAGACAAAAATATCAACAACAACCAATGCTTATCATAGCACGATGATGAGTGCAAATTGTAAATAACTAACGTACAACATTGTAATCCTCAAACGTGCTCTACATACGAAGGCGTCAGAGCGTCATAATTCTAACCATTAACTAACTTCCTTGTTTATGCTATTATGATTGAACGTGTTCAGAGAAAAACAAATGACAACAGTTTTCTAACAATAATTAAAACTCTGTGACAAAAAAAAATAAATAAAAATAAAATTGGTAACACGTTGCTTTCAAACTGTTTTAATTGGCATTACGTGATCTGCTAACACTGTTGTTTCCTCCGTTACATCATTTAACTGAAGAAACAAAGTTTTGGGACAGTGTATTGGTGTTTTTAAATGGCATCGAAAGTTAAAAATGCATTGAAATGGAAATATTTTGTGTGGATTGCCTAAAATTAGTTTGTTTCTATTTTTTCGATGAGTTCTGGAAATTTTACGTTCTGTAACTCTCTGGATAGTTTATTATTGTTGTTGTTCAACTACAATGCGTGAATCAAGACATCAATTTGTGTGAAAATAATTGTCAAACTTTGATAGTATTAATTAGTACATCAAAATGTAACAATATACACGAATATTCTTTTAAAATAAAAGTGTGAGTTTCGTTCCACATTCTAAATGTATAGCAGACTTCCAAACTATGCGAATAAAAAAATCGGAAATACCAATTCTATAACACCCAACTGCTACCTTTATATATATAGGATACTAGCAGCGTTCACCCCGCTTCGCTGCGGTCACCCCGGAACGCAATAAACTTTGTTACTTAGATAATTTTTACTTTTTCGCTTTCAAGTGATATGATAAAAACCATAGAAGATTGCACTAATGTTAACATTATATCGCCTGTCATTTATGTTAACCCGCCCCGCTTCGCTGCGGTCACCCCAACCCGCCCCGCTTCGCTGCGGTCATCCCGGAACGCAATAAACTTTGTTACTTAGATAATTTTTACTTTTTCGCTTTCAAGTGATTTATAGCGCCTGTCATTTATGTTAACCCGCCGAGTCACAGGGTCATGCGGGTTGCATATAAGTACGTTTATTTTTATACCTATGATGAACTAATAACAAAGGATTTGTACGTATGGACACCTGAATGGTCAATTATCTCAAGACACTGGTAATTGAAAATTAAAGTGATATGATAAAAACCATCTAGGGTCCAAATCCTAACAACCCCCCAAAAATGAAAGAAATCGGTTCAGCCGTATTAGCGTGATGAGCGGACAAAGGATTTTTTGTACGTATGGACACCTGATTGGTCAATTATCTCAAGACACTGCTAATTGAAAATTAAAGTGATATGATAAAAACCATCTAGGGTCCAAATCCTAACAACCCCCCAAAAATGAAAGAAATCGGTTCAGCCGTATTAGCGTGATGAGCGGACAAAGGATTTTGTGCGTTCTCTTTTATATATATAGATAGATACACAATTTCCAGAACTCCTCGATACAAAGAAGGACTTTATCTGACATGATATTTTTATACAAGATAATTAATAATAAGCTAGACTGCAACGAATTGCTTTCGACCTTTTAAATAAACGTACCAGGTAGAAAAACACGTCTAGAAAACTATAACTTCTTTTATTGTGCAAAAGCAAGGACGAATATCCTAAATAAGTCGCCAACATGGAGGATTAGTGCAACCTACAACAAACTCTTAAAAATGACAAATAATATAGATATTTGTGCTGATTGCCTCAGGAGGTTTAAAAGGGAAATTGTAAATATATTATTTCATGAAAGATAAACACTGTAATTGTGTATAATACCTGTTGTGTTCTGTTTCAATATATATAATACCTGTTGTGTAATACCTGTTGTGTTCTTTCTCTTTTGGTTTCTTCCTTATAGCGGATGATCAAGATAAATTGTCCACCCTGTATATTGTAAAACTTTGTGTAAACTCGTCTCATATAAGGGAGAGGTAGAGCAGTAATAAAAAGAGTGTCCGGAATCGACTCCCACTACCAGTTTTATTATAAAAATATGAGTATTTGTACAAAATACTATACAATTTGGTCTCTATTTAAAAGGGTGAGTAAAAGGTAGTCTTTGACCGAGTGGTCGCAGACAGGATCTCCAACAGAGCCCCGTAGCAGGCTAAGAGGAGTGGAGTTAAGGAACCAATGCTCCGTAGCAAGCAGAGGCAGGTTAAGTTGCCAACAGAGCCCCGTAGCAGGCTAAGCGGCTGAGGTTGGGATACCCAGACAGAGCCCCGTAGCAGGCTAAGCCAGGAGATAGGATAGGCGTAGTCCCGTAGCAGACTAGAGGCCTGGGGTTAGGTTACTCCAAGAGTCCCGTAGCAGACTAGAGGAGGGTCACCAGAAAACTGGTGTCGAGTTGCCTTCGTCCATCCAATTTATAGGGTCCTTTCGGGTGGCGGTGGCGCTGCTGCTCCGATGTCGTCTTCTGCTCCGTGGGAGGGGCCAGAAGCCGTCGTCTGCATGTGATTACAGGTCCCTCTGGTGGAAGATCCTCTTGCCGAACCATGTGGTGTTGTTTGTAAACATTCAAGCGTGGAACTGCTTGTTTACGACATCACATAGGATATTACACCCCCCTGGCTTGTTTAAAAAATAAGCCGAAGGGTTATTTTTCTTTATATGAGGGTTGGCAACACTGAGGTATCACACACACAAAAAAGCACTAAAACATTAATAACACTTGCAACACACAAAAAAATCACTTTTCGGAGCAGTAATAAGGTAGCGGAAAAAAGCTCTAAACAGTTAGTCCCTAATCACAGGCAGGATCGGCGCATTTTAATATGTCACTTCATTTCCCTCGAGGTAGGGCTGTTTTTGGCTTGGCGTCAATAAATATATACTAATTCACTTATAGTAAGTGGGGTTGGAGTCTGTGTTAGCTGTTGCTCCTTAGTTGTATTATTGGTATTAAATGTTTCCAAGGGAATAGGAGATGAAATTTCTATGCGGTTCGTTCTAGATTTGTTTGGTAACGAGCGAAGACGGATATATAATCTATGTAAAATTATAAGAGTTAGGAGTAATAAAAAAGCTACTATTGATACTGAGATATAAAGATAATTTATATTGGAAAGTTCTGATTCGAACGGCGTGATTTCTTGGTCACCCTGTATAAGGTGTAAGAGTTTCTAAAATATTTGCACTAAAGATATGTATTTAAATAAAACAATCCAATTTTAAATGTCAATGACAATAGTAATGATGGTCCTGAATTCCTGATCATCCTGTATAATGTAGAAGTGGTCATAACTTTTGGAACGTCCTGTAGAATATTTATATTCTATGTTGGTGGCACTATTTAGCTCAAAGAATGAAGAAGTTGTATGATTATAAGTTGATTGTTCTTGTAAAGGTCAGTTGCCTTTTAAATGCAAAAATGGAGATGTCAGCATTCTTTTCTTCAGCCGTAAAATAAATGAATCAGCTTTTTATAAAACAAAAAGGAAATGAATGTTTGTGTCGTCATGAAGAGTGTTTTATCTGCTGAACTCGCGTCTCTGTATTTTCTTTCTTCTTAGTGGTGAGTACTGCATTTTTTTTTTCGCTCGTGTAGAAAATAAAATGAAGTTATTTATTCTTGTTCTATATGATCTCTGTATTCATGAAATGGCTTGATACGTTCCACTGAAATCTCCTGTATTGTTTGACGATATGAATTTGGAAATTTGATCTTATAAAGATTAGGATTAACTCTTTCGATAATTTCTAGAGGTCCTACATATTTGGATGAAAATGATTCTGGTATCCCAACTTGACGATTGGGAAAGAATACAAGTACTTTCTGTCCCTTATCAAAATTAGTTTGTTGATGTCTGCTGTCAAAATATTTTTTCTGTTTATTATAACTTGCGATTAAATTATCCTGAACGATCCCTCGTATCTTATTCAAATGTTCTTTGTTGACACATAATGTTGGAGTTGACGCTAATGCAATATCAGAGATGGTCTTAGGTTCGTATCCATACATGAGGAAAAAAGATGAGTATTTAGTTCCGGCTTGCACAAATGTATTAATTGCGAATGTTATGTATGGAATTAGTTTTGGCCATTGATTTTGATTCTCCTGTACAAAAAATTTAAGAGCGTTCTGTATTATTCTGTGGAATGTTTCCACTACACCCAGATTTTTGTGGTCATACGCTGGACAAAATTTAAATTCAAAATTGCAGAATTTTGCTAAGTTTTGCAGTCTCTTAGCGTTATGTACAGGGTGTCTATCCAAATACAGGTATGAAAAAGCTCCGTACTTAAGAATAATGTCATATATAAGAAATTGTTCAATTTCTTCTGCTGTGATGTTGTCTACAACTCTGGTGACACAGTATCGCGTGGACATTTCTATAGCAACTAGTATGTGTTTGAATTTTCCATCTCCGACTGGCACTCGCCCAATTGAATCGTACTGCCAAGCAGTGGCAATGGGTTTAGATGGGTGATGCAGCAATTGGCCCGCTGGTTTAGCTGGTAACTTCTTTAGTTTTTGACAAAGATTGCATGTCTTTATTCTATTGGCAATGTAAGCTTTCATGTTAGGAAAATAGTATTTCCTAAGCGCCGACTGGTATGTCTTGGTGTAACCAAAGTGTGGTGCCATTGGGTTGTTATGAATAGCCTCGAACCATTTGCCTAGTAAAGATTTTGGTACGCAAAGTAAATACAGCAGTCCTAATTGAGGGTGTTTCTGAGTCCTATATAATAATCCATTTTTAAGAGAAAAATATTTCGCCGCACGGAGTGTAGATAATTTGCTAGGTTCTTTATTTTCCAATACAGTAATGATATCCGAAAATGAAGGGTCCTTCCTTTGTTCATCTGCTAAATTAGGTAACATAATGGACTGGTCAATTTGAAAAGTGTGCTCTAAAGAATGTGAAGCAAAAACTTTAGCGTCTTCTGTGTCGGAGAAGTTATCAACTTCTTGATTCTCGTCCTTTTGTATATCTTGTTTGTCTTCTAAGCGGCTAAAAATGTCTGCAGGATGCTGTTGACTTTTAATGTGCTGTATTTCAAAATTGTAATCTGCCAAAAATATTTTATAACGACTAAATTTTCCGACTTTGTCCGGTTGGGTAGTGAGTGAAGTCAAACATTTAGCATCTATAAATAATTTAAATTTTCTATTCAGTAAGAAATAACGAAATTTTCGAAGAACATATATGAGTGCATATAGTTCTTTTTGCCATGTGGAGGCCTTTCTCTCAGTTTTAGTAAAACGTCGACTACAATAGGAAACAACACGTTCCTGATTGGTTTTAGTATCATAACAAGCCAATATGCCGCCTGCGGAGGTTGACGAAGCATCTGAATATGCTCGGATTTCCAATGATGGATCAAAATGAAATAAAGATGGAGCTTGTATAATATCCGTTTTAAGTTTTTCAAATAGATCATCATGCTGTGTTGTCCATTTAAATTTTGAATTTTTGTCTAAAAGAATTTGAAATGGTTCCACCTTTTCCGTGAAATCTTTAATATGTGCCCTCAAATAAGAGCATAGTCCGAGGAAACTCTTCAAGGTGCGTTTAGAGGTTGGTTTCTTAAAATTGCGTATTTTATTGGAAATTTTAGGCGATATTTTAATCTCCTTTCCATTAACTGTGAATCCTAAAACTTCTAATTCCGAGTATAATAGATGGGTCTTGTTCGGGTTTGCTCTAAAATCGTGTTTCCTTAACCTTTTAAAGAGCAATTCCAAGTCTGACAATTGTTGTTTCCAATTTTTGCTTCCTATAACGAGGTCATCCGCAAAGGCTGTTATACGCGGTGGTAGTCCCTCTAAAAGCATTCGTACAGCTATACTTAGGGCAGCGGCGGACGAAGTGTGTCCCATTACGCAACGTTGAAACTTATATGCCTTCCTAGTATGATTGAGCTCAAAAGTCATGTATTTTTGACTTTTGGGATGCAATAATAGCTGGAAATACGAGGTTTTTATGTCAATTGTGGATATAGAGCTTTTTCCTCTTAAAACGTGTAGAATATCCTCCGTATTTTGAAATGGTATACTTAAGTAGTGTGAGAACGTATTACAAGCTTGGAGGTTGAGAACTAAGCGGAACTCTGAAGTATTTGGCTTCTTCACTATGAGAAGTGGCGAGGAAAAAGAACTGTCACTAGTTTCTTTAATAATATTGGCATCTAAAAGTTGTTTAATTTGTAAGTCAATTTGGGGTCTTACTGCCAATGGAATGGGAGGTGATCTCTGATGAAAAGAGGCTCCTTTATCTATTCTTATTTTATGTACATAGCCACGAAAGTAGCCAATGTCAGTTGGTGTATAAGAAAAGACATCCCTGTATCTAAAAAGTAGATCATGCACAGCTTTCTTTTGCTGACTCGTTAAACTTGGATTGATGTCAAATAGTTTAATATCAAAAAGTGACTTGGTCTCTTCCAGCCTATTCTGAATTTCTTGTTCCGTTCTATAAAATGTTTCGTCATTTTGTTCATCTTTTTGGTAATCACCCTGTAAATCTACTTCTTGAACATTCTCTTCAACATACGCAATTGGGGTGCTCTTTACTAACGTTACCGGTCTACTTGTAGGATTTGATATCAATAAAGTCAAATTATTCTTAGGTACCTTAGTAGGCAACGTTTGTAGTCCGTATTTGTCCAGCAAATTTTCTAATGGAGAGATAAAAAAGTATTTATTATTCTTTTGCCGATTCTTGATATTAATTGGTAAAAAGAAATGTGACCTGGCTGGTATGGTAACGTTTCGTGTTGTATAAACGTCAGCCGACTTGTGCTGTTTTATTGTATGCATAGCGTTAGCAGATAATTTTTCCTGGGTATCAATTTCAATTGGATACTGCGGAGGCCGTGGTTTCTTGTATACTGACAACATGTTATTCTTTAAGTCAATTTTGGTCTGTAATCGATTTAGAATGTCTTCACCGAATAAAGGCAAAAAATCTCCATGCTCTAAAATTCTGAAATAATGAGAAAATGTTGTTGAGCCAATTCTGAATGTAATCAAAGCTATATAGCGTAAATTTACGACAGAATTCTCAATTCCTCGTAGATTAGTGCTAAAAGGGATCAATTTTGTGTTTGGTGGAAGCCAATTTTTAGGCCAAAGACTCAATGAACTGCCAGTGTCTATGATCACAGGATACTTTTCTTTATTAATTGTTACATTAATTAATAATTTATGTTCCTGGTTTAACATTTTAATGTTCTCCCTTCTATCTGATAACGGAGCTACTGCATAAAGTGATGTATTTGACAATCTTTGTTGTTCACTTTTTTCCTGGTTCTCGGCCCTCAGAACATGTTCTTGAGAGGGTGTGTCCTGGGGCCCCCCTAGGCGTTTCCCTGCTGATTGTTCTTATAACATGTACTGGAAGAATGACCTTTCTTATAGCACGTACCGCATACTGTAACAGTTTCCGGCCTAGGATTACTATTATTATCTTTACTATTATTTTTAGAATTGCTCTTATTTCCATTTCTCTGCCGATTTTGATTTCCGTTATTTGTACTTTTCGACCTATAATTGTTACGGCCACCTCTTCTAAATTGTGAGTTCTTAATGGCATTTTGAGCTACAAGAAGAGATAGTTCAGCCATTTGATTTGCTAATTTAGTAAAATCTAATGAATTGTTTGCACTGGAATTACTAGATGTGCTAGGCGCGGGAGGTTCGGGAGGGGGATTCGGATTAGCAACTTGGGGGGAAGGATTTGGAATTATCTGATTTTGTGATGCACCCTGTAGCTGTGGTGCTGAAGGTGTAGGAAAAACTGAAGCTGATTGCTGGTATTGATTCCAACTAGGTGTTGGGTTACATATTGGATAGGTCAGTTGTTGATGATGTACAGGGAAGGAAGCGCCAGCGACTGCTGATGAATGTAAACTGCTGACTGGTGTACTCTGATCGCAGAGTGAATAGAATGCCTGTTGTAATTCCACGTAATCACGTTTCTTCATGAGGTCATTTGCTTTCTCGAGGTTGTGTAAATGCGTTTGTAAGGCGTGAACAGTTGTAAATGTTTCTAACGCTATCTTTTGCAAAAAAGTTTTCTTTAAACCTAAGGATAAATAATTTATTTTCTGCTCCTCGGTGGCCTGAGGCAGAACTTGTCTAATGACCCTTAATTTTCTGAGAAAATAAGCATCTACTGGCTCGTTTTCACCTTGTTGGACTTGAAAAATTTCGAATTCCGCTCGATATGCCGGTAATCTTGGTCTACTCAGTGCAACTAATTTGTCTTTTAATTGGTCATAATTAAGCGCTTCTAACTGATTCTGGGCCTTTAACTGTAGGACTAAATCAAGTGCTACATCTTGTAAGTACATAGGTAATAGTTCTTTCTTTTTCTGTTCATTCCACGAATGCAATAATGCAAGATGGTCAAAAAGCATAAAAAATCTATCGGGGTCCTCCGTAACGTGTCCCGAATACTTAGTGAGGTGTGGTATATTAAAAGAAGGGCGCGAATTCTGCTCCATGTTAAAAATGTTTTCTGGAAAAGTGTTTTTACCAGTTCTAGTTTGAGGCATAAACAAAATTCAGTTCACTTAAAAGCACTAACACTTTAAAATTCACATACCTTCCAAAGAAAAAAAAGTCCACTTCCGGTTAATAAAAATACTGTCCGGTAGGGGAGTATTCAGAGTTTATTCTGAGTCGGTCAAGCCTCTACCATGTAAAACTTTGTGTAAACTCGTCTCATATAAGGGAGAGGTAGAGCAGTAATAAAAAGAGTGTCCGGAATCGACTCCCACTACCAGTTTTATTATAAAAATATGAGTATTTGTACAAAATACTATACAATTTGGTCTCTATTTAAAAGGGTGAGTAAAAGGTAGTCTTTGACCGAGTGGTCGCAGACAGGATCTCCAACAGAGCCCCGTAGCAGGCTAAGAGGAGTGGAGTTAAGGAACCAATGCTCCGTAGCAAGCAGAGGCAGGTTAAGTTGCCAACAGAGCCCCGTAGCAGGCTAAGCGGCTGAGGTTGGGATACCCAGACAGAGCCCCGTAGCAGGCTAAGCCAGGAGATAGGATAGGCGTAGTCCCGTAGCAGACTAGAGGCCTGGGGTTAGGTTACTCCAAGAGTCCCGTAGCAGACTAGAGGAGGGTCACCAGAAAACTGGTGTCGAGTTGCCTTCGTCCATCCAATTTATAGGGTCCTTTCGGGTGGCGGTGGCGCTGCTGCTCCGATGTCGTCTTCTGCTCCGTGGGAGGGGCCAGAAGCCGTCGTCTGCATGTGATTACAGGTCCCTCTGGTGGAAGATCCTCTTGCCGAACCATGTGGTGTTGTTTGTAAACATTCAAGCGTGGAACTGCTTGTTTACGACATCACATAGGATATTACAATATATATCCGCTATAACGAAGAAAAAAAGACAAAGAAAAGCAAAACTTTTCACGAAGCAACTATAAGGGGGGAACATCTTTTCATGTACTAAACAGAAACACTCAACAAACAATGTTGCCAACCCAATCTATAGTTACCTTTTCTCCAAATGACACTACACCAGATTATTACATTTACATATGAGTCAATCCATTTCAAATCACCCAGACAATGTTGCCAATCTTTATTTTATGTTCCTGATTTTTTTTCATGAGTTCCCTATAAGTAGATTGTCACAAAACACTGTTTGAAAAAATCGTATGCCATAGTTTTTTCCTGATAGAGATTTTTAAAATGGCAGATGAGCAAATTTTAATTTAAGAAAACATGGTCTGCAAAAAGCTTAATTGCCAAGTTAATTTTAAAGATATCAAAATAATTTTAAACCCAGTGTGTTCAGCATGAAATGAACTTGAGGTATACTTTATTTTAATTTTTCTATCATGCAAGAAAGTCTGTCAAAATCTTTACTATATAAACTCGGAAAAAGTAAATCAATCGTTAATTTTGAAGACTATTAGTTTTATCAAGGAAAGGAGACTCACTAATGATATGCTATTTCTGTGTTGAATACTTATATAACTACCTGTAGTATAAGTTTTAGTACTGAGAATGCATTCCTTATTTTTCTAGAGCTTTTCCAAAATGACCGAAAGAATTTTAACGTCGATTTTCTCAGGTCAATATCTAAAAAGGGACTGAATGAAAACAATTGAAAATTTTACAAAATGTTCTTTATATAAATAGGAATCTCACAAAAAATGACTGACACTCTACTACATTTAGAGTAATAGAGCAGTGAATTTCAGTAAAAAAACACTACCCTTCTACACGCTCGTGCAGCGCCAAGGTAGGAAACTAGGGTTTGTAATTATTACAATTGACATTGGTCGAATGATATTTAAATCATTACGGACAATATATGATCAAATATTTCTAATTTTAAATAACAATTGGCAGGACTGTCATTTTAAAAGTGGCTGCCAGAAAAGAGCTATGGCATATATATTATTTTCAAACGGTGTTTTGTTACTATGTACACTCATGTCCAAAATGATTGTCGAATGTCTATAAATATGTTGTTGTAGGAATATAATTTGATAACGAATTCGCCCGGTATTTCTTATAATGTTAGTATGTATATAATCGGCAAAGACATGTATGTGGCAAATTTCATGTCAAAAGATCAGTAAATAAGAACAATAAAACGAAAATAAAACTTTCTTGTCCATTTAGCAACAGTTTGTTTTACTCCCTCTAATTTTCGTACTTATAATTCTTTTCCTATGAAATTTACCACAAATATACATTTCCCGATTGTACGCATTGTATCAGTATGAAAAGTACCCTGCAAAATCATTATCAAATTATATTCTTAGAAGAAGACACTTATAAATATCCGACAATCATTTTGGACATGAGTGTATCTGTAGGTCACTCATGATAAGAAAAATCAGGAAAATAAAAAAAAATGTTCAGCAACAATTTTGTTCAAAATTGGATGATTAGAAATGGATTGACCCATATTTCAAATCAACATGTCAAACGAAAACTATAAGTACCATATTTATGATTTAAAACTGCAAAGTAAGGATGTTATAGTATCACATACATCCAAAGTTTGGAAGCCTCTACCACATATACAGCCTCTACTACACATACGGAGATAGGATAATGCACATCGAAAGTACGTAAACGTTGGATATCATGGTTATAATGCACATCGAAAGTACGTAAACGTTGGATACCATGGTTATGGTATGACTTTTTCCGAATGAACAGGAACGAAGTTACTAGAGCTTGAAAATTTGATTTTCTTTGAAGGGCTTGACTTCGAAAAAATGCATACATAAGTATCATATGTGGTTTGTAATGAACGTAAAAATTATTTTGCCGTTTACAGCACTTCGGTATCCCAGACCGTCCCGGCGATATGACATACATTGATAAAGTTCTCAACACTGTTGAAAATGGCTTATTTATGGAAAATGTTTAAAATGATTATTGTTTACTTTCTCCTTTATAGCATTATAGCATTAGCTTTTAGTAGAACTACTACAAGTTCTTGTAATTACACGATTTAAGCTGTGCTGCAAACTGCAGCAATGTTTATTATATCGCCAGAACGGTTTGATATATCGAAGTGTTGTTAACGGTAAAATAATTTGTACGTTTATTGCAAACTAAATATATCTACATATGATACTTACCTAGACATTTTTTTCGAAATAAAGTCCTTCAAAAAATCAAATTTTCTAGGCCTGGTAACCTTGTTCCTATTCACTTATGCGCATTATCCTGTCCATCTCCGTTGTGTTGTACGTCTGATAGAGGTTTCCAAACTTTTGATGTTTATGATACTACATCAGTTTGCAACACTGAATAATAAATATGGTATTTTACTTTATATTGGGTTGGCAACACTGTTTGTTAAGTGCTTTTGTTTAATACACGCACTTTGTACAAAGTTTCACTTTACTCTCTCTCTTTTGGTTTCTCCGTTATAGGGATAATCAAGATAAATTGACCACCCTGTATATGTCGAAGTTCCCAGCTGAACCAAATTCAGGAAATGTTAAGAGCAAATGTACGAAATTCATTCTTGATGCAAAGGCTGATACATCAGAGACGCGAGGCCAAGCTAACGTGTAGGTCTAAGGTCGAAGCCCCCAGGTAGCCAAAGCCTATATATATATATATATATATATATATATATATATATATATATATATATATATATATATTTGGTCTAGGAATTAATTCGTGCGGTTGGTACGCACACATTGAAGCTGTAGTACAAACACAAAATACATAAATACTTTAAGAAAAATATTGTCCATCGCTAGCCACCACTTTCGCCCATCTGTCAGGCAATGTACGGATTCCGTGGCGAAAGAAGTCCTCATCCTTGGAAGCGATCCAGTCAGAGACCCATGTTTCGATATCTTCTGAAGAAGTAAACCGCTGTCCAATCAAATCGTTGTTCATGCAATCGAACAAGTAGTAGTCCGAAGGAGCAACGTCTGGTGAATACGGCGGGTGGGGTAAAACTTCCCATCCGACATTTTCTAAATAGGTTTTGACCGGTTTTGCGACATGTGGGCGAGCGTTATCATGTTGAACAATAAGTTTATCATGTCTATTCTCCCATTCTGTTCGTGTTCTGGCCAGAGCTTGCTTCAAACGCATTAATTGTCGTCGATAACGTTCTCCATTCATAGTTTCACCCGGTTGCAGCAGCTCATAGTACACCACACCTTTCATATCCCACCATATGCACAGCATAACTTTTGCACAGTGAATATCTCGTTTAGGTTGTGATGGACCTGGTTCACCTGGTTTCACCCAGGCCTTTTTTCGTTTAGGGTTCTCGTAATGGATCCACTTCTCATCACCCGTAATAATTCGATGCAGAAGCCCCTTTCTGCTCTGTCGTTGAAGCAGCAATTCGCAAATGGTTTTTCGTCTTTCAACGTCTCTGTCTTTCAATTCATGTGGAACCCAATGTGACAACTTTTGAATCATTCCCATGGCTTTCAAGCGTTTGGAGACTGTTGTTTGATCAACGCCTAATGCTGCTGCAAGTTGTTCCTGCGTTTGACACGAATCCTGCTCGAGCAATGCTGTCAATTCTTCGTCTTGAAATTTTTTTGGCTGTCCAGCTCGCTCTTGGTCTGCCAAGCCGAAATCACCACTTCTAAACCGTGCAAACCACTTCTGACACGTTCGCTCAGCTAGAGCATGGTCACCATACACTTCCACCAAAATACGATGACTTTCAGTCGCACTTTTCTGCATGTTAAAGTAATGCAGCAGGACACCCCGCAAAAACACTTTATCAGGCACAAATTGCGCCATGTTCACTTAACTACAAACTGGTGTTGTTGACGCTTTAATCCACTGCCCTATACTACGAACGATACGCGATGACAGGGGTTTGCAACACATGTGTGGATACACGGAACTGTGGGACGCTTCGTTCGTTGCGCCATCTCTTGTCCACCCGCACGAATTAATTCCTAGACCAAATATATATATATATATATATATATATATATATATATTAGGGCGGAGCGAAAAATCACTTTTTTATATATCGAAGACGCAATAGTGAGCAAAAGTTGTCAATTGATATTGATAAAATACTGTAAAAATTTCGTTTCTGAAATCAAATATCTTCCGGTGGCGAATCGCCAAAAAAGATTTTGTATCTTTATAGGGTATGCAAACCCGCTGTACACATCACTTTTTGTGTTTCTAGTTCTACAACAAATAAACAAATTATTACCTATATTTCTTAACGTAAGCAGTCTATAAAATTGAAGAAGTAATTTCTAGATGATTTAGGCAGATTTGGAACCATAAAATAGCCCATTTTAGCAAAACAAAGTATTGCATATCATATACTGTACTTGTGGTTTCTTATAAGGTTCTAGCATTAAATTAATATGCCGATAAATGTGTTCATTGTTGATTATAATTTTTAATTCAACACTCTTTTTTCTTTTAAAAATTTTCGTATTGCTTTATAGAATTTAACTTCCTCCCCTGAATATGAATTCAATTTGGAGTAGTCCAATTGATAGTAGCAGTATTAAAAAGAAACAACGTTAGTATTCGATAACTTTGTTCGAGTGTGGAAGACGATCTTTTCAAGGTAATTTTACGGTGTTAACATTGCGTTTCAGTGTTTACTTCGTTGTACGTAGTTGGTACGTGTATAAATAGTTTGTTTTTGTACTGTAAATTAAACTTTATGTAATTGTGTGAGATCTGTATTTTATATCAATATTGAAACTTTAACCATGTCGAAGATAAGAACAAGAATAAGAACGACTCACCCCGTGTTTGGATATTCAGCTGAACTTTTAGATGTGTAGTTGCCCACAAAATTAGATGTAATGAAGCATTATTTTCAATTGGTATAGCTGGAAAAGTATGAGAAAGGGTGGTGAAATCTGTTTAGGGCAAAGCTTCCATCCCTACTTTGTCGTTAGAACGTGTAGTTCAGTTTCTACTTGCTTTGCACGGAAAGTATATAAGAAGTTTGTTAAATCTGAGAAGAAAACGAAAGCTTCTGCTAGCTTCCAGAAAAACTGGATATATTTAAACAAGATTACATGAAGTCTTCTGATATATGTTCCTGAACTTTCCATGTGCTCATGTGAATTAAGAAAGAAAATACCTTTATTACGGAGTGGACATTTCTGCAAGATCAGAGAACAACACGAGTAGCCAGAATAGAGGGAGTTGACTACAAGGAGACTTTAAAACTAATCATACGCACTAAAAGTACGGTAAATCACGAGAGACCACCTGCCAACAGTCTTCTTACACATCACAAACGAGTACTTCTAATGAACTCCAGACATTATCTTCTGATGGCGATGAGTCAGGTGTTGATGATTACTTTGCAAAACAACAGAATATTACAGAGAAAAGAAACGAGCAGCAATGACATGTCCTTAGACTTCTCGGTATGCTGGCAGACCGATTTCGAATATCTGATCGTACAACTGCTTTGATAGCAACAGCTACATTGCAATATTTTGGAATAATTGATCAACAAAATGCTGGCTAGATGACAGACTGCCCAAAAGTCCGGCGAGAAAGGGAAAATATAGGACAAAAGGAAGTGCTAATGGCCAAAGGAAAGGATTTTAGAGGCTTGTACTTTGATGGTCTTAAAGATCAAACTCTATGCAGGAAAGAGACTGGAAGTCGCTGATTTTCAGTAAAGGGATACGCTACTTGTAAAGATGGAGCTAAACACGTGTGGTTAATGAGAACTTCTTCAAGGTACATACCACAAAAGAGCGGCAATTGGTTTAAGAAGTGCGTAATCCAAAAAAACTGCTATTTCGCACACCCGGAGAATATATTGCCTTCTATGGTTGACGATGAAAGACTTCACGTCAGAAAAAAGGCATAGAGAAAGATAGTCAACGTAATGGGAAAAGCTAGGAATGAGAAGAGTAGATATCATGACAGTAGTATCAGTAGGAAGACGAAACGAGGAAGACCAGCTAAAGAAGACAATGAGTCACATGTAAAAAAATGTATGCTACCAAAGCTCAATTTCAATGCAAACGATTACACAGACCTTATTAATTGGGAATCAGTTGAAGTGAGGCATCCTCCAGCGTTGTTTTGTTTTCCAACAAAGAACTTGAAATCTACAATAATAACCGTGAACATCCAGTCATAAAAAGAGCTTTAAAATATTCCTGTCACATTACGAGTACAGAACGCTGCGTGAAACTTGTAACAGAAGCATCTGCAGCAGTTTATGGCAGAGATGGTTTTATCAGACTTAAACTAGAAATACCGATTTGTAAACACAAAAGTAGAAACAAAGGCAAACTATGCTTTGCAAATAATCAAAGATCTAAATTTGAACATACGTGTATGAATGGTAGGGTGAGCATGGGAGGAACCTGATCGGCACTCACGTCCTCGTCGTGGGTCCTGGGTCGTTTCGGTGAAACAAGCAAAGAGCTGCAGAAAAATATGTATTTTGTATTAAGTTGATTGTTATTTTGATCAAATTGACTAGTGTATGATCCAAAATGCGCCTAAATCATTCAGAAAACATTTCTTAAATTTTATATATTACTTAACTTAAGAAATGTAGGTTATACTTTTGTCCATTTACTGTAGAAACGCAAGAGTGCTGTGTACGGCGGGTTTGCATACCCTATAAAGACACAAAATCTTTTTTGGCGATTCGCCACCCGAAGATATTCGATTTCAGCGACGAAATTTTTACAGTATTTTATCAACATCAATTGACAACTTTTCCGCACTATTGAGTTTTCGATATATAAAAAAGTGATTTTTCACTCCGCCCTAATATATATATACAGGGTGTTTCAGATAAAACGTCCAGTGCTTATAAATCCGAAACTGCTGAGAATAAAAAGATGAAACAAAAACTGAGATAGGAAAATGTCATAGGGCGCATCACATGGTGTTGTTGTGGTGACCCCCAGGGCCCTCCTTCAAGGGGGCCCAGGGGACAACTTCTAATTTTCAAATAGGAACACGTATTGAATCATACCTCATTCAGTAGTACTTGAAAAACGAAACAACTTTTGTAGGAAACAATTTTCGATTTGGGCCACCGTTTTTAAATGGCCGCAAAAAGTGGGTCCTATATCAGATAAAACGTCCAGTGCTTATAAATCCGAAATGGCTGAAAATAAAAAGATGAAACAAAAACTGAGATAGGAAAATGTCATAGGGCACATCACATGGTGTTGTTGTGGAGACCCCCAGGGCCCTCCTTCAAGGGGGCCCAGGGGACAACTTCTAATTTTCAAATAGGAACACGTATTGAATCATACCTCATTCAGTAGTACTTGAAAAACGAAACAACTTTTGTAGGAAACAATTTTCGATTTGGGCCACCGTTTTTAAATGGCCGCAAAAAGTGGGTCCTATATCAGATAAAACGTCCAGTGCTTATAAATCCGAAATGGCTGAAAATAAAAAGATGAAACAAAAACTGAGATAGGAAAATGTCATAGGGCACATCACATGGTGTTGTTGTGGAGACCCCCAGGGCCCTCCTTGAAGGGGGCCCAGGGGACAACTTCAAATTTTCAAATGGGAACACGTATTGAATCATACTTCATTCAATAGTACTTGAAAAACGAAACAACTTTTATAGGAACCCATTTTCGATTTGAGCCACCGTTTTCAAAATGGCCGCAAAAGTGGGTTCTGTATCAGATAAAACGTCCAGTGCTTATAGGCCTAAATCAGAAACGGCTGATAATAGAGAGATGAAACAAAAACTGAGATAGAAACGATGATAAAGCATATCAAGTGATGTTGTTGTGGTGACCCTCAGGAAACTCAGTGAAGGGGGCCTTGGTGCCAACTTCAAACTGATACAGGACTTTTTGCTTCCATTTTGAAAACGGTGCCCCAAATCGAAAATTGTTTCCTACAAAAGTAGTTTCGTTTTTCAAGTACTATTGTATGAGGTATGAATCAATACATGTTCCTATTTGAAAATTTGAAGTTGGCCCCTGGGCCCTCTTGAAGGAGGGCCCTGGGGGTCACCCCAACAACACCATGTGATGTGCCCTATTACATTTTCCTATCTCAGTTTTTGTTTCATCTTTTTATTCTCAGCCGTTTCGGATTTATAAGCACTGGACGTTTTATCTGAAACACCCTGTATATATATATATATATATATATATATATATATATATATATATATATATATATATATATATATATATATATATATATATAGGGTGTCTTGTAAGTCCGTTTACATAGGACTAGAGATGCAAAAAAGCCGGCTTTTTTGAATCGATGGTTTTTTGCACATAAAAAGCCGGCTTTTTTGGGAAAAAAACGAGAATTTTGGAAATTTCGGTTTTTTTCATTTTCATGATTTTTCTGTTTAAATAGCTTTCTTATAGTATATTCTAAAGTTAAATAAGATTCCATGACCTGAATGCCATATTTCGCTCTAGAATTCACCATCATGATGGATGGAGCACATGGTTTATGAATTAAAGTAAACATAAAGTACGTAGTATTTGAGGGCAATTTTAGAAGCTATTTAACTTTATTTTAACTTCTGAATTAGCAACATTTTTAATTCTCTAGATCATTTCTTTTTACTCATCCGTGCTTCACTTCTTAGAGCTTAGTATTCTAGCTTCTAGCACATAATTAAACATATGTTTTTCAATATATCCATTAGAGCGTACGTTTTTCAATATGTCTGTCAGAGCATACTTCCACATTTCAGTTATACTGTAACTATGAATTGATTTAACAATAATCTTCCGGACACAACCTTGAATACCATTTGATAGAAATAATCAGTATCGGATTTAGAAAAATATTTGGGAGGGTTTTTTTCTGGATAATGTTTGTTTTTCTAAAAATTTCTAACTTTTATTTAGGAGGAGCTTAAGTTTATGAGTACGGGCATAATAAATATTTCGTTTCGTTTGTATATTCAGCTATAATCTTCCAGATAAAACCTTGAAGACCATTTTATACTGATAATCAGTCGCGGATTTAGAAAAGTATTTTGGGAGGGGCTTTTCTTATTAATGCTTAGTTTTTCTAAAAATTCCTATTTGTTTTATTTGAGGACAGCTTGAAGTTTACGAGTAAAGGCAAAACTGATATTTACTTTGTTTTAGAAATTCCGTAATTTCGGGGTAGAGACTTCAATCCGAAAGACATCCCCACCCTAACCCTCTTCGTAAACCCATCACTGCTGGTAATTAATAATAACAAAGATTTAAAAATGATTAGAAAGTAAGTCGGCCAGGACTCTCAATACACACACTATTTCTACATTCACAGATGGAATTAAGAAAAACTGTTGTCAAAATGATCGAATGCGGGATTGAATCCCGAACTTCACGATAGAAGCGCGAAAGCTAACCACTCACTCATGTTTGTTGTACAGTTGTGCTTAACTTAAATGTATTCTCTCTCTCTTTTTTTTTTCTACGGCCACCCAAGCTCTCCATTGACTTCTGTCCTTATCCAATTCAATCCAATTTCTAATCTGTATTCCTATTTCTGCTAGATCCATCTTTATATTGTCCTCCCATCTGGGCCTAGGTTTTCCTAATGGACGTTTCCCGATTGGATTTCCAGTTAAAACTTTGAAAGCGTTCCTACTTTCTTCCATTCTGGCTACATGACCTGCTCACTTGAGCTTTCTAGACTTGATGACTCTAACGATGTCTGGTAAACCGTATAAATTATGTAGTTCCTCCTTATGAAGTTTCCGCCATTCCCCATTCCCGTTCCTCTTGGGTTCAAATATAAGTCTCAGAATTTTATTCTCAAATAATTTCAGTCTGCATTCTTCCCTCAGCGTAAGCGACCATGTTTCACAACCATAAAGCCTAACAAGCATGATTATCATTTTATATATTTTTAAACTTTAAATTCCTTGACAGAATTCGCGACGACAAAATATTTTGAACTGAATAATAAGAATTTCCTTATTTTAGTCGACATTTAATTTCTTTGTGGGTATGATTTTGGTCTGGTAATACTGATCAAGATATTTGAAAGTATCCACTGTGTCGAAAGTATTATTAGTAATTGATATTTTAACACATTCATTATTTGCCGTAACTTCCTTGTGAACTTCCTTGTATTTAGATTTCTCTGCATTTACTCATGTCCCTGCAAGCGTTTAATAAGGCCTCTGCATTTCTTTCAATCGTTCTATCAGATTTACATCATCAGCATACACCATAACCTGGTGAATACCATTCAACTCTAGGCCCTGATTCCTATCTTTGATTTTTCTTATAGCATACTCCGGAACAAAGCTGAATATAACGGCGATAACAGATATCCTTGTTTCAGGTTAATCTCGACGCGGAAGCTCGCATTTTTCTACTCTGACTTTACTCTGGAATGCATTTAAACACTTAACAAATCTAGCTTTTTCGGTATTCCAAATTCTGTAAGAATGTTGTACAATGTTCCCCTCCTTACCGAGCTGTAAGCCTTTCTAAAATCAATAAACAGTTGATGTACTGGATAATATATTCCCATTTCTTTTCGAGTATTTGTCGAATGGTAAATATCTGGTCGATTTCGACTAAATTCACACTGATAATCTCCAATAATTTCATCTGCATATGGGGTCAATCTTATTAATAGAATGTTAAGAGAAATGCCTCGATAATTATTACAATCAATTTTGTCGTCTTTCTTGTGAATTGGAACAGTGATTGATTCTTCCACTCTTTTTAAATATATTCCATAGTTTTTCTTTTTTATATATATAAAAAAGTTTCGTAACTATATGTTGAATTTTCTTGTTAAAAATTCAGAAACCTTCAGCATTGGGTAAACCGTGATGGTGGTTATATATTCTACAGCCTAGGAAACCATACGCTCAGATGAACCGTCTATTACGTATATGATCCATGAACAGAAAATTATATACTTTCCCGATTCTGAACAAGCTTAAGGAGCAGTCAGTGCGTTACAGAATTTGGAGCTTTACCGATTTTGCAGATCCGAAGCACCTGATAGGTGGTAACATATTATTACGTATGTGATCAATCAGTGAAAAATTTGTTCGAAATATTCATACAACGTATATGAAAGTTAAAACTTAACTGAAAAATTTCAAGAATGTACAGAACCACCCGAAATGAAGCTCTTAATGTGCAGATTTCTCTCATGTTTTCCTTTATTTTGCTTCAAAAAGTGGGTGTGTGATATTTTGAAGTAAAAATACTACATACAATTTTGCTAGTTATTTATGTATCATTTTTAAAGTACTTATTGTATATAAGAGTTTAAAATATTATTACATATATTGGCTAATCCTTTCGAATTCATAATGTAAATATGTTAAGAATTTTAAAAAACCTTTTTGAAATTCATGGTTTATTTTCGAGGTTTCATATTATTATCTGCATCAACCACTATTTAAATGAGTTTTTTTGTTGTAGAGAAGCGAAACAAAGTCTGCTTTATCAGTTTAAAGCAAAATTTTCAAAAAAGCCCAAAATTTCCCAAGCAAAAAAGCGAAGCAGAAAAAAAACGAGTTTTTTTTTTCAAAAAAGCCGGTTTTTTTTCCGAGCCCTTGCATCTCTACATAGGACATCTCGATATTTCTAACTATTGAAGATACCAAAAAATGATAAGAGAGCAATGTTGTTGGAAAGTGTGTGTTTTCAATGTAAAATGTTGGAGTTATCGGAATCGGACTGGTATAGGGCCCAATGGTAAGGAAAAATGCAACGTTGCCACGTCTTTGCTGGTCAACAATGAAGGTAGCTGTGTGTGTTTTCAAGTATCCTGGACCAAGGAGAATAGAAGGGACGGCCATAATGAAGGATATGAAGAAGGATCACACGTAACGTCAATCAAAGGCAGTGGCGTCACCACCAGAAGGGGAGGGAGCAGGTACGAAAAAGAAATTGAATTGAATTTATTCACGGTAAACTGGTATTAATTGCTTAGTGATGTCAATGACACGGGACAAGAGGACAATTGAATAAAATTAGAAAGGGCCTAAGAGCGAAAACTCTAAAACCAGAAAAAGTTCGATAAACATGAGTTATCGCAATATAAGCTAAACGGGTAGTGCGACCATGTGAGTGCTTTAAAACAGAAGCAACAACTTTTATGTTATAAACTCCTTACAAATGTATTCTGTTTGGTACTAACTACTAAGTAAGACAACTTTGAACGAAACAATTCAATTCTACTTATTACGGCACTTAGATCCTGTTTCATTATTAAATTGTTGTCACGTGTAGAAACAGAAGAGTCAGTATCGTCGCGTTTTCCAAACAAGCTCAAAGGAGACAGATTATTTATCTCGTACCCAGCCGCTGGTGTAGGGGTAGCGTACCTGCCTACATTTGGGTAGGTCGAACTTGGCACAAAAGGTGCTTCGACGGACCATACTGACTAAGGTTTTTCGTGGCTTTCCTTAGTCCCCCGGGGTGCATGCCGGGATGGTCCTTTCTTCCTTTTCCAGTCCTAGACTCACCTCAAGGATGGATGTGATCTTGGAGTAAAGTCCCGATCTCTCCTTGTGTCATTTCCTTGAACAAGTAAATAAATAAATATTCTCGGCTGGTGAGCATCATTATTCATTTGCTAGTCTCGTCTCGGCTCGTAAACTTGTTGTCTCATCTTATTTCGTTGAATGATTGTCTAGTGCCGTGTATTAGTTTTCAAAACGAGACGTGATACAAGAATATTCTGGTCTCGTAAGCAATCCCCATCAGGATCCTGCCGCCTACAGTCGGACAATTTGTCCATGCCGACCAGATGCCGCAATCGGATTGCCGGCGCTGGACACCGACGTCTTTCCGCGCGATTTTTGACAGCGACTGTTAGTTGCCTTGCCGAGCAGTCGGCAAACAGCCGGAAATGAGTATTAAATGCGCCGCCGTCGGAAAATTGCCTTGCCGAGGAGTCGGCAAACAGTCGTGAAGAGGCAGTAAATGCGCCATTCCCGTAGTCAAAAAGAGGACGATATAAGGAGTCGTCAGAGGGTCGGAAAGAGGCCTTTCCAACAGTTTTGCCGACTCTGATGGTCGGCAACAGTCGGCAAAGGTCATTTTATTTTACGATTTTCGACCGCTTGCCGCCTCGGCAAAAGGTCGGCAACTTTGAACAAGCAGATCGTTGTGCCGCCGCGGACAGGTGCCGGCTGCATCCGGCGGCCCGCCACTGTTGACGTTGGCAATCCCTCTTTCCGACCGCGACTTCCTGATGGGGATACTACTTGGGTAATTGGAAAGAGATTTAAAATGTAAAAGCCAGCTATTTGAGATGTACGATCTCAGCATTCGCCTGATGGGGGGCAATGGCATACTATCCTTGTTCTTTTGGCAAATGAATGACATAAAGAGAATGCAAGTCATGCAAGGGATACCAGTGCCCGTCCTCTACTTGTTAAATAAATTAAAGAACATAAAAATGGTACTGGTTCAAAAAACGCTGTTATCAAATTTAATAGGAGACTGAATTCACCTCAGTGTAGCCAGACACAAGTGTGCTTAAAAATGAACCAATGTCCTGTCCGAGGTTTGAACCATGACCGTATGAATAGCTTGTATTGTAGTCAGACGCGTTACCGACTGAACTACGGCGAACTGTATAGGATGTGGGAAATAGTCGAAATGAAATAAATGAATAAAAGGAACGGAAATGTCTGGATTGGAACACAGTAACCGTTCAAATGTGCGTTATTTGATGGGAAATTTCATTGAAGATAGACAGAAGCAGGAGGAGAGGGAACGTCAAATATTGCAGAAAATGCTGCTTAGCAAATGAGCATAGTGCAATCATACGCCTGCTTTGCCCAAGTGGCAGTGTCTAACGTAATTAAGCACAAGCAACACGCCACTCATCTTTCACTTCCGTTTATTTCTGTTTGTGCCGTTGTTGTTGAATTGTGTGTTGCATTCAAGTGGTGTGTTGAATTGGCATCCGTACGTCTCCGTGTGTATGAAGAATAATAACTATGTGTTCACCTATAAACAAAACGGAAATGGTCCTTCACCCATCCAGTTTGAGTATACGTGCGGTAGTGAAACAGTTTCATCACCACTATCAAGAGCTCCCATTATCATCACATACAATGATGGGCAAGTTATTGACACGCTTCAAGGATACTTGCAGTGCCTTGGACCGACCTAGTTCTAGCAGACCACGGTCTGTAACTGACGATGGCACATCGTTGACATTCTGGCTAAAGTTACGTGCAGTCCAACGCGATTGATACGAAAGGTGGTCCAAGAGAGTAATACTAGCCGAATGTATGTCCAAAGAATTCTGTGCAAGCATCATTTGGATCCCTTCAAGGTACATTTTGTGTAGGGGTTCTATGGAGGTAATGCCGACAGACGACGTGAATTCTATGAATGGTTTGCACGCACATAATACAAACAACCCAACCTTACTGCTAATATCATATTTCCAACGAGACCACATTTTATCCTAACGGAACTCTTAACAGACATAACTACGTGTATTGGGCACACAGCAACCCTTATGTTGCCGAAGTTTCCCATAATCAAGTTGGCCCTCGTATAAATGTGTTGCGTGTAATTGACGTTAATGCTCTGGTGGGCCCTGTGTTACTAGATGGGGGATTAACACGTTGATGCTAGTGGCGTACTACTTCCAAGGTTAACTGTATGCATGGAGAGCATGCCCGCGACCGTTCGGCTCTTTAATGGACGGGTTCCGCCAAAAGAGGCACCCCACCCTTAGTTGCTCGATAAGAATTGTATTCTCATGCACGTGGTGCATTGCCAGGATTTGTCCCCTAATCCTGACTCGCCTAAGCGATGTAACCCCAATTCTCTGAGGGATTGGGTTACGCCCACTGCGCGGCCAGACCGAAGTTCTGAGTGCCTACCAGTTTACCTACTGGTGGAGGAAAACTGCTAGCGAGCCAGTCCTACCATGCTCTGCCCGAGAGTTATAAGGCAAGCTCACCTCCCGCCCATGCTCACCGTTACCCAGATTCCTGGTATTGGCTATCATGAGCTACCGAATCCCACGGTATGACCACAGCCCGGCAGGGTCCAACCCAAATCCGGGGCCCCAGGCAATGCCCGACGGGGCTTGTTCAATCCCGGCCCTGCCTAAATCTATCGTTCAACTGGCAACCTCCTTGTCGTGTAGAGGTACCACACACACGTCAAGATACTCCCGTATCTCATCCCAGACCCAATGGAACGTAAGTCACCATTCGAGTTTGGTGTCGGCCCATATCCTACAGTTTCTTCCCTTCCGCGGGATCACAGCCGTTACCCAGATTCCTGGGATTTGTCCCTCTCCCACCACCGTTCAGTCCCCCGGCAGGCAGGAGTCCGACACTCCCCTCCCGGTAGGGTCGTCCAAGCAGTACAGGACTTCCTCTAATGACGGTAGAGGTACACCGTACATTACCTGAGCCAATGACTGATGTAGACTGTCTGCTCAAGGCAGACATTTTCATTTGGGAGCTGTGTCTCCCCAAGCCCCTAGGGAACCTTGTCTCCCATGGTAGGCCCGTCCAAACAATACGCTCACAACTCAAGTAAAGGAGCTGATTTAGGACAACGGGAGAATCACGTTACGGCATCTGATGGCAGAATTGGGATTCGGAGGTAGTCACTTCGCTTCAGACGAGGTGGTGAAACACATTGTGACGACGTGGGTGAATACGCAAGGACATGATTTTTACCAGGAAGGAATCTTCAAACTCATCTCACGGGCAATAAGTTCCTCAACTGATATGGAGATTATGTCGAAAACTAACCTAATGTATGTACTATCTCTTGGCTGTATTGTTTGTATGAAGTAATATACGTATCACTGCAGGCTTTGTAATCTTACTTTCTGATCACTCCTCGTATTATTCCATGAAACCTGTCATCGCCTATCGCAAAAGCAACTTGTTTGAAAGAAAATTGTTGTTGTAAGCTTCGTATATTGCCACTGAATCTTATTTTACACATAGAGATATACTCATTTCATCTTAAACAATATTGTAGTTCAATACATATTCCTAATTATTATTGGAGCTTTATTTTCACTTGTTGAGAACAACATCATGTCCCTTATTTTCTCGGGGTTCTTCCGTTTCCTCTTGTTTTGATTCCACCAATCATTCATTTCAAAATCGTTCTCTGTCATTAATCACCCATCTTCTTTATCCTGCCATTAGCGTCAATTACTCGCTTCGCTGGGTTAAAATAACAAAACTAAGTAATATGTTCCTTTAGTCAGTCACTTTTACTATTATTGAAGCGGCCTCAAATCAAAAAAAAAATGAAATGAAATCTTTGAGTTTTACGTTACACGGTTATGCCGGTTAGGCTAACGGAGACGGTGATGATGTGTAACGTATGAAATGAAGAAAGTGGGAGGAAACGGGAGAGCCCCGAGAAAACCCACGCAAACGGTGTTTGTCCACCACAAGGTTCACTTGGCGGGGGCTGGGATCGAACCCGGGACCCCTAGCACCAGAGGTGAGCGCTCTACCACTTTTTTTTTATTTAGATGCAGGAAAGTATTATACATTGGAATATATAACAATTCTTTGTTTCCAAAAAGGATAACATGTACTGTATTATGAACAAATAACAAGGAATCAAATCACAAACAGCAGAAACATTAAAAATAAAAATAAAAAAACAAAAACATTAGTAATGCTAAAATTATGAATACATCATTGTTAATTTTTCATCAACAACAGCTAAATAATTCGAGAACTGTTTCCGTTTGATATTTTCATTTATCTTCCATCGTTCTTTCAACAGGTGAAAATAGTAGCCTGCAAGGGTTGGCGTTTGACTTTGCATCAAATATTCCACAGTTACACCACACAACCAGATGACACTATTTTGTTTGTAATGAGGATAATATGAAAACGCAGGAAATAAAATCATTAGCGGGGAAATATCCTGGATCCCACAACGAACTAGAATACACATGATACGTGCGAACGTCAACCATATGTCGTACACCAAATCACAAGTTGAAAGCCGATGTTGTAAAGTATCGTCTCTACTACAATGCGAACATGTTCCGATAGACATCAGCTTAATCTTCTGTAACTTTATATTAGTTGGTATGACGTCATGTACAATTCGGTACCACACAGAGCGTTGATTAACATTTAGAACCGTGTTAGTGATATTTTTCCAGATCATATCCCAATTATAGTTAGGAAAGTTGTCTTTTCGTTTAATAGTAACATTTTGTTTACACTGATATGAGCTGTACAAAATTTTAATATTCTGACGTTTGGGAGTATCTAAGTCTAGAACCATGTAACTAGAATTCAAGAGTACATCATACAAATATTTTACAGTGTTTGAAAGAATCGACATATTAAGAGGAGGGGTGACCGCCGTGGCCTGTACCCAATAGAGACCCCAGGTTTTAGCAAAACTGGGTGTATTTAATTGTAACTTGTACATCCAATTAATCAAATATAAAACAGTGCTTTTGCAATATATATCCACCATGTTGAGACCTCCAGCATTTTTAGATTGAGTAAGAACATACATGGGTGTTTTAAAAATGTTACCTCTCCAAACAAACCAATAAACTGCAGCTTGCATAGAGCGGGCAATTCGACTTGGCAACGGTAAAACAGGACTTAAATACCAAAGGTGAGATGTAATATATGTATTAACAATCCAAATTCTTTGTTCAAGACAGTAGCCACGAAATTTCCACGTTTGACATAAACCTTTCACCTTCTGGAGGGCTAGAGCCCAATTTTCTAAAATCATTTGTTCGACCGTGCAATAAAAATAGACACCTAAAATTTTTATTATATCAACATGGAGAATAGGAAAAGTAATCATCTGAAAGTCCCAAGTACCAAATGCTAGCAATTTTGTTTTCTGAAAATTTATCCATGCTCCACTAGATAGTCCAATATTTTGTATGACATGAATAACTTGATTAAGTTGAGCTTCATCTCGTACTAAAACAGAAAGATCATCAGCATAGGAACGCACTGTAAGGTGGAGATCAGTAAAGGAAATACCTATTTGCATAGCATGTAATTCACAAATCAATGGTGAAATGTAAATATTAAAAAGAGACATAGAAAGCGGACACCCCTGTCTAATAGATCTATTGATTGTTACAAAAGGTGTTAAATAACCATTCACCTGAATTTTAGATCTCGCAAACCTATACAAAATTTTCACTTGATTAATTACAGCAGGATGAAATCCAAAGTTTTCCATTACTTGATATAAATACCTATGGTTAACCAAATCAAATGCCGTCCTTAAATCTATAGATAGAAGGCCACCTTTACAGTTGTTGTGATCAAAATATGCCACTGCATCGCGAAGATCCATCAATACATCAAGAAGTTTATTACCTTCTAGAAATCCTGCTTGCATTGGGTGGAGAATGCTTGAGAGCACTGTTTTTAACCTATTGAAAAAGCATTTTGCTACTATTTTATAGTCAACATTTAACATAGTTAACGCTCTATAATGCTTAAGACAAGTAGGATTTGGTAACTTTGGTACTAATATAATGACACCTGTAGCAAAGGATTCACTAATTACACCATGATGCAATATTTCATTGACAATAGTAGTAAACTCATCTGCTATAATAGGAAACATCTTTTGATAAAATTCTGCTACTAATCCATCAATTCCAGGAGTTTTATAACGCTGAAAACTGAGTATTACATCACGGATCTCATGTTTGGTATATGGTTGCATTAACATGTCGTTATAGTCAGATGTCACTGTATAACCTGGCAGTGGCGTAAATTGCCAAACAGGAGTCGTGTTCTGTGGTACATTATACAACTCTTGGTATGTATTATGAATGTGAGCTCTAATTTCACTCGGATTAGTTAGTACTTGCTGAGTATTAGAGGTTAATCGTGAAATTAAAGCTCGATTTTTACGTTTCTTTGTATGAATTAGATGGTATAACGTCATACGCTCGTTTTCTACCACAGTGTTATCTTTACAATAGTAACGAAATTTTTCAGTACATTCTCTCTGCAAATGTAAAATTTTACCTTTATAATACTGCATATCTCGGTACGATATGGGGGAAGTAGCCGATAAACCACTAACAGATTGTAAACATTTCATATAAAATTGCATCATATGGTTACTATTGGCATTCCTATCTCGAAAGTGATCAATATATAGCCATTTGATTTTGGGTTTTACATATTGCTCCCACCATTTGAGGCTTGTGGTATACCTGTGGCGGTGGTGAAGCCAGACTGACCAGTGCCGATGAAACTGGTTAAGAAAAGAAGGATCATTTAGACCAAGGGGGGACATTTTCCAGTAGGATCGTCCCCAGACACAGTACGGCGAACCAATATTAAATTCAAGAACTAGACCCAAATGGTCAGTAAACGGGGCTAAACAGACATCATATTTAACAATCAATTTAACCAAGTCTGAAGTACAATAGCAACGGTCAATTCTGGACGCCGCATTACTGCGCACGTAAGTAAAGATATGGTCCTTTTTACAATAGATAGCAGTATCAACCAGCCTGTATTGAGAAACAAAAAATTGTAGTGCAGGACTATATGATGGGGTCCCGACACAATCATTAGCTCGAAGTACACAATTAAAATCGCCCATGAGCATAATGTTATTAAAGGGTTCAGAAAGCAAATACAACAAATCTTCAGAATATAAGGTCTCTCTACCCGTCTTCCCTTGATGCCCCGAATTCCCATATATATTGACAATTACAGTATTTTTCCAATACAACGCGATCCCTCTGCCATCCACCAACATTTTAAGGGAATCAATTTGTATTCCTTCTTTCACTAATATAGCAGTTCCAAAACCATGTACACCAATATTAACATGACTCTTATAACCATAGATGGAACAGTGTTCATCGGAGATTATTTCCTGAAGACATATAAAATCTGCGTCATAATCATAAACAAATTTTTTAAACAATTCTTTTTTAACACTATTTTGCATACGGTTTACATTGAGGGAAACAATACGTGTAATGTACAGTGTTAGAAGTAAGAAAACAAAAAAGCAAATGTAAGATTGGAACATATCAACGTAGTACTATAAACAGAAGACGAGAACGTCAATATAGTCACACTGACAACAAAAAAGCGAAAAAAGTGTTTACAAATCTTGAAGGTCAGTGAGCACACCTGAGGCAGTATCGTCGTGACGTAAACATTCAGGTATTGAAGCACCACGTCTTTTCTTCTTTCGAGTTGTTATGACATTCACAGGTTGTGAATAAGAACCACGTGAGCCTCGTTTCTTTCGTGAACGTAATTCCCTTGTTGTGTCAGGAATGTCTGTTGTTTCACTTTCCAGGTCAAGGTCACTACCGTCTGTATCTGAAGTAGGTGCAATGAATTCCATATCAGTTTTTTGTTTCACAGCTTGGAGGGAGCCCTCAGTACCAACAGACTGTTTACCAGGGAGACAAGACGGAGTATCGATATTATCAACACTTGCAAGGTCATTAACATTAACACTAGGTGTATGTGTTTCTTCACCTGCATTATTGATAAGGCCAGATTTGGAATCAGAGTTGTCATCCGTATGAGCAGCAATCGTAGTAGAGGTGTCAGTTACTGATTCTGAACTGTTTGGTTGTAATTGCACATGTTGTTCACAAGATTTTTTTGGAATAGTGCCGAGGGATGACATTTGTAAAGGCAGGGGCGGTGCGCTAGATGCGGGGCGGAGTGGGGGGAAAAACTCGGTAAATCGAATGTCAGACGTTTGAGACGTATGAGGGCCATTCAGTTCTTGTCTTCTTTTCTTATCACAGTCACTAAGGCGGTGAGTCAATGATCGACAGAAAAAACACATTACAGGCTGGCCTTCATATGATATGAAGCCACGAAAGCCGTTGAAGAGTAAACGTGAAGGGATAGGTTTTTTAAGGACAATGTTCACAGTTCGTATTCCATTGGACACTGC
Organism: Thermobia domestica; assembly: GCF_964235325.1. Lineage (NCBI taxonomy): Eukaryota > Metazoa > Arthropoda > Insecta > Zygentoma > Lepismatidae > Thermobia > Thermobia domestica. The sequence continues at coordinate 142,082,925 of NC_137470.1, forward strand.
AAGGGGATAATTTTGAGACCATGTCTCATTAGTTATATTTTTCACTGTTCCATATTCAGTCAGAATTTGCATAATAACGTTATTATCTAGTTGAATAGGTAAATTAAAGACTCTTACCCTGGTAATATTTTCCATTGCGTTGACAAGTTTGACAAAAGAGGTACTACCGTCACTATGTTTAAAGGGTACCGTAGGTTCGAGCTTACTTAACACTTTTTCAAATATGGCATCAGTATTAAAGGTCACAAACACAGCATATTCATCAGAGTGAAGTTGGAGCGCAATAATGTCATGGCAGTCCTCTTGAAATAAACTTTCGATCCATTTATGAATAGCTATGGGTGACGGGCGATTATTACGTTTCTTCTTGTCAAATACACATTTGATGGTATTTTTTCTAACGAGCTGAGACATCGTAATAATTTACAATATATAGTCACTTACACAAATAAACCACACGTAGTGGTAAAGCTAAGCACGTCAAACTGCGAACAAACACTACACCGGACAACACGTCCTACCGCTAGCACAGTTTAACAGCAACTCTCACTGAGCCACCGCGGCCCTCAGGCCTCAAATCCATAGAAGCAAAGAAAATATAATTAAAAAAATCACAAAATAATAAGTAATCTATACAAATAAAAATTAAATATTACTATTATGGGTTGAATTTGGATATAAACATCATAGGAAGTGTCACTGTTCATATCAGCGATTCCGAAAACTATGGATTCGACATTAAAATTGGTCATTTTCGATAATTTTATGTATCTCCTTTGTCCCACTTCCCTAAGTTGGCTCAATTTGAATTTAAACGGGATCGGAAGTGTCACTGTTCATATCATCGACCCGTAAAACTATAAATTCGGCACTAACACCTGTCACTTTCGATCATTTTATATATTTTCCCCTCTCCCCTTCCGCTAAATTGCACCGTCAAAGTGAAATGACAAAAAGCCTTCCAGCTACAAACTTCATCAATGTTAAAAATTTGATCGAGATCAGTCGCGTGGTTGAAGAGTTTTTAAGTCCCAAACATTCATTTTTATTCATATAGATCAGCGTTTCCCAACCTTTTTCAACTTGCGGCACACTACAGGTGTAACTTGAATTCTCGCGGCAGACTCATGTACATATTATTACTATTATTATTTGTAAATATAAAATACCGTGGTAGTTTATTTCTGTGATTACTGATCTCCTCACAGAGAAGAAAACTCGATGACTGTTTTTTGGTAAATTATTATGCTTATTTTTCATTCTAATTTAAAAATAGAAAACAATTGCAATGAGATATGACTCAGGTTTTTAAAAATACACTTTCTTTTTCGAAAACTGTATCCAACCTTTCACTAAGAAGGAAGATCACTAAATAACAAACGAACAAAAAAATCTCTTTTACTTTTAAAACACATTTGTATGCATGTTTGTTTTGTCGAAAAGATTGAATGATATTACGAAACAGTCTGCAACAATAAAGAGCAATAATGGTCATAACAATGATAACAAATACTTTTTTCAACATTAAAAAAAAAAAGTAACCGAGTATGAAAATTAAAATTGTAGATTCATAGTAGATTTTCATAGTAATGTGAAATACAAATATACATTTTCCCCTATGTTTTGCAACTTGATTGCCATGAATTAATAATTTTATTTCGATTTTCTCGCGGCACACCAGCGGGCCATTCGCGGCACATCAGTGTGCCGCGACACACTGGTTGGGAAACGCTGATATAGATTATCTCTACAAGGGATGTAAACTCAGAAATTTCAATTCAGTTATTCAGTTGGTGAGAGTGAAATGTCCGTTTGACATCTGGTGGGGAAACTCATCTCAGCAAAACAACATAAAGATGAATTAAGGACACGTCTATCACAAATTCTGCACTTGTCCATAAAATATGCTGTGGTGCACATAGTCAGGTGGCATAGTGTTGTTTAACAAGGTCATACGAAAGTGCACCATGGGGAACATACAATTGCAAAATGATTTTTGTCTATGAATTGAAACTCAAACACACTGCGCAGCAAACATTGAAAATACTAACACTGCATTTGAGCTAGGAGCAACGAACAAATGTACCATTTGCCGGTGGCATATCAAATTTCTTTCCTGTCACACGACATTACAAAATGAACTTCTGGGTACAGACCAGCATCATGTTCGGATGAACTCCTTAGAAACACTGTTTAAATAGAAATTCGCGACCCTATTCGTGCAGTCAGTAAGGTTACAAGATTAGACGCATGGATTTCTGATGAATTAACCCCATCCAATAAGAATTGTCATCTGGAGGTGTGTAGTTCTCTGAGCGTAAGTAATAACCAGGAACGTCCCTACGTCGGATTGTCACTTCAGATGAAAAATGGATTTGCTATGATGGAATCTATACTTTCGACGTCAAATCTACATAATCACTATTTCTTACCACTTCTTTTCTACAGGAATGAAAGATTAAAGTTGAAGTAGCTAAATTCTACCCCTTTCCGTTTCAGCAGAATGAGAGCTTAGATAGATGTACTTTATGAATGTATATATGTATGATGGTTGGATTATAGTCCAGCGTCTCTTTCCGCATCAAGGCTACATCAGACGTGAACCTGTAGTTTAAGGGAAATCTGAACCACAATAACGCATTCAAATGTTATGTGCTCTTTAACTTAGAATCGAAGCCAGGACTCCATGCACCAAAGACGCGCATAATAGCTACCAGTACAGTAGATAAGGATTTGGGGACGTTCAGTTCACTCAGAAGATCACTTCTACCTATTATTTTACCATTTTGCTCTATAGCATCATATTATAAGTTATAATTTATAACCAGAAGCAGAGAAGGTCCTAAGCAATTTGTCGCCCCGTGGAAAGGCATCATTGGCTCCACCACCTTTCTCCAGAAAGAACAAATCTCAAAAGCCAGGATTTTAAGTATTCTACCCTATCATGAACAATGAAGGGGAGGGAAAGTGCTCTCGCACTCAGAAAGGCTTAAACGCTTTCAATTTCGTTGTGTACGTTTTTTTTTTTCTTTAAATAATTATCTTATTATGTTAGTGAAAGATAGAGCAAATACTCTTATAGAGGAAAGATGGTAATCCATTCTATAAAATTCAATATCGAGCTGTAATCTCAACATATCAGTTTGTAGTTCCAGTGGAACTAGTTCTTTTATCTTTATTTCTTCCTTTTCCTTTTACGTCTTTAAAAATATTATTTAAAGCAAAAAACTTGTTTCCATCTTCATAGATAAGGAACTTGCTTGTGGCAAAGACAAAACTAGTTTTCATATCAAAGCTGTGATAACTAACTAAATGGAACAGGTGTTCGCTACTGTTTGAGAATTGGGTTCTTGTATTTGACAACAATCAAGCAATTCATGCTGAGATTTGTTTGACCATTTGCTTTAGTATTGTCCATGTGACCTTAAACTAATGAAACCTAAATAATATGAATGAATGTAGTATTTAAATAGAAAGTCAGTTAACTCCTTCAGTGTGGATGGCGAGTTAACTCGTGTCTTCAAAACGCACCTGCTGTGCGGATGGCGTATATATACGCTTTCATTTTCGTTGGCTATTTTGTATTTCGTATGGCGAATATACTTGCCCATAGTACGAGTAGTGTTATCCCGACAATATTTAGCGAGTTTGTGCTCAGTTGGTTTCACTTGTTGCTTGATTAAAAGAAGAAGAGGAAAAAGAAAGAACTTAAAATAGAGTTTGTGCTTCGTCAAATACAGTTTTCATTCTTTGTTTTGTTTGAGAGCAGACAGCACAGTAAGGGCTTCAAAACGATATTTCAACGATGCTGACATCGAGGAGAGTTATTAATTAGTGATTCTGATGTAAGTGATTTTGAAACAGATTTAGAATCAACATCCAAAATTCTCAACAAAAAAAAACTACACTTTTTACAGCGGTTCCCATCTGAAAATTGAGCTCTTCCGTGGCTAAGCGGTTAGCGTACGCGCCTTTGGCGCGGGAGACCCGGGTTCGATTCCCGGCGGGAGCTCCTGTAGTTCAGATTTCACGTTAATCAGTAGGTCCACGTCTCATATAGCCTCACTGCTGAACGGGACGTTAAAATCAACTCAAGCCCATCTGAAAATTACGCACGGACGGGGTTAATAAGTTTAACTATCATCATCATGAAATATGTTTCCAACAAGAAATATTTATTTTAAATAATGTAGTTATGACAGATTTTGCCGACCCTCGAAACTTGCACGTGTTGCACATATAGTTAAACCGGCCCTAACCAGAAGCGACGAATCTTCCATTTCCGGTTTTATTAGAGTTATAAGAAGAAAGGCGAAACCTATTCGTGGAACGCTAATCCGTACCGGAAAACTGTTTCTTGTTGCCTCTTCCGATTTCTCTCTCTCTCTCTCTCCCTTATACCTGTGGACAGACGGATGAACGACAGAAAATGATTGTGGATAGAAAAAAAGTTCCTTAACAGTATCTAGTCTAATATCTGCAGTGAGAAGAAACCAATTTCATCATGACAAGAACTGGAAAAGAAGGTTATTGTGTACAGGATTGAAGAAAAAGAAAAATGAATTCCTTGGAGATTGTGACAGGAATAACAAACAGTTCTGTAGCACAATTTATTACAAACTCGATCAGCAATTGTTCGTTATATGGTGCAAACTACTTTTTTTTAACACAGGTAAAATTCCATTTATTTGAAAATTAGGAATCCTCAGGGAGTAGCACACAGATACAACCAGATTTCCTCGCAATATTTTCTAATAAAGGAATGGTAAGGAAACACATATCTCTTGTTTAAGAGAAGTTTATATGTACAATATTTTTTGACGCTTTATGAAAGTGTTGTAAATTGTTCCTTGTATTTTCCAGAATTACATTTTATTCTGCTATTTCCTAGAGGGAATCATATTCATGGTCATCTCCTGTTCTTCCTTATTGTCATTTCCCAGTTTTATTATAATACCAGCGCTGACACAAAATGGGAAGGTGTTGCTAGAAACCTAGCGGGATTTGCCGCAGCTAGTTTGTGATAATAACTCAATTCTGTTTTAAGCAAATGAACACACAGACGACAGGGAATATTTCAACGTTGAGTTTGATATTGCGAAAACTATGTGATGAAAATACCGCATTTCACATCAGCGACGCTGACAAACAAAAAAAAAGTGAAAAAAAATGGAAACACTTTTGTATTTTGATGTTAACCACGGAAGCAATCCGTTATTCAACGAAACCGGAAGTTGTGTTTAAACACGTAGCTCTCACACGAATGAACAGCTAAACCCCTTTCTGAAGTAGTTAGTTGTTTTGTTTTGTTAGACATTTTCGCTTGACATCACCTCGATTGGTGCCAAATCCAAAAAGCTTGTCTTGAATAGAGGCACATATACACTCACGCCGTCCCTATATTGGATTTGGTCAAACGTGATTAGGGAGTAAAATATAGTGTACAGGACATTGCCCACAAATGCCACCTGCCTAGGTACGTTATACCTTCTATTTTCTTCTCTTTTTTAATTCATTAAATTGTGTTTCTACTCCAGCTTGCTCCTGTCTTCAGCTTTAAAACCAAAACCCGGAAGTGTACACTTTTATTAGATTCTTCAATGGATTGACATTTCACTTTCAATAGCCAGCACGTTGTTGCAGTTAATTTTGTTTGGACTGCGGTTCCGGAAAGCATACAATTGAGATGCTTTTCTTTTGTCTTGGACAATGTAACAAAGACAAAAAATAGAAAATTCAATTGGTATATTTTCTTCCGTGTGATAAAATCGAAATATGAATAGAGGAACGTGTTGTAGTGAAAACGTGGATCATGAATGAAAGAAGAAGAAAAAACATAATTTTATTCATAAAAATTAAATTTCAATTCTTTTTGTGAAGCCCAACTAAGATTTTTGTAACATCTTTAGTTTGGTAGGAAGCAGAATATACATAATGTTATTCTTTGAATCATAAGAAAAGAACTTGTAATATTTCTTAAATTGTTAGAAGCATAAGATCTTTGTTAATATTTTCTTAATGTAGACAGGAAAGTGATTATGAATAGTTAAAACAACATCAGTCATGACAAAACAATGTATTTCTTACTAAATAAAACAAATTAATATTTCAGACAAATCATTAAATATTTTGTCCTTTGGCAGGTCCTGGGACTCATGAGTTTATTATTATTATTATTATTATTATTATTATTATTATTATTATTATTATTATTATTATTATTATTATTATTATTATTATTAAATACAGCAAATTATGGATGCGTTAAAATATTAAATAATACTTTTGATAAAGTTGATACTTTCAAATATCTAGGATCAGTATTAACAGAGGAAAATCATATTCACGAAGAAATTAAATGTCGACTAAAAGCAAAGAATTCATGTTACTATTCGGTTCAAAATCTCTTGTCGTCGCGAATTGTATCGAGGAATTTGAAGCTTAAAAAATACAAAACGATAATCATGCCTGTTGTTCTGTATGGTTGCGAAACATGGTCGCTTACTCTGAGGGAATAACGTAGACTGAAAGTATTTGAGAACAAGATCCTGAGACGAATATTCGGACCCAAGAGGAACGGGAATCGGGAATGGCGGAAACTTCGTAACGAGAAACTACATAATTTATACGGTTTACCCAACATTGTTAGGGTCGTCAAGTCTAGGAGGCTTAGGTGGGCAGGTCATGTAGCTAGAATGGAAGAAAGTAGAAACGCTTTCAAAGTCTTGACTGGAAGACCAATCGGAAAACGACCATTAGGAAGACCTAGGTGCAGATGGGAGGACAATATTCCAAATTTTCTTCTGTTTTTCAAATTATCCATCAGCTGGATTCTCCTTTCTATTCATCGCTTTCTTCCCATATTTCCTTTTGTAGCGGTATGAACAAGGCAATTTCTTCGCAAGATGTGTCCAATCCAGTTGACCTTGCTATGAGGGATGCTGGCTAAAAGCTTCCTCTTTTCCCCTATCCGTTTTAAAACATCTTCGTTTGTTACTCTTTCTGTCCATTTTGTCCTCTCTATCTTTTTCCAATGCCATATTTCGAAGCTTCTTACATTTCTCTAAATTCCGTAATGTCCAGGTCTCTAAACCATAGAGTCCAATGTTCCATATATAGTACTTGACCAATTTCTTCCTTACATGTTAGTCCATGATTAAGCCTCCTAGTTAAGAGTGATCATTTCTTGTTGAATGCTTCTTTGACTATGGCAATTCTTGACCTGATCTCTTTGGTGCAACAAGCGTCTCTCCTCAAAATACTTCCCAGATACTTGAAATTGTCGACCTCTCCAAATTCTCTTTGTTGTACTTTGACCCGTAAGTGCGCTTTTCCACGGAATATTCTCAGGACTTTCGACTTTCCGACGTTGATTTCCATTTCATATAGTTTCCCAGTGTCAACTATTTTGTCAATCATATTCTGCAGACCTTCTTCGGTTCTAGCTATAGTAACCGCATCATCTGCATACCTGATCTTGTTAATGATCTTCTCTCCAAAATTGAAATCTCCAATTCCCATTAATGTTCCCTTCATAAGCATTCACTGTAAATGTAGAATAAGTGGAGCGACATACTACATCCGTGTCTGACTCACTCTTCCAATCTCCACACTATTGGTTTCTCCTTCATTCAAGCGCAACTTCACGTGTTGCCGTATGTACAGGTTACGAATGAGTATTCGGTCTCTCCAGTTGACCCCAATTTCTTTAACTATTTTCAGAAATTTGATTTAATATCGGGTCGAAAGCTTTTGACCAGTCGATAAAGCACAAATACAACTCTTCCTCCATTAGTACAGGTACAAAAAGCCACCTTTTTTTTAGAGAGATTTTTTGAATGAAGAGCCGGATTACTTTTTGGAGGTGACGTAATATAAATTATCGCATTCTTGACTTTTGATAATTGGTTGTCAGTGCCACGTTTGTTTGCGTGTAGTGGTTTCTACAATTAAAATATTCCGTTTACGACATCTAATATGTGTAAGCCCTATCATCAGTCCAAGACTGGCTCTCTTGACAGGTTTTCAAAGGTTTGGTTTTGCAGTTGTTACCTGCATGGGTAAGTTATGCAGCCCAAATGTACCAAGTATTGCTTTTGTTGCCTACATCTTTCATCGAGTGCCTGGAAGTTATGCAACACATATGTACCAATTGTCGCTTTGGTTACCTACATCTTTCATCGGATGTCTGCAAGTTATGCTTTTGGTTGCCTAAATCTTTCATCGAGTGCTTAGAACTTACGCAACCCAATTGTACACAATATCGCTTTGGTTTCCTAAATCTTTCATCGACTGCCTGGAAGTTATGCAACCCAAATGTAGCAAATGTCGCTTTGGTTGCGTAAATCGTTCGTCTTGTACCTGGAAGGTATGCAACCAAAATGTATCAAGTGTCTCTTCGGTTGCCTACAGCTTTGGTCGACTGCCTGGAAACTAGAGATGCAAGGGCTCGGAAAAAAACCGGCTTTTTTGGAAAAAAACTCGGTTTTTTCTGCTTTGCTTTTTTGCTTGGGAAATTTTGGGCTTTTTTCAAAATTCTGCTTTAAATCGATAAAGCAGACTTTGTTTCGCTTCTCTATAACACAGAAAGTCATTTAATTAGTGGTTGATGCCGATAATAATATAAAACCTCGAAAGTAAACCATGAATTTCGAAAAGATATTTTAAACAATTTTACTTCAACATTTTTACATTATGAATTCCAAAGGATTAACCAATGTATATAATAAACACATTTTAACCTCCTATATACAAAAGTAAGCAGAGTTGGCAAGAACCATGGTTGTTTCTGAAAATGCCAAAAACCCGTTTTGCGGGGGGGGGGGCACTTTAAACCAGGCTTTTTTGGGGTTTAAACCAGGTTTTTTGATTTAGATATTTTGCTTTATGTATTTATATTACATATTCACAGAAATAAGTTTGTTTCGCCTTGGTGTTATTATGCAACAACGGGGTTATGCTGGAAGAGGTCCCATAAGCTTAAAGAAGTCCGGTCAGTAAATTTCTTAAATTGAGAAACTCCCGCCCTAGCCATCGGGAAAATCCCGTCATTCTTTTAAATGTAAAACAATAACGGGAAAATCCTGTAAAATTTAATTTGCATGTAAATTTAAAGGTCAACGTATTATAATCAGTATGCTAAAACTGAGTGACACACAATCATAGTCAACGTCTTGCGAATAAAATCAGAAAAATAAACACACTGCTGAACAAGACTGCACTTATTTAATATAAAAACACATTTACACGTGACGTTTCGATCTTCTATCCAAGATCCTCATCAGACGTACACTCACGTCTGATGAGGATCTTGGATAGAAGATCGAAACGTCACGTGTAAATGTGTTTTTATATTAAATAAGTGCAGTCTTGTTCAGCAGTGTGTTTATTTTTCTAAAACTGAGGTATTAAATTACAAATTTAGTATGTAGGTATCATTGAAAGTCCAATCCAAGCTAATGTTGGAAGCTAAGTAGGCAATCGATAAATTTTACCAATTTTAATCAATATATTTAAGCAACCTTCGCTTCTTTATAAAACAACAGGCATGCAGAAATATATAATTTGGTTTCGTTTTGTATGTTTAGGCTTAACATCCTTACGTAATACCGAGGTTATCAAGGAGAAGACTTTCGCTTAAAGTGACATCCGAAAGAGTACTTGGTTTACACATGAAAGAAGGGTTGTGGTTCGACCGAGAATTGAACATGGGACACCTTGATTAAAAGGTGAAAAGGAAATAAGACTAATGCAGATGGTTTGACATGTGAAACGTCACCATGAAGTTCACACGATTCGCATTTTTGTTCTTTTAATTTTTTTAGTTTAAACCAGTTATTTAAAAAAAAACAGCTGGTGTAAACGAGCCAACCCTAAGAGTAAAAACTTCTTTCAAAAAATACACATCATCATCATCATAGGTATTCTGCCTTTATTGGCAGGTCACTTGCTGCAGCTGAGAAGCTTCCATGCTCCACGGTCCTCCGCTAACCTTTTCGTCTTCGCGTATGATCTTTCTGTTTTTATATCGTCAATTAATTGTAGTCTCCTTCGCCCCCTCCCTCTCTTTCCCGACACCATACCCTCTAGGACGTCCCTCATGATACAATCTCTTCTTAGGCAATGTCCCAACCAGTTTCTCTTCCTCTTCTTAATAATATATAAAAGTGTTCTTTTCTCACCCACCATTTCTAACACTCTCTCATTCGTTTTCCGCTCGACCCAACTAATTCTTTCCATTCTTCTCCGCACCCACATTTCGAAGGCTTCCAGTCGATTTTCGTCACCTTTACGTAATGTCCACGTTTCCGCCCCATACAGTACAACACTCCACACGAAGCATTTTATGAGTCTTTTTCTCAACTCTTTGTTCAAGGTCCCACAAAACAGACTTTTCTTTCTTTTAAAGGCTTCTTTCGCCATTCCTATCCTTGCTTTTATTTCACGTTCGCATTTCATGTCATTACTAAGAACACTACCCAGGTATCGAAAACTATTCACTTGTTCTATTTTCTCCCCTCCTACTTTTATATTTGACACAGACCCCTTCGTTCCAATCACCATGGCTTTTGTCTTTCTAACATTTATTTTCATCCCATATTCCTCAAAACCCTTTTTCATTTTTTCTAACATTTTATTGATTTTCTTTTCAGATTCTGCAACAAGCGCCATATCGTCTGCAAATCTTATACATCTAATCATTCTACCTCCTAGCGAAATGCCATCATCATCACGTAGGCTCTTTTTCACTATTTCTTCTAGATAGACATTAAATAGTGTTGGCGAGAGGCAGCATACTTGTCGAACTCCCCTTCCAATTGCACTCTCTTCCGTCAGTTCTTCCCCTATCCTAACACTTACTTGTTGGTTCATGTATAAGTTTCTTATGAGTCTTCTATCTTTCCATTCCAACCCTATCTTTGTTAGAACTCCCAACAACAATTCCCAATTTACGCGGTCAAAAGCCTTTTCTAGATCAATAAATACAACATACACCTCTTTCCCTTTTTCTATAAACCTTTCACCGATCACCCTTAATAATCCAATAGCATCTCTTGTGCCCTTGCCTCTTCTGAACCCGAACTGCTCTTCCTCAACATATTTATTTGTTCTTCCATATAACCTTCTGTTCAGTATTCGGAGCAGAATTTTAGCTGCATGAGATATGAGACTAATAGTTCTATAATCCTCACATCTCTTTGGGTTCGATTTCTTAGCATCGGTATCATGATCGTTTTCAGAAAGTCTCTTGGCCATTCTCCTGTTTCATATATTTCACTGCATAGTCGCCATAATTCTTTCTTTCCCTTGTCTCCTATATTTTTAATGAATTTAATTGGAATGTTATCTATACATTACACAAATAACTAGCAAAATTGTATGTAGTACTTTTACTTCAAAATATTCCATACCCTCTTTTTGAAACATTCGACCATTCTGACAAAGCCTTCCTTCATTCCATCTGAGAATGTAGAAATAGTGCGTGTACTGGCCGACTAGGAGTGTAGGAGTTGGCCGACTTCCTTTCTTATTGTTTTTAAATCTTATTATTACTAATTACCAGCAGTGACGGTTTTGCGAAGGTTAGAGGATCGATCTTTCGGACTGAAGCCTGTTCTCCAAAGTTGTGGAATGTCTAAAACGAACGAAATATCTATTAGTTATGCCTTTACTCATAAACTTTAAGCTCCCGTCAAATAAAAATTACGAATGTTTAGAAAAACTAAACATTAGTAGTAAGAAAACCCCTCCCAAAACACTTTTTTAAATTCGCCACTGATTCTCAGTATAAAATGATCTTCAAGGTTGTATCCGGAAGATTATTGCTAAACATATAAACGAAACGAAATATTAGTTATGCCTGTACTCATAAACTTCAAGCACCTCCCAAATAAAATTAGGACTTTTTAGAAAACGAAACAATCAGAGAAACCCCTCCCAAAGTACTTTTCTAAATCCGCTATTGATTATTTGTATAAATTGGTATTCAAGGTTGTATCTGGAAAATTATTGCTAAATCATTGCACAACTACAGTATAACAGAAATATGGAAATACGGTTTGACGGACATATTGAAAAACGTATGCTTTGACGGATATATAGAAAAACGTAAGTTTAACTTTCGTGCTAGAAGCTGGAGTACTAAGCTCTTAGAAATGAAACACGGATGACAAACTAAAATGATCTAGAGAAGGAAAAAAATGTCGATAACTCAAAAGTTAAAATAAAGTTAAATAACCTGTAAAATTGCCCTCAAATACTACATTCTTCATGTTAGCTTTAATTCGTAAAATATGTGCTCCATCCATCTTGATGGTGAATTACAGAGCTAAATATGGCATTCAGGTCGTGGAAATCTTATCTAACTATAGAATATACTATAAGAAAGCTATTTGGATAGAAAAATCATGAAAATGAAAAAAGCCAAAATTTCCAAAATTCTCGGTTTTTTTCCAAAAAAGCCGGCTTTTTATGTGAAAAAAACCATCGATTCAAAAAAGCCGGCTTTTTTGCATCTCTACTGGAAACTATACAACCCAAGTGAAGCAAGTGTTGTTTTCGGTTGCCTAAATATTTCATCTGGGAATTGGAAATTATGTAACCCTGTTGTAGCAAGTGTTGCTTTGGTTGCCTAAATCTTTTCTTGAGCGCCTAGAAGTTATACTCTACATATTTACATATGTGTTTTACTGGTTGCCTAAATTCTATATGCGAGCCAAGGAAAGCGTACTACAGGCAAAGAAACAGATACCAAAACATTTTTCTTTTTGTAGAATATCTTGTTATCCGTTGAGGAAACGCTTTACCCTGAGCTTCAAAGAGTTTAATTTGCAAAATTTAAGCCATAAACTACTACGAGGGTCGTTCCGAAATTAATGCCTCTTATTTTTTTGTGCTGACTTTGTATGTCCGTGCCAGATGTCGTTTTGTAGTGCTAATGCTTGAACCTTCCTCTTTTATTTGCAGCTGGTCCCGTTGTTCTTCGGTAGTTGGCGCCAGCATAGGAGTGTTCCAAACTGGAGTCTGATATGGAAGTGCGTATAAAACAACGATGTGTAATTGAATTCCTCACTGCTGAAGGAATTGCGCCGATTGAAATCCATCGACGCTAGGTAAATGTTTATGAAGACGATACAATAGACGTGAGCAATGTGAGGCGATGGGTACGGTATTTTCAAGAGTAAAAAGGGCATTCATGACAAGTCACGGCCCGGTCGACCCTGCACAGCTGTCATCCCTCGCAATGAAGAGCGTCTTGATCAACTCATCCGTGCTGCTCGCCGGATAATGAGCAGAGAATTGTGTACAAAGCTGAATGTGGCGAACATTTTCAAGACTCGGAAGCTGTTGCCAAAGCTATAAGGAAGTGGTTAGCCTAAGCTGGTTCTTATTTTTACACGCGCAGCATGCAGGTTCATCGTTGGCAAAAGTGCATAACGAATGATGGGAACTATGTGGAAAAATGACAGTCTGTAGCAGAAAATTGCTCTGTTTAGCTATTCTGTTGTTATTAATGTATCTCCATTAATTTCCATGAAAATAAGATGCATTACTTTCGGAACTACCCTCGTATTTTAGGTATGAAGTTAGTTTAACATCATTATTTACAAAATTTCTTCTTTCTTTTCTGTTATATTTTGTTAAGATTTTTTAAATAAGAAAACTTGTGGATAACGTTTCAAACGTTCTTCCCCTTGAATTTTCAGCCTCATTAAATGTTACGTCAGTTAAAATGAAATTGTAATTTCATTTATAAATTTTAACCCCTCGAGCTGGGAATAAAATACCGATCAATCACTGCAAGAGGTGGTAATTTTAAATCACCAAAACAGGAATTTTCGTTTTCGCACAATGTACCAAAATTGAATAATGTAATAAGAAGTTAAAACAACAGATGGCAGCACATTGCAGCCTACTATTGAGTGACACACATTTTTGTTCACAAGTGAAAACAATAGATGGCAGAATATGCATCATTTCGTCACTACTACATGGGACGTATACGTGTACGTCAAATTGATTCTACAAGTACTATGAGGGTACAGTGTACGTCGAACCGGCTTGAGGAGTTAATAATTAATTTTGATCCATGAAATCTATTACATTTTCAGAAGAGTTATGGTTAATATTATTAAAATGTTACTAAAACATTATTTTTGTTGAATGTTAATCTAGTACATCTATAAACAACTCCATGCAATTGTCCACCGATTAGCACTTTTTCTTTCCTATCAAAGTAACCATTTAACTTGATTCTTCTTTTCCTTCAGGATTTTCTCTTCAGAATGCAGTAAATAAACCTATTTTCCTGTTATGATGGAAAGACAATATTGAATACTGTTGCCTCTCCATTAAAATTGAAGTATTTAAAATAAAAGCCCAGAATATGGCCCCGCGTAGCACAGTCACAAATGCTCTCACCTTTGGTGTGAGCGGTCCCGGGTTCGATTCCCGGTAGGTACACTCGGTCGAAAATGTGTTAAACCTTTTTCAGTCCAGCTATCCTGAATGACGTTTTCCTCATTTACACCAGGCAAATGCCGGGATACAGATCCCAGGCCGCTACCTTCCTTCCCTTTCCTTGGATAGTGTAATCGCCGAGGGACGTAATCATTCACACGTGACGCTCTAACGTGACCATAGATGCCGAGAGCTCAGAAATGTATATCCAAATCTTAATTCAAAATGTTCCAAGCAAAATAGCCGCAAAAAAAGAACTCTTTCTAATTTGAAAAACAAAACTTTTTTCGCTTCACAACTTACATCTGTATGCATCAGACCCACACTTTTTATGAAGAATTAATTTTTGCACAAGGAATATCATCACAAAAGATGCACACGTATTCTTTATGGCATATTCCACTTTAAAAATATGTTCAGGGACATAGTTACTGGGGTAGAAAAAAAATTGTGGTCTTATTAAAAATATCAAGAGATTTTCTTGTCTTGATATGAAAGGATTTCTAGTGCAAATAAGGAAAGAATCTCAATACACAGAACAGACAGAAACACCAATTATTTATCTTTCTTAGAACTACTTCTGCAGCGAAGATCAGTTGTCACGTCGCCACCTGACCTGAATTTTTAAATTGTTATTTTCAAGAAACTTGTGATTGTAATCTTGCACTTTATTTCGTTTTATAACCAATGTAACTTATATTCATTATTCAAGAGACGGAAGAGTGAATTCCAGCATTTTAACCTGGAATTCCGGTAAACAAAAAACATACTACGGAACAATACCTCCTCCTAAACTGAATTAATTCAGAATCCTAAGCACTGAGTGGCTCCCAAAAAACAGGGTGTTTCAAAACAACACCGACAACGTTTGCGAGGTGATTCCTGACACTAAGATAAGACAAAAAGTATAGACCAACCTCGGTGCATAAATGCTTCATTTCTGCGTTATAGGCTGGCGAAAACATGAAAAAAAATGAACTTTACAGGCCCATAGCTCCAAAACTATCTGACCTACCGTAGTCAGCTCAAGACTTCACTTAGGAACTAATATGTGCCCTATCCAAACATCTATGTTTTAGAATCCTCTATAGAGGTCATTGGTGAGTACTTCAAATTATATGCTCGTAGCCAAACTCTCTATATAAAAATTATTCCGTGAATACCTTAGAATTCTCAAACATGTATTTTTGGATAACGAACATATTAGTTCTTAAGTGAAGTCTTAATCTGACTACGATAGGTCCCATAGTTTTGGAGCTATAGACCCTTAAAGTTCATTTTCTGTATTTTTTTCGGCAGCCAATAACTCCGAAAGGAAGTATTTTTGCACCCAGCTTAGTCTATACTTTTTGTCTTATCTTGGTGTCAGGAATCAACTCCGAAACGTTGTAAGTGTTGTTTTGAAACACCCTATATACTGTACATCTATATATACATGGCGAGGTATTTAAAACTGTTTGAAATATATGTAAAACAACAAATCGGATTTTTAAAAAGTTGTAACAAAAGTTGTTCGCATCAAAGGGGAACATCCAACGATACCACATTCGACTCCCTGCCCCACCCTGCAGGAGCGAAAGAGATAAACTTCGAAATCTTAAATAGGAACTCCCAGTTTTTATTGCATATTTGGATTCTCTGGGAGGAAAATGCATAACTTTTGTGTTCAATAGTTACGTATTTTTCCCCGGAGAATCCTAATCTGCAATTAAAAAATTACGGGTTTCTATTTTTTAAGATTTCAAAGTTGACACTCTCCCGACTAAGCGAGGTGGGAGCAGGGGGTCGAGTGTGGAAATTGTTATGTGTCCCCTTTCGAGACGAACAACTTTCGTTACACTTTTAAAAATCCTATTTGTAGTTTTCCAGATATTTTCAAAAAATGTTTTAAATGCCTCAGTTTTAAACTGTTAGTAACCCATTTGGATGTTTCTCGATCACGGAACGAAAAAAAAAATCATATAAAAGTTTAGTATTTTTTTCCCGGAGAGTCCGCATCTGCAATAAAAAATGGGAGATCCTATTTAAGATTTCAAAATTGACGTATATGTATACAACTCGGGTGTGAATTGCAAATAAGGAACCACAGAGAAGATACACTAACCCATGGAATAGTAATATCGGATCTTTCCAGATGGCAATTAAAGTCGAGAAACGTTGACAGTAGCACAACTTACTAGTGTAACCACCGATGTAACCGCTTGATGGACTCATAGAACAAGGCTAATGGTTCCGTGTTAATCTGTAACGTTGAGGCATAATGAAAGTTTTATTCCCCATTGCAACTGAAAGAGGCCCCGGAGGGTATACCATTATATAGAATTTTTGTTTATTTTGATCTGAAAAAGACCGCTCTGTTGTCCGTGAGCACCAGTTTTAAACACCATATATACTGTGTATACGGTGTTTCAAAACAACACCGACAACGTTTAGGAGGTGATTCCTGACACCAAGATAAGACAAAAAGTATAGACCAACCTGGATGCAAAAATGCTTCCTTTCGGAGCTATAGGCTGCCGAAAAATTGAAAAACTGAACCTTAAAGCTCCATAGCTCCTATACTACAGGACCTACCATAGTTGGGTCAAGAGTTCACTTAGGAACTAGTATGTGCCCTATCCAAAAATCTATGTTTCAGAATCCTAAGCTACTCACACAAGAATTTTTATAGAGGGAGTTTGGCTACTGGCATATAATTATAAGTACTCACCAACGACCTCTACAAAAATTGTTGCAGAAGTACCGCAGGATTCTGAAACGTGGATATTTGGGTAGGGCACATACTAGTTCCTAAGTGAACTCTTGACCAGACCAAGGTAGGTCCCATAGGGTTTTTTTTTTTTTTTTTTTAGTTATGGACGGTTAAACTTCATTTTTTCATGTTTTCGGCAGCCTATTTCTTCGAAAGGAAGCATTTGTGCACCAAGGTTGGTATATACTTTTCGTCTTATCTTGGTATCAGGAATTCCCTCCCAAACGTTGTCCGTGTTGTTTTGAAACACCCTGGAGCTCCCTCGTGGCTAGGTGGACCATCTGACTTTCACCTAGTAATGCGACCGTGTTGCTGCCAACGTGTTTCCTCTTGACGTTTCTCCCATTGTGCGCTTGTTTCAATGGAGGCACAACCAACCCCTGTTTCCATGTCAAATTTTGCAGATGACCCCCGTTAGAGATATTCACGATACGCCACTGGTGTAGCTACTATTTTTATTGCATTCTACATATACGATTTGGTAGTTCAATCGTTTGTTTGATGGCTCTGTGTGCATTATTAGCTGAGATAAAGGCCTGGTACGGGTAGTCAGATACAAGTCTGCAACAACACCTCTAGCGGCTAAATGGAAAGGATATGACAAGGTTTGTCCTCTAAAAGTTGCATGACATTTAATGTCCTTTCGAACGATTCCAACAGTTATACCACTTTCTATTGCAAATTTTGAAGTTGCTCCCCGTTGGAGGTATTCACGAGACGACACTGGTCTCGCTACTATTTTTATTGCATTCTACACATACAATTTGGTAATGCAATTTTTTGTTTGAAGGCTCTACCTGCAGTATGCCTTCGTTCTTAATGAATCACCCGGTATATATATATATATATATATATATATATATATAGTGGTCAAAGTGAGAGGGTATGCGGTGGTATGCCATACCGCCTGGTTTTCCAGTGATCAAGACATACCGTCACTGGAGAGTAGATACTAAATAAGTCCATTTTAAACACAGTAATTCACTAATAGTTTTGCACGCAAAAATATTTTATTTCTTATGTAGAAATAATTTTATCTTTTTCCTACCTTTTGTATGTAAAATGAGATGTCTTCAAAGAAGTTCATCTAGTTTATATTTTGATGTGCCATATTGAATTCTTTCGCTCTTATGTATGTGTGTGTCTTCTTGCCTTAATGCATATAAATGTCGTGTTTTGTGCATGGGCGGAGTTAGGCATTTTTTGCTGTTGAGTGCGAATCTGCCGGGGGTTTAGAATACGCCTCAGTTCAGTGGGAGGTCCTGCAGTTTTCCGCAAGGAAATTGTTAATATAAAAATTCGGTTTTTGAGCATTTTCGTGTATAATTCTCTAGAATACAACATAAGGAGATATATTTTTTTGTATTACTTTTTCAGAATTGTTACCAGGGGATGAAAGTCTCTCCACGTCCCGCCCCTCGTACCTACTGATAAACTCTCCAATGGCTTTTTGTCATTATGTAAATAGAAATACAATCTTTTAGCCAACATACCCTCACTGTATTTTTCAACATTTAGATAGGCGGTATGTCAAGCCAAAATCCCACTGCTTTTTTCCACTTCGAACACTGTATATATATATATATATATATATATATATATATATATATATATATATATAGGGTGTTTCAGCTAAAACGTCCAGTGCTTATAAGTCAGAAACTGCTGGGAATAAAAAGATGAAACAAAAACTGAGATAGGAAAATATTTAGAGCACATCACATGGTGTTGTTGTGATGACCCCCAGGGCCCTCCTTAAAGGGGGCCAAGGGTTCAACTTCAAATTTTCAAACGGGAACATATATTGAATCATACCTCATTCGGTAGCCCTTTAAAAACGAAACAACTTTTGTAGGAAACAATTTTCGATTTGTTCCATCGTTTTCAAAATGGCCGCAAAAAGTGGGTCTTGTATCAGATAAAACGTCCAGTGCTTATAAATCACAAACGGCTGACAATAAAAAGACGAAACAAAAACTGAGATAGAAAAATGTCATAGGGCACACAGGACCCACTTTTTGCGGTCATTTTGAAAACGCTGGCCAAAAGCAAAAATTGTTCCCTACAAAAGTTGTTTCGTTTTTCAAGGACTACCGAATGAGGTATGATTCAATACATGTTACCATTTGAAAATTTTTGGGTGCGGTTCACCTCCGGTGCTTAGGGTCCCTGGTTCGATCCCAGCTCGCGCCGTGTGGACTTTGTGGTGGACAAACACCATACTCGTGGATTTTCTCGGGGTTCTCCCGTTTCCTCCCACTTTCTTCATTTCACCATTTCATTCATTTCACATAATTACCCTCTCCTTTAGCCTAACCGGCATAAGCGTGGGACGTAAAACTCAAAGATTTCATTTCCTTTTCCAATTGAAAATTTGAAGTTGGCCCCTTGGTCCCCTTCAAGGAAGGCCCTGGGGTTCACCACAACAACATCATGTGATTGCCCTATGACATTTTCGTATCCCAGTTTGTGTTTCATCTTTCTCTCATCAGCCGTTTCTGATTTATAAGCACTGGACGTTTTATCTGATGCAAGACCCACTTTTTTGCAGCCATTTTGAAAACGGTGGCCCAAATCGAAAATTGTTTCCTACAAAAGTAGTTTCGTTTTTCAAGAGCTACCAAATGAAATATGATTCAATGCATGTTCCTATTTGAAAATTTGAAGTTGGCCACTGGGCTGCATTCAAGAAGGGCCCTGGGGGTCACCACAACAACTCCATTTCATGTGTCCTATGACATTTTCCTATCTCAGTTTTTGTTTCGTCTTTTTATTCCGAGCCGTTTCTGATTTATAAGCACTGGACGTTTTATCTGATACAAGACCCACTTTTTGCGGCCATTTTGAAAACGGTGGCCCAAATCGAAAATTGTTTCCTACAAAAGTAGTTTCGTTTTTCAAGAGCTACCAAATGAAATATGATTCAATGCATGTTCCCATTTGAAAATTTGAAGTTGGCCACTGGGCTGCCTTCAAGGAGGGCCCTGGGGGTCACCACAACAACTCCATTTCATGTGTCCTATAACAATTTCCTATCAGTTTTTGTTTCATCTTTTTATTCCCAGCCATTTCTGATTTATAAGCACTGTACTTTTTATCTGAAACACCCTGTATATATATATATATATATATATATATATACCTGACAGCTGCCATAAAAACTCAGGTTACCAACTTTGTGCAAATTCTCATTGCTTGTCATGAATTAACCTGAAAGATACCTGTTGCAGTAATTTTATGAAAACAGGTTGGCAGGGGCCTCGTTTCTGTAAAAAAAAAAAAAAAAAAAAAAAAAAAAAAAAAAACAGACTTGCATTAAATAACCTTTTCGCATGGAAACACTGCATGACTTTTGTCACATATTTGCACCAATGGATAAATGTTGATGCATACTGTACATATACACAGGGATTCACCCGCAGGAAATCACTTTTCTGCAACTGAATATTGTATTGTATTGTATTGTATTGTATATTCTGCAACTGAATTTATAACGAAAGATAATAATATCAACGCAATACACACAAAAAATAATAAAGCAATAGATAAATCTACTGTTTGGCTGTTCCACAATAAATTACATTTGAATCATAATAAAACAAAGAAGTTATACTTTCATCTCAGCAGCTCCAGAACTGATACAAAAGAATGCTCCTCAGTTAATCTATTAGGGATATACTTAGATACAAAATTAAATTGGAATGTGCATACTATGCAACTTTGTAAAAAATTATCAAGGGCAGTATATGTGTTACGTAAATTAAAAATATCTGTAAGTAAAAGTCTATTAATCACTGCATATTATGCTTTCTTTCACTCTCATCTTTCGTACGGCATACTATTATGGGGTAATTCTTCCGGGGCACAAACAGTATTTAAGTGGCAAAAAAGAGCGATAAGAACGATAACAGGAATTCCAGAGAGAGAATCTTGCAGACATTTTTTTAAAGATTTTGGAATAATGACCATCCCATCCTTGTACATATTATCGTGCCTTATGTATATCAAAGAAAACTGTACAAATTATGTTACTCGAAGTAGTGTTCACTCACACAATACAAGGCGCAAAAATGAAATAAATATTCCCCATGTGCGGCTGTGCAAAACTCAAAATAGTTATAAATATATAGGGATGAAATTGTATAATCTGTTGCCACTCAGAGTGAGAGAAATGGAGATTAAAAATTTTAAATGTTTTTGTAAAAAGTGGCTCTTAGAAAAGTGTATATATAGTATTTCAGAATTTCAGGAAGAAATTTCAGGATTAGAATAGAAAAGTAGTACTAGGTAAAATATAAAATATTGTATTGATTAATTAAAATTGTAAATATTACATGTACGCAAACTTAAATTTTGACGTTGTCTATTACAACATCATGTTGTTTAACGACAATAAATTATTCTTATTCTTATTCTTATTCTTATTCTTATTCTTATTTCTTCATTTTGTACATTTTTTTATATTTTACACTTTCTTTAATTTCTTTCGCCACTACACAAAAACGTTACAAATTCCAACATTGGTCATGATCTCAAAAATATCTACATAGGGCACGCTTATACTGGTTTTCTCAAGTCTCATGTCTTTATTGTTCTTGGTTCAAAAGATATAAGCATCAAACTTTGGGTTCAACAACTCACGGACACTGTATTGTCTAATTTTTTGTGTCACTTTAGTTTGGCACAGGATACATTCGGTTAGCAGTCATAGTAGTAGAAATGGTTATAAACTTTAGAATTTACGATCGTATTCAGAGCTGTATGTACGCATAGCCCAACATGAGCGGTGGCTCGGGGCGGCTAATTTTCTCTGACTTGCTTTTTTTTTCATACTTCAGTTTTGGAAATTTGGCGACAAAAACTGATATGGAGGGGTGACAATTTTCAATGGCCCGGAACGGCAAAAGTATTAAATACCGCCCTAGTAGTAATAACATGCAGAAACATGCAGCTTTAATTTTGTCTCCAATTCTACAGATATCGCTGGTCTTCGGACTTGCCTTCAATTCAATCTCAGAACCGTAGACCAGTCGGAGTTCAAGCTCAATGTCCTCAGGGAGCCTTGCGCTATTTGAGGATCGCGCTTGCTGTCCTCCATGGCTCTAGCGTTCTCTCGGACTCATATGGTGTGGCTAGCTATCCATATATATGACTAACAGTCACGCATCAGCTTGAACACAAAGCCGAGTTCACGAGTTTAATATCTCGGGTAGAGCCTTTCTAATTGAAGTGTACCCCTGCGTGCGCAGCTATAGATGTGTGTTTTCCCATACCTCGCTCGAAAAAAGAGGGACAAGTTGCTGCAACCGAAAGCTTTCAATTGTTGGATCCGGAAGCGTTGCCACAATGAATTATTTCACGGACTTCGCTGTGCTCTGTCTTTTTATCCATTCTAAGTAGCCTACGATCTTCACTCGTCAAGACCAAACGACTGAATCTCAAATTGGCAACACAGCTAAGGTGATTCACTTCTTTTCCCTAAGCAAAGGGAATTTTTCCTCCGTCAGAGGATGGCGCGGTTAGGCCAAAGTATGCTTCGCATATTTTCCGAGGGCACACTTGAAATAAACAGGCTCTAACACTGCGAGTCAAACCTGAGATAACGTACTAACCATTCACAGCTCATTTATCAAGATTAACCTAGAAATATTTGCAATTTTTCATCCATTACTCTTCTATCCTTACCAGTAGCTAAAATGTTCTTGTAAATATGAACGTAGTCCCTATTTGTGACGCACCATTTGTTAATAATCATCAACTTATCTTCACAAAAATGTGTTTAATCAAGTTATACTTCAACCGAAATAATGTACGTGCACAAATGAATAGATTGCCTTGAGAAAAGAAATCATATCATGACAGTTTTTTTTATTTTGTTTTTGAGCAAATGAATAATTCCAACTGATATCAGTACGAAAGCGCGAAGATAAGATGAGATAACGTTCTGTAGATATCTCGCATAAACTTGCGAATACGTCAAACAACTTTCACAGATGTAACGCAACAGAATTATTATTATTTTTTTCGTATTTACTGTAAATCTGGATTTGTGCAGTGTCAGCAAAAACACTTGCTACAATTCACAGGATATAGAACAATATGTGTTAGTACATGTCTCAGATGTGAGATTTAGAAATGTAGACAAAATTGTGTGTCATAATTCTCTTCAATTTATTACTTGTGTGGTTGCATTCGTACATTTGTGTGTAGAAGTGTTTTCCCGTCGTACTACAAGTAAAATATTCCCTCTTACATAATAACATAACGGATTTCTGGATTTATCTGCAATATTCTGTTTCTCTTTCTACGTAAGTTCATGGTATTTGTCATTGAAAGGTAAGTGCTAACAATATTTTTAAGATGATTCAAGTTTCAAATTTGGTAAAAGCGTTTATTAAGAAATTTATATATATATATATATATATATATATACATAAGATGTCTAACTTCGAGAGTAGGACAGGTTGATATAATCTATGAATCTATTGACCAATGAGAAGCTTGATTTAGGGTTGCCTATTTCTCTAATTCTAGTGCTTTTTAGTGCTAAGATTGTGCGGAACACTGGATTCTATATACCTATCGAGAATTACAGCTGAATATCCTGGGCCAAAGGAGGTAAAGCTACCATTAGCTCATGAGGGATATTTCACAGCAACATGCAGTCAATTTCACGTGTTATGTGTGCTATTAATTCGTGTGAAAACGCATAAAACGAATTTTAACATACATAAAATAATAATAAATGTAGTTTGAATGGCACTTAAACTTTAATCTTTGAAATGAAATACCCCTGTAAAATTATACAAAAATATAAAATGCAAGGTGACCAGAACTTTTACTTTCAAAAACGGGACGCATAAGATTCGGCGACGGGGGGGGGTGACTTCCACATTGCATTTTGGGACTCAGCAGTGTTTTCAATTTAGAAAATACACAAGTAAGAATGATAACACAGCGTTTCTAACTTAAGTACTGCCCAACAATACTTTTAACTACTTCAACACTCAGAATTCCCACTCAATTCCCACTTGAACCAAAGAACACTCAATTCTCATTTGAATATTCAGAAGTTCTTGGCACGGCTGAACCTTCCCAATGAGTGTTGGTACGGAAGAGTGTAGAATTAGCATTGACCATTTATATTTTGAATAATAATTACGGGACACCTGGGTCACGTTTGCTTAAAAACGGGACATTTAGGCGTCCCGTTTGAGAATCAGAAAAAAAACGGGACAATGGTTGAAAATAAGGGACTGTCCCGGCTAAAATGGGACGTCTGGTCACCTTGATAAAATGTGTACGTTAAAAGTGGACATATTGTAGTCACACAATACAGGAACATTTTCATGTGAGTCAAGATTACTTACTTGCTCTCCCGAAGGTCCAGGTATAGAAGGTTGGTGACTTTCGTCGTCTTTTGTTAGAAAATGATCTAGACTCATCTGGCAGATAGCATTCTTCCTCTATTTGTACAGTCAGTGACAAAAGCTCTTTTCGTTTGATAAAATTAGTTTCGCAAATAACTTCAGAATGGAAGGACAATTTGAGTACAGTTTTCAGTAAATTAAAAAGGATGTAACTTTCTGCACGTTTCAGCCATACGCGTACCACAGTTGTTTCCAAAATAAATTTCACCAAACGGAAAGAACTTTTGTCGCTGAGGTGTTCGTTAAAAGCTGACAAGCTTCAGTTACACAATAAAGGAACTTGTTCATCTGAATCAGGATAACTTTCTTGATCTCCTGAAAATCCTGGTATGGAAGGCTGGTCATTTTTGGTCTATTGTTAGAAAATGATCTAGAGTTATTTAACGGGGAGCATTCGCCCTCTATTTGTACAGTTCCTTATAAAGAGAATTCTGACTCTGCCTAGAAATGTTAGCATATACTGTATGTCAATGACTGGATCATTCTTCTCAATGATCTTACTTGCGTTATCAATGTGCTGAAATAATCCAAAAAGTTGTAAAAAAAAAAGTGTTTGATGGGCTCGATAATAAGCTTTGTCTCATGATCATTTTCCCTACCATTTTTTTAAATTTCAAAATGATCATACGCTACCACCGTTCAGGGTACTTACAAAGTTACTTTGTAATTTTCTCCTGTCTGTGTTTCTTTTCCTAAATTGCGTTATAGTGAAAACACATCAAGTGAGATTGAGTATGGTGTGAGATACCTCCATACTGAAAATTGTTCCTTAAATGAACATCAAAGTACTACATTTCCATTGCTTGGTTTATTTTATTTTATCCTTTTAGAAATGAAATATTTCAGATTAATATCCCACGTTTGTACCCTTTAGGCTAAGGGACAGGGATGACTAACACAAGTAAATGATGATGGAAGAATTGGTGAAATGGAAATGTGGGAAGAAACAGGAATAAGCGGAGAAAACCCACGAAAACGGTGTTTTCCACCACAAACTTACTTGACTGGGGATCGAACCAGTTTTCTCTTTTTAAGAAACCAGTCAAAAAATATAGGGGAAAGGAAGGGAATGGTGATCAGTTGGGAATGGCGATCAGCCCACTTTGCCCCCTCGCGTGACCCGAGGAGAAGTCAAACTAGTGCTTCCATCTGCCTCTTGTAGCAAGGTTTCTTGTGTATTGTCGAGAAAGATGTAAGAGAAGACTTAAGTCTACAGCGTGCTGAAACTTGTTTTTGTTGATTTTCTTATAAGGATGTGCATATTTCAACTCACGATAGATACAATTTTAAGTTGTAAGATCTTGAAGTTACTAAGATTTATAAAAAGTTATATTTACGTCTAATGCAGGACACATAGTTATATTTCAAATAAACTTCGTTTTACAGTATAACCAGCTCAATTTTCAAAATGGCGCAATGTTGGGAATGCCGATCAATGTGATCGGTTTACCATCATGGTGATCGCCATTCCGATCAAACTTTTGGAATACTTCTCCAGCCAAAAATTATAAAAGAGGCTAGACCTAAGATAAGTAATACGCCTACTTGAGTCAAACACTGAAAGTTTGGTATCAGTGTAACCTTTGTGGATTGTGGGTGCATGCTGACTGTACTGATGTGGACTCACCACGTGGATATATCTGTGATGTGTCTTGGAAAAGAAACTTCAATAAAACATTCAGTTGACGTTTCTCAGTCTTTTGAAGGTGCAATTTAGCAAAAAAAAAAATGCATATGGAACTATGTGTGTTTATTAAGCTTGTACTGTGATCGCCATTACCAACATGTGATGGGAATGGCGACCAAAGTAACAATTTGATTTTTTTTTTCATCGTGTTCCCGAACTGAAAGAATGATCCTCATTTTGTTTTACACACTTATTGTAAAAGGATTGAAGTATATATTTACAAATTTGTTTCAATGTATTTTGCAAATGAAACTACGTAATAACCCATTTTCTTAGGTGATCGTCATTGCCCACCTCTCCCCTACCTTAACTACAAATCGCATTCGATCTTGACAAGACTTGCCATGGAGGTAGCTCTTGATCTGCTTAGAGAGTAGGTAAAGTATCTTCCTGTCCAGAGCTTTGATTTCTGAATATTGATAGTCAAAACTGCGACTTCGAGTTCATCATATCTCCACCAAAATACCCTAATTATTATGCAATTTTTAGAGTTTAATATCCCATGATTATGCTCCAAGGCTACCCGAGAGGGTCATGGTAATTATGAGAAAAATCATAGAGTGAAGAAATTGGTAGGAGACGGCAAATCCCGTAAAACTCACACACAGAGAGTTTGTCCATTGCAAAGCCCACTTGACGAGAACTCACAATGAACCAGGATCCCCACGCACCAGAGATGAGTGTTATACCACACTGAGAAAAATCTGTTATCCGGATAGCTGTATATGGTGCAGATATACGGAATCCTTATGTTTACTACGGAAATCTGTACTAAGCCTACCTTATCCATACGCTAAATACATACTGCTTCTTTACCGCTTAGACATTACATCATGCCGTTGCAAGATGTCTGGCATCTAACAGTCTTCCGTATGTTACATACATAAAGACTACGTATGTTACATATGTCTTCAATATGTTACATACGTTCATCTGTATATAAGATCCTGACCGCCTACATACAGTTCCTTCGTTCGTAAGCAAAGTACGTTTATTCGGAAAACTTTTACGGAAAGTACTATAAAATATACGTTTTACGTTTGTTGTATGCTAAATCCAAAAACTACAGGATTTACACATGTAACCTACGTTTTTACGTACGCCACAAGAGTTTCTTTTCCGTGCATTTGTCCAACACAAACCCACCAGAGAAGGAAAATTAGTGGGAAAAACGTGGACCGAAACTGTAGAACATTAATTTGGGTTTAAACATTAACTTCTTAACATTAATTTGGGGTTAAACCTTAACATGTTAAACATTAATTTGCGATTAAATTAACTTACTAATCAATTTGAGACTAAATTTTAACTTGTTAAACATTATTCCGGAGTTAAAATTTAACGAGTTGAACAACAATTTTGGGTCAACATTAACTTGTTATACATTAAAATAAGAGTAAATTATATATTTCAATTTAACGTTCCACGATTACGTCCATTAGACTAAGGGAGTCGGACAATTAAGGCAAGTGAATGATGATGAAAGAATTGGTGGAATGAGATTGTAGGAGGAAAATAGAGTACACCGAGAAAATCCACGGATATGTTGCTTTGCACCACAAATTCACTTGGCCCGGGATCAAAGCACGGACCCCACATACCACACTGAGAAAAAAACGTATGTGGCATACGTAAAAACGTAGGTTATGTGTGTAAATCGTGTCGTTTTCTTGGACTTACAGCAAACATATAACTGAAAAAGTACATGTTATATGTACTTTCTGTATAAGTGTCCCGAATAAACGTACTTTCCGTAAGAACGAAAGAACTGTAGATAGGCGGTCAGGATCTCACATACAGATGGACGTATATAACATATAGCTGCCGTATGTAACATACGTATACGTATGTAATATACGGAAGACTGTTAGATGTCAGACATCCTGCAACGGCATGATGTAATATCTAAGAGAGAAAAGTATGTAGCATATGGATAACGTATGCTCCGTACTGATTTCCTTAGTAAACAAGGACGCCATATATTTGTATATACAACATACCGCTGTCTGGATAACGGATTTTTCTCAGTGAAAGGTAAATGTTCTACCACTGAGCCACCATGCCTCTCATTTTGTTATCAATTTAGTGTCAAACATAAACTTGAGCTTATTAGTAGTAGGGGAGACCCGGGTATTCACGAACACTTAAGCTTTGATTATAAATAACTCTTTTGTTTCTGAAGCTATTATAAAATTAAGATTTCTTGTGTATAGAAAGATTTCAGTTTTTCCTGTTTATTAAAGTGCAGAGGAAAGTCAACAGTAACATTTTTCACCAAATCAGTGAGATATTTTAAAAATGTACCTATGTTTGGCACTACCCCAGTGGTCGGGGTACTCCCAAAACATAGTGTTTACTTTAAACTTTAATTTACAAAACAAGCGAAATGCATTAAAATACATTAAAAATATACTGCAATTTAATATTTAAATCTTTAGTAAGAATTATAATTACAGACATAACTAATACATATAGTAATTAATAAATATAGTAATTAATAAATATAGCAAACTATTCTAATTAATGAAGCTAATGACGCTTATTACCACGACATGATCTATTTCCTAAACCAATTTCATTAACTTATTACTTACTTTTCAATTTAAAAAATTACTTAAATTTTTTTGATAATTTATTTTACACCATGGGGCAATCCCAAACCTCCAGGGTAATGGCAAACATTCTGTCTGGCATTTCCCCATGAGGCGCCATTTTATTATTATAGTTGAAACTAATTGTTAACTACATTCAGGCTAGTAAGATTACAAAGAACTGATGTTCAAATATAGGGAAATATATACCCTTATCTGTAACAATATAGATAAGATAAGAGCCAACATACCTTGTCCACATGGTTGAATTAGCGTTATAAGTGAATCGACAAAAACAACAAAACATCTTCTTCCTGGCAATCCATTCAACTGACCGCCACCAAATTTATGCTACACTTTTCCAGATCTCTCCGCTAGCGTGCAGCAAAATCGACTGTTTTCTAACAAGCTTCCTTGGGCGTAAACTTGGGTGTTCGGCATTACCTCAGTGTCCGTGAATACCCCGGCTTCCCCTACTGGCAGCTAGGTGAACCTTTGTGCCCTTGTATTCCTGGCCTAGTATAAATTACTTCCGACCATCCCATCTAAAGTTTGGCAGGGTACACTGGCCCAACCTCCAAAGTTTGGAAAGGGTGTAAATTACCAACCTCTTTAAATTTTGGAACTTGCCAAAGCTAAAATTTAGTGTGGTGGTATAGAATTGAAATAGTGTTAGATTCATCTCGTTCCCTTTCATGAGTAAAAAATTGTCAAAAGTCCAAATTTCGAAGGTTTTAGACCTATTTTATTCTTTTCGATGAAACTTTATCATCTAATATTGGTTATATGGGCGAGTATACGGGGTCATTATTGTTTATAAGACATGAGTACCATGAATTCCACTCTTAAATTCAGGAGGGGTACATAAGACCACCGTTTAAATTCGGGAACTATTAAAAAATAAAATTTAGCAAATTTTCTCTAATCAATATTAGTATAAATTTGCTTTGTCCTGCATAACCTTTCTATGGGTAATATATTGCCAAAATATACGTGTTTCTCACGTATTCTCCACGTGGTTGGTTTCCACGCTGTTCTCCACAATTCCGTTTCACAGTACTTCGGCATCTTCATGCATCTTTCTTAAATTTTAGGAGGGGGTACATAGAGCCACTCCTTAACTTTAGGAATTGTCATAAAATAAAGTTTGTTAAATGTTGTCTAGCACTTGAATATATATACTTGGCACTTGAATATATACAGAAGTGCCCTTTCCGACGTGAACTACAGTTACAGTGCCATTGTCAAAAAGTGCAAGGAGCGTGGATTCACAAAAAAGATATAGACTATCACAGGCGTTGAAAGGGGCGGGTAAGGCGAGGCATGGGATGATTCATGTGGGGCAGAAACAGGCCAACCCTTGGCCTGCTACTAACTGCACACGAGCTAAAATTCGGGAAGTCGGGGCTCTGGTCACCAGGCAGAAGCCACCTACACAGAGGAGTATCGCGAACCGGATACAGACGTAACTGAAGATAGTGCACACCATGATTCACCGCGATCTGAGGTTGGTAAAGCAACGGAAGGAGCGTGTTCATAAGTTCTTGCTAAAACACATCCAGGAAAGTCGCACCAATTTTCGAAATCTGTATAAGCGGTACTAGGCCTGTGAAAATTGGAAGTTTGTTGTAACACTGGACGAGGCATGACTGTCAAAAGTTACGCGCAATTTTTTATCGATTGACAAGTACGAGAAACTTTCAAAGATGGTTTACTGAATGCAAGGAAAGTTTTGGCACAGGCTTCATGATCACTGCTGGATACTCGTATCAGGTCAAGCTGGCCATACATCGTGTAGCCAAAATACAAAGGTAAATTCGGAATATTATCAGGCTAATGTCCTGACACCCGTTTATTATCATGACATTTCCAATCTCTACGGGGGGGGACAATAATTATGTGTGGGTGCATCAAGACAAGGCGTCAAGTCAGACATCTCGCTCAACCCGCGTCGAGCCTTGTTTCACAGGAGACCCCGCACCGTTGAAGGGCTATGGAGAGCCTATCAGGAGAAGTGGTTGCGGCTTGACATTACTACACTGCATTCCAGTTTCCTACAGTGGAAACTTCGCTGTCGGGCAATTGCCCAGATGGAGGACCACCAAATAGAGCACTCTCAATGGTGACGACATGGTTTCCCTTAAGCTAAATGCAGTTTGAAATCTTCACCATAGATCGGAAACACCCTCTGTATTTGCAAAATCTTTGTTTGCTTGTTTCTTTGTTTGAGTCATAAGTTTGTGCGGAAGGGGGCGGCAAATTAGTTAGAGCACAGGGGCGCACAATATATAAATACGGACCTGTCGGTAAATGTTCTGTATGACGCAAGTACATACATCTGTAAATTTTGTTGTTTCACCTCCTATCGATCTATGTTTAAAAAAAAAAATAAAAATACATGTAAGCAACACGACTTGAATTTTGGAGGGAAGTTTGAATTAGCGTGAAGCATTATTTTGAATATAGTGCCCAAGATCCATTAAGATGAGCCTTGATTGCAATATATGACGGTATGGATGAGCATATTGATTTTTTTCTTTTGAATATAGCATGAGTATCATGATACGCCTCTTCAAAATTTTGGGAGGGAACCAACGTGGTTCCTCGGCATAGTTTTCCGAGGAAATAAATAGGCCACATATAAGGATACACATGAGAATGGTAAAAATGTCTTTACCTGTAAAAATAAAATTGATGATGATGATTATTATTATTTTTTTTTTTTTTTTGCCCACAAACGTTTCCAAAATCCAATGCAACAAAAAAACTTCTGTAGTTGTAGACATGACATATGCTAAAATATCGAAGAAAATCAATATGTTGTGTCTCAATGTATAGGTTGACAGTTAAACAGCGTTTTATGACATCAGCTTAGGGATCTAGTTTTCTGAGAATTTCATTGCTGCTAACAACACTGTAAGCACAAAACTGCACTAGATGATGCAGAATATCCGTATATTGTAGGGAAAAAAGGAAACTCTAGCTAATTTAAATGTTAACATCTGAAGCAAGGATATTTTATAAAGTTATATGTATTGTGTGCTGGTTGGCAATACTGTCTACACCAAGTCAATGATGAAATTAGGCCGATTCAAGTCAGGGTTATCAGTGGTGCCTACCCCCCTCCTCGTGTCCATGACGCCCCCCCCCCTCAATTGTCTATCCGTAGGTGTTCTTCCATGAAAAAAAAACTTTTCGATTAATTTTTACACCCCCTCAAACATATTTGTATAGATTTTTAACCCCCATAAATATTTCAATGACGCAGTTTGCGTCATAGCTTCCCTTTGTGGGCACCCCTGGGGTAATACAAATCGGCGTTGGAGTGAGGTGATGCGCTCACAGGTTTGACAGTGTTTCTATCAGACATACTTCTCATAGTGTGTTGCCTCATACCCCCCTACCATTCCCCAAACCGACGCTAAAGTAAAAAAAACCCTACCCTTCCCCAAACCGAAGCTAAGGTAAATTAAATTGTGGTAATTTATATTTTTTGTGAAAAGTACGTAGTTTTATCAAATAGTATCACAATGCAGTTCTTCCCATTTTGATTCTTCTCCACCTTGAACAAAATATTCTGAAAGAAAGCCTGATTGTTAGAGCTCTCCTGTGTGTTGGTTGTTTACGCGGTAGTGTTGTTATTGTTTATTTTCATTTTTGAAATCTGCTACACATTGCAAGAACATGTTTTATTTTGGGGGCTTTCTAGAGAACGAATAGTTTTGAATAGGTGCGGAAACAATTTGTGCGTAAGTTTTCTAGCAGGCCTATATCACATAGAAAAACAATATTGTGACTTCATCAAAAATTTTAGGATACTCTAACTATGCGTGTCAGACCCAGAAATGTAAGACCAACTGTCGTGACACCTGACTCTTTGGCAGATCAGCAAAACCTTCATGCACTTTCCCGTTCAATCCTCGGTATAATTAGAGGGGGACAGGAGAACCCAAGCCCCAGGAGATGTTGCCCTCCTAAAATACAGAGATGGCGTGGATCAATGAAAACTTGACCCACCACCCATCGTGACTCACAATCCACTGACCTATGATCCACAGTGACCCACTCTGACCCACCACCCACCATGAACCACTGTGACTGAGTGTGACCCATCAAAACCCGCCATTATCAATTCTACCCCATGATCCACGCCCTCCTCTCTACTGACTAAAAAGTTTACATTTGCAACACCACTAATTTAACATGAGTTATAAGTTGGACATTTATGCAATTTTTAAAAGTGTGAGTTTTAATACGTGTACGCATGATCACTCCAATATTATAATACTAAGTATTGAGAGTGGAACTGCAAATCAACTGGACTTTAATGACATAATAAGACTTAGCGTCGTTGAAGGACAGAAAAAAATATCAAAACTTGTCATTAGTGCCATAATACAGCATTTTTGTTTCGAATGTTCATAAAGGGTGTCTCATAAAGAACGCAACTTTTTGAAATGCCTGGCATTTCTGTTCTAGTAAGTTGGCAGCACTGAACGTTGTACGATTTTCACCTGTTCTCTTAGTAGTCACAGAGTACCGAATAGCACATGATTGTTATCTGAGTTTACGAAAAATCTCTGCACAACATTCACCACATTTGTTTGACTGTAACACACTATTTCGTCGTGAAGCTTTCCATTCCTACCCGTACAGAAAACAGATGACAATCATGTGCTATTCGGTGCCCCGTGACTGCTAACCACGAAGAGAACAGATAAAAATCGTGTAACGTTCAGTGCTGCCAACTTACTAGAACAGAAATGGCGGGCACTTCAAAAGTTGCGTTCACTATGGGACACCCTTATAAAAATAGGTTTTAGCACTTAGTACAGAGAAAGAATATTTCTTAAGGTAGGTGTTGTACGCACCCAATCTAATCTTTTGCCAATCTAAGGGGGCGCGGTGGCTCAGTGGTACAGCGTTCACCTCCGGTACTTGGGGTCCCTGATACGATCCCAGCTCGCACCGTGTGGACTTTGTCCTGGATAAACACGGTGATCGTGGGTTTTCTCGGGGTTCTTCCGTTTCCTCCTACTTTCTTCATTCCACAATTTCATTCATTTCTAATCATCACCGTCTCCTTTAGCCTAACCGGTATAATCGTGGGACGTAAAACTGAAAGAATATACTTTTGCCAATCTAATCTTTTAACGATCACTGTAAGATCCTGAATATCGATATGGTATAAAGATAACCAAGAAAGTATGTCACTTTTTGTGGATGTGTGTGTTCCATTGACCCTCGCACCGTGCGTTGAATGCGAATTGATATAAGGCGAAGGACAGTTGTTGGTATGGGTAAATCCAATACTACGTGGTTGCGGCAGTTCAGTTACACAGTTAACTTCCATAAGGACGGAGTAAACATGGGGCCTCCACAAAGCGTCATAAGGGTGTGTATGCAATATAATTTCAAACTGGGATCAAACACCGCTGCAGCGGGGCGGAAGATATGTCAGACCTTTGGTGAGGGTGTCGTGACTACGCGGACAGTTCACAAGTGGTTTAACAAGTGACGAAACACTCGAAGACGCACCACGTGCCGGAAGACCAACACATGTACAAAATGAAGATTTTCAAGCAGCAATTGAGGTGAACAGTGGTCAGGCATGTAAGGAACTGGGACTACAGTTCAATGTAAGTGGAGAAAACATTCGGCAGCACCTTCATCAACCTGGGGAGCACTACAAGTTAGGTCGATGGATCCCACATGAATTTGATTCCAGGCCAAAAGGCAATGTAGCAGACATCTCTGTTTCTTTGCTGTCTCATCTGAGGTCTGGACAGGGTGTGACATGTGGTAAGAAGTGGATCCTGTACGAAGCTCTATGCTGCCGTCATCATTGGTTAGCACCCCATGAACCGGTTCCAAAACAGCCGAAACCAGCACTGCACCAAAAGAAAGTCTTCCTGTGTGTTTGGTGGTCTGCTCGCGGCATCGTGCATCGGAAACTGCTACCAGCTGGTCTGAGCATCAATGCAACTGTATACTGTCAGCAGTTGAGCCGTGTTCAAGAAAAACTCATAAGTCTGGATGCAGAGCTTCTGAATCACAAAGGGGTCCTCCTGTTACAGGAAACTAAGTCTCACGTGGGTAGAATGACCCAGGACACCGTTCTATACCTTGTATTGGAACTACTTATGCATCTGCTATACCTATCGGACATTGCACCGTCCGATTGTCACCTGTTTCACTGCTTGGACAATCACCTTAGAGGACACCAGTTTAAATTCCTAGTAAAAATGCAAAATGCACTTGATAGTTTCTTCGCTTCACGGCCCACCAAGTTCTACCACGATGGAATCCATGGCCTTTCAGCACGTTGGCAGAAGGTCGTCGACGCTGATGGGGACTATTTTTGGTCTTCCAGGTACGTCTTAGGTGACATATTGATGTTCGAAGGTGGTGGGTGAAAAAGCGACAGATCTTTCTTGGTTATCTTTATATCTTTACTGCAATACAGCACATGACTATGGTCAACAATGTCTTCAGAACGCAATCATGCAACATCCTGTCAAAATCTGCTTGCAAGTCTTCGGTTATCGTTTCCAGTATTTCCTCTACTACCTTCAACCCTTATGTATCACGATATGTTGACTTTTGCGTAATTCCGTAGTCCATAATAGTATCTCTAATGGTGTACAGTGACTTTTCGGATTCTCTGCATTTAGGAATTTCAAACCGTTCCTGTCACTTAAAGCCTACATTGACGCCACTGATTCCTATCATATGCCAACGAGAACGGAACTTCTTTTGTTTAGCAGTGAAAAAGCATGAGATATTATCATACTTTTGCTAATGCCTATACTGTTTCAATTAATATGTTTTGATCCTTTACTCTGTGTCATTTTCCTTTAACCTGCACACTTTGACATCATATTATGGTTACTATGTATATTATTCATTCATTATGTGACCAATTTTTTGTTTTAATGTTAGTATTTGTGATTAATTAATCCCATTAATTACTCCAGTGATTGTCCACAAAACAAAAGAGGGAGATATTACTCTATTCAGCTTTAATTTATAATGAAAATTGAATGTGTATTACTTCCATTTTTTATTTTATTTTTTAAAGAAAAAGCGAATGACAATCTGGAAGTTACCTAGGATATTTACAATGAGCACGAAGCATACATAGTATGGACTTTTCAGAGAGTATCTCATAAAAACCATTTACATACTTTTGGTTCCCTCGTGGATATACAAGGTATGTCCAAAAAAAGTATTGAACCTTATTTTTTCCCGCTTAAAAATTTGAAACGCGGGCGACTTTCTTCAGTGTAGATGTAGAGGGGACACTCACACGCAGTTTCCCGCCTGCACAAAGCGTTAGTCGCTGACAGTGGGCCAACGAGTGAAGACGTGCAATGAGAAGTAGTCGGATTTCAACATTTTGTAAAATGACAGAAGCACTTGAGCACCAATATTGCATTAAATTTTGTCAAAAGCTTGGCGACATCCTAGCAGAAATCATTCAATCGGATCGGTACATTCAATTTTGGACGAGAGTTTGTTCATGAGGAGAGTGTCCGTAAAAATTGATTCAGGTTTTCATTAACAAACACAACATTCTTGTGTGTCGTATGTAGGATACTAATTACGGAACTTCTACAGTTACATATGAGTCTACCAACACGAAGCATTTTTGTTACAACAAATAGGTCTCTTGAATGAATCTGAGTTCTTAATAGGCTCTTTGATCTGGTGAAGTTTTGTTAATTTTAACCAAATTTCTTCTTAAAAGTAGGTAAATTTCACGTGCACTAAAACATATGATTGCTATTATTTAATATTCTAATATAGACATTTATATAAACTTTAGGTACAAAATATTGTATGTAGACAAATATCTTTCTAATGTGACAAATTATGTATGGTACATAGAGTGTATACATAAAGATGAAAACGACTATGTTTGTAACTTCATAACCCAAGAACCATTCGAAGGATCTCAATAAAATTTTCAACATAGATGAGGTTTCGGCCTGGAATTTTTTCTAATCATTCCGCTTTGAATGTACAACTTGAGAGAACAAAGGGGATATATATATATATATATATATATATATATATATATATATATATATATATATATATATATATATCGAAAATGGCTTATATTAGTGTCGAATCGATTGCTTTTAGGATCGCTGAGATGAACAGTGACACTTCTGATGCCGTTTAAATTCAAATTCAGCCCTGCAACTTAAGAAAGAAGGAAGGGGGAGACATATAAAAATGATTGAAAATGGCCGATATTAGTAAAAAAAAATAAATGAAATATTTACGTTTTATTTCATTTTACTCTCACACGGTTATGCCAGTTAGGCTAAAGGAGACTGTGATGATAAAAAATGAATGAAATGGTGGAATGAAGAAAGTGAGAGGAAACGGGAGAACCCTGAGAAAACCCACGCACATGGTATTTGTCCGCCACAAAGTTCACTTGGCGCGAAGTGAGATTGAACCAACGACCCCATGCACCAGAGGTGAACGCTCTACCACCGAGTCACTAAAGCCCCAGGCTGATATTAATGTCGAATCCATAGTTTTCGGGGTTACTGAGATAAAAAGTGACACTTTCGGTGCCGTTTAAATCCAAATTCAGGCCCGCAACTTGGAGAGAGGAAAAGGGAGACACATATAATGATCGAAAATGGCCGATATTAGTGTCGAATCCATAGTTTTCGGTGTCGCTGAGATGAACTGACACTTCCGATGCCACTAAGATCCAAATTCAACCACTACCCTAAGGGGACTGGTGACGTAAAAATAATTGAAAATGACCGATATTCATAGTTTTTCAAAGTTTTAGAATTCGTAGTTTTTGGGGCCATTAAGTTGATTGGTAACAGTTTTGGTGCTTTTTATGTCCAAAATGAAACGTATTCTTCCCGTGTGAAGAACGGCTATTCTGCAAGTCTGTAATAATAACGAACGGAAGTTTCACATATTTAACCTTTAAATTTATTTCTCGCTGCTCAAATTTACTCATTTGTGCGGTGTATGTGTATATGTGTAAATAAGATCCTCTCTCTTTTCGAGTTGTTCGAAAAATATACAAATAATAAACAGGAATTTTACAAGAAATCAGAAAACTAAAAAGTAAAATTAAAACATGATGCCTTAAGTACTTTTCCTGTTAGCGAACTACATTGTATACAGGGTGGACAATTTATCTTGATCATCCGCTATAACGAACAAACCAAAAGAGAGAGAAAAGCGAAACTTTCCACCAAGCAATTATAAGGAGGAGGACACCTTCGTATGTATTAACCAACAAACAGTGTTGCCAACCCTATGTAAAGTTATATTTTTTTTAAATGGTACTACGTCAGATTATTACATTTAAGAAAAAAGCATGTCAAACATAAACTTAAAATACCACTTTTATTGTTCAGTGTTGCAAACTAAGGATGTTATAGTGTCACAAACATCCAAAGTTCGAAAGCCTCTAACGCGCACACAGCACAACGGAGATACACAGGATAATGCACATCGAAGGTACTTTAGTGTTGGATACCATGCTCATGGCATTATTTGTTTCGAATGAATAGTAACGAAGTTACCAGGGCTTGAAAATTTTCATTTTTCGAAAGCCTTTATTTCGAAAACATGCTGAGATAAGTATCATATCTAGTTACTTGTATGGTTCATAATAATGCATGTGTAAATTATTTTGCCGTTTACAGCACTTAAATATCTCTAACCGTTTCTGAGATATGATAAACATTGATAAGTTACAGCAAGTAAGATTAGCATCAGGCCAAGAAATAGTTTGTAAATTACATTTTCCGCTTTTTGCGAATATTTCCGAACAAAGTTTTTTTTTTCTAATGTGTTAAAAATTACGGAAATTTTACACAGCACAAGGAAGATATCTCTATAATATATATAGAGCTTTCGTGTACTGGGAACTACATAATATTGCTTAAGATAATTTAAATGTGTTTATATTAATTATCCAACTAGGATTGTTTTTTTTTTTTTTTTTTTAGCTATATCTTTCTATGAGGGTTCTAACTTTAAAAAGTTTGGATGAGAGGTGCACACATATTTGGTGCCACAAAATTTCCATATTGTAACACAAGAAATATAAGTACTCAATGATCTTAACTGTAAGCTAGTAAATATAAAATAGTTTTCATTTTAAAAGCACAATATAGTAAAATATTCAAAAATTTCAATTTTCCCAAACTTACCGGCTTTCATTCTAAAAGCATAATGTAGTAAAATATTCGAAAATTTCAATTTCTCCCAAACTTTTTTTTTTCAAGCTCTGAAAAGAAACCGTAAGAAACTTGTTTTTTTACCCAAAATTTCCGGCTTTCTCCAGGTCTCCACAACACTAGCCATGCAGCATATTTGATGTTCATGGCAACTGACAATTTACCAGCATGAATATCATATTTTCTACTCAGCAATCTAAGAATTTACGATTAAAAGAAAAAAACTGTTAATAATATCTTTTTACTCCACTCCTATTCCTTTTTGACTTCTATTTACTGTCTGAGTCGTAAGCGACCTAAGAAAGGTACTTTTGATTCATCTATACATATGTTTTCTTCAAAACTATAGAACACTGAATTTCTTTACTAGTTCATCCACGAGCATTTTACTTTGTAGGATAGATCATTAGGTTCATGGTCTTCTTTATTAGCACAGTGAAACATTTTAAGAGGAACTCGAAACAATTTTATTGCATTACTTTTGATATATTGGCCACACAGAGCAATAATTTCCTCTAGTATGGTGCTAATGTCGTCATTTGAACAATTCTCATCCACATGCATACTCTCCCCAAAAGTATATATCATTTCTGTTCTATTTGTGTTATTCCAACTTCTTAGCCTGGAATATAAAGGAACAATGAATGAGTTCAAAAACGTTTGTTGTCCATACCTGTTGGTTTTCTCAAGAAGCATATCGATCACATTGTTCGTGACAAATAATGGATATAAGTCAATAGGAGAATCATCAGACAATAAATTGGTAACATCAAGATTCACATCTATATATTGTAAGGTTCCACGTGTTTCCAACACCACGTGCTGGCTATAAACACACTTTAGACGACAGCCACAAAGAAGACGTCGTCAACTATCGCCAACGATCTGCAAGTGACATAGATTCAAGCAGTCAGCATCATTTCTACATAAAAGGAGACAGGCCACAGCAATCTCCACTGATTCACCAACCACCAACTCTCTTAGACATCTGGACATTGAGAGTTCCCATTCCCCTCTCTAAGATGCATAGTCATTGAGAGGAACCTATCCAACAAGCTCTAAGACGCATTGTCATTGTGTTCCTATAATTCACCAAAAAATCACCAAGTTATTTAGAGGAACTTAGCTGTAATATTTATTACTGTTGTATACAAGAGGAAACTTTTATAATAAAAGATGATAGAAAAGTCCAAGCTTTCGTGTAAAATCTGATGGCTCTACCGTAAAATACAAAAACCTTTACAATATTCCCTATCTTTGTTGTGCATAAATGTTGATAGTTGAATATTTTATAGTGGATCATTTTGTTTACCTGTGTCTTCACAGTTTGAGTGACAGTCAGTATATGTAGGAACTGAAGTGTTCGGTTCTCTGTTGCTCCTGGAGTGAACTCCATCAAAATCACTTAATTGTCGTTTGCCGCGCCATTTGAAAAGTGTTGGATGGTCAACGTCACTCAATTCAATATCATCCACGTCACTATACTTAATATAATCATCACTGTCTTCTGAAGACAGCAAGAATCCAGGAAATGTCTAATTTCAGCTGTCTCCTTTTCATCTATGATGACAAGTTTCGACAAGAGCTATGAAAACCAGCAGGATAGGCCACCAATTCCTGTTTTGGTATTAAAAGTGATGTGAAAGAGTACTGTTGCCAGATACGGGTTAAATGACAATATATCGAAGAAGGTGAAAAAAAAAATTTAAAAACGATAGAGGAATTTCAAACAAAAGAAACGAAGAAATGGGAAAAAGTAATATCCAGCGAGCATTCGGGGAACGTTCTCTATCTGTAGGTGACTAAATGCCAGAATAGTTTCGAATATTAATTATTTTGGATGTCGGTTTCTAGTTATTTCAAAATGAAAGTGGGTTGTCACATAAATTGATATAATAGCATGCTATCTTGATTCCATGTCAGAAGAACCTGGACGAAAGGTAGAAGACAGAAGAGCACCAGTCAAAAGAGCCCCCTGCTGAAAACTGACAGGTATCATAAAGGGCCGGGTCAAAATAGGCCAACTTTAGAAGGGCCCAAGTCAAAACTGCCCTATGTTCAAACAGCCACACGTCAAAAAGAGCACGGGTCAAAACAACTCCACGTCAGAAGGGCCCAAAGCAAAAAGGCACCTCGTCTAAAAGGTCTGAGATCAAAGTATCAAAAGCGCATATTACAAAAAAAGAA
Organism: Thermobia domestica; assembly: GCF_964235325.1. Taxonomy (NCBI): domain Eukaryota; kingdom Metazoa; phylum Arthropoda; class Insecta; order Zygentoma; family Lepismatidae; genus Thermobia; species Thermobia domestica. The sequence goes on from NC_137470.1 coordinate 142,124,267, forward strand.
AAGAAAAGAAAAAGAAAAACGAGATAAAATAAAAAACAAAACAGGCCGAAGTGAAGCCAACTCACAAGCTTCCGGCTTGCAAAGCTGCAGAACACAGCCTGTATTGTCAAGCCAAGCCCAACCATAAAATATAGTGATCTTTAGTTTCTAGGCGATGAGTACTTGCCCACCGAATTTCGTTCACATTTGGCCTGTAGTTACTGAGAAATAAAGTACCACATACAAGGCGAACGGGGACTGTCCGTGCCCAGCCCAGCCACCAAATATAACGATCTTTAGTTTCTAGGCGATAGGCTACTTGCTTACTGAATTTCGTTCAGATCTGGCCAGTAGTTACCGAGAAATAAAATACTACATACCAGGGGCGTCATTTCAGACTTCGCTTGAGGGGAGCAAAAGCACCACCAACGTAAGATTTTTACGTTTTGTACTATTATATTAATAGACAATGGATTAAAGTATATTTATTCCTCAAACATTGGGAGGACAATTGCCCCCTCCTGCCCCCTTGCTACATACGCATACATACAAACACACACATACATCTGAGGTAAAGCTAGACACCACAGAGGATGCAACCGGATCGAGCACCATCGCAATGGCTAGTCGTGCCCCCATAGACAAGCTGTATTGTAATGTAAGTCATATAATATAAATGTAGTCTTCTCGACATACAAAAAAAAAGAAAGAAAAAAGAAAGAAAGAAAGAAAGAAAGAAAGAAAGAAAGAAAGAAAGAAAGGAAGGAAGGAAAAGGAAAAGAAAAAATAGCTGCCCCTCAAAAGATTGATCTGCCTCTCCTTACGCATAGAAGAAAAAGAAAAATTAAACCTGACATCGCCAGTGGTATTGCAGCAAAGATGAATACATACGCACGAATGAACATACGCAAACCTTGTGCGTGAAGATTTGGAACCAGCAATTTAGAGGAAGCGGCGTGGACTGACACTTTGCTGCTCCACGTTGGTGCAAACCTGTGAGGGTGTCACCATACCACCAAATAATAGCAAAGAAGTCGAAGTTTTGTATTTTTTATACAACTTTTCCAGTTAAATATTCAAAGAACCTTGTATCTGTAAGCAAGAAAGTGGTTACCACAAGTCAAAACGAAAATTCAACTCCTTCTATCATGAAATCTAGTAAATAAAATAGTTATCATTATTAAACATTAATGATAACTCTTTTGTTCACTATTGTCTTCAATCATCTTATAATGAATACTTATTATGTTTTAACAACGTTTAAATTATTTTAACATATGTTCTTTCTTTCATTCAAGCATTGTATTGGCCACAATTCGAGACTGTTCCAGCGTCAACTAATGATACAATGGAATTTTGAAAGCATCCTAAATTTGAAGTAGACGAGAATGGCAGAGAAGTTTTCGACCGTCCAGAAGGCACAAAAAAGTAAGTTAGTCTTCTAATTAAAAAGAAAAAGAATTTTTTTATATATATATTTATTGAATGAGCGTTTCTTCGAGTAAATGTTTATTCGCTCATTTAATTTTGAAACATGTTAATGAATTCGCTCTAAGTCAGAATATTTTTCAGAGAGCGTTTACTGAATATCATGTTTAAATTGAATCGTATACTTGTGATATTTACATCGAGCATTGACAAAAATGCTTTCCGAAGTTTCTATCAGTTCATTTTCTTTTTGATATCAAGTTGCCTATAAAGTATTGAGCCTTTAGAGGTCAAAATTGAGAAATATATATTATGATTTGAAAATAACATTATAAATACACTAGTATTTCTCCTCAGTTCGACTACGCTGTCTTACGTTATCCACTTTTCATCACTTGTGATTAACCGCTTCAGAAATGGCTCAAGTTCGTTACGTTTCAGTAGATTTTTGCAGATGGAAATTCGATCGAGTAAATGTTTTTGAGTCAAATCATGTGACACATTAACTTCGATCTTCTTTTTATAGCCAGCTTTCTCCAAATAGTTTAATACTATTTCGTGATAGATGTTTAGGTCCTTGATGTCATGACTCCTTATATGCCGGTCTTGCTAGACTTTTGCCAGAATATCACCCAATTTTTCTGTGATTGGTCGTCAACTGCGAGCAATATCTTGAACTTCGAAACTCCCAGAACGAAAGCAATTGAACTGTCTTTTGGCTGCTGCTTTTGATAACGTATCTTCCATATGAACAGCACAAATTTCTTCACGGGCTTGAGTAGCATTTGTCTTTATTGAAATCTGTAAGTTTATGTCCCACGTTTATGCCGGCTAGATTAAAGGATACTGTGATGATGAGAAATGAATGAAATGGTTCCATCACAAAGATCACTTAGTGCGACCTGGTATCGAACCAAGGATCTCATGCACCAGAGGTGAACACTCTACCACTGAGCCACCGTGACCCCTGGACCTTTATTGAAGTAAAATTGTAAAATGTAGTCCAGTTTTATAGAATGTGCACTTATCTGCATGGCGCAATACCTTACATCTAATTATAATAATTTCAATACTTTTTGCAAATCTATTAGCTTCAACTGTCAGCTATAAATTGGCGTTAGGCCTGACCCGCTGCAAGCCATGTAGCCTGAGATATGGGACACTAACACCATTTCGTGCACAAACGTGTTAATACTTTTAGACGATCTGATATAACGGAATTCAGAATTGTTTCGCACTATTTCATTTGACGACGTATGATTAGACAATCGAAACAATCTCGATAACATTATTTTACAGCTTTTTGGTTAGGAGGAATTAAGTGTTTTCGGGATCTACGGTAATTTAGCTTGTCACATATAAGGATGATGTCGCTCGGTGATCATACTATTCGGGGAAAGGGAAGGAAGGAAGCGGCCTGGAACCTTTGTTTGATACCATCTTGGCACTTGCCTGGTGTGAATGAGGAAAACCCAGGAAAAACTTCTTTCAGGATGACTGTCCTGAAAAAGCTTTTAGTGGTCCCACGTGACGTAGTCGCTAACGCTCTAGCCTTTGGTGCGAGTGGTCCCGGATTTGATTCTCGGTGGGGACACTCGGATGAAAAAATGTAACCGTTTTTTCAGGCTAGCCATCTTGAGTGATGTATTTCCAGGGTTTTCCTCATTCACACCAGGCAAATGCCGGATGATACGTAACATAATAGTCCCAGACTACTTCCTTCCTTCCCCAATCCTTTCTTCCTTCCCTTTCATCGGATAGTGTGCTCGCCGAGGGACGTCATTCCTCCATATACTTGACATGCCAACAGACCAGAAATGTAATCCCTAAATCCTAAATCCTGGAAAAGCTTTTACTCTTTTCCGACCGAGTGTCCCCACCGTGACTCGAAGCCAGGACCGCTTTTACCAAAGGCGAGGGCGTTAGCGGCTAACCACACCGGGCCACTGCTCTTTCGTAAGTGTCACACAATTAAGCAGACAAATTATAGGATTATGCTTTGAAATACAAACCTAAAAATGAAGATAAGGACTGTAAATACTTTTATTCTTTTATCCAAAATTGTGTCTGTACATATTATGCAGTTTTATAACATATTCCATAGAAATTAATTTTTGGTTAAAACATCAGTATTTCACGTACATTATATCTTCTAAAATATCGTCTTCCACTAAAACAACATTTTGATTTAACCTTTCAATGTAAAGCAATTATTACTTTTTATGAATTTGAAGTACAGTGTTCACATAGGTAACACTTGATTTTGTCTGTTGTTATAACCGAGTTACTTATATTGCAGTCGCCGTATATAATCTTTATTATTATTATTAGTTTACAAGTCTTTTGTCTTAAGTAATCAATAGAAAACATTAATAGAACCGAGTCCTATATTTGGTAACTAAAATTGAAAAAAAAACACATCTTAACTGAATCAATCTAAAAGAAAAACAAGGGGAAATAAAAAAAAATTGGTAAATAGCTCTAGTTCATATTATACGGATCTAGTTACGCGTCAGACACCGTTTTTTTTCAATTAAACAAGAAATAAAGATGTATTTTTAGAATAGAATTTCTAGTATTACTTGATTGTAAAATTTTATAAGCAGAGGCACGACAGCTACTTTTAAATAATGTATATAGAGAGTAATCATAACAATATATAGTACTAGAAAAAAAATACTACAGTATGTTTAATACTTTTTTTTTTTTTTTTTTTTTTTTGCACATCCTAATTTTGTAGTTAATTACTAGAGACCGGATATTCAGGCATTAAAAACCTGGGAAATAGGCAGGCAAATAGGCACTTAAAATTTAAAAAATAGGCAGTAAAATAGGCACTAAAATGTAACTCGAAATAATGAAGATAAATACTCAAGACAATAAATAAATAAATTCAAGTCATAAAAATGTTCAAAAAATATAGAAACACACCTGTTTCCTAATATCTTCTTTTATTGTATGTATAAAAACGATGCTTGACATGTATTCCATGTATATTTCGTAAATACATTTTCTACAGCACTTTATCACTACATATAACAGTCCAAATTTTATACATTTTATCAGTACATACACCAGTCCAAAGTCTTACAGCACTATCAATACACATAGCATTTCAAACTCTTACGACATCTTATCACTACAAACAACACTTACATTTCTTGGAAGAGGCAGAATCCTTTCTTGAAATACTAAATTATATATTTCCCACAATAAAGTGTAATTTTGAAGAAAATGCATAGAATAGGCAACATTAGGCACTAAAATAGCTATTTAGGCAGGAATGGGTGAAATAGGCAAAATAGGAAAAATAAAATTGGCTTAAATTGAAACTATAACTCCCCATACAAACTTTAAAACGTTATTTTTGATCATATCTTTAATATTAAAGAATAGGCATTTTGCCTAACACCCGGTCTCTATTAATTACCTATTGTTAATTGTCACAAGTGTTTCTCTTGGAGCAAAACACGTTTTGAGAAAACCTGAAGAGAATTCATTTTTGAAAATCTCTGCTACCTGTCCTGGGTTCGATCCCGACTCGCGCCAAGTGAACTTTGTGGTGTAAAAACACCGTGTGAGTGGGTTTTCTCGGGGTTCTCCCGTTTCCTCCTACCTTCTTCATTCCACCATTTCATTCATTTCTCATCATCACCATCTCCTTTAGCCTAACCGGCATGGCCGTGGGACGTAAAACTTAAAGATTTCATTTCATTTTCTTTTCTCTGATACCTCTCGACAAGACGTCAGGTGCCAATAGTTAACAATTGAGATGGTTAGCTTTAACCTTGCGAATTTTCCGGAATTACTAAAGCCCCTCACTGATGAAAGGCGCTGATATAGCTAATGGTTTTACCAAAACAAACAGGTAAACAAATACGTACAACAATTTCCTGAATTACTGTACGTACTTTCCCTTATTCACATCTTCCTTCATCGCCCCTTTATCAGGGCAGTGTTCTGGCGATTGACTTCCAAGAACAAATCATGGGAACCCATGCTTCTTTGTCTCCAGTCACAAATACAGAACATCTGAGTCACATATGGGAATACGAAAGAATTAAGAAAAATAACAAAACCGTATTTTGCGTTCCAAGATACGCAGATAAATTTATCATCATAAGGTAAACATTGCTTCAATGCAGCCAACTTCCAAGATAGACAGGTGGCCAACTTACAGAGTAATAAGTAATGAATGTCTTATGGGGAAATGCTGGTTCAAGACGAACCAGGCCAAGATGAGCAGGTGACCAATTTAGAAAGGTGGCCAAGTTTACAACAAAATAATCATCCACTGGTCTTTATAAATTATTTACTTTACTTTTGAGCCATTAAAATGACGAACTCAACTACCATAATCCTTCCATTTTATTTTATATTTTGTTTATATAGTTGTCCTGCCAACCACGTATTAACAATCTCATTATTTAAAAACGCTTGAATATCTATATCTTTATACATTAACATTATAATTAACATATCTTTTCTTTTTCTTCTTCTAATAGTACAAACAACCAGCCAGCCTAGTACATATTTAAAATATCTTATAACCCAGAATTACAAGACAGTACAGATTTACAATACGAATATACAACATACCATTGTAAGTTGGCAGTTTTACTATATATGTACTTTCCTTGTGCAGACTCAGTACCTTAGTTGGGATAGGAGGGAATCTACGGTGGTTGTTCTAAACCTAAAATATTTTTATTTTTTTGTTTTGTAGTGTATCGAAAACAATTAACCAAATTGATATCTCTACTACTAGCTGCAATTACCCGGTTCGCTGGGTTAAATTCATAAAAAAATACTAATATGTTTCGTTAGTCAGTCACTTTTTACTATTACTAAAGCGCTCTTTGATATCGGTAATATTCGATGATTTTTATATATCCCCCTCCCTTCCCCATGTTGCAGAGTACGGTATCAGAAGTGTCACTGTTAATCTCAGGGACCCCAAAATCGACACTAATATCGGTCATTTTCGATCATTTTTAAATGTCTCTCCCCCTTCCCTCCCTTTAAGTTACACTGTCAAAGTGATATGATTAAAACCATCTCAAGTCCGAACTTCATCTAGGTTGAAAATTTGATCGAGATTGATCGTTTAGTTCAACAGCTATAAAATTTTATTTATTTTTTTACTTCACCCTCTCTCTCCCCTAAGTTCTATCGTTAAAGTGAATAGATAAATACCATCCCAGGCCCGAACATCATCTATATTCAAAATTTGATCGAGATCAGTCGGGTGGTTCAAGAGTTATTAAGTTTTATTTATATGTATATATCTCTTTCCTCTCCTCCCCGTCCCCTAAGTTCTACCTTCAAAGTGATAGGATGGCGTGGGAGACCCGGATTCGATTCCCGACAGGAGTCCATGTGGATACCACGTTAAACAGTAGGTCCATGTCTCATATAGCCTCGCTGCTGAAAGGGACATTAAACTCAGAATGAACCCAACTCAATTCAAAGTGATATGATAAAAACCACCCCAGGTCCGAACTTCATCTATGTTGAAAATTTAATTAAGATCGATCGGGTGGTTTAAGTGTGGTGAAGTCACAAAGACAATCACTTTTATTTTTATATTTTTTACATATATCTCCGCCTTCCCCGTTCCCTACGTTGCACCGTGAAAGTGAAATGACGAAAACATCCCAGGCCCAAACCTTATCTATGTTGAAAGTTTGATCGAGATTGGTTGGATGGTTCAAGAGTTATTAAGTTTTATTAATTTTCATATATTTCCTCTCCTCCCGTCCCCCTCCCGTAAGATCTATCGTCAAAGTGAAATGATAAAAAGCTTTCCAGGTTCAAACATCACCCATGTTCAAAATTTGATTGAGATCGATTAGATGTTTCAAGAGTTATTAACTCACGAACATAGTCATTTTTATTTTTATGTATATTGATTTTTTATATCTCCTCCTCCCTCCCCTCCCCAACGTTGCTCCATCAAAATGAAAAATAAAAAAACATCCCAGACACGAACATCACCTATGTGGAAAATTTGATCAAGATTGGTTGTTTGGTTCAAGAGTTAAGTTTTATTTATTTTTTATAATTCCTCTCCTTCCCCTCCCCTAAGTTCTACCGTCAAAGTGACGATAAAAACACTACCAGGCCCGAACTTCATCTATGTTGAAAATTTGATCGAGATCGGTCGAGTGGTTCGAGAGATTAAGAGTCACAAACATAGTCACTTTCAATTTTATAATATATACTAGCCTTTGGCTAGCTGGGGGCTCCGGCCCAGATTCTCACGTTTGTCAGCGTACGGTCTCGCATCTCTTATGTACCACCTTTGTATCAAGAGTGAATTTCGTGCATTAGCTCTTACCATTTACTGAATTTGGCCCAGTTGGGGGCTGGCTACTGACTTTTTTTTTTTTTAAGTGATTTACTTAAGTAACGCTAACGAAAACGTACAAGCATATCGAATTCCAAATTTTTATTCCAATTCCAAGTACCTAAAACATGAGATTATAGGTCCCAAAAGAGGTCCATTTAAATAACATTTGGAATTTCTTCATCCCCTCATTAGACCCCTAAATATTTAAAATATTCACTATTGGCAATTTTTCTGTGGGTTAGTTCCAAAATGCTACAATCATGCCAAATTTCAACTTTCCATGTGAACCGGAAATACCATTTTAATTTATGTCAGTTCATGTAGTTTTATGATTACATTAATGATGTATTCTCCAAATTTTTCACTTCTACCAATTGAATATTATCTCAAATAAAGTACTGTATAAACCATTATTTGAACGTACTTATTCGAATATGTTGTGAACACCAGCTTAAAGTTAATACTCGCTCTCAATACAAATCATCCAAAGTTCCTACTAAAGAAAGAGGAAAAAGTAACCGAACTACATAAACCAAACTCAAATATAAAACATTTATTTGTTATAAATAATCATTGTCATATGATAAAGAAATATCATTTTTAATTGCTGTTTATGAAACTTTCAGAAAATACATCCAAAAAATCTAAACACTATAAACGGAAGATCAAGCTTTAGCAACTGTAAGAAAAAATTACTATTTAGTTCGTCTGTGCATTGCAGTGGATAAAGGTTATCAACAGATTAGCATGGCGTCCTATAGTATTATGTGAATCAAATTTTTACAGGATGCTAACATTTGATTATTTAGCAACTTGCAGAATGTACGTTCTTCGCACCAGAAGAATACGTTTCGTTTTGGCCATAAAGTACTAATGGGGGCTGAATTTAGATTTAAACGGCATCGGCAGTTTCACTGTTCACCTCAGCAACCCCTGAAACTATGGATTTCGCACTAATATTGGTCACTTTCGATCAATTTTTATATATCTCTCCCTTTCCTCCCAAGTTGCGGGGCTAAATTTTGATTTAAACTGCATCAGAAGTGTCACTATTCACCTCCGAGACCCCGGAGACTATGGATTCGAGTCTAATAACGATCATTTTAATCGTTTTTAAATATTTCCCCCTCTTCCTCCCAATCCCCGAAACTGCACCATCAAAGTAAAATGATAAAAAAACATTCCAGAACCGAGTCTCATCTATGTTGAAAAGTTGATCGAGATCTGTCTAGTCGTTCAAAAGTTATTAAATTATATATATATATATATATATATATATATATATATATATATATAGATAGATAGATAGATAGATAGATAGATAGATAGATATAGATATATTGTTAGCCTGGCTTACTCTAATTTTATCTGCGTATGGGGATAGTAGCTAAAGGGTAATGACAGACTAAACCAGAGAAAAATCTTAGATTTCTCTCTTAAAGACACTCCAAAATTTGAGCTAAAATTGTATAACATGTAAACTGATCTCTATTAGAGTAATGATCATTGAAGCTGATATTTGAAACAGTAAACTCTTCGTGTTCATGTTGATCTGATTTATTAGGAACAGGTTTGTACAAATATTGAGGTTTCAAGAAATTTAGATTGGTCATGTTTAGCTATCTGGAATCTTATGAAGGATAATGATAAAGGAATTTGGCCAAAATAAGAATGTTATACCTGTTGCGCTGCTGGTTCCTTGCCGCCAAAGATCCAGGTCTACAGCTCTATCTTCGGCTGATATAAAATGTCCTCAAAAATTGTTAAGTTTGATGATTATAGCACATCACAATAAAAGTCTATCTTGAATCCTTCAAACACTATTCAAACTCGAATAATATCGTAATGATAATTTACTAGTCGCATACTGCGAGTCGCGTAATATTTCTAGGATGTAACTTGTTTGACGATTTATCTTTACTCTGAAGTTACTCTGAGATTTTACTTCGGTTACACGACTAACGTCTCTGACCACGTCTCTCGTTCCTCTCTTGTACTCTCTTCTGCACTCCTCCTAAATTTTGAAGGAAACATTTTATATGACCGAAAAACATGAGATTGCAGATTTCAAAGAAGTTTCCAGACAATAACGGCCTCAGCCAGCACTTGGAATCTCAGTTGCGAAAGAACATTCTGCTGACCAAAAACCTTTATAATTTTCAGGATACAAAATTCCAGATACTTTAAATTCTGCCACTCTAAGAAATTACTGGGAAAGATGAGTACAAAGATTTTACAATATTACAAACATTCACTGATACAATTTTGAAATTAAAGTGCTGATTTAGTGACAGTTATTTAACAGTCTTGTTATGTAAGTTTATTTGATGTAATATATTAGTTTGCACTTATCTTGTTTCATAACAAAAACCAGGAATCATAATTAATGTGAATAAACTCCATAACATAATTTCTTTTTAGACCTTTTGCAAGATAGTAAAATTTAACAAACACAAGAGATGATGTAAATAAAATTCAGTTGAATTACTTTTATAATATAATATATCGTTCCATTTCTGTATATATATATATATATATATATATATATATATATATATATATATCCCCCTTCCTTTCCCATAAGTTGTACCATCACAGTGAAATGATAACATGACTCATAGGCCAGAACCTCGTCTATGTTGAAAATTTGATCCATATCGGTCGGGTCAAAAGTTATTAAGCCACAAACGTAGTCACTTTCATTTTTATATACACTTTCATTTGTATGTAGATGTAAAACAATCAAAATGCTTTCATAATTTGTATGAAGAACACAAGAAATATGGAAAACTTCAACCCATTTTCCAAATGTTCCTTCGTGGTGGCCATTATTCTTCCTTTCAAGACCTTTATAGTTCACTATAGCATCCACAGACGTAAAATTGTCCTACTGACAGTGACATCCAGTGTGTATCTACTAACAGTAATATCCAGTGTTTATCTAAATTACAAGACGAGAACCAAAACTTTCATCGTAAGCATGATAAATAACGTGATAACATGTTTATTAGAACGAACATTGAGTCTGAAAGTGTTAATTGGGTATTTCATTCCTCTCTGGAAAGTCGTCAGCATCACTTTTACTGGATTACCGGAACTTTACATCTTCTGTTGTACTATTTGTTATACCATAAAGACCATTTTACCTAGAATATTCCGTGTACTTAGTTTTTTTTTTTTTTTTTTTTTTTTTTTTTTTTTTTTTTTTTTTTTTTTTTTTTTTTTTTTTTTTTTAAATCATCTAATGTTGGTCATTCTATTCTAGCACTTCACTCACATTTTTAGTTTTGAGCAAGTGATCCTAAGGAAAACCAAATTCGAAATTTCAACGGATTTACACGTTTCAGTGACACTACCTACCGAAAAAGTGATTTTTTTATGTTTATCCCTCTGTATGTCCATTAGTCCTGTATACTCGCCTATAGACCATCCCTTCAACGTATCCAGGCGAAATTCATACGATTGTCGAGAGATGTGTCTCTAGTTTTCTTTCTAATCCCAAGAATAAGGATAGTTTCTGAAGAGCAAAAATTAAAAAAAAAAAAATAATAAGAAATGCGTATTTCTCGTAAACAACTCTAACGATTTTGTTTATTTTACATAACAGTATTTCACTAACTCTAGGAGTCAATTTTTCCCGGACGATGTTTTTCAAAAACGTAACCTTGTTCATTTTTCATAAATAAACATTTCCCTAACTACTCTATAATACGGCACAGATAGTTTCTCATGAAAACATCCACAAGGGGTAGTTTTTTTTTTTTTTTTTTTTTTTTAATATACAGTTTGATGAAAGTGTCTATTATAATTTTGTTCATACTTGACAAACGTCTTTATAATAACTACAGCATAGTGTAGAGTGAGAAAGTTTAATGAGGGGATCTATATCTTCTATTTGAAGGTGTTATTCTTCAATTTATAGACACTTACGTGAAATTCCATCATTGTCTTTTGTTCTCACACGCAAGTTAAGTTACTTGTTAGCAGCTTATTTTGTGAATGAGTTTTTAACAACAATTATTCACTATTTACAAAAACTATTTTCTTCTTCGACTCCTATTTTAGACGATTATAAATGTTCATAGCCATTTTTTTTTTAAATATATGGTAATACAAGTTTATTTTCTTCTTTTCGTGTACCTGCATTAAACCTTTGTCCTAATTAGACACGAATTTATTTCCTACCAAGACTTAAGCTTCTTTAGTAAACAATAGCTTGAGTATTTTTGTGGAAAATAAAAAATATATTGTTTTCTTTCTCAGAATACAAGAAGGAAGCAAGCAAAGTGCTAAAGAAATATGAAAAAGTTCAACATCTGTTTGTAAGTAACCAAATTATTAATTTTCTTTAATTTTAATTACTGAGATTGTCTTTACCTTTAATTCTAGCTCTTGAGGGTTGTTTTTATAATAAACTTTTATGTATTTAGTGGTTAACGGATTCGGAAGAAAGACGAGTGTTTTTGTAGTTTGTGATTCATAAAATGACTTCTAATTTACAATGTAATGCTTTGACACAATCGTAAAATGCACTTCTTGTGCAATAATGTTTTACCACAAGACTAGACGGAAGTGCAAAATGATTAACCTAAAATTAAATTCTACGCTTCTCATTTTAATCCTGCGAACTATTATTCCGTATTATTATAGCTCACACTCAAGGAATACTTCTCAGCTGTATCATAGTTCTGTTTCTCTTTCATAACAGTACCCACTGTACAGGCTGCATACAAGAGTTATCACTACATATCGGATTTTTATGCAAATGCATATTTTGTTTGCACATATGCATCTGTGTTAAACTTGGTAGGGTTTCTAACAACAATAATACAACTCGAATTTGAAATTTTATAGTGCATATAAATGCATATTTCAAATGTTAGAGCATAACAGCATATTTAGTACATTCTATAAGTTTTTTTTTTTTTTTTTTTTTGTTTTGTTTTGTTTTGTTTTTATTTCAGTCGTATGCTTATAGAGGGAATAAATCCAGTTTAAATTTGTATTTTCAACACATTTACATGTCTATGCAACAGAACGGTTTTTCGTATGGGAGGTTGGAAGAATGCCTAGTTTGTGGAGCACCAATAATGCTAGCAGCCGAACTGCAGATCACAGGTGCTTACAATTGCCAAGACGTTAAAAGAAATCTGATAATGATAAAGTCATTGCAATATCGTGTCGATCAATTCAGAAAAATGAGACGCGAGGGATGGTGCTCAGTGAATGCTTAGCTCTAGTTGATGGAGTTCGGCACGAGCTCCAGTCAGCTCCTGGTGAATTCAGGCGCTCTGTGGAAAAATAAACTGACGGGTGTTATTGCCAGGAATTCCAACTACAAAACAATTGAGTCCATGGTAAAATACCTTCAAGGATTAAATTTCAGCTTGCCTGGCTACAAATGTCAAAAAATGACACCAAAAAAATGAATTGAAGCATCTTCTGATATACTGTAAAAGTAATTACCGGAAGGAGTAAATCCTTAAAAACGAAAAGTTTTTTTTTTCTTTTTCGTACAATGGAAACATGTATAAAAGTGAGGCTCGTATTATTTCGTGTAAAGTAAATCCACTCTACTATACAAATGTGGATAAAAACTAGAGATCGTGTTCTCATATCACTGTGTTTATTTAATCTCATAATTTCTGAGTGTTTTAAAAAAATTAAGAGTATATAAGTTGTAACTGTCATAAAAATAAATGCCAAAGAGAAATCCCTGAAAGTAAAGTACACTTTCGGTGTTATATTTCACCTACAAAACTTGTCACAACTTCGCATGCATGTTTGAATGTTCTTTTTTTATTGTATTGTTAGTGCACATTAAGTGCATATTTTAGAACATTTAACACCATAATTGCAAGCATATGTCCTGAATTTTAAGTGCATAAAAATCCGATGTCCAGTTATCACCAACGTTATAAGTGATGCAATTCAAAAGAATTGTTGCCAATTCGACAGAAACTTGTGTTCAGAAAGAAAGTTCAATATAAGTGATTTTCACTTCATTCGGTTATTTTGCTCTGATTCTTACTAATCAGATGATTTCTCTAATCCAATAATCTCTCTTTAATTCTTGTAAGTTTTGGAGTATTCTGGTATAAAATAATGTATTGTTTGTTTGAAATAACTATTTACGAAGTTACTGGAAGATAATGTTGTGTTCTGGCAGTGTTATTTTTGACAGCCCAAATATTTATCATGAGGTTGAGTTTTATACTCGGAAATACTTGGAAATACTCGGAAATCAATCACGTTTTCTTCCGTGTGTGGCAGCTGTGAATCAGAGCTTGAACGATCTGTCCTCTCTTAAAGTTTTCAATACTGCTTTCTGTGAAACATCCCTATTTCGTTTACTTTATACTGACCCTTTAAATATTAAAACCACGAAATAATATATTTAAAAATATATTTCTAATAAGTTGGCAACATTACGACATTGGTGATAACGCTTCGGGAGAGTGTGTATAGCCTGTACAGTAATTTTATACTATATCAAAGTTCGTTATTGATTGATTACTTGTATCTGAAGATATTTGACTTTGTGTAACTTTTTAAGGATTTCTAAACTCGTTATTCAGTTAGACAATATTCCTTGTCAGATCTGACACTTTATTGATTATTTGCATTCTATTTTAAGGAATCTGGTCGTATGATAAATCTATCTTAGTTTTTAGTAAAATTCGTTATTCTTTACGTCTATCACTAAAATGATTTCTTCAACAGGATTTCCTTTGCTTTTTTCTATATGTACTTATTGTGCATAATTTTGTACTAAAAGTAAAATTTCTGTTTTCAATACCTGCATGTGTTTGGAAATACAATGGTCAGTTAAATTAAACTTGACTAAACATTTCTTTCAAGGTGCGAAATAATGTCTTGTTCGTCTTATTTATGCCTTGTACTATTGCATTGCTAATTGATGTCTGTAAACATTGCTTTTTTAAAAATCCTACATTTCGTGTTCAAAACAAAAGTCTGAAAACATAGGATTCTACCGAAATTTAAATAGATCTACACATTTATTGTCAGTGCTTTTGCAAAGTTATGAAAATATGAATAAATATTACTTACACTAGTTTTAATTAGATAATATGCTTCTTTTATTCTCAGTTTTTGTATCTCTTTTGAGTCTCGCTTCGTCCTGTTAAAATCTATACTTTTAGAACACATAGATATGTTACATTTAATATATACTATAAATTTAACATTTGTTACTAGCCAAGAAGGTCTCACACATCTGACAGCTTCGAATTTTTTAGTCTCAAAGAAACAAAGAAAGAAAAAATAAACACTTCTACAGTAAGAAACTTAGAAGAGATTCTCATTTATTGCAGCTTCCTTCTATTCTGCATTATGACGAAACTGCATTGTCACATCCGTTTGTTACATGAAGCCTTTCTTAAAAAAAAAAAAAAAAAAAAAAAAAAAAAAAAAAAAAAAAAAGTTTTGATGAAGTGTGTTATCTGTGACTTATTTATCATCTCTCGCAGGGCCGGTTCTACCATACGTGCAACACGTCGACATGCACGGGACGGCAAATTTCGAGGGACGGCAAAATCAGTCATAACTATATTATTTAAAACAAATCTTTCTTGGAAACAGACTTCATGATGATGGTAGTTAAATTCACTAAACTGACCTTCTATTTGAATACTACATTCACAAATCATGTTTAGGTCGCATTAGTTTAAGGTCACATGGACAGTGCTAAAGCAAGTGGTCAAACAAATCCCAGAATGAATTTCTTGATTGTTGTCAAATACAAGAATTCAGTTCTCGAACAGTAGCGAACACCTGTTCCACTTAGTTAATTATCACAGTTTTGATATGAAAACTAGTCTTGTCTTTGTTACACACACAAGTTCCTTATATTGAAGGTGAAAACAACTTAAAAAAGAATTAACAGGTGTAGAAGGAAAATCAAGAAATAAAGATAAAAGATCTAGTTGCACTGGAATTGAAAACTGATATATTGAGACTGAAGCTCGATATTGAATTCTATAAAAAGGATTATCATCTTTCCTCAGCAGCTGTAGTTGCTTTATCTTTCACTAACATAATAGATTTATTTCGAGATTGTATTTGTAGTGTTTAGGCCTTTCTGAGTGCGACCGCTATTTCCTTCCCCTTCGATGTTCATGACGGGGTAGCATACTTAAAAACGTGGCTTTTAAAGTTTGTTCTTTCTGGAGAAAGGGGGCCGCAAATGATGCTATTGCATGGGGCAGTAAGTTGCTTAGGGCCGGCCCTGATTTCTAGTGCTTAGGATTCAAATCACCCAAGAGAAAAAGAAAGTAAACTGAACTCCAAGTGAAAGATTTGCTCTTGGTGAGATGTGAAACAATTCTAAGCCTGCAGAGCATTAAAGGAAAACTGTGCAAGACACCGTTCTTTATAAATATTTGTATGTTGAGGATATTCTACCACTTCAAATTATCTAAATATCATACTTTAAGCTGCAAATAACATGATCTAACATAAAAAAAAGAAAAGCGTCAAATAATCTAAATCGGATTTCGTTTAGTTGATTAGGAAAGATTGTCGGACTGCTTATGTGAAATAAATACAGTCCTCGGAAAGTCATTGTAGGAAAAATTCTTCATCTTATATTTTGAATTTATACATATGTACACAGTTAAAGCTACATATCAGTCCCCATAATTTTACCATAAGCTATATTCTCTTTTTTTATTTCAGAGGAAAAATGTTCGATCACTACACAGAAGTACACAGAAAATGGAGGAAATGGACGTAGTAGAATTCAGAATTCACGATCTTTTGGAAATGCATAGGGATATTTTAACCATCAACGTTAAACATAATTTCCCTGAAATTGCTGCTGTGTCTGTAGTAAGTGATAACAGAGTATATTATGTTCAGATTTGAAATTCTATTTTGTTAGATATATTGAATCAGATATTTTTTTTAATAGCCTTTTGTTTCGAGAATACTCATCACACTATATACCGAGAATACGTACAGTCAGAAATAATATTAAATATTGGGTGGAGCTATCATATCTTAAACTTCCAATCTATATCTAATATTGTTTCTGATTGTGCAACAGGGACGATCTTGGCTATTTTGGCCAAAATTTTGTCGCAGGTTAATGTAAAGTCTATAACAGAAATAAAACAAACACAGCATTTCCCAGAATATTTTGGTGCTAGTTTGTATTATTATTATTATTATTATTATTATTATTATTATTATTATTATTATTATTATTATTATTATTATTATTATTATTATTATTATTATTATTATTATTACTAATTTTTTATTAATGACTCACCAACAATTTCAAATAATTCCAATATTTTACTTTCTGCTGATGACATTAAACTTTTTAGAGTAGCAAACAATATTGAGGACAACGTAAGGCTAGAAGAAAACTTAAATAGAATTATTATATGGTGCAGAGATAATGGTATGAATATCAATTCATGTTTAGAAACTAAGTGTATGATCTACGTTAACAACTCACAATACTATGTGCACCAATACGAATTACAAGGTACTATATGTAATACAGAAAGTTGACACAATGAAGGATTTAGGCGTAACATTTGACAGGTCATTAGGCTTTAGTGACAATATACAGAACATATGTGATGAAGCAAGAAAAATAATTTGTTACCGGTTTAATCAACTGTCAGTCAGATACTTATGTACTCTTATATAAATTACTTGTAATATCAAAACTAGAATATGCATCGATGATTTGGAACAGCCTAGTAAATACTCTCGTGAACAAACTTGAAATGCTCCAAAAGTGTTTTCTTGGAATACTTTAAGTTAGGACTGGATTATTACTCTGGCACATATGAATACTGGAAAACATATTTTAAATTGGAACCACTATCTGACACAAGAAAACTAATTGACTTTGAATTTGTAGACAAGATATTTGACAACCGATGTAACTCGAACTATATTTTTAAAAATGTGGATTTTAAAGTTCCAATATACGGTACAAGGATAAAATTTTATTGCAACCACATAATGGGAAATATATTTTAATTTCTAGACTTTTAACAAACTATAATAGACGCATATCTTAAACTGTGACTTTATTTTACAAATTTTAATATATCTTAGTAGTTGTTTTTATCTTTACTTTTAATTTTTGCCATCTCAGGGTTTTAGGAATTGACATAAACTACACTGTCAGGTTTATCTTATTATCAATTATGTTTATAAGTTAATCATTATTTATCTCTTTTACTATATTATAGTGTTAAAATAATGTAGAATATGACAAAGTGCTGCATTTCAGTTGTTCTCATCACGTAAAATAAAGTTTATTATTATTATTATTATTATTATTATTATTATTATTATTATTATTATTATTATTATTATTATTATTATTATTATTATTATTATTATTATTATTATTATTATTATTGGAGTAACAAAACCAAAAAAGTACAAATCAAAGATCTAGGTATTGTATATGGTACACAACTGAAATTTAGTAGCCATAGAAGTGATACGGAAACAGGGAGAAGAAAAGTTATAGGTTTTATTTTCAATCAATGGCCTGATTTTGAAAATGGTAGTTCATATGTGTACTTATATAAGATGCTTGTTAGATCTCAACTAGAATTTGGTTCAGTTATATGGAATAGTACCTCTTCTATACTAATATACGAAATAGAAACAGTACAAAAATTATTTTTAGGCTACTATGTTACGAAAAGGTATCATTATTTCATAATTATAATTATTGGCAAAGCTATTTGAACTTCAAACACTATTTGAAAGAACAAAATTCATTAATCAGTCTTTATTCAAGTGGTATTAGAAAATAAGTATTGTAACCAATAATGATTAGGAAATACAAATATAAAAGTGTTAATTGTAGGGTGAGGGATGGATCGACATTAGTACCATTACGTTTTAAATGTAAACTAGTAAAGAGACTTACGAAATCCTATAATTTAAACTGAGCTTGGAAAAAAAAAGAGAAAGAAAAAAAAAGAAAGAAAGAAAAAAAACCTCACAGAGTGAATATAGTATTAACACTTGCAATTCTAAGGTTATTTAAATTGACAAAGTCCTGTGTCCTGTAAAAAATAAGTTTCTTTTTTTAATCATGTTTTCCTAAGTTCTTACTCTAAACACTTCAAAGTTTCAGAAATGAAAGGAAAGGTATCAATCTACTAGAAGATGCTGATTTCCGTACAAAATAACTTTGCAACCATATAAGAGTTATAACTCAAGCATTATAACTCTTGCAAAGTTATAATGCTTGAGTGTTGTAAATGATAATGATACACCCTTCTTTAAGTGATGTTTCTGCAATGACTCAAAGGCATTCTTGGATCAGGTTTGCCAGTAGATAATTCACAAAACACTCAAAAATTACTTTCTCAAATAAAAGAGCGTACAAAATTCATTTTTTGGTTAGTAGATTAAATTTAAAATGACCGTGTCGTTCCTGAAAAACAATAAAATTTAATGTAAGTTTACAGCCTGTCATTCCAGAACTACAGTAGGATTCAAAGTGTTAGCTATATGACAAGGAACTATCTGCAAATCTTTGGTATATTTAATCGATATGACAACAGTAATATATTTAAACTTGGTGTTCATGAAACCTCAAGAACTTTGACCAATGCCTTTTAAATGATATTTCATTATGTTGTTTTGAAAATGTTATTTTGGGGAATTGACTATTTTCGTTTGAGTCTTGAATTTAGATAATTTTGAGTTTAACAAATTTGTATATTTTAACATTCTGGCAAGTATCTTTACCTGCTTAGTTGATAATTGTATTATAATTCTTCACTGTTTTACTTTTCACCTCATGTACCGGGTTATATATTGATTTTTGAAAGTATTGTATTTTTGCCCAGAGACTGTTCGCAGTGTTCGCAGTAATCAAAATAAACTATTATTATTATTATTATTATTATTATTATTATTATTATTATTATTATTATTATTATTATTATTATTATTATTATTATTATTATATACGTCAATTACTCCATTGAAATATTCCTAACTTTATTTGGCATAACAACAAGGTGCTACACACGTTTAACTTCCATTATTCTTATTAACTTTTTATGTATGTAATTAGTAAGTAAATTTACTTTTACGAGAAATGTCCAGAAGGTACCAGACGTTTTGGCCTATCGCGGCAGTGGGCTGGGTTAGACTCGCCATCTCGGTGTCAGAACGTTGCCACACTAAGTACTCATTCAGCTGTGGTAGAGTGACGACTGTGACGCTCTTATTGTGCTTTCTGTGATGTGTTACAACATGCGCTGCAGTACAAAATCCCGCCACTTGTGAGGTGCGTTCTGTGATTAGGGTTTTGTTGGCAGAGGTATTGTCAAACAGTGAGAAAGTTAAGGCGCGTGATGCAAAACAAGTGTCGCTGAAAACTTAGCTCGAAGGTGCTGTGTTTTCACTACAACGCACGTCCACATACGGCCAAGTACGCGAGAGCTCTTGGATAGTTTTGGATGCGAGGTGTTCTATCACCCACCATACAGCTCGGATTTGGTGCCGAACGACTACCATCTCTTCCCAGCGATGAATACATGGCTCGCTACAGAACGCTTTGATACTGACGCCGAACTGCATACCGGTGTAAGCCAGTGGTTGAAATCGCAGGAGGCCGATTTCAACCACGACGGTATTGATAAACTTGTGCCATGGTATGATAAGTGCCTTAATTTGCATGGCAATTATATGGAAAAATAGCTTAAGAGTGTACCTTTCAAATGTATATAATACAATTTGGTTCGTTCGTTCTGTTATCTTATTTATTTATTTATTTATTTCAAAACGTCTGTTACTTTTTGAATAACCCTCGTAATTTATTTATTTTTTTTTTAATTTTTAATAGGTTCAAAACTTCGAGAAATGTGATCAATTTTTGTGTAATGTAGACGAAGCCATACATGTAGCACATAATATTGAGGAAAAGAATCTAGAAAATGTAAAAAATAACAATAACAAGGAATCATTACCAACGATTGTCCAGCTATTGCAAGACCTTAGAACTGTTACTATTACTTTAATTGTAAGTATACAATGTTATAATTGTTTTACTTTATTTTTATCATAATAGTTGATTTTTACATTAAAATAAATTATAGAATTTTCGATTCTGTTGATATATTTGTGTTAACTAGGCATATACCTCATTACTTGTTAATAAGGACAAGTTAACCTGATTTACTTAATGGTCATATATTTTTTTTTATTTACTATGTTCAGAGAAATGGGCTTTGTTATGTTTATTTTATTGAGTGAAAATGAAAGCTTTTAGTTTAATGTCGCACAATTATGTCCTTTAGGCTAAGGGAGACGATGATTAAAGCAAATGAATGATGATGGAAGAATTAGTGGAATGAAAAAGAGGAGGAAACGGGAGTATCCCGAGAAAACCTATGGATGCGATATTGTTCGCCACAAACGTATTTGACCAGGGATCAAAACAGGGACCCCACACACCAGAGGTAAGTGCTCTACCACTGAGCCCTCGTGCCCTCGTGTTTATTTTATTGTTAGAGAAGAAAGAAAGAGAAAAGAAAGAAGGAAACCTTACAACTTAAGGGTTTCTATAGACCTGCAAAGTCAGGGAAAGTCAGGGAAACAACATTTGATCAAGGAAAGTCTGGGAAACATATATGTTGTCACTGAAAGTCAGGAAAATTTACTACATATATATCTTACAAAGTAACTGAAAATGGGTTACATTCAATTGTAATTCCGCGTAATCAGTATGCGTGGCTCATGTATACTGTTGTACTTCACGAAACAGAGGATATTAAAACAATAGAAATTGAAATAAGAATATTAAAATCTATATAGACGAAAATAAAAGTGACTATGTTTGTGACTTAATAACTCCTTAACCCACCCGTCCAATCTTGGACGAACGGTGACACTTCTGATGCCGTTTAAATCAAAATTTAGCCCGCATTAGTACTACTAAGGGAGAATTGTGACATGTAAAAATAATTAAAAATTACCGATATTAGTGTTGAATTCATAGTTCTTGGAGTCACTAAGTTCATTGGTGACAATTTTGGTGCCGTTTATGTCCAAAATGAAAGGTATTTTTCCCCTGCGAAGAACGATCTTTTTGCTAGGGTGATTTTTATGTTTCTTACATTGTAACTAAACATTAAATTGTAATATTAAAAATAAACCTGAAACGATAGAACATAAAGGTGATGTGCGGTCGGCTGTAAGGGGAGCAGGAGGTAAAGAAAAAAGTCAGGGGAAGTTTATATTGAAATCAGGGAAGGTCAAGAAAATTAAAACTAAGATATCTGCAGAAGTCCTGAACTTGCCTCCTTATATATTCTTAGTATTTATTAAGTCCAAGATTAGTCTCCAGTACGATTTGTTGAACAATGTTTACTCTATAAGTAAAAATAAAACATAAATTTCTTAGAAACAAACACAGTGATCAGTGACGCAACAAGGCTAGTTATCGACTGTGGCAAGAACTAGCCTTAGCACTCCTCTCCCATGATAAACCAAACCAAAACGCTCCCTGAATGCACCTGATATTGGCATCACACAGTAATTCTCCTACTCCATTTTTTTCTACAAATGGTAAAGCGTGATTCTGAAATTGCAGTACATAATTTCATTTTTGGTACAAGATAAAACGCCAAAGTAATTAGTATTTGATTTCCAAATAATCTGAGAGTAGCATGCTTGATATACGAGAGTGAGTTGTTAAGTTCTTAGCCTCACCAAGGAAACAAGTAGATAGGAAGCGAAGCTTGGTGTTTTTATTCAACGTATTCCTCTTGTAGTGCAATGCACTTTTCACATCGCTGCTTCAGTACTTGCAGGCCAGACAAATACAAATCGGATGAATGCTCTGCAAACCAGGCCTCTGTTTGAGAAATGACGTCATCGGCGATATTGAAATGCGTTCCCTTTAAAAACATTTTCAATTTAGGAAAGAGATAAAAGTCTGATGGAGCAAAATAAGGCGAATAAGGTGGATGTTCCTGTATTTGAAACCGTAGATCCTCCAATTTTTGCAATGTCAGACGTGCCTTGTGTGAGGGCGTGTTCAAAAGTTTCGGAATCCATTTTGCCGCGATCTTCCTCATACCCAAGTCTTTATGGATAATTTCCAGACCCGTTCATGACTAATGCCTAATGTGTCCTCTATCTGTTCGAGCGGGATTCGGAGATTGTCGAGAATCATCCGGTGAATGGCGTCAATCATCTCGGGAGAGGTCACTGAAATTGGTCTGACACACCTTGGATCATCGTTCAGACCAAACTGCCCACGTTTGAAATTCGCTGCCCATTTCTTCACAGTGTCATATGACGGTGCCTTGTCCCCCAATGTCGTGACAAGGTCGTTGTGGATCTCCTTAGACGAGAGTCCCTTTAGGAAGAGGTACTTGATAAATGCATGGTGTTCAAATTTACTAATTTCTGGGACGTGGACTGATATCCTCACTTTGGACCTGAAAAAAAAAAATAATAAAATAAAATTGGTTTAGTCAAACCAAATTTTGCACAGTAGCTTCACAGATTATAAGCCTCATAAACGTATATAATTGTTATATCTAGCTTTGTTTGAAACTGGGTAGGCTGAGAACTTATCAACCTTCACTCGTATTCTTATATTCTTATGATAATAACTGAAAAAAAAAATGACGATGTTTCTTTAATTATATCGGGATGTGCATAAGTGTAGAATGAAACAATAGTCTATTGCTTTAGAATAGAAAACTTTGTCTCGCGTATTATAGTCGGACATTTTGAAGATCTCTTAAATCGATATAAGTTAAATGAAAGCACAAAAAACTGGAACTAATATTTAACTTTGTGCGCTCTCTTGGCTTCAAACGTTTTTACAATGTCCTCCAAAGATAGCTTTGAAGCTAACTTATGCTCTGTGGATATGATTCCAAGGTTGATGAGTCGTTGTTGTCCTGTGAAGTTTCTGAGGTAATTTTTATGATCTTTAGTTTGCTTAAACTCTTTTTCCTTACCTTACACTGAAAATAAATGAAGTCTAATAAGTTTTGTCCAGTTTTGTGCCCCCCAATCCGGCACCCGGGACAAAAGCCCAGTTTGTCCCCCTTACTAGGGATGATACCATTCCGGGACCAAGTACCTGGGGAAACCTATATATCGACTGAAAGCTCTTGCCATGAGAAGTACGAGACCGTTTCTAAATCACGGGCAAACCCGCAACCTGACCCTGTAAGGGGTCAGTTTGTTGGTGTTTGTGACTCTATGTATGTCTATTCTACAAAAGTAAAAATGAATATTACGATACATCATGCCTAAGCACCTGAGCTCGTCACGTTCCTTTTTGGCTCATTGCTAGAACGTGATTCGGGAAAGAGTTTGATATCACTTTGCACCCCGACGTACCCATTTGGTCAGTGTTGCCAACGAATTGTAAATACAATGTGGCAGATGGTTTCTGTACTACTGGATGTATATCCATGGAACTTTTCATAAACATATTCGTCACTAGAGAAAATATATTATGGACGTATTCCTCTCCCAAGGACCCCGGTTTGTCAGTGTTGCCAACCAAGTGTAAAAATGAGTAGTTGTAAAACAGGTTCCATACGATGAAACGTTTGTTCACTATGCTTGGCAGAAACATCACACGACACTATAGCAAAAACTCGTTGAGTGTGACCGTCTCCCAACCATTCCAAATTGTCAGTGTTGCCAACAAGCGTAAAGCCACAATGTTGAAAATGGCGTACGTGCTATTGAACGAATATATAACAAATGTGACAGATGCAGCATTGGATAATGGAAAACAGTGTGAGTGTTCCGTCTCCCAATCACCCCAGTGTGGCAGTATTGCCAACCAATGCGAACATTCAAGATTTTTGCATGAAGTTTACAGCATTGGCGGACATAATTAAACTGTGGCCCATACTAGGTTTGTAGTATGTTAGTGTGAACTCACAAGTACATGTTGTCAGTATGTCCGCCAATGCGGGAGATTTCATGCAAAAATCTTGAAGCTCGATTTGGTTGGCAACACTGCTACACTGGGGTGTTTGAGAGACTGGAACATTCACACTATGTTTTCCGTTGTCCAATACTGTTCTGTTACATTTGTTATATATTCGTTCAATGGCACGTACGCCATTTTCAACATTGTGATGTTAACACTTATTGGCAACACTGACAACCTAGAATTGTTTGGAGACAGTCACACTCAACGTCTTTTTACTATATTGCAGTGTGATGTTTCTGCCAAGCATGATGAACAAACGTTTCATCGTACGGAACCTGTTTTACAACTTATTTTTATACTTGGTTGGCAACACTGACAAACTGGGGTTCTTGGGAGAGGAATACGTCCACAATATATTTTCTCTCGTGACGAATGATGTTTATGCCACGTTTCATGTGTATGCATCCGGTCTTACAAAAACCATCTGCCACATTGTATTTACAATTCGTTGGCAACACTGACAAAATGGGTGCGTCCGGGTGCAAAGTGATATTATAAAACTCCCTCGAATCTTGTTCTAGCAATGATCCAAAAAGGAACACGATGGGCTCAGACGCTTCCGCGTGATGCATCGTAACATTCATTTTTACTTTTGTCGAATATGCCATACATAGGATCACAGACACTAATAAACTGACCCTTTATAGGGTCAGGCTGTGGGTTTGCCGTGATTTGAAAATGGCTTCGTACTTCTCATGGCAAGAGCTTTCAGACGATATATAGGTTTTTCCCAGGTACCTGGTCCCGGTATGGAATCATCCCTAGTAAGTTACGTCATTGACAGTGATGTACATTGAAAAAAAAAATGATTACTTACCAATATATCTTCCCGTGCGAAAATTAAATATTCCCCAGACATATCCTAACAATAAACTAGTTCCGTCTTCAGTGGGAAGGTTAAAAAGGATAAAGGCGAAAAGGAGAAATACGGTATCGAAACAGGAATACATACCGCCAAATGAACGTAACGTAAAAAAAAAAAAAAAAGTCACTTGTCACTTCACCTAAAGCAACATACATATATTATAAAACAGGTGAATGTTAGTAGAATCAGAAAAAAAAAAAAACCGAGAGACTAAAGAATCATTCTTTATTCATAAATATACGTCAGCCTTAAATCTTGATTCTGGCAATATTGATAAAATCTGACTATCGATCTTTAATGTGTATTTTCGTTCTGACAACTACCTACCTTTGAGTTGAGTTGATTTTGAGTTTAACGTCCCGTTCAGCAGCGAGGCTATATGAGACGTGGACCTACTGATTAACGTGGAATCCGAACCACATGAGCTCCCACCGGGAATCGAACCCGGGCAACTACCTACCTTTGATGTGTGTTTTGATTCTGGTAATAGTAACGTAGTATAGACACCACGCTTCTTTCAAACTCAATTCTTTCTGGCTTGCATTGTGCCCTGCTTTTTTTCTTTTCAGTACTTTTTTTTTTTTTTTTTTTTTTTTTACGCTAGGTTTATTTGGTGGTATATATTCCTTTTTCCATACCGTATTTCTCTCATCCATTTTTATCCTTGTTACCTTACTACTGAAGACGGGACTGGCTTGTTGTTCCAATATGTCTGAAGAATATTAATTTTTCCCACGGAATGATATATTGGTAACTAACCAACGTTCTGTTAATAATCTTCTCATGTATCTACATAATTTTACAATGATATATAATTGCACCAACCGAGAATGAACCAATATGAAACTGTGTATTGATTTTATGTAAACTATTACGTAAATGACAAGACGTGGGTACCTCATCATCATCCAGGTCACATTACCATAGGTATTTACGTGAAATTTGGAGAGAATACTCCTTTTGTCAGAAAGAAAACGGATAAAGAAAGATTATTTTTTTATTAGAAAAATACCCATTCTAAGGAAGTTAAAGGGGGTTGAAAATTTCCCCCAAGAATAGTTCATATTTCAAATCCTGGCGTTAGAGAGATGAAACTCGGCATATGAGCGCTTCATTAAAAATAAGGGAACTTTTTTTTAAAGATTTTTCGAAAATCCCGTTCCTAAGAGGAAAAGTGAGTCGATTCTGTAACTTTGTATTTTATTTTTAAAGAAAGTGTCAAAAGATAGGATTCGCTTAAGTTGAAGGTATGAAATTCAGTAGGTAAACACATTTAACAATAAGAGAAAAAATATTAGAGCTTTTCCAAAAATGTTGCTCTGAAGATGGAAAACTGAAGTCAATTCTATAGCATCAAAAAATTGAAGATGCGAAATTCGCTTTATAAAAAAAAAAAAAAAAAAAAAAAAAAATCGTAACTAAAAGTAAGAAAATACGTGTTTCAGCTGTTTTGAACATTTCGCTCCTAAGGGGTAAAAAAGGTATATTTCTATCATATTGAAATTTCTCTTTATTAATTCACTATGTACCATGTGAGGAGATTTGCTTCAGTTAGAGACCTCAAATTTGGTATATAAACTCCTAAATAGAAAAATAGTGGGACAGCTATTTGAACGTTTCTGAGAATTCCGCTGCTAAAGGGAAAAAGTTGAGTCATTTTCATAATACCCAAGCTTTTCTTTCTTTTTTATGAAAGTGTCCTGTTTGAGGATCCGCATAAGTTGAGGATTTTGAAATTTGGTATAAACTCTTAAATAAAAATAAGAAAATACGTGTTTCACCTTTTCCAAAAATTTCGCTCCTAAGGGAGGAGAGGGGGCAATTTCAACAATATCTAACTTAAGTGAGGGGCAATTCCTCTTTATGTGGTAACAAGATGTCGAATATGGGGATTCGCTTAAGTTGGAGGTACGAAATATGATTTATAAACTCTTAACTAAGAATAAGAGAATACGTGTCTCAGAAATGTTATCAACAAAGCGCCGTTTTAAGTTAGAGACGTGAAATTCGGTATACAAGCTCTTAAAATCAAATAATGGACGCGTGTTTCAGCATTTTCGAAAATTCCGCTACTTAGGGAGGAAAACATGATCATTACTAATAATATCTAAATTTGCCTTTCTTCGTTGAGAAAGTGAACATTGTGTGGATTTGTTAAGCCGGAGATGTAAAAATTGGTATATAAACTACTAGCGTCAATCATTCGCTTCGCTGGGTTAAAATAACAAAAAAAGTAGTAATATGTTCTGTTGGTCAGTCAATTTTTACTATTACTTAAGAACACTCAAATCGATAGAAACAAAGATAATATAATAAAAAACAGAAAATAATAAGTAATTTATATAAATTAAAACTAAATATTACTATTGTAGGCTGAACTTGGATTTAAACGGCATCGGAAGTATCACTGTTCAACTCAGCGACCCCGAAACTATGGATTTGGCACTAATATCGGTCATTTTCGATCATTATATATATATATGTCCCCCCCTCCCTCTCATAAGTTGCATCGCCAAAGTGAAATAACAAAAACTATCCCTGGTCCAAACCTCATTTGCGTTCAAAATTTGATCGAGATCGGTCGGGTGGTTCAAGAATTATCAAGTCATAAACGTAGTCACTTTCATTTTTTATTTATTTTTTAAATATTTCCTCCTCCCCTCCCCTAAGTTGCACCGTCAAAGCGATATGACAAAAACCATCCCAAGCCCAAACCCAAGCCCAAGCCCATCCAAAGGTAAATAAATTTGTATTTTCAGCGTCTGCGATAATTCCGTTTCTGTAAAGCATAAGGGGGATAATTTCTAAAAATTTCCCAGTGTTTATTCAGAAAATGTTTAATGTAAGGATTCACTTAAAGATGGAAGTGTTAAATTTGTTACATCAACTTTCAGTTAAAAGTAAGTGAAACACGTATTTCAGCATTTTCGAAACATCCGCTTCTGGAAGAGGAAGGGGGAATAGGTACGATTACACAAGAATGAAAGTGATTTACTGAAAATTCAGTCCCTATATACAGGGTGTTTCAAAACAACACCGACAATGTTTGAGAGGTGATTTCTGACACCAAGATAAGGCAAAAAGTATAGACCGAAAACATGAAAAAATGTAGTATAAAGCTCCATAGCTCCAAAACTATGGGACCTACCGTACTCGGGTCAAGACTTCACTTAGGAACTAATATGTGCACATTCCAAAAATACATTTTTCAGAATCCTGCGATACTCAGGCAACAATTTTTATAGTGGGAGTTTGGCTACGGGCATATAATTTGAAGTACTCACCAATTACCTCTACAAAAATTGTTGTGGAAGTACCGTGAGATTCTGAAACTCGGATATTTGGATAGTGCACATACTAGTTCCTAAGTGAAGTCTTGACCCGACTACGGTAGGTCCTATAGTTTTGGAGTTATTGACCTCAAAAAGTCATTTTTGCATGTTTTCGACAGCCTATAACTCCGAAAGGAAGCATTTGTGCACCCAGGTTGATCTATACTTTTTGTCTTATCTTGGTGCCAGGAATCACCTCCTAAACTTTCTAGGTGTTGTTTTGAAACACCCTGTAGGAACATGAGACTTGAATAGAAAACTCATTTTGTACAGTCCGTAGCTAAAAACCTGCAACATGAGCATGTATGTTTATTGTGAAACGACGAAGTCTTTCGCTCCAAAATAAGTGTGCAGGGGAGAACGCCGAGGTTTCTCCTGGCGTGATCCGTGCCACTTAGACGTTATGTCGATTCCCTTGACTGTTAGTCGTAGTTTCACAATAAACTTACATGCTCATGTTGCAGGTTTTTTGCTGCGGACTGTACGAGAACAATAGATATGAAAGAAATTTTTTGAACACGTACGCTAAGGAGACTTAAATGTTTTAACGAGAATGGAGTACCACATTAATTCCGGAAATTAATGAGATGAAATTTGACATATAAATTCTCAATTCAAAATAAGTGTAAGGTGTTCCAGCGTCTTAAGAAATTCTCATTTTAAAAGCAAAGACACGATTTCTATTTTTTTCGCTTCGCAATACTGGTAATGGCTTAAAACTTTGAATCGAATTTTGGAACAAATTCGATATCTACCTCCAACTCAGTTTTAATCACTATTTTGATTAAAGATTGTATTCTAAAGAAATACAGGGTTCAAAATTAATGCAAGAATGGTGTATCTCATGAGTTCCTCAAGTTAGAAAGATGAAAGTCTGTACATAAACTCCTCATTACAAATAAACGAACATGTTATGCCCCTTTTTCAAAAATTTTGGTTTTAACTAGGGGTGCAGTTCAGTTTTTACAGTTTTCGTGCAGTATTTTTTCGCCACATTGGAGTACACATTGTCTGTTGTTTGTAATCGCATTACAGAAAACGGTTTAACCATTTCAAATGAATCTTGTAACATAGTTACTTACTGTCTCTAGATTTATATCATGTATTCTAAGGGTTAGGGAGTTCCAAATTTATTCTAAAAGTAGAGAATCTTATGGGTTTTTTATAATTATGCTTTCACTGAAATGCATATCCTAAAGAGGGTAGGAGTTCAAATATTTTCCATAAACTTTTTATCCCTGTTCAAAGAACGGGCATTTCAACAAGTATAAGAATAAAATACAACTATCATTGTACCAGTAAATGTACTTAAATGGTTATATTTTTTATAATTAATAGTACAATTTTCATATTTACTAAAGCAGTACTGTGGCTTTACTAAATGTAATTAGTTAATATGAACGAATATTTTCATAACTAAGTTCTTTTCTCGACTCTTACAAATATTTACATTTTCTTAAGGTTAAAAATTATTTGTGTCAGATTGTGTACAAATCAGAGAAATGATTCTTGTGATGATCGGAACATATTTTCCTTGGTTTAACGTCCTACGTTTATGCTCCGTGGCTAATGGGGATAGTAATTATGATAATGAACGAAAAGTGGCGGAATGAACAAACTGGGTAGAAGCGGGAGAACTGAGAGAAAACCCGTACTCACGTTGTTTATCACCAGAAAGCTCATTTAGCGTGAAAGAAAATCAAACCAGGAACCTCACACACCAGAGATGTGATGGTCAGTATAATCGAGCGGTTTGCGACGTTAGGGTTCAAATCAGAGTTTGTGTTTCTTTGGTGTACGAATCTGGCCCACTGTTATTTTTTGCTCTCGACATAAACATAGGAGTTTACAGTTTTACTTCAGCTTTACCTCTCTCTCTCTCACTCTTTCTCTCTCTGTATGAGTACTTCATTTATCAATAACCACTGGACAGACCTGAACCAAATAGCATGGAGCAACTAGCTTATATTCTCTGAGAAATAGAGATCGCTATATTTGATGGTCAGGCTCATCCAAGGATAGACTCGAATTAGTTTATATGTGATACTTTATTTCTCAGTAACTACAGTACCGATATAAACCGAATTTTGTGGGCAGGTAGCCCATGGTCTCTAAGAAATTGAGAACGGTATATTTGATGGCCGAGTTCAGCCAGTTGCAGACTCGGCTCGGCTCAGCTTTTATTTGGTACTTTATTTCTCGGTAATTACTAGCCGGATCTGAGCGAAATTTCATGGGGGAAGTAGCTTATTGTCTAAGGAAAAGAGATTGTATATTTGACGGTCGAGCTCGCTCAGTCACATTGTCGGCTAGGCAACGGAGGCTGTGTTCCAACGCTTTGCACACCTGGAGCTTCTGAGTTCAGTGCAACGAAATAAAATGCAGTTCCTAAGAGAGTTATATAGGCAAAACGGAAAGAAATTTAAAAGTCCGAGTAAAGGAACACATTAGAGATTCAAAAGCGGAAAATCCGGTGTCAAGTTTATGGAAACATTTAAAAGAAACACAACAGAGGGTTGAAGATTCAAAAATTTTATTTGGAGCTGGAAATGAAATAGAGAGACTGATATTTGAAAATGTATTTATTCATGAAAAAAATGAAATCTAGACAAAGGATGATTGAGTGACGAATGGGAGGCGGTAATTACAAACTTTTCACAGCATTGGCATGACAATGAGCATAATAACATGAGTTGGCAACCTTCCAACAAGGAACAAGAAAGATGCACAAATTGATTCTGCCATATTTTGGTTCGCACCAACTTCATCTGAAGATCGCTAACACACTTGACAACTTTTTTTTTTTTTTTTTAACCACACGGCCATTCCCTTGGTAAATCCATTCCTTTTTATTCTTTGATTTTTCTAATCTTTTTCTCCCTGTTTTTAACCTGTGACCAAAACTCCAGGAGTGAGTCAAAAGCTTCAAACTCTAAAAATTTAGGAATTACAGAAATCGGTAAGTAGAATAAAGTTAGAATCCCTGAGCGTGGTTTTGCAACTTCTGAGTTTAGTTAACCTCGACTTATTTATTATTATTATTCACAAAGCAAGAATAGGTGCTTTGTGAATAAGCATAATAATTGTTCCAAATCTTCCTCAGGTATAATGATTGATAATGAATATGTAGATGACGCTAATAAATCTGTTAACAATGCATGGCTAAGTTATTTGAATCTATATATCAGAGACGTTCGTCTTATGATGAAACTGAATTTTCATGTAATTATGGAGTTGAGTTGAGTTGATTTTAGCTTTAACGTCCCGTTCAGCAGCGAGGCTATGTGAGACGTGGACCTACTGATTAACGTGGAATCCGAACCACATGAGCTCCCGCCGGAAATGTAATTATGGAAATAGTATTTTTTTTTCCTGGTTTTACTGTTGATCAGGTTATTAATGTAATTAAACGACGAAAGTCAAATCCTCCTGTGGAATTGATGGTATACTACCTTCTATAATTAAAAAAATTATGTACATTATAGCCCCTATTCTTGTGTCATTACTTAATTGGAGTATACAAACTTCTACCTATCCTGAGAGTTGGAAAACTGTTGTTGTTTATCCTATCCCTAAGATTAATCGGAAAGATTATACGGATTATAGACCAATTTCTATTATGGGAACATTACCTAAAATATTTGATAAACTTGTTATCCCTATAACCATGTTTCTGCTGAAATAATGGATCAACAGATCGGCTTCATGAAAAATAAATCTACCTTGTCTAATTTAATATGCTTTACGTATGATATTATTCCTTCTGTAAAAACCCCAGGAAAAGTAGATGTAATACACTTTGATTTTGCTAAGACCTTCAGCAAACTTCCTCATTATATACTAATCAATAAACTTAATTAATATGACCTATCACCAACTTTTATTAGATGGTTTATTTTATATTTAACTTGTAGAAAATTTGTTGTAAGATATAAAGGTCATGTTTCCGATACAAAATATTTTTTCTGGTGTTCCCCAGGGTTCCAATTTAGGTCCATGTCTGTTTCTTTTCTTCCTGAATAACCTTTAAGAAAATATTAATTGTCAATTTCTTATGTATGCTGACGATTTGAAGATTTATCGTGTTATTAATAATGTTTGTGACTGTGTTAAATTACAAAATAATATTAATACCATTGTCACTTGGTCAAAGATTAATGCTTTACCCTTGAATCTTAATTAAACATGTTCTGTATCTTTTACTTCATAATTTACCCTGCCTATTATAATTATGTTGTTGATAATGTTCTGGTCTAAAAGTTTGTCTCTATTAAGGATCTGGGTGTTACTTTTGATGCCAAATTTTTCTTTAATAAACATCTCGAGTGCATAGTTTCAAAAACTTGAAGAAACTTAGGATTCATAAAATGAATTTTTAAAGATTTTTTCTCTTTAAAAGTCTGCTTACTTTTATACTATGCTAACGTAAGAAGTCACCTTGAGTAAGGTACTAGTACTTGGAATAAAAGAATCTAGTACTTTCAAAAGGATATCGAGCTAGTTCAAAACTTGTTTCTATCATGGTTAAAATAGAAATTCAAATTTCTATCAGAGAAAACTCAGGATGAAATTAGGCTCCTTCTTGGTCTACTAAAATTATCTGAAAGAAGAACTTCATTCGATATCAAGCTACTCCATAATATTTTGACTGACAAATTACCGTTAATTAAGGCTGTTAGTCTTAGTGTTCCTAACAGGGCAATAAGAAATTTTAAAAGTTTCAAATATAATCCTAATTTTAGTGATGCACCGTTATATAAATGTTTGTCAAATGTCAACAATTATTACATATCAATGATGTCTTACTCCTGATTTTTCTTCTATTCAAAGGAAGTTTATAACCTATCACTTATCATATTTTTTTCTTTTTACTTTCTTCTTCTTTTCTTTTTTTATGTTTTAATTACACTGTCTTTATTTATCTTATCATTGTTCGTGCATGGTTGTATCTTTTATAATCTGATTGTAATTTCAGTTATGTTTTACTTAATATGTGTTATTGTGTTACTTTATGTATGTTTTTTTATTTTAATATTATTGTATGCATGATTGTTTCGTTATTTTTGTACTATTCTTGGGAATTGTAATTGGATTAAGAGTAATTTCCTGATATTAATAATAATAATAATAATAATAATAATAATAATAATAATAATAATAATAATAATAATAATAATAATAATTATTATTATTATTATTATTATTATTATTATTATTATTATTATTATTATTATTATTATTATTATTATTATTATTATTATTATTTCAATAATCATTTCGTGGGACTTTCAGCTCCCACTTTCACTGCCTAGCACTTAATGTGAGGAAATTCAATAATGCATCGGAAATGGTGGTGTATTGTGATAAGTACCTGTGGGGTCTAACTTTTAAGGTACGCATTGTAATAATGCCGAGGGTCAATCCAGTGGTGGTGTTTTGAGTTCTTGCTCATCTTCTCAAGCCTACGTATAAGTACGTGTCTCTTACACTCTGCATAGCATGAAAAGGAGAACTGACTTTCTCCAGTAAATAACCAAACAGGAATAGCAATTTGTCAGTCACTTACATTTCACTTTAATAATAATAAGACCTACCCTTCATGATGTCGCTAATAACTTGAGGACGTAAGAAAACAACTACACCACATTACAAAAATCATTTTCACAGTCATAGGGGAAGATAGAACTGTCAAAAGGTTTTTACAATTCTACTTTCTTTTATTTTCATGTAAGACTCTGTTTCTTTAAGTTACCCCGCTACCCTACATGGAGATTTCACAGCATAACAAAAAATATTTATTGTTTCATTAAAATACAACTCTCTAACTTCATAGGTGCCCATAAAACGAAGAAAGTTATACTTTGCTAACCACTTTTTTTTAACTTTTTCTTGAATAAATCGCTGTCGTTACTACAATGGGCCAAAAACATGGATTCCATTCCCGATGGGAGCTCGTGTGGTTCAAATCTCATGTTAAACTATAGGTATATATTTCCTATAGCCTTGCTGCTGAAAAGGCTGTGTTAAACTCCAAACGAATCCGAATCAGAAAGAACCTACAAATTAAGAGAAATTTTCTTCCGTCGCTTTTGAGCACTTATAATCCCTTGAGTTTGGGGGGGAATTTCGTCTGAAGCAAATGAAGAAAAGGTTCCCACGTTTCTCACAATAAGTGAAAATGCGTTACTATAAAGACTGGATTTAAAAAAAAAAAAAATCTGTAAATAATAATAACAATGAAGCTGTGGGTTTTCTGTTTTGTTGCATACTAGGATTTTAGTTAAGGGTACATAGTTAAATTGTTATAATGTCAGCGAAACTACCGTAATTTAACTCAAACCTGTCCAACATATTCTACACTCTAAAAAAAAAAAAATATCATATACTCTACATTATTTCTTGTTTCCTAAAGTATTCAATCCTAGTGTGAAATCTGTAACCCGTTCAAGCGTTTAAATAAAATTCAAATTAACAAAATATTTGTCATGAGTTGAAAATTTATCTGCTGGTTTTCTTGAATTCTTTCAGATGCACAGTTCTCTCCAAATAATTACCAGATCAGTGTTCGTGCAACACATTATTCTCTCTTTCATCTATTAATTAACATTTTTATTATTATTATTATTTTTCTGTCCTGGTTCAGCTGAACACGAAGGCAAAAAATATAGGCACTTAGCTTCAAGCATGGAAGGACTTGTCTGCGATATGTAGAAGGCATAAACAATACTCCCCCTCCCCTCCCACACACACATATGCGAATTGTAGTTCATTGTTTGTCATTATTCTCAACGTACTTTCTGAAACCTTTCACGATATTTCTTTTAAACATTTCGAACATATGAGGATCCACAGTACCCAGTGAATATCATCAGCTGAATATGATCCATATTCCGGATTTTTACAGCAGACATTTGAGATTTCAAATCGGTCATACGACAAAATCCATAAGGTTGAGCTCAGGTAACCATACTACCTATTTAATGTCTTTTATCAATTCAGCGGGGCACGGCGGCTTTGGTAGAGTGCTTACCTCTGGCGCGTGGGGTCTCTGTTTTGATCTCCGGCCAAGAGGGTTTGTGGTGGACAATACTATGTCTGTCGGTTTTCTCGGAGCACTCCCGTTTCCTTCCACATTCTAGTTCTTTCAACTTTCCATCATCATTCACTTGCCTTAATCATCCGTCTCCCTTAGCCTAAAGGACATAATCGTTGGACGTTAAACTCAAACATTTAATTTTTCTACCAATTCAGTGTCTGATGGAAAAATGAACTTATAGGTTACATGTAAAAAAAAAAATTAAAAATCCTTCCATCCACCGAAATATTTTATATTAGTTTAAAACTCTGTATATGATGTATAAAACTCTGTATAAAACTCTGTATATAATCTACTGAACTATTAATTTATAATTACATTTACATTAACATAATATAATTATTAACTAACTACTGAAACACAACATTAATATATTTGTTGGTTCGTATTTACAAAGGAGCTCTTACGACATGCAAAAATATCTGCTGCACTATATGAAAATTTTCCAAGAACATTGGACTTTTTTCTAAGGAACCTTGCAAATTGGTCCGATTCACCAGGCAGAATATTTTTACCATTGTGGGAACCATCTACTATCGGATCAACAGTTAAGGTGAGTGAAGAGCTTATTGCCTGTCAGATAGATATATTAAAAAAAAAAAAAAAAAAAAAAACTGCTGCTCACTCTGCTTTTTTCTGTTTTTTTTTTTTTTTTTTTTTTTAATATATATATATATATATATATATTTCAAAATTAGAGTAGCGTATGATCCATGTCTTTTATTTCTTCCTATGGTTTTGAAAACATATTCTCCTCCATGAACCGAATGATTTTAAAATTGTCAAATCTAAATGAAATTTTATTATTTTGTAAAAATAGCAAATATCTAGTGTAAAAGATATTCAAATTGAAGACGTAAAAGTCCGTACATCAAATTCCGGTTTAAATTTGATTTGATTTTGGGTTTATCGTCCCGTTCAGTAGCGAGGCTATATGAGACGTGGACCTACTGATTAACGCGAAATCCGAACCACATGAGCTTTCTCCGGGAATCGAACCCGGGTCTCCTACGCCAAAGGTGCGTACGTTAACCCCTTAGCCACGGAGGAGCTCAAATTCCGATTTAAAATAAGCAAATGTGATTGATTTTTTTTCTTTCTCTCTTTCTTTCTTTCTTTCTCTCTTTCTTCGAAAGTCACCTCCCAGGGAGAAAAGAAGGACAAATGGATTGCACAAATGATGAATGCAAAGGAAATAGAATTATAAGCATATGTTGGAAACGTAAAATGTACCGTATTAACTCCTAGTTATATATTAACAAACCTGTGTTAGAGTTTTTTTTTTTTTTTTTTTTTTACATACAACTAGCATACAACTCCAAAAGGGGAAAGGGGACAAATTAGTTTCTCAAGGATATGGATAAAACAGGTCAAATTGGAGTCAGTAAAGTATAGACCTTCAATTCTTCATTTCCACTTGTAATCTATATTACTAGCCAAAGACTAGTCTATATTATAAAATTGAAAGTGACTATGCTTGTGTCTCTCAATCCCTTAAACCACCCTACCAATCTCGATCAAATTTTCAACATAGATGAGGTTCGGACCTGCGAGTGTTTTTATCATTTCACTTTGACGGTAGAACCTTGGAGAGGGGAAGGCGAGGGGAGATATAAATAAAAATTAAAATTAAAATGACTGTCTTTGTGACTTCATCACTCTTGAAGCACCAACCTATCTCAATCGAATTTTCAACATAGATGAGGTTCCAACCTCGGTTGGTTCTTACCATTTCACTTTGGCGGTAGAACTTAGGGGAGGGTGATATATATATATAACTCTTGAGCCACCCGACCGATTTCGATCAAATTTTCCAATTTAGATGAGGGTCGGGCGTGGGATGATTTTTATTTTTATTTTACTTTTACGGTGCAACTTAGGGGATATATATATATATATATAATGAAAATGAAAGTAACTGTCTTTGTGACTTCATCACTCTTGAACCACCTGACCGATTTCGATTAAATTTTCAACATAGATGAGGTTCAGACCTGAGATAGTTTTTGTCGTATCACTTTGACGGTGCAACTTAGGGGAGGAGAAGGAGAGGCATTTGTAGATGATCGAAAATGGCCAATATTAGTGTCGAATATATAGCTTTCGGGGTCGCTGAGGTGAACAGTAACACTTCCGATCCCGTTTAAATCCAAATTCAACCCCGCGGCTTGGGGGAGTGGGAGATATATAAAAATGATCGAAATTACAAATATCAGTGTCGAATCCATACTTTCCGATGTTGCTGAGATGAAAATGATACTTCCGATGCCGTGACCGCAACATGGGGGAGGGAAGGGAGGAGATATATAAAAATGATCGAAAATGATCGATATTAGTACTGCAGTTTTCGGGGTCGCTGTGATGAATAGTGACACTTCCAACGCCGTTTAAATCCAAATTCAATCATGCAGCATGAGGTGAAGGACGGGAGTGAAATATAAAAATGATCGAAAATGACCGATATCAGAGAGAGCTTTAGTAATAGTAAAAAGTGACTGGCTAGCGGAACATACTACTAATTTTTTTTCTTAATTTAACCCAAGATCACTATCTTTTGATCCGTTTTTCGTTTTCCGAAACTTGTATAAATGTTCCTTCTTGTATCCTTCCTTGTCACGTCATAGGTTTATCTTAACATTCTCATCTTCACCACTTCCATATTCTTTTCCTTGGTCCTTTTGATTGCCTATGTTTCCATCATGGCTGGTCTTATTATTGTTTTATATATACACAGCCTTTTTACTTACAATTTATTTTCCTGTCACACATCACTTTCTACTAACATTAAACAAAAAAACTTTTATACACTAAAACATCCAAATGCCAAAATATACTAAAGTATACTATGGGCTTCTTATTACCAATAACATAGGAACAGAAAGAAAGTTTACTATAGAGCTACGAACTTATGCATCACTTTAATTCGATAGGAAGCAGAGAATTTCATACAAGCAGCACGTTTTCTTTACATGAGCTGAGGAAAAAATGAGTGTTTCAAAACCGTTCACAGATTTTCTGCTATTGGATGATTTAACATGTGAAAAAGTGGTCGAAATGACACGGTATGCGGTGGTATGCCGTACCGCCTCTGTTTTTTCAGTGATGAAGACATACCGTCTCTGATTTTCAGTAATCAAGACATACCGTCTCTGCTTTATCATTGATGAAGACATACCGTCACTGAAAAATGGATGCCAATATACCTTTAATAAATCCTTTTGTATACACAGTGATTGACAAATAGCTTTGAACGTCAAAGATTTTATTTAGAATCTTTTTCTAATTTGGCAATATCAACATTTTTTCCCCTACTTTTTGCTTTGAAAATGAGGTGTCTACAAAGAAACTTACGCCTTGCTCCTACACAAGGACTCATGTTGTGCTGGTTATTGCATGCAACTACTACCCAATAGTCTGTATATGAAGAAACCATGTGTAGATTTTTAGAACAGTACATGTTTGGCCGAAGTAGGTAGACTTTTTACAGACTTGCCTTCATGAATAGATACTCAGAAAGCCAATGGTGTCTCGGAAAGCTATTTACAAATTGTTAGTATAAAAACTCGATTTTAGAGCATTTTCGGATATAATTCTCTACAATACAAGAGAATATATTTTTATTTTTCTCAGAAAATTGTGGCAGGGGACAAAACCTCTCAATAATCCCCCGCCCGTAACTACGGAAGAGCTCTCCCATGGTATTGAAAAATGAAATGAAATCTTTGAGTTTTACGTCCCACGGTTATGCCGGTTAGGCTAAAGGAGACGGTGATGATGAGTAATGAATGAAATGGTGGAATGAAGAAAGTGGGAGGAAACGGGAAAACCCCGAGAAAACCCACGCACACGATGTTTGTCCACCACAAAGTTCACTTGGCGGGGGCTGGGATCGAACCCGGGACCCCAAACACCAGAGGTGAACGCTCTACCACTGAGCCACCGCGGCCCCCCTCCCATGGTATTGAGTCATTGTGTAAAGAAAAATACAATTTTTTAGGCAACACTGTATTTCAACATTTAGATAGTCGGTATGCCAAGTCGAAATCGTAATAAAACATACCGCCTCTGCTATTTTTTCCACTTTGACCACTGTGTGAAAATGTTTATTTACTGTTAATAGATCCCGTCGTGTTACTTAGAAATGATACCCATATAATTATTATGTTGGAGAACAGGATCCCAATAATTTCAAATTTCCCTTCAAGATATAAACTATCTTAATTAAGAACCGTGAAGTCCATGGTAAAGTTATTTCTCATATAAATTGCAGGTCCTCCATGGATAATTTCTTTAAGATTGAAAATCTTCGTGGAAGTTGTGCACAACTTAAATAATTAAAAACTACCTTGATGTGTTTTAAAAACAAATAAGAAATGAGTGTGGAGACTAAATAGATAAATAACCTATACTAAGGCCATACCGCTGTTTATAAGCATATGTACAGTCAGCGACAAAAATTATTTCCGTTCGGTAAAATTTATTTTGAGAATAACGGTGGCATGGCTGGAACGTACACTGGTGGTATGGCTGAAACGTAGAGAGAATTACACTCTTTTCTATTTACTGCAAACTGTACTCAAATTCTCCTTCCATTCTGAAGTTATTTACGAAACTAATTTCATCAAACGGTAATGACCTTTGGCGCTGATTGTACAAGTTGAATAAATTTAGGCCTATGCAATGAGAAACTTAGTTACACTCTTATTGAACCATTTTCATAGTTGTTTACTTTCTTCACCCTTACTATTAAAGAATTAGTATCAACATTTTTGCTCGTCAACGACTTCATATATTACTGAAAACTTTCTGGTGAATTAAATTATTTCGTTTGATTTTAGCAACCAGACAGTAGAACTGAACGTCTCAAGATGGAAACCGAAATAGTAATTCTGAAAAGCAATGGAACTAGATCATTAGGCCATATTTTCCTCTTCGACGATGTCATTGTATGTGCACAATACAAGGTAATATGCCTGTTTAAATTGAGATGTCTTTATATTTTTATTTTTTTAATTGGATGTTTCTTTTTTTTCAAATCACTTATATTAAAGCATTTTTTGCAAAGGTCCCACTTGCCATTCATATGTAGTCATGTTTGATGTACTGTTTTTAAGAATAAAAATTATTTCTTGTCGTTAAATAACAATATTGTGTAACAGAGAATATGATGCCTTAACATAGAATATGAATTAATTAAAATTACACAATTATACTGATATTTCAATAATAAAGTAAATGGTACCGCGGTGGCTCACTGGTAGAGCGTTCACCTCTGGTGCATGGGGTCCTTGGTTCGATCCCAGCTCGCACCAAGTGAGCTTTGTGGTGGACAAATACCGTGTGCGTGAATTTTCTCGAGGTTCTCTCGTTTCCTCCCACTTTCTTCATTCTACCATTCCACTCATTAGCCTAGCCGGCATAACCGTAGGTCGTAAAACTTAAAGATTTCATTTAATTTCAATAAAGTTCTTATATCGCCTGTTTACTTCAAGAGTGGCATAACTCAAAAATCGCTTTTATTGACTCATGGGCAGAAAATGAAAGCTAATCTTGATGTCTACCTCTGGTAAACATTTCACAGATGTGCTTCCAAAACTGGATGCTAAAGCACTTCTGTCGTTATTGTGCCAAGTTGTTTTCACCGCGTTTCGAAACTTTGAAACGCTTCTCCTGAAAAGTTAGTAATTTTGAGAAAAATCTAAGTTTTAAGTCCCACGGTTATGCCGACTAGGCTAAAGGAGACTGTGATGATTTGAAAATTTGAAATTTACTTGTAAGGAATTTTATACATTTATTGAGAGCAAAAAAGGACTTCTTAAGGTAATTTCCTGTAGTTGAAGTATAAGTTTAAAGAATAAATTTCATTTTTCAAGTCCAAAATTGTCACGTAAGGATTAATATACTTTTGTTCATCTGTTTCGATAATTTTAAAGAAATGGTAGTTACTGATAAATACAATAAAATGATTAATGCCAATTTCAGTTTCTCATTTACAGCACAATGTATCTATTAAGCTTACTAGTGAATGTACTAAGTGTATGCAGAATACATGTGCCAATGCACTCTTGTTCACAATAGTACATTTCGTTTCCATCGATGGGTCCGAACAGAGATACTTCACACGTAGACTTATAGAGAATTTTGAGATTGTGCCGACTTTTCTTATTTTCCAGAGTTGGGAACTCTATTCCTACACTTTCAATGACGTCTAGAGATTTATGCGAAGTATATTAGTGTCGAATCTATAGTTTCCGGGATCGCTGCGATGAGCAGTGACATTTCCGATTCCGTGTAAATTCAAATTCAGCCCCGCAAATTGGGGAAGGGGAGATATATATATATATAAATGATCAAAAATTACCGATATTTGTGTCGATTATATAGTTTTCGAAGTAGATGAGACGCACAGTAACACTTCCGATGCCGTTTAAATTCAAATTCACCTCTATTGCCCTTTATGTCCAAAATAAAACGTATTCTCCCAGTGCGAAGAACTCTTATTACTATTACTCTTAATACCCGTAGAAGTATTCTTATTAATATTACTCTTAATACCCGTAGAAATATCCTTATTAATATTACTCTTAATACCCGTAGAAGTATTCTTATTAATATTACTCTTAATACCCGTACAAGTATTCTTATTAATGTTACTCTTAATACCGTAGAAGTATCCTTATTAATATTACTCTTAATACCAGTACAAGTATTCTTATTAATATTACTCTTAATACCCGTAGAAGTATTCTTATTAATGTTACTCCTAATATCCGTAGAAATATTCTTATTAATGTTACTCTTAATACCCGTAGAAGTATTCTTATTAATATTACTCTTAATACCCGTACAAGTATTCTTATTAATGTTACTCTTAATACCGTAGAAGTATCCTTATTAATATTACTCTTAATACCAGTACAAGTATTCTTATTAATATTACTCTTAATACCCGTAGAAGTATTCTTATTAATGTTACTCCTAATACCCGTAGAAATATTCTTATTAATGTTACTCTTAATACCCGTAGAAGTATTCTTATTAATATTACTCTTAATACCATTAGAAGTATCCTTATTAATATTACTCTTAATACCCGTAGAAATATTCTTATTAATGTTACTCTTAATACCCGTAGAAGTATCCTTATTAATATTACTCTTAATACCCGTAGAAATATTCTTATTAATGTTACTCTTAATACCCGTAGAAGTATTCTTATTAATATTACTCTTAATACCCGTAGAAGTATTCTTATTAATGTTACTCTTAATACCGTAGAAGTATCCTTATTAATATTACTCTTAATACCAGTACAAGTATTCTTATTAATATTACTCTTAATACCCGTAGAAGTATTCTTATTAATGTTACTCCTAATACCCGTAGAAATATTCTTATTAATGTTACTCTTAATACCCGTAGAAGTATTCTTATTAATATTACTCTTAATACCATTAGAAGTATCCTTATTAATATTACTCTTAATACCCGTAGAAATATTCTTATTAATGTTACTCTTAATACCCGTAGAAGTATTCTTATTAATATTACTCTTAATACCATTAGAAATATCCTTATTAATATTACTCTTAATACCCGTAGAAGTATTCTTATTAATGTTACTCTTAATACCCGTAGAAGTATCCTTATTAATATTACTCTTAATACCCGTAGAAATATTCTTATTAATGTTACTCTTAATACCCGTAGAAGTATCCTTATTAATATTACTCTTAATACCCGTAGAAGTATCCTTATTAATATTACTCTTAATACCCGTACAAGTATTCTTATTAATATTACTCTTAATACCCGTAGAAATATTCTTATTAATGTTACTCTTAATACCCGTAGAAGTATTCTTATTAATATTACTCTTAATACCCGTAGAAATATTCTTATTAATGTTACTCTTAATACCCGTAGAAGTATTCTTATTAATATTACTCTTAATACCCGTAGAAATATTCTTATTAATGTTACTCTTAATACCCGTAGAAGTATTCTTATTAATATTACTCTTAATACCATTAGAAGTATCCTTATTAATATTACTCTTAATACCCGTAGAAGTATTCTTATTAATGTTGCTCTTAATACCCGTAGAAGTATTCTTATTAATATTACTCTTAAGTACTTTTTAACGTCATTATAAAGTATACACACAGGTTAATCTTAACAAAATATGAAAACTAAATAACAAGTGCTAGAAATACATATTAAAGTTGCTCGAATTTTTTAACGCCAGGTTATATACTATTATGAAAATACGATTGAAGAGAGTTTGAACTTCTATATTAATTTATTTACAGGATCTTGGGCACAACCACCTCATCTTAACATTAAAGTGGATAGAAAGATTAAAAAGTGCCAGAACGCAAATCGAACATGTAACAGAAGATGAATGTAGCAAAATATCGGAAGAAACTATATCCTGTGCTGTTCGAATTCTCTTGGAGACTAGAGTAAGTGCAAAAATTAAATTTTCTATGCATAATACGTTAATTGAAGTACTATTTTTGATGTAGCTATGCTGAGCTTAAAGTAATACAGTAAATCATTGGAATTTTACATTCTACCAAACTTAATAGAACATTACTTTTTCATCAAGTACTTCAACTCAAAAAGTAAAAGGAAAGCCAAGTGTAATTAAAAGTATCATAATTTGTTCATACAGCACTTTTCCTGTTTTCTTCAAATAAATTCTAACATTCTAGGTAAATCATTCCTAAAAAATTATGTTCTTGCAAAGAAAATTTTAAAAAAGTTTCAACAAAATAAATCCAACTTTTAGAAGTTATCATCTATGATGTATGTCTT
This sequence comes from Thermobia domestica, assembly GCF_964235325.1. Lineage (NCBI taxonomy): Eukaryota > Metazoa > Arthropoda > Insecta > Zygentoma > Lepismatidae > Thermobia > Thermobia domestica. The sequence goes on from NC_137470.1 coordinate 142,169,138, forward strand.
AAGAGGCATTTTTATCTTGTTATTGCTGATAAAAAACAAATAAAAGATCTTACTCTGGTTGATTAAGAGAGCATTATAATCTATTAAAAACTGTGTAATTAGAAATTTGATTCAGACTTAATTAATACTATACACCTGCTAGTTCCTTATTCCTGTAAAAAAAAATTAAAAAAAGACATACAAAAATATTATTTTGGGTTTTTTCTTCAACTCAGTACAGTCCCATATTCATGAATTCCATAATTCAAGCTACATTTCAGAGACAATGAGAGCATAAAGAAATCTGAATCCCCAAAGACTCTAAATAACATTGATAAAGTGCAAAAATGAAATCATAATTTTGGCAGTTGTGCTACATGGTTATGTAAGTTGATCCCTAACCTGCAAAGAAGAACAGTGGTTGTGAGTGTTTGAAAATCAAATTTCGAGGAAAGTAGCTGGTACAAAAAAATAGACGAACAAGTGAGTAGAGAAAGGTGTGTAACAAGGAACTCCGTAATAATTGTGAATTACCAAATATCATATAGATGATAAAGTTAAGACCTCTGAGATGGACGGAACACATCGGTCGCATGAGCGAACAAAATTCTAGTTGTGAATGTGATTGGTAAAATATGTTCGAATAGCTCCAAGAAGCTGTCGGAAAAGTAATAGAAAAATAATATAGTAGAAGAGTGAGTGGAAGCAATCGTAATTGTATTTGAATAACATGGAATATATTTAATGGTAAGGTTTTGTTTCTGTGTGGATTAACCTTTGCATTTAATCATTAAGGGAAAAGTAATCAACATTTTCCAATTGTTTGTAGATATAATTTCTACAGAACAAGAAAAATCTAAAATATCTCATTAATTGAGCTGAGGAAGGGAAGTTTGTAATACCTTCACTTCGCGTTTTTGACCTCATTTCTCCAAGGCTCTTTGAGGTAAACTGACTTAATATCGTATATTAGTAGTAGTATTGGTAAAGATGGTTTTGACAAGAGATGATTATGATCGACCAAGTCTACGCGGATAGTAGTCCAAAAATTTTCCCATACGTTAGCACTGATTTTACCAAGACTGTTGCAAGTAGTTGACAGCGATAAATGCTTTAAGCAAGGTTTTTGCGGCCGATCATACTCTTGAAGAATAGTAAACAAAAAACTGTACCATACGATTGGAACTAGCATCTGTTTGAGCTACATTGGTTATACTATGCACTGTGACAACATTATATTCTAAGATTATTAAAGCTTGACTCTTATAATTGATCATGTTCTTAAGGAATTGTGGCTCAAAAACAGCCATATGGGTATTTATTTCTATAAGACTGCTTAAAATAAAGTGATGAAACCTTAAACATTCAATTAGTCTTACTGTAGAGAACTCTAAAGCGAGATATTTACGATCAATTCTGTCCTTGAGAAGTAGTAGCCAGAAGCTGACCCATACATTAGCATTGATTTTTCGAAGACGGACTGAAGTACGATGACCAAATTTGTGCTAATGGTAATAATGTATGGTTCGCATCCCACGTTAAAGTATAGATCCGCGTCTCATGTAACCTCGGTGTTGAAACGGGCACTAAACTCTAATCCAAACAATAATGGCTGAGATCGGTCATCTCTAAAGAATGGTCGCCGAAAAACTGTCCCATGTAAAGAGTGTTACAATATTGAAGATTGAAAACATTTTCGCTCTTTCTTGAATAATTAGTATCCTGATTATGAATAACAGGAAACTCCACTCGAAAATTTCCAGAATTCCAGAATTTTACAACTCGAAACTATTAGGCATAGAATCTCCAAATTTTGTATAAACGTTCTTATTGCAGTGTAGGTTGTAAATAAGAGAAATTCTTTTTCATATGAGGTCCTAACGGTGGATAAGAGGGCTTGAATTATTTTTCGCGATTCACTTAGGCATAGATCCTTGAAATTTCGTACAAATGCTCTTGCAATTTAAAGTTGTAGGTAAGTCAAGATTTTTTTCGTGAGACCGCTTAGGAGGATTTTTAATTTTTAAATTTTTTTTTTTATTTATTTGCCGTTCACAAGATCTCCGAAACCATTGTATAAATATTTTCCTTGCACTAAGCTATAGGTAAAAAATTTTTTGCGAAATACAGCCCCTAGGGGAGGATAGAGGCTTGATTATTAATTTTTTATTTTTATTTATTTTTGCCGTTTTACAGATATCCGAAAACTTTTTTTTTTTTTTTTTTTTTTTTTACATGTTCCCCTTACTCTAGGCTGTAGATAAGACAGTATTTTGCAAAATGTGGCCAGTAAGGTTATTGAATGATTTTTTGTTGTTTGTCAGATCTCGGAAAGTATTAGATTTAGAATCTTGAAATTTTGTATAAATGCCCTCCTTACACTCTAGGCTATAAATATTTCTTTTAAATGTGGACTTATGGGGGAAAAGGAGGTTTGGCTATTCTTTGCCGTTATCCATATCTTAGAAATTATTAAATGTGGACCCTAGAAATTTTGTATATAAATATTTCCCGTGTACCCTAAGGTGAGGAAGTAAAGAAGATTTACAGGTTAAAAACGGGGACATGAACATTTTCTTCAACTTTTGACAGATCTTCAGAACTCTTGGGAGCAAGAAGTTAAACTTTTAAACAAAAGTTTTCGTTGAATCTGAGATCGAAGATAGTATAGACGTTACGAAATGGCACTCTTACAGAAAAGAAAGGTTTCTTACCTTTCCTACAATTTCTATCAGATCTTTGGAACTCTTTGGAGTAGAACTAGAACTTTTGTACAAATTTGCTTATTAAATACTAGGCTGAGGATAAGATAGAGTTTTACGAACAATGAATCTAACTGTAAGGGGAAAAGTGGGCTTGGGCTGGTTTTCACTGTACACCAGATCTCCAAAACAATTGGGCGTAGATAATTGAAATTTTCCAAAAATATTTTTCTCAGACTGTCAACTACAGATAGGATAGAAAATTTTTGAAATTTGAGATCTAAGACTGCAGATGAAGGGAATGAAACTATTCTTGATCTGGGAGTTTGAAATTTTCTAAGATGGAACTTTGAGTATATTCTACTTGAGGCATACATAGGCTTTATTTTAAAAAAAAAATACATTAATACCACAAATATATTTTGAAACGTTCGGCATAGTCATGAAATTTGTACAGTATACTATATATTTTGACATACACAATATGAATATTTCATACAGGAATATAATTTGGGTACTTTCGATACTGTAACAAGACTTTAGGTTAATTTTTGGATAAGTCAGTTTGAGAGATATAATCTTTGAGTAACAATTTCCACGAAACGGAGAAATTATTCCAATTTCTGGTGTAAAAAAGCTGTTTTAGAACTTAAATGTGACGAAATTAGCCCCTTTCAAAGTATATATTTCAGGATGATAAAAATTGACTTAATATTTACCTGTATATTTTTGTAGATTTAGGTTAATCCACCATTTCCGGTTGCGAGAAAACGACTCGGCCTTGACGTAGTGAAAATTATTTAAGAGCAATTTAGTGACCACTTTTGAACACAATTTCAGCGAAATCAAACTTGCGTTGACAAGTATTTGAAAGCAGAAAAATGTTGTATATAGCTTTGAAATGTTTTTTCCTTAAACCTTATTCTTCCCGTGCGAGGAATGGACATAATTCAATAAATAAGTAAATAAATAAATAAATAAATAAATAAATAAATAAACTGGCCACTTATCTTTAAAGATTTCCAAAACTATTCCGTGAAAAATTTACGCAGTATTTTGATTTCAAACAAATATTTTACACTCAAGCAAGATTTACGTTTATTATTATTAATTTTTTACTTATTTTTGTCTACTAATAAGAGTGCAGACCCTTTTTAATGAGAAGTGAGTGGCCAAGATATTCTGAACAAAACTGTTCACATAGGTATCGAAGTGTGTATATCAACAGTGCTTCTCTTCTGAATGATTACTTGATAGTGAGAAGCTTGCACTATTTGCATTATTCCCGTTTTATGGCGTCTTCTTGCACAGTCTTTATTTGGTTTCACGAACCTCGATTTACTGAATTTCAGAAATAATACACAAATTCTGCTGTACCCAATTTAGTTTGAAGTCCTGATTTTGAATTTAAAATATTGAACTTGCTGAATTATAGTGTATATTTACAGTTTGCCAGTCATTTTACACATTCAGGTTGCATAGTATGCTTGGTTACAAACAGATTAGGAAGTGTTTCTCTTTCTTTCGTAATAAAATTGTGGATATTGTCACTGTGTTTCGAACGGTGATAATACTTAGAAAAATGTAAGCTATAATATACTTCCCTAATAAATTATTTCCAAACGTCTTTATCACTGATGTGGTACAAGCAGGTACAACAGGAAAGCGTCGGCACCCACCATCAGTCAACAACAAATGCTGAGGCTGACAAGTGGATTAGTATCCCTCTGGTCCCGCGTATTTTGGCAAAAATTCAGAAGATACTGCAAATATTTAACATCAGAAGTTCTTCTGAAATCAATAGAAAGATATATTACACATTTTAAGGCATTTTTACTGATCCCCAGCAAAGTAACGGTGTTTATCAGGTTAAATGTCAATGTGACATATATATATATATATATATATATATGTCAAACAAAAAGGAATATTTATATTAGAATAGATGAGCACATTCGCGCATCGAAATCTCATAGCTTACAACAGTTATCCGGATTGGCAGCGCCTCTGAGAGATAATGACCATAACATTGCTAGTTCATGTTTGATAGAAAACAACAACTGAACGAAATATTAAATAAGCCTATTACATTCATAAAGTGAAACCTAAACTCAATTTAGATAAAGGATACACAAATGTGATTTGGCGTAGAATTTTTACTATATTTCCGCCGTTTGGAAGGTAATAAAAGAACAGTGAACAACAGTGAACACTGACAAGTAAGTTACCATTAATATCTGTTTATGGTCAACAAGAAGAATTGCACTTCGAATATTTTAAATCCTTTTTAAACAATTTTCTCCATCCACATTTTCCCCCATGTTTTAAATGCTTTTTAAACAATTTTATCCATCCACATTTCTCCCCAAGTTTTAAATCCTTTTTAAACAATTTTATCCATCCACATTTCTCCACATGTTTTAAATCCTTTTTAAACAATTTTATCCATCCACATTTTCCCTATGTTTTAAATCCTTTTTAAACAATTTTCTCCATCCAAATTTTTCCCGTGTTTCAAATCCTTTTTAAACAATTTTCTCCATCCACATTTTTCCCCGTGTTTTAAATCCTTTTCGGATTGTGACTAGGCAGATGATGGAGATAATGTTCTCCGAAATTACTTCCTTAAGAAGTGGTTTGTTTTCTGTGGTGAATATTAGCCTTTTGCTTCTTACATTTTTTTCTAATTGGGGATATTACCAACTGTAGACAGAAATGAATGTATAAGATCCTAGAATTAGATTTCCGTTGTAAAAAAATAGGTTTTACTGGTATAGTTTCAGCTTTGTGCAGTCAAATTAGTCCAAGATTGTTTGACTCACATGAAACAAATTTTACACAATCTCTTGTGATATAAGGTGGTTGTGTTTAATGTCCTTGAAGAATGGTAGCCGCAAACCGCATTAAATTCTTTTTTTTTTTTTTTTCCTTCCTGATTGAATTAGAGGTAATAACCAGAGTTTACTTGCTCAGGTAATATTTGCATCCCGAATGCATTCATCCCTTGTGATTTACATTTCAGTTTGAGACAAAAGAAGAAATGCATAAGTGTTTGATAAATGAAGAGAGAAGAAACTATCCCAACACATTTGTTAGTCAACTGAGGATCAATAACCATAGAATTGTTTTCTTTTCAAATCCTGAAAGGGAAGAATGGATTAACGAGATCAACAGCAGAAAGGTAGGCAGGATTTTTTTTAAATTGTAGTAAATTAAACAAATTATCTTTAGTTCTACGTGAAAGAAAAACTATCTGAATCTTAAGTAAACTATTTTGCATTGGTCACAAAATAATTAAATAAATAAACCTTATAGTATCTATTGCGAGAAAAGTGCCTGTAGTAGCCAGTCAACAATTTAACAGGCCTTGAGAAACGAAGTGAAGATATATTATTACAAGTCGCGAAGTGGTTTGAAATTAATGATTTTCTATTAAACAGATATAAACTAAATAAATATTATTTACTCTGAAACACTGCCTTAACAAAAATACGAATAATACAAAATTTCTTGGTGTTATGCTCTGCCAGATGCATCATCCAAATTTGTCCGTTTTTTGGGGGTTCCCCAGGGTAGTGTTCTAGGACCACTGCTGTTTCTTCTTTACATGAATGACCTCCCTTCCTTCCTTTCTTTACCACCTTATGAACATTCTTCTCTTTGCTGACGGCTGTGAAATTTTATATAAAAACTCTTCCATAAACGATGCCCTACGACTTCAATAAAGCCTCTCTAAACTTGCTGATGGGAGTGCGACTTGGAATTTAAAACTAAACCCTGAAAAATGCTTCACTCTTAGTATTTCTTTGAAGAAAAGTAAAATTTATCATAGATATTGTATTAATAACAGTCCTGTTAAAAGAGTTGCAACACATAAAGACTTCGGAGTATTATTCGATGAGAAACTTACATTCGCTGATCACATCACTGTTACTGTGAAGAGTGCTATGAGAATACTGGGTATTCTTTACACATTTACTGAAATTCGCGATCTCAAATCACTCAGAATTTTTCTCAAAACTTTTGTATCTCCTAAAATTCAATATTGCTCACCGATATGAAATATCGCCTGTGCTTCAAACTTATCCCGCTTTGATTATGTTCTTCTCTTTGTCCTTGCCACTGTTAAAGAGTTCCTCCAGTGCGTAGTCTTAATAAAACACACCTCCTAAAAAGAAACTCAAAATACAAACTTCACACATTCGACGCATGGTGGCACACTTGCAGCTTCTCCATAAAATTATCAATGGAGAAATTGACTCCAAATTATTGGTCCCCGTTCTCAATTTTCGTGTACCTTCTTGTCTTACTCGCAGTCATAAGTTATGAACATATGCAACACCCAGACTATCAATTATAGAACGCTCTTTATATTTCAGACTAGCATCACTGTATAATAATTTATCTTCAGATATTGATGTTTTTGATTCTGAAAATAATATTAGAAACAAACTAAAGTCTCTGTAAATGTGATTAATATATATATATATATAGTTGTTGTTTTTTCTTATGTACTTTGTTACATTGTTTCAGTGTAAAATGGACTTAGATCTGCGTCTGAAATGGTTATTAATAATAAATAAATAAATAAAAAGAATAAATTCTTTTGGGAGCCCCAAATAAAATATTTATGTAGCAAGTTATCAAGGACAATATTTTAATTGCGATGCTTAAAAGTCACAGTACCAAAAAATTACTTTCGAAATGCTTATTGTGCACATTTTTTTAAAAGTATATTAGCGTATGGTTTAATATTTTGGAATAACAGCAATTATATAAATGATGTTCTCTTACTTCAAAAAACGGCTATTGAAATAATTTGTAGTATGTCCAACAATGGCCATTGCAAACAACTGTTTGCTAAGTTAAAAATTATAAATGTGATTAATCTGTATATTTGTATGATATTGATCTACGCGAAATAAAACGTTTTCACAATGGTTTATAAACAAAATATACATGCTACAATTAAAAATAAATTAATCACTAAGCAAAGCAAACCAATTTGTTATTACAAAACTATTATCTTGTGACAGTTTCGCCAACTAACCATTTGACTTCACTATTTTCTCGTCTAATAGTGTCTTGTGAAACCAAGTGGTCTGTTGGCGAAACTGTCACAACAAGATAATATTTTTGTAATAACAAATTTGTTTCCTTTGCTCAGTGATTAATTTATTTTTAATTATAATATGTAGTATTCAAAAGCTGGTATAATGGAAAATATACATGCATATAATACCAGATCGTGTGAACAAATTGAAAACCACACTCTAAACCAGTGGTTGCTAAACATATGAAGCTTATGAGCTGTCTACCGTTTTTAAATTCTATCGTGAGCTACCAACCAAAAGAACTACCTATTTTTAAAAAAAATCTTACATTTGTTTATTGCCTTTAAACTTACATTTCTAGAAAATATCAAATCAAACTATCCAAGTTAGCAAATGTCTAATATACACACGAAAAACAAAGTGCATAACTATCCAAGTTAGCAAATGTCTAATGTACACACGAAAAACAAAGTGCACAACTATCCAAGTTAGCAAATGTCTAATATACACACGAAAAACAATGTGCATAACTATCCAAGTTAGCAAATGTCTAATATACACACGAGAAACAAAGTGCATAACTATCCAAGTTAACAAATGTCTAATATACACAAGAACAAGTATTTTAAGAATGATCCCAAAAATTGCATCAAAAGATTACGATCTTGGCCAATAATTAGTTTTTTTTTTTTTTTTTTTTTTTTGATCAGGGGCTACAAAAGTTTGGAACGGCTACTGAATCGGGTTTTCGTATTTTTTTACGGAATAAGCACACCATACTGAGTTAAGTGATAGTTTGGGTTTGGCTACACTATATGCAGTTCTCCAGTTATAAAGCGTACAAGAAAATGTTTGGCTGAATGAAATAATATATTGAATTTTTTGGATTAGGAGCCCCAAAATTTTTGAACGGTCCTTAAATCGAGTATTCGTTTTTCTTTTTCTTTTCACGGAATAAGCACATCGTACTGGGTGAATTGTTAGTTTTGGTTTGGCTACACTATTTGTAGTTCTCAAAATATGGGGCGTACAAGAAAAGGTTTAATTGTATGAAATATATTGAATTTTGTGGATCAGGGGCCACAAAATTTTTGAGCGGTCCTTAAATCGAGTTTTCGTATTTTTTACGGAATAAGCACATCATACTGAGTAAATTGTTAGTTTTGGTTTGGCTACACTATATGTAGTTCTCCAGATATAAAGAATACAAGAAAATTTTTGCCTGAAATATATTGGATCTTTTGATTCAAAAACATAACGTGCACGTGCGTATATAATCAACTGTGAGTTAAGGCTGACAATAGCAGTTGCACGGGAGAAACAAGCACTTGTTGTCAGTGCCCCCTGTCGTTAGCGTCAGCTCAGTGGACGAATCAAGGTTAGCCAAACGGAGCGTTAACGCGATCTACCGAACTACTAGCTCGCGATCGACGGTTTGGCGATCATTGCTCTACACTATCTAAAAATAAAGAAAGTTATGTAAATATAGGTGTAACGTTTATGAATATATTACCAATCTACATGCATCGTTTGCTTATGAACAAATTTAAAACTAATTATATAATGATCTAGTGGCAATACCTTTTTACAACTTAAATGAATTTTCTTTTTAATTTTAAAATTTATGTGCTCATTGGTAATACCAAAATGTAAATTTTATTTTACTAACTCTTCACAGGCTATCAGCCAGGTGAAAGTTTCCGACGTTTCGAATGCAGACAGTGCATTCATCTTCAGGGATTGTAATGAAGAGACCGAAGACGGAAGCATGTATATTATTTACAGGCAGAGCCATGAATGGGGCTTGTGATTGGCTGAGAAATGCTGGCTCCTGATTGGCTGTTGTAGCTACGAGAAATGGCTTTGTTGAATGTCTGATGTTGTTCCTGAAAAGAGCCTACCAGATAGGGCTGACCAGATAAAGCAGATATGGTATAAGTCGTTTTAGCCATTTGACGTAGCCACAACAACAGTCAATCAGTAGCCAGCATCCCTCAGCCAATCAGAAGCCAGCATTTCCCTAAGCCAATCACAAGTCTCCATTCATAGCTCTGACTCTAAATAGTTACTATATATACATGCTCACGTCTTGTAAATTATCCATTGTAGCTTTGGAAAATTCAAGATTACTAATAAAACTCCAACTGACCAAAGTAGTATATATATTTTAAAATTATATATACTGCTTTGGTCAGTTGGAGTTTTATTAGTAATGTTCACGTCTCCGGTCTCTTCATTATAATCCCTGAAGAAGAATGCGATATCTTCATTCGAAACATCGGATGTTAATACCTTCACCTGGCTGATAGCCCGAGAAGAGTTACCAAAATAACGTCGCCAGGAAAAATTCAATTCTTTCATCAGATTCTTTTACGGAGAGGACAAAGTTCGCAGTAAATTTTATTGTTAGCAAGTACGTATAAACTATAATAACATAGATATAGTGATTCATAAACCTTATGTATCTTTCAGTTGATGTTGTGTATCGCCAAGTTACAGGCTTAAAGACAATAAAAGTGTTTTATTTTACATTGTATATAACTTTGCATGTTAATCTCAAACTATTTCGCTTAAACTTATTATGACTTAAGTTAAACTTTAATGTATGTAAGTATAAACTTCAGATTTTTAAGTTGTTACAAGTTAACCAATAGTGTTATCTTGTAACATACTCTAATTGTTATCCAAATCACATGAGAATTTTTTTCTAAATTTTCGGGAGAGTTCAAAACCAACTCCGAACTTCTTGGTACTTACATAATCGTTTCAAAATAAATAGTTATCGTCCTTAAGGACAGCATATATATATATACCGGGTGATTCAATAAGAACGTACCAGGCCTATATCGCAGCTAATACTGCACGTAGAGTCTTCAAACAAAAAATTGCATTACAAAATCGTATGTGTAGAATGCAATAAAAATAGTAGCGAGAGCAGTGGCGTCACGTGAATATCTCCAACGGGGGACAACTTCAAAATTTGAAATGGAAAGTGGTATAACTGTTGGAATCGTTCGAAAGAACATTAAATGTCATGCAGGTTTTAGAGGACAAACTTTGTCATATCCTTTCCCATTAAGCCGCTAGAGGCGTTGTTGCAGACTTGTATCTGACTACCCGTAGGCCTTTACCTCAGCTAATAATGCACATAAAGCCGTCAAACAAACAATTGAACTACCAAATCGTATGTGTAGAATGCAATAAAAATAGTAGCTACATCAGTGGCGTATCGTGGGTATCTCCAACGGGGGTCAGCTGCAAAATTTGACATGGAAACAGGTGTTAGTTGTGCCTCCATTGAAACAAGCGCACAATGGGAGAAACGTCGAGAGGAAACACGTTGGCATATTTCTTCCTCGTTGGCAGCAACACGGTCACATTACTAGGTGAAAGTCAGATGGTACGAGAGTGTTTCCTCTCGACGTTTCTCCCATTGTGCGCTTGTTTCAATACACCCACAACCAAACCCTGTTTCCATGTCAAATTTTGCAGATGATTCCGTTGGAGATATTCACGATACGCCACTGGTGTCGCTATTATTTTTATTGCATTCTACACATACGATTTGGTAATGCAATTTTTTGTTTGAAGGCTCTACGTGCAGTATTAGCTGCGACATAGGCCTGGTATGTTCTTATTGAATCACCCGGTGTATATATATATATATATATATATATATATATATATATATATATATATATATATATATATATATATATATATATGTCCTTATTACGAATTAAACCGAACTCTTACGATCTAAATCATGTTGGGCATAGTAGTAAGCCTTGACCTGCCATACACTTGTAAAATATTAAACTCTACAGATTTTCGTTTCCCAAGTGTGAGACATCAAATTTTGGATTTGGACTTACAATGAAATTTTCACAAATCAATTGTAATACAGATCTGGTTAGAAATTAATAAAAGACGACATTTTCCGCAATTGAGAAACACATATTAGTTATTGGAGACAAATCAATTAAGTTGTAGACCGTAAAAGATTTACATCTTTTCTTTTCCACTAAAACCTTGACTTTTTTTTTTTAAATTTTAAAATCTGAGGCAACCGTATGAAACATGTATCACGAAACCTATCCTATGCTAATATCTGTGGTGAATGAAGAATCGAGAACAAGTCTTACTAATTTCCATATGCAAATTCCATATAATTAAGCCTGTAGTACGTGGAACCTTTTTAATACGGAAACAAACAAAGCTTTCTGTAAACAACAAAAACGTTGTTCTTTTATAATGTATTTAGTATATATGTTTATTTATAGATTTTCCTCTTATTTTTAAGAATTAGACATATAGAGAGATTGAAAGAACCTAGCATAATGTATATGAAGATATACTGTAAATGACAAAACCTTCATCAAATACAACAATGTTTCCAACTTTTTATCTTACTTATTGACTTCAAGAAGATCCTGAAAAATACATTTCTTGTTTCTCGTTTGCCAATATTCATTCCTCTTCGATTTATTTTTATTTTCTTTCTTTCTTTCTTTCTTTATTATTTTTTTATTTTTGTTGATGACCTCTCTTTACGTTAACAAAATCAATATACTAATATTATTTTGACACACTCCATTTTAGTTTCTCTATTTTTCATACTTTAGAATTATAGTTTTTAATAAAAAGTTTCAGGCTCACATGTAAATGACCTTTCCAGCAACTAATAAAACTACTACAAGTAGAAAAACTGGGATTTGTAAGTGACGAAGTGTAGTAAATATGAAGTATTGAAAGTAATATCATTTATGCTATGCTTATATCACTACATTGATTACTAGATTCTGATACTTCGTAGTTAATAGTTGAATTTAAGAGAATGACATACTAAAAATAATACCAAATTTACCATTTTTCTTTTGCTTGTTTTTCATAAGTGAACGGAAGTATAATGAAATACTGTACAACTAACCACAATCATAGATAATGTTATTCTACAACAGAAAATATGAACCTGAAGAATTTTGAGTGTTGCCATCCATAGAAATCACAATGTTGTTAGAGTAACAATTCCTCCAAAACCTAAGTTAAGGCAGCGACTAGATTAACGAACTCAAACTCAACTGCAATTGATTGCGTATCATGTTGTCTTGGAACCCTGTGAACTACTTTTCAAATAATAATTGTATTAAATTTGTAATAAACAAAATAGTTTAAACATGCAGCTATTAAAATTAAATAATGACGTTATTTAAAAAGTAGTTCACAGGATACCAAAACAACATGATATGTAATTAATTGCAGTTGAGTTCGTTCCTCTAGTTGCCGTCTTAACTTAGATTTTGTGGGAAATGTTGTTCTGGCAACACTGTAATTTCTATGAATAGCAACATTGAAAACTATTCAAGTTCATATTTTCTATTGTATAATAATATTATCTATGATTGTGGTAAATTGCACTTCATTATCTGCTTTCACTTATAAAAAACAAGCAAAGGAAAACTGGAAATTTTGTATTATTTTTAGTATTTCAGGCTCTTCACGTAACATGTACTAAGCGGAAACCTGTTTACAATGAGAATAACATGGCACCGTAGAATTCCTGTTAAGCTCAGGTTAAAATGTAATTAATGATGAAGCATATATACTGAAACATCCACGATTTATTGCCAATCATGAAAGTACAACAAATCTTGCTTCAGCGTCTTTTGAATAGTAGGTTTAAAAATAATAATGTTTATCTAAGGGATATGGCATTCGGATCACAAAACTGCCTGGAAAAAAGTCATATACCGTGCAGCGCTTGGGTAGCAGTGTGGGGAGTATTTAGTATTTGAAGAATTCTTAATATTTGTTGTTTTATTTTACTTCTTCTGATAGGTAGCAGTGCCAGACGAGGGTTCAAGAAGTATTGAAAATCCGGAAAAGGAACTTGCTGATTGGTTGTCAAGGTGTAGGCGCATTCTTCCTCGTAAAACTTCATCTGCGACAGTCTTAGCTTCACTGGAGAGCTCACCATTCATTGGAGAATTAGATATTAGAGTCATCCACATAAAGGAAGGTTTGCCCAAAGGTATTGTTTGCAATTGATTACCATTTATTATTATTTTGTTCTAGAATCTACCCCTTAAGTATTTTAAAGCTATGGAAAATAAACTCTGGTTAGGACAGTAGAGAGGATCACGCAAACTATTTCTAGGTATGAGATATAGATAGCAACCGTTAGTCACCGTTACCCGTTAAGATGTTAACGGATTGATTCCATTAACGAACTCAGCCGAGGTGTTATAAACCACAGAATTCAAAAATGCAGTTATTATGTATGGGATACACCTTATAGATAACCGTTAAAGTCGTTGTTATCCGTTACTAAGTTAACGGATTGACTCCATTAAAGAACTCCAGATGCATAAAACAGAATTCAAAAAATCGCTTACATGTATGGGATATGGACTATATACAACCATTGTTAAAGTTACCGTTATCCATTAATACAATAAGGGATTGTCTTCATTAACGAAATAAATCGAGATATGCACTCTAGCTATCTGCCACATAAGACAGAATTAAAAAAAATTCACATACTTTTCTGAGGAATGGGCTATAAACAGACACCGTTACAATCGTTTTTATCCGTTAATGCTTTAACAGATAGACTTCATAAAGGAACTTGGTCGACACAATCGCTCTAGCTATCCGTTGCAAAAAAAGGAACATAATCACAAATTCGCTTAGAATAATAGGATATGAACTATAGATAGCCACCGTTAAAGTCTCCGTTATCCGCTAATTCGTTAACAAATTATCTCCATTGCCGAATTTGGTCCGAGATAATTACTCTACTCACCTGTTGCAAAGGACAAAATTTAAAAATAAAAACTCGTATTCGTTCAAGAGTTATCGTGCAAAGTAACGGACAGACGGACTAAGAACACAATACTATAAGACTCACTGCGTGATTCTATAAATTACAGTGCACAAAATTTTATAATATTTAGTTATTAGGATCATGCAATGAGATTATAATATTGTGTTGTTATTTAATCCGTTATTCTGCATGATAACTATTGAACATACAAGATTTTTTTAAATTTTGTTTTTTTAGAATAGATGGCTAGAGCAAATATCTCTGCCGGGTTCGTTAATGAAGTCAATCTTTTAAAGGATTAACAGATAACGGTGCCTTTAACGGTGGCTATCTATAGCTCATATCCAATAGATGTGAGCAAACTATTGAATTCTGTTTATTGCAATAGATAGCTAGAGTAATTATCCCGTCACAGATCGTTAATGAAGTCAATCCGTTAACAATCTAACGGATAACGGTGCCTTTAACGGGGCTATCTATAATCCATATGCCATACATGTAAAGGATTAAAATGATTATTGAATTCTGTTTAGTCTGAATAAACAGCTAGAGCAATTATCTCGACCAAGTTTATTAATGGAATTGATTCGTTAACAACTTAACGGGTAACGACTACTAATGGTGTCTATCCATATCTCATATATACAAATATTTCACCTGATTTTCTCTACTGTCTTTATCAGAGTTTATGTATATGAACATATCCTCTGATTATGGTGATAAATATGAAATATGCAATTCTTAAATAAAATGAAATGAAAGATTTAGTTTGAACGTTTACAGTCATCCTCTGTAGGCTTAAGGAGACGGATAATTAATGGAAGCATAAACGCTAATCCTAGGTGGTGCCTGGAGACCGCTTCTCCGAGTTTTACTTGGGCCTACATGTTTGTATTAAAATTCTCATTGATGTCTTGTAAAAGATATTTGTCAAATTTGAAAAAAAATGAAATGAAATATTTAAGTTTTACGTCCCACGGTTATGCCGGTTAGGCTAAAGGAGACGGTGATAATGAGAAATGAGTGAGATGGTGGAATGAAGAAAGTGGGAGGAAACGGGAGAACCCCGAGAAAACCCACGAGCACGGTGTTTGTCCACTACAAAGTCCACACGGCGCGAGCTGGGATCGAACCAGGGACTCCAAGTACCAGAGGTGAACCACTGAGCCACCGCGCCCCCTTGTCAAATTTGAATCGGACCCCGCAAAATTATACAGAAATCGACAACAAATGGAAATAAATGATTGTGTAAAACAAATGGAGTGAGAATGTGGAAAGAAATTAGATAACCATGAGAAAATCCACGGACACGGCACTGTCTACCGTGAAGTCGCATGGCCCGGATGCATTTATTAGTAAAAGGATATGTGAAATAAATATAATAAAGATGTTTAAAATTACTATAGTAACTGTTAAAATGCTGTACAATATTATTAAACTCTATTTAATCAGTCCAGCAATGATTACACTATGTTTACTAATGTTCCGTCAACATTTCTTGTAAATTGACAATATCGAATGTAAGAATACTTATATTACTTGTAAAAGACAAAAAATTACTTTCCGACAGTGTATGACATTATCATGCCAATTGTAAGATTCGTGGCAAAGTGGAAAAGAAAATAGTGCTACTCGTGCGGAAGAAACTGGTTTGAGTATAGGTTTGCAGCTCACATGATTCGGATCTCTCATTAATCTGAAACTGTCTATCTCATTGAAATTTTAAAGTGAAAACGAATTTGGAAAAGACTAAAAGGAACTTGTAGTTCATTACATGACATTTCTTTATATGCAATTGTATTGGAACTAAACTTTTTCCATATAACCAGAGATGAATCCAAAGTTGAACCTTGAATCTGGGGATAACCTACACATTTCCTGAAAGGGTTTGTCAAGTAAGTTCCTAAACAGGTTTCAATTCCTTGCCTAGAAGTGACCCCACCCCTTCAGGGATTGAAATATATAAAACAGCTTAACCTATATGTCCTTTATATCAAAGTGATCTGCATGACTAGTAGATTAAGAACATAATATGTACTACTCAATTATATCACATACTAGCATATATTACCCGCTTCGCTCGGTTGAAATGAAAATTTAAATGCACAACTCCGTATCTCATGTGTTTAGTACCCGTGAAAAATGCTGTTTTCGTTTTTAATGGCATCGATTTAAACGGCGCCGGAAAGATCATTGTTCATCTCGGCGACCTCGAAAACCATGGATTCGACATTAATATTGGTCATTTTCGATCATTTTATTATCTCCCCCTCTCCCAAGTTGCGGGCCTGAATTTGGTTTTAAACGGGATCGAAAGTGTCACCGGTCATCTCAGCGACCCCGGAAACTATGGATTCAACACTAATATGGATTATTTTTGATCAGTTTTATGTATTTCCCTTTCCCCCTCTCCAACATGCGGGGCTGAATTTCGACTTAAACAGCATCAGAAGTGTCACTGTTCATCTCGGCAACCCCAAAAAATGTAGATTTAACACTATTATCGGTCATTTATATATATATATATATATATATATATATATATATATATATATATATATATATATATATAAATCTTCCTGCCTCTCCACCAAGTTGCGGGGTTGAATTTCAATTTAAACGAAATCGAAAGTATTACTGTTCATCTAAGCGACCCAGAAAACTATAAATTCGGCACTGATACAGGCCATTTTCGATCATTTTTATCTCTCTTTCTCCCCTCCCCCTAGTGGTGGGGCTGATTTTGGATTTAAACCGGATTGGAAATGTCATTGTTCGTCTGAATGATCCCGAAAATTATGAATTAGACATTAATATTGGTCATTTTCTACCATTATTATATATTGCTCCCCCTCCCCTCCTCCTTGGTGCGGCACACGGCATCAGAGTTGTCAGTGTGAATCTCAGCTACTCAGAAAACTATGGATTCGACACTAATATTAGTCATTTCTGATCATTTTTAAATGTTTATCTCCCTCTCCTACATTGTACCCTCCCCCTCCATTACTGTCAGGGCTGAACTTGGGTTGAAACATCATCAGAAGTGTCAGTGTTTCTCAAAACAATCCCCAAAACTATGGATTCAACACCAATATCGGTCATTTTTGATCATTTTTAAATTTCTCTCCCCTCCCTTACGTTGCATCGTTAAAGTAAATAGCCTAAAATAATCCCTGTTTCTAATCTCATGTATGTTGAAAATTTGATTGAGATCGGTCTGGTAATTCAAGAGTGATGAAGTCACAAATGCAGTCATTTTTATTTAATTTTGTTTTTGTATATATCTCCTCCCCCTCCCCTAAGTTGGCTCGTCCAAGTGAAACGATAAAAAAAGATACACCCAAGGCCCAACCCTTATATACGTTGAAAATTTGCTCGAGATTGGTTGGGTGGTTCAAAAGTTATTAGGCTTTATTAGTTTTTATTTATACGTCCTCCTCTCCTCCCCCTCCTCTAGGATCTACAGTTAAAGTGAAATTACAAAAATATTTTCAGATTCGAACCTCATGTACCTTTAAAATTTGGTTGAAATCGGTCGGATAGTTCAAGAGTTATTAAGTTACAAAATAGTCACTTTCAGTCTTATATAAATTGATTTTTGTATATCTGCCCCTCCTTCTCCTCCCCTACGTTGCTAAGTCAAATTTAAATCATAAAAACAATCCCAGCCCTGAACCTCATTTATGTTGAAAATTTGATTGAGATCAGTCTACTGGTTTAGGAGTTATTAAGTTTTAATTTATTTTTTATATCTCCTCCCCCTCCCCTCAGTTCTAGCATCAAAGTGAATAGTCTAAATCCATCCCAGCCTCGAACCTCATCCATGTTACTAATTCGATCGAGATGGGGGGGGGGTTCAGGAGATTTAGAGTCACAAACATAGTAATTTTCAATTTTATATATATAGATTAATGAAAAAACCAAAAATCACGATTATTTCACTATAAATATCTTACATTAGTGGACATATAAAGTTGAGAAAAGTATGTCCATAATATCCAGTCAACAGTAAGTCATTTGGTATCACAACTAATGTGACTCATTGTTATTGCTAGATGTGACTCATTGAGTGCACGTATTTCAATTTCTATATTTTCCACGATTTCAGCTATATATGTTGTCAGATCAGTACTTCATTATATGTTCGTGAACTGCTTATCTAGGCGAGTTGTTTGATAGGTCACACGGTACATCACGTTCAATAGATTTTGGTTACTAATTAGGAGAGACTAGTCGTGGTAGTAATTTGAGCTCATTTACTAGATCCGAACAGCTCTTTCTTTGTAGGTATGTAAACCCGATTGGTCAGCCTCCAGGGTTTAAGCCCTCTAGCCACGAGAAGCACGGGTAATGAGAGGGAAGAAGGCCCCGGTGGATGTTGAGTTGAGTTGAGTTGATTTTGAGTTTATCGTCCCGTTCAGCAGCGAGGCTATATGAGACGTGGACCTACTGATTAACGTGGAATCCGAACCACATGAGCTCCCGCCGGGAATCGAACCCGGGTCTCCCGCGCCAAAGGCGCGTACGCTAACCGCTCGGTGGATGTTGTTTTCCGGAGCTTAGCTTTTGTTTTTCTCCAGTGTGTGAGAGTCATGTAACTCACATGTCACTGTCCTGGCAGGATGGTGCTGCCAAGACTTTGCCTTTGTTTCAAAGGTATGAAGGCCACCTAACTCACACTGCCTCACGATCACTTTATGGCGTGGTAGTGAGGTTCACTAATATAGGATATTTATAGTGAAATAATCATTTCTCGGGTTTATTACCTTGATATAGGATATAATTGGTGGTGCATATTATATTCTTAATCTACTTATCATGCGGAGCGCTTTGATATATAGGTCAAGTTGTTCTATTTATATCCATCCCTGATAGGGTGGGGTCACTTCCGAGCAAGAAATTGAAACCTGTTTTGGAACTTGCTCGACAAACCCTTTCAGGAGATATATAGGTTATCCCCAGATTCAAGGTTCAAATTTGGAGGGATCCCTAGTAAGAATCATTCCACATCAGAAGTGATTCAATAATGTTTCTTCAACCTCTCGGGACTTACTATACTTTATTAATTTAGTGGCTCTTTAACTTCCACTAAATTGTCTTTTTTCTTGTTTGTTTTCTGCGCATCTTAAAAATATTGATACATCCATGTTTTCTGTCATTTTTAAAGAATGTATTAACAATTACACTAGTCGGCATGAAAATCCTCCCAGGAGGGTGAAAGGATGTACCGGATAGATTTCGAGACGCTGATGACGAATATCTCATCGAGAAAGTTCCAGCACTTTTTTTTTTTTTTTTTTTTTTAGGCGCTGTTTCCATAATTGACTGAAAAATCGTATTTTTCTTATTTAATATGTGTTTTCCGTGTTTGGAGTGCATAATTCTGAATTTTTATCTTAATCCAAGAACTGTTACTAGGCTATATCCCAGGAACATTCTTTTCTCTAGCTCACGACCCCCCGGAAACGTACCCCCTCCACTTGGGTTGCAAAGATTAATTGTCGTTCCACACTGCATACACTAAAACCTATGCGTTATTGACGGAGAAAGGTTTCGTAATCAACTTGCGATCATTCGTCGGCTCCCTTTTGTCTAGACGACAGACAGATTGTTGAAAAAGAGGCGCCAAGACATACCTACCACGTTGTCGCGTGAAACAAATATTTCAGTTTCGAGTTGATCTTCGTGTTAAAAGGTGGTATTACGCTGTGTCTGTGTATACCGTAGGTGAAAAATATTTCTGCGTGAAATATTGACGTTTGTGTTAAACGAACATGCCGAGAACTTGCAACAATTCGACAGATTCATTCTGCTACATATGTGGGGAAGTGATTTTCAAGGGACAAAGTAGGCCATTGTCACCGTTCCTGAAGACAGCCTACCATCTGTACTTCGGGTGTAAAATCGGGGACTAGGATCGCGTTTGGGCTCCGAAACAAAGTTGTAACTCGTGTGCGCGTACTCTCACAGGATGGTTGAAAGGTACACATAAATCGATGCCGTTCGCCGTACCTATGGTTTGGCACGAGCCCCGTGATCATGTTTCAGACTGTTACTTCTGCCTGACTAATATAAAATGTTTCTCAAAAAACATGAAGCATAAAATACAGTATCCTAACTTGGATTCCGCGAGGAGACCTGTGAAACATGATATTTGTCTGCCTGTACCCGTACCACCAGACTCATACACCCTGTGCAGTGTTTCATCCGATGAAGAACCTGCTGCTTGTGAGGATGTTGCACAATCTTTGAGTACACAGTCAGATCCCAATTACGCTCCAGTGCCTGATACTAATGAACTACATGGGATATGTCAGGAAGAGCTGAATGATCTGATCAGAGACTTAAACCTTCCCAAGTCTAAGGTCCTGTTGCTTGCATCACGAATTCAACAATGGAATCTACTAAACCAAGATGTGAATATATCGATGTATAGGAAAAGAGAGGTGAGCCTAGTTCCTAATTTTACGAAGGATGGTGATTTGGTGTATTGCAGTGACATTCCATCGCTTATGGGACAACTGAAGTTGAACTACAACACTTAAGATTGGAGGCTATTCGTAGATTCCTCTAGGATAAGTCTCAAGGCAGTATTACTACACAATGGCAATGAAAAGCCAGCCATCCCTGTTGCTCATGCTGTACATATGAAAGAAACATACGAGAATATGCGAAACCTATTGCAGAAAATAAAGCACGAACAGTTCCAATGGTCTGTATGCGCTGACCTTAAGGTTATTGCCATCCTCACCGGTTTACAAGGAGGTTACACAAAGCACTGCTGCTTCTTGTGTCATTGGGATAGTCGAGCCAAAGATCAGTACACCATCACAAAATGGCCGCCAAGGAAGCAACTGGTCCCAGAGGAGATGAACGTGGCTAATGAACGTCTTGTGAATCCGGAGAAAAATATTCTTACCACCCCTTCATATCAAATTAGGGCTCATGAAGGTCTTCGTCAAGGCTCTGAACCGGGATGGTGAAGCATTTAACCATCTCAGAAAACTATTCCCAAGACTCAGCGAGGCCAAGGTGAAAGAAGGTGTTTTTACGGGACCTCACATCAGAGACGTTTTTAAGGATACTACATTTTTTCTAAGTTTAATGAAGTGGAAAGTGAGGCTTGGGAGGCCTTTCGAGAAGCGTGCAGTAGCTTTCTAGGGAATCATAAGTCACCTGATTACAAAGACATTGTGGGCAGGTTAATTACTTCATTTCGTAACATGGGATGTAATATGCCCCTAAAGTTACACTTCCTGCATTGCCACCTGGACTTCTTCCCTGAAATGTACAGATTGGGGGAAGTCTCTGACGAATAAGGGGAAAGGTTTCACCAGCAAATAGCTACCATGGAGAGGCGCTACAGTGGTAAATGGAGTGTGAATATGTTGGCAGACTTCTGTTGGAATGTGACACGCGAGACACCCTGTAGTAATTACAAGAGAAGTAGGAAAACCAAGTGACACGTAAGTGTTAAACTTTAACTTTTTATGCAATTTTATCTGGATAATTTATATTGATATTTAAATTATAACGTGCAAATTATTATGGGTGGAGAATAGCATCTTTGGGCGGATATTGAAACCCTCCTCCCTGAAAACTGGTACATCCTGGAGAAAAACGGGTTACAGATTCGAACTCAGGAGCTCAAAACCTATAGGAATCACCTATTTTCGTTAGTGGGAGCGAAAAAAGTTTCATTTTGCCGACTAATAAAAATGCTAGACATCGTGCCCAGAAAATTATTTCGTTTCTACATTGATTCATATCACTTAAAACAACGTAACAATCAATGTTACATGATATAGTTTCAAAAAATTAAATTTTATATTTCGAAAAAATCATTCAAAAATTAAGCTATCATTTTTAAAAAGGCATTTAAAAAGTTAGAACTTCTAATTAGTCCCTTATTTGTCAAGTTAAGATTTTAATGGGTTCACAGATTTTCAAAGAATTTAAGAAGTTAGTTACTGAATTCTCTACGTCTGTGTGTGTGTGTGTGTGTTATTTGCGAATTTTTCAATTTGAACCCTCCATTCGACAAAGCATCAAAAACTATCTTAAAGAAGTGATGGAATATTTAGCTTCAGTCTTACCGTTGCCAAGATATTGGCCAAAAAGGTTCCAATTTCTGGAAATTTAAAGAGCCACATCTCGGGGACCGTAAGTCATAGAGAAATCATATTAGTGTTGATCAATACTTAAGAAGATGGTAAACATTTTGGTACTGATATGAACTGGTGGCCACTGGCTAATTGGCCACCGTTCCCCAGATATTGGCCAAAAAAGTTCGGATTTCAGGAGATTTAAGGAGCCACATCTCGAGAACCGTAATTCATAGCGATATGATATTTTGCGAATTTTTCAATTTTGAGCCCTCCATTTTGAACATGTGTCTTCGTAAAACAACATATCGTAGAACGTTTTAACAGAACACTTAAACAAAACGTGGAAAAAATTTAGTATTCAAGGAAATTATAAGTGGATAAACATGTTACAAGAATTGTTTAATGAATATAATAATAAAGTACATAGAACAATTGGTATAAAGCCTATAATAGTTAATAAAAACAATAATTCTTTTAACTTCGTTCTGGCAAAGCTCTTGGAGCATTCTCAACTTTTTTTTTTTTTTTTAATTTACAGTGTATTTTGTCGTACCTCAAATTTATGTTTCCCAATTCTAAGAAAGGTATTTTTCTATTGATTTCAAGTTCTTTAGAAAGCTTAATTCAAACCTTATCTTTCATTAACTTCATAATTTCGAAGATCAACAACAACCAACTTGACTGTTTTAGATAACCAGAATTTCCTTGGTATCATTACAATTGTGTTTTTACATTCGTCTTCATCTAGATACTACACCTGACTTTTTTTTTTTTCAAATTAGATTTTAGTTTTATTGAGTAATTTCTGAGTTTAAACTTTCTAAATTATATGTATATTTGATTGGAAAATCCTGCAGTTTGTACATAATGTGGTTTTTATTTTACTTTCAGATATCTGTGTGTGCTTTATAGTTGAAAGCAATGGCCACTTGTTAGATCAAGTTAAAGTTAATTTAAACACAGAACCTCAGCCTACAGAATGGTATACACTAGACTTAATTTATTCTCAGTATCTAAAAGTTAAGCTGATCTCCTTGAGAAAGGGTGTGCTTTATTCTGGTATCATCAGGGTAAGAAATATATTCAATACTTCTCAAATAATTTATTTTTTGCATTCACTTAAAAAAAATAAAAAGTTTGTTTAAAAAAATACTCTCGAAAAATAATTAGTATAATGTATTTGATTAATTCAAGCTTCATAAATAAATAAAATACAATTATTGCACCATTTTATGACTAATGTTAAGGAAATGAATTGAAATCTTTGAATTTTACGTCCTACGTTATGCCGGGTAGGCTGAAGGAGACAGTGATGAAAAATGAAGAAACGGTGGAATGAAGAAAATAGGAGGAAAAAAGGGAGAACCCCATGGAAATCCACGTACACGGTGTTTATTCACCACAAAGCTCACTTGGCGCGAGCTGAGATTAAACCTCGGACCCCATACACCAGAGGTGAAAGCTCTATCACTGAGCCACCGCGATCCCAGCTAATATTAAGGAGATAAAGGATTTTCAAATAAATTGAATATTGACCTTCAATAATATTTTGTATTTATCCATTGTTTCGTACATACTAGTATTCTGCAGAAACAATTTTCGTGGATTTCTGATTTATATATATATTATAGGTATTAACTGATAAGGTTTAGAAAAGATAATCCCATTAAGTACGGGTACTGCATATTAGAACAATGGTGGTTGTTTTTTTTTTAAGTAATTGTATGCCCATATTTCTATGACAAGTTTGCGGCGTAGGTTGGCAAACAGCTATAGCACATTATAAGAAGTGAGACATGTATATAACTGTTTTTCTTTAGTGATAAATCCATTATGTAGATAGAAAAGAATTACTACTGCGTTGATAAATGTGGGAGAAGCGGAAAGCTCACTGCGGTTAAATTTATAAAAGAGAAAAGTGATACATCTCTAACATCGTCACTACCAGAAGTTTCATGGTAAATTCTGTAACCGAGATTGGGATTAGATATTCTCTAGTCAAGGGATCATCTTTCCTAGATATCTTGAATTGCAAGCACTATGGAAACTGTTAATTTTGAAAACTCTATAGCAAAATTATTTAAAAGTTTACTCACTTGAGTGTTGAGATGGTAAAAAGAAACGTTGTTTGCACTGGAGTGTCCAAAGTACAAAATGAGCCTTAGTCATTTGACAAATATGCACTTGAAATGCATTATTTATCAACTACAAAAATATCAAATTAATATTAAAAGTTGTATCATTACATTATATTGTTAGGTATTGATACAAGGGCAGATAAAACGTAATGAGAATTCTTTCTCAGTGAACTATGTAACTATTCTGAAATATCTACATAGTCATTTTGAAAGTAATCTCGTTCTTTCACCATACATTTTTCCACCGCTTCTTCCATGCAGTAAATACGTGATTCAGTCCATTTGCGAAAGGTGTTTACCATGTTGTTCACGTTGTTCATGTTGTTGGGCCTTCCGGTCTTCTGTGGCCACCTGCATCTTCTCTCCCCTTCAACAATGAATTATGCCACCAAAATGCTGCAGTATATGACATATAGTTCTCTCCATAAGCTTCCTGAAAAAGTTTGTAGGTGTTAGTAACAGATTTATTCCAATGAACATAAAACTTGTCACCATAATATCCTTCTAAATTGGATTTCATTTCATAGCACCTTATACTCTTGTAGGTAATTTCCAACTACACTTGACTTTTAACGTTGATCGTCACCTGTAACAAGAGACACAAATTTGAATATTCTTCTAAATTGGACTTTTAACGTTGATCGTCACCTGTAACAAGAGACACAAATTTGAATATTCTTCTAAATTGGACTTCATTTCACAGTACCTTATACTCTTGTAGGCAATTTCCAACTACACTTGACTTTTAACGTTGATCGTCACCTGTAACAAGAGACACAAATTTGAATATTTTACAGCACATGGATTGAACACCATGTTACATAGTAAGATAACAGTTGTTGGTCTCTGGTTCACATCTTACCTGAAAAAAAAATCAGTCTCATTACTTTCTAATCTGCCTGCGTACTATAGTACTATAAAATATAGATTAATATGGATGATACAAGATGGATTTATTATAATTCTACCCAATATGGGCAGCGAATACCAGTATAATTTGTAGCACAGAACTTAATACACAGTCCAATAAAACTGTCTCCAGTTGTTCTTTTCTTTTTTATTTAAGGACAGTGTAATTTCCTGCAAAGTTTCTCGCCAACCCCCGTAAGCATACTATCATATCAGCATTGTTATATCAACTAAATCAGCTGTTCAAAGTCTTCTTTATGATTTTCAATGTAAAAATTACATCTTTTACGCACAGAAGAACATGTTATGTCACTAATAATATTGGCTGATAATCAAATTCAGAAGCAATATGACCTTCAGAAATGCTCTAGAATCATATCTTTTCAGAAAAAGAAAAATTTCATTGTTCTCTGGAGAGAAAAGTCCACTGGACTGAGGTCGGGGAGAACGATGGCCAGTCAATGGCCCCTCATCTGACAACTCATATTAAAATGTAACAAGATAACATCAAAGTTAATAACAAATGTAACAAAGTTCATATTATTTACACAATCATTTCTTGCAACGTATCATTCACGAACCACCTTTAGCCACCTATTATTCAACACCATAATGTATTGTTCGCGTCCATCAGCTACTGTTACTCTACTGAATTAAAAATTGAATAATAGCTAGTGTCAAAGAACTTAAGAGGTTTGTAAACAATCAAAGAAAGCTTAAAGAATTCAAGACTATTTGATAAAAATGACGTCAGCATTACGTCATTTTTGCCTTGAATTCAATAGTTTTGTTCAAGAGATTTTCTTTCGGTCCTGTCCAAAACAACCCAATTCAAGAGCGTTTAATAGCCAATCATAAGCAAAAATGAACGTCCGCACTGGAAGACTTTGCTAATAATCTTGCTGATGTAACGTACTTGCGATGCTTGTATGTTCACCCATAGTTATTTCTAAAATTATGAAGGCAATGATAGGCGCAAATAGTAACTTGAGAATTTACTGTACAGGAATATTTACTAGGTTTGTAAAGAAAGTCTAATGCATATATATAGGCGGTAAGTCCAGTAGGTACAAAAAAAGTAATATTGTCATTGCTATCATGTTCTTTGCTAGGTTTCCTGCGTTGTCACACTTTTTATTTTTTTCGATGATCAATGCCAAGTTAAATTTTACAAAAGGGTGGCAAAGAAATAGTCTCTTCTTTAAAACAGCCATTGCATAAAGAACATCAGAAATCATTCATTACCTTGTAGTATTGATTACATAACCACACATAAAAAAGTAAAAGTTCTTTGTATCGGATCGCAGGGTATGGATCCAATGTATTTTGTAAATTGGCACGATCGATCGTCCTGGGGTTTCGAAACTTCGATTCTCTGCAACAAAATACATCGAATCCATACTCTGGGGTACGCCGCACAGAACTTCTTTTTTGTATGGCTGAGCTACGTGTATCCTCCCTATCTAAAAACCCCGAAGTTTCTTTCCCATAAAAAAATTGACACGGCCGATCATCCTGGAGTTTCGAAATTTGGATTCTCTGCAACAAAATACATGGAATCCACACTCTGGGGCACGCCACACAGAACTTCTTTTTGTATGGCTGAGCTACGTGTATCCTCCCTATCTAAAACCCCCGAAGTTTTCTGCCCATAAAAGAAATTGACACTGTGGATCGTCCTGGGGTTTCGAAATTTGGATTCTCTGCAACAAAATACATCGTATCCATACCCTGGGGTCCGATGCACTGAACTTTTTTTGTATGGCTGAGCTACGTGTATCCTCCCTATCTAAAAACCCAGAAGTTTTTTGCCCATAAAAAAAATTGACACGGTCGATCATTCTGGGGTTTCGAAATCTGGATTCTCTGCAACAAAATACATCGAATCCATACTCTGGGGTACGCCGCACAGAACTTCTTTTTTGTATGGCTGAGCTACGTGTATCCTTCCTATCTAAAAACCCCGAAGTTTTTTGCCCATAAAAAAATTGACACGGTCGATCATCCTGGGGTTTCGAAATTTGGATTCTGAGTAACAAAATACACCGAATCCATTCCCTCGAGCCCGATGCAAAGAACTTTTATTTATTTTTATTTTTTATTTGTTATCTTTTTACTTTATTTATTTATTTTTTGTGTATTATCGATCCACAAATTTTAGAAACGGTTCGTCAATTTTTAACTGTTTATTTTATTTGTTTATTTATTTTTGGTATCTGTACGCCATATGAAGAATAAAATAAGAAAAAATGTAGTGCAATGGACAATTCTATACATAAGCAGTACTGTACTCTTCTTAATGTAAGCTAACGTAACCTACATTCGACGTGCAAGGACCATAATATTTACTGGCGTCTGAACTAAATTAATATGCAATTTCGTTTTCACCTGTTCATATATTTTCGATCACTTGTTTTGGACTGTCATCTATCCACAAATATATAAATCACGATTTGTGTACAAAGGGTTTCAAATTCACTCGAAACTCTTGTTCAAGTGTCTTGAACAAGTACTTTTGAACGTCTTGAGTTGTCCTTTTCAAGCTTTCTTTGACTGTGTACGGGTCGCTTTATGCCCATCTTATACTTTCATAAATTACAATAACTTAATATTGCTGCTCCCCCAATCACACGAA
Source organism: Thermobia domestica (assembly GCF_964235325.1). Taxonomy (NCBI): domain Eukaryota; kingdom Metazoa; phylum Arthropoda; class Insecta; order Zygentoma; family Lepismatidae; genus Thermobia; species Thermobia domestica. Next base: position 142,197,489 of record NC_137470.1, read on the forward strand.
TACAAAGCAGAAATTCTATCCAGTTGGCTAAGGGTAGAAGTCAGTGGAGAGCTTTTGTGAACGCGACATTGAACGTCCGGGTTCCATAGGCCATAGAGTTAGTTAGTTCCTCAATCATTCCTAACTGATTCACAATTTGAATTTATAGTCCATTATTTTATTAAAACAAAGTGTAGATAAGGTTTTCAGAGTTCTTCACAAAATTACAGACACTTCTTGGACTTTTTCAAAAAAATGGTCTTAAATGATTTTTTTTTCTAAACCAGCGTTTTTGCTAAGCTAGCTAAAACTCCGTATTTGAACATACGCATTGGGCATCACACAAATTTCTCATCATGCAAAAACAGAAAAACGAATTATAAAATGATAGCGTTTAGGTTTAATTTCCTTGAAATCGCATCGAAAGCCTTCTAAGGTTAGTTTAGTTAAATTTCTCTCTCTACCAACTTTAGAAATAGTACAAATTGCACCGATGTAATGTCCTTGTGCTCAGTTGTTCCATTTGTGATGTGATTTTGAAGTTGATTGTCTCTTTCACCACCCAGGTCATATGAGACGTAGACCTACAGCCTAACGTGGGATTCGAACAACATGAGCTCCCTCCGGGAATCAAACCCGGATCTCCCACGCTAAAGGCGCGTACCCTAACCGCTTACCCATGAGGGAGCTCTGTTCTATTTATAATGATCTTTAAATCGATGCAAGGAACTTGATTGAAGCGATAGAAAAATAAAAGAAAGTGAGAAATGAAGAGTAAAAATTATTTGGGTAAAATATTTTAGCAATAGGGAAATGCACATCTTTCCACAGCAATATTTTTTGAAACAATTTCACGACAAACGTTTAAGATACTAAATTAACATAACACTTTGATTTTCAGCTCAGCAAGAAATATGTTGACAGATGCATTCAAATGACTCTAGGAGATTGTGAGCTACAAATAGAAATTGCCATTAGGGATGGCAGCTTAGCATTTCCTGTGTTTGGACAAGATTTACTGCAACAGTGTAGGTAAGTTTGGACAATCAATCAGCAATTTTATCTTGTTAAAGCAGTAAAATAATGAAGTAACAATATAGTGCATATTCATAGTGCTCTTAGTTGTTCCTGAACAATTAATTTGCATAAAGAACTAATATTATAATTGTTCTGTCCTATTGCTTGTGTATTACTTATTCTGATCTCTCTGCTACTTGAAGAAAGATAAAAATTCCTCGTATCATTCAGTCTTAGAAGCAATTTAGTTATTTCTCAGAAGATTGTGTATTTCCTATTTTATTTGTTAATTTACTTATAGTTGATACAATGTAAGTTTTATCGTAGCAACTTTGTCAACATTACGACTCCTTTGTATAAATGACGAAAGGCTTAGAAAACTTCAGTTAGACTGGACGAGCAGACCACATCCTTTCCATGCAACTTTTTCAAGATAATTTTATCAATCCATCAAGAGTTAATCAGTTTTACTACCTTTCGTTTTAGATCATATTAGTTTTATAAAGAGATAATTACAATCTAGCTTTAAATATGCAGTGACTTCCATACTTATGGTTGATTCAATGTAAGTTTTATCGCAGCAAGTTTGCCAACATTACGACTCCTTTGTATAAATGACAAAAGGATTAGAAAACTTCAGTTAGACTGGACGAGCAGACCACTTATCCTTTCCATGCAACTTTTCCAAGATAATTTTATCAATCCATCAAGAGTTAATCAGTTTTCCAAGATAATTTTATCAATCCATCAAGAGTTAATCAGTTTTATAAAGAGGTAATTACAATCTAGCTTTAAATATGCAGTGACTTCCATACTTCTACTTACAGAGGTTGGAATCCACCAATTCCGTATTTAATAAGGTGTTGCATTAATGAAATTGAAACACGTGGATTAGACGTTGAAGGGATTTACAGGCTTTCTGGTTCTCATGTTAATAATCCTTACTTGAGAAGGATCTGTGAAACAGGTAATTGAGATTTTTTTTTTTTTTCATAATTTTAAAGAAAGAAATACTGAAAATCTTGAGAGTCTTTTGTTCATGAATATAACTATGTTGAACACCTGTGCTATCTAGATTTACATGTGGAATAATCGTCGTTTGCTTTCTTTGACATTAACAGGGATCTCACTGTAACTGAAACTACTTTTAAGTCTGTATCTATCAGCCTTTACCAGGAAAAAAAAAAACTTAGGATTTAAAGTAAATACAAAGTTGAGAAGAAAATAGGGAGCGTACCTACACACACAAGCACACACACACACACACACACACACATATAGATAGATAGATAGATAGATAGATAGATAGATAGATAGATAGATAGATAGATATAGATATATATATATATATAGTGGCCAAAAGTAGGTATACAGCTCTGTATTGATCAAGTATGACATTTTAGTTTACTAACAAGGGAGCTTGCTCTGGTGTCACACGAAATGTGGAACGAGACCATGATCAATCGATTTGTGTTAGTGAACACGAAAATCCATAGGCGGGAAAAGCCCTCTATCGCAGCGGTTCCGTACTTATGAGGGGAGTAGTGGCACTGCCAACACGATACGTTGTGGATAATGAGACGAAATATGGCGTGAGTTCGATGAAAATATGCATAGAAGCGCAGTTAAACATATACTACAATGTGACGTTACATTCGAGAATACTCTGAAAGTGAGGGCAGAGGCGTAGATCGTAAAGACAGAGGAGGAGGGTGCGTAATCGTGGAGTATAGCGTAGGAGAAAAGTTCCATAGAAGGTATGAACACATATGAGCTGGTCTTGACGGGAATAGCATAGTAATATATCATGGATATGGTCAAGTACATGGGCGGAGAGTAGAAATGCAAGGGGGCAATGGACCCCCACCTTCCTGAACAGATCTTTCAATGTATAGTGGTGTATTGGGCCTTCTCTGCCTTGCCCCCTGTCAGCATTTAAATGCTGTCCGTTGTTCCTGCCACTCTACCATCAAATCACCAGCACTATTCAATTAAGTAATACAAATATAATAAATCACAAACGATAATCAGCCTATAGGCCATACTTTTTTATTAGACGTTATCACAGCTATGTACATCTGCACCCTTGTGTTATTATCAGCAGTATATTGTGCTCATTTGGTGCTTTGCAGTGCATTCACACATAGCGTATATTGTTGTCTTATGTTATCACTATCATTATCATCATCATCCATTATCGATCCACTGCTGGATGAAGGTCTCTCTGATACTTCTCCACAATCATCTATCGTGGGTAGTCCTTTATGTTGCACTACGTTTCTTTGTACCCTATATTTTTAGTCACACTTCTCGATCATTCTTATTCATGTTCAAAGTATACTTCCAACCAGACACGTAGCAAGTCAGGACTTCAGGGGGGAGGGAGGATCCTAGCAATGTTGAGGAGATATACAGACAGTATCACTTGCGACAAACATATGAAAATGAATGCCTACATGTATACAACAGTCTATACATATCGGACATTACGAGGGGAGGGGGTCCGGACCCTACGGACAATCCCCTCCATGGCTCTCTTTCTTCCATTTCTGCTTCACGCTGTCGTCTACAGGCTGTCTTAGTTTGTGATTAATTACTTGACCATGTATTATTTCTGTACCATTCCCCTGACGTCTTGCTTCTCCGTTTTCCTCAATTATATGACCATTTTACTTGCGCTTACCCGCCCCCTCCTCTGTCGTTATGTGCTACGCCTCTGCCCTCATTTGTTAGCGTATTGTCGAATATAATGTCACATTGTAGTATATGTTGTGCTTCTACGCCTATTTTCATCAAACTCGCTCCATATTTTGTCTCATTATCCACAACGTGTTGTGTTGGCAGTGCCCCTACTCTTACCCCCATAGGTACTGAACGATTGCGATTGACGGTTTTTCCCGCCTATGAATTTTCGTGTTCACTAACGCAAATCGATTGACCATAGTCTCGTTCCACATTTCGTGTGACACAAGAAAAAGTTCCCTTGTAAGATAAAGTTTATTTTATTCAGTCTATTCCAAGTTCAATGTATGAGTGAAAAGAAATTAGAAACAAATAATAAACTAAACTTGCATGTATAACAATAAATAAATTATATAAAATGCCGTGGACCGATCAACATGAAAATGTATACCTACTTTTGGGCCACTCTGTATATATATATATATATATATATATATATATATACAGCGGCGGATCCAGGATATGATCAAGGGAGGGGCTAAACCATAGTTTGCCGTTTTATCCAGTGTAAAGCAGGATTGAAGCCCATTTTTTCAGTGTATATCAGCATCAAAGAGGGGATATAGCCCCTTGGATCCGCCCTTTGGTAGAAGTTGCCATGCAAAATTATTTGTTATTAAGTGGGTTGGAATTTAGTGTCCCTTTCAGCACCGAGGTTATGATACATGCACCTATAACTTGAGGTGAAATACGAACAACGTAATGAGTTCAAGTTGCAATACTCTTCACCGGGAATCTCACCCAGGAACCAGTACACAAAAGATGCGCGTGTGAGTTACTAGACCAGTCTAGACCAGTGGAGAGGGTTGTGAGGAGACTGTTGAGTTTTCAGTGTGGTCGGTTGTTTGTGTAATTACGCAAAAACTACATTTCTGTCTTAATTTCTCTAATCTGAATTTAATTTTAAATTTTATTTCAATAAAATTAAATTAGGAAATATTTCTTTTACTGGTTCAAAAAAAAAAAAAAAAAAAAAATCAATATACATTGCATTGAGGACGAAAATTTGCAGGATGAAGTCAACTTAAGTATTTTCCATTCTACAGCATTGAACTTTCTGGTTTCTTAATTCATATGATAAGTTGAAGAATGTTTTTTTTTTTTTTTTTTTTTTTTTTAAACTCGATAGAACACAAATTTTGGGAAACAGAGGTGTATATATTGGATAGGTATGCTTTTTATACTAACAATCGAGCTGTAAAATCAAAATTGGAAAAATTGGCAAATCTAGATATGTGCCGTGTGTATAGCATACTAAATCATAAGCGTTTTGTCATAACTCGATAAAGGTTATGTACAATAATAGCAAAAATGCAATACCTGTAAAAAAAAAAAAAAAAAAAAAAAAAATGAAGGATGTTTTCTGCCCTATCGAGCTTTGAAAAAACGCTCTTCAATTAATTTGTAAAATTAAACTTATATTGTGCATAAACTTGATGTAAATCAAATTAACTTTAGTATTTATAGGTATAATAACTGTTATTATTTATCAAAATCTTTGATAATTGTTTATAGAATCCTAACTTTTAAAATGAAGTAAAGTTTTTCAGGATTATTTTTTTTTTAATACAAAATATACAATTAAACTATCCTTTTTTGCAAATTTAAAGTCTTATCATCGTCAGGAGTACCATATTCAGAAGGAAAGTAGCAAAAGAAAAGGTAAAATAAACAAAAATTTAATGAATTAACAAAAATTTTAGTAAGTCTTCTCTTGCTATTAGCGAGGTGACATCCAACGTTTCGAATGCAGACATCACATTCATCTTCAGGGACTGTAATGCTGAATATGAATGCGATGTCTGTATTCGAAACGTTGAATGTCAATACCCTCATGTAGGTGATAGACTGAGAAAACTTACCAAAATCATGTCGCCAGGAAAAATTTAATTCTTTCTTCTAACGAAAAATTGGTTACTTACCAATATGTTCTCCCATGGGAAAACTAAATACTCTCCAAACGTATCGTGACAACAAGATAGTTCCCTCTTCAGTCGTAAGGTAACAAGGGTAAAAATGAATGAAAGAATCATGGTACGCTAAAAGAAATACATACCACCAAATATAACGTGAGACATGGTTTACAAAATGGTGTAATCAAACATGTAGATCGGGGGAAGTCCCTAAAACAGCTATACCCAAAGAAACAAGAACTTGGATAGGAGTTCGTTACTTTCCACAATTATGGACAAAAATTCAACGTATTCTTGGAAAACATAACATGTCTGCTTCCAGTATGCCCCCGAAAAGTTTAGAAAAGCATCTCATCGGCTTTAAAAGTAACATTGTTGATCCACTAAAAAGGTCAGGTATTTACTGAGCTCAGTGTGAATGTGACGCTTCATATGTAAGTCAAACCAAACGTAATATTGGCACCCGAATTAAAGAACACATTAGACAATCAAAAAGTCAAAAGAAGAGGGTATGTCGGGATTGTCACTTCACCTAAAACAACATAAAACAGGTTCAATATAAAATAGGTTAACGTGAAGATTTAGGGAAAAAAACGGGAAATTAAAGAAACATTCTTTATTGATAAGTATAAACCAATCTTAAATATGGATTTTGGCAATATTGATAAAACCTGGCTACTTAGCTTGGATGTATATTTTGGATCTGGCAATAGTAACGTAGCATAGACACTGTGCTTCTTTCAACTCAGTTTGTTCTGTCTTTCGTCCACTCGGCTCTGCTTGTTGTTTTTAGCATCCATCTCTCACGTTATATTTGAGGGTACATATTCCTTTTCCCATACCATATTTCTCTCATCCATTTTCATCCTAGTTACCTTACTACTGAAGACGGAACTAGCTTATTGCTCCGATACGTTTGGAGAATATTTAGTTTTCCCACGGGAGAATTTATTGGCAAGCAACCAATTCTTTGTTAATTTGAATCATCCTCTAATAATCCTCTTGAATCATCCTCAACAGTCAAAGTTGGCGAAATATAAACCATTACACCTTTTATGTGAATAGAAAACTCGTGGTATTTGATATTTTTATCTTAATTATTAAATTAATAATTAATCTATACAGAGCGGTAGTCATTAAAATACTGAAAAAAGAAAATTCCGCCAAATTGTATACTTAACTAGTTTGAACAATAAAAAGAAAATGGTTCTTTTATGTTAGTCATTAGGTTATGAAACCAAGAAGGTGCAGATTCTTAACAATTCTACTACATGTGATTCTTAAAATGTCTTTAAGTATATGACCTGAAATATACCACCATTTTTTTTTTTTTTGTTTCTTTTTTTAGGGGTATGGCATTGCACTTTGCTACACAAAATCATAGAATTGCGATGCCAATATAAAATGGTACCACATTTTGCGATGCATCTATCATCATAATTTACTGCAGAAATTTTTTTTTTTAACCAAGAAATCAACATAATAAAATTTTTCCTTCATGCTAGAAGGGTTCTTTCTTAATCCCACAGAACTATGATAAATCTTCTCTCGAAAACTCGACTTTTCTCTCTGGTTCTCAAAAATGCGTACCAATCCTCTATGGACTAGAGCGCCATATTGCTGGACATTTGACCGTAGAATTTATAGTAAAGAGACTATGTGCATTTCAGCATTTTATAGCATATGGAAATAAAGCGCCTCAATGGACTTAAAAAATGCAAAAGTTCAGTTTACTTTTCGGAAATGAGATAACTAGAGTAATCACGGGACTTTAGCAGTATTCCCTTTTCTATCCTTCTGTTGTTTCAAGATTTGCGGTAAATAAAATAACTAACTACCTCTCTATGGTCTATGGAACGGGTTCAAAAAAGCTCTGTCCTTAACCAGCTAGATCCAGTTTCTACTTTGTATTCCTATTTCTGCGAGATCCTTCTTAATATTGTCCTTCTATCTGCACCTAGGTCTTCCTAATGTTCATTTTCCTATTGAATTTCCAGTTGAAACTCTGAAAGCGTTCCTACTTTATTACATTCGAGCTACATGGCCTACCCATCTGAGTCTCCTAGCCTTAATAACCCTAACAATGTTTGGCAAACAGTATGTATGTAGTTCCTCGTTATGAAGTTTCCACCATTCCTCGTTCCCGTTTTTCTGGGATCCAAATATTCGTACCAGAATGTTGCTCTCAAATACTTTCAGTCTACGTCTTCCCTCAAAGTAAGCGACCATGTTTCGCAACCACACAGAGCAACAGGCATGATTATCGTTTTCTATATTTTAAATGTCAAATTCCTCGACAGAATTCGCGACGAAAAAGAAATGAACTGAATAATATAAAATTTTTCTACTTTTAGTCGATATTTAATTTCTTCATGAACATAGTTTTGGTCTGGTAATATTGACCGTAGATATTTGAAAGTATCTACTTTATTGAAAGTATTATTTTATGTATTAACGCATCTACAATTTGGAGTATTACGATACCGACGAACTTCCATGTATTTAGTTTTTTCTTCATTTACTTCTAACCCATGTCCCTGCAAGCGTTTAATAAGATATCTGCATTTCTTTCTATTGTTCTCCTATCATCCCTATTAAATTTACATCATCAGCATATGCCATAACCTGGTGAATACCATTCAACTATAGGCCCTGGTTGCTATCTTTGATTTTCCTTAGAGCGTATTCCAGGACAAAGTTGAATAATAATAGCAACAACGCATCTCCTTGTTTCAGGTCATTCTCGGCTTGAAAGTTTATGGACAAGAATTTTCCTACTCGAACTTTACTTCAAGATTCATTTAAACATATCTTAATTAATCTAACTAGATTTTTCGGTACTCCAAATTCTGTAAGAATGTTATACAACGTTCCTCTTCAAGATCTGGGGTAAGGAGTTCATAAATGGCATATGTGCATAATTATTTCATAACATTGATCTAGAAATGTTTTTTCGCTATGTCCTCTATTTTTTTACTGAAATGGCGATAGGTAAGCAGTGTTCGGTTTACATTTTTTTAAAAAATAGAAAAAATAAACTTGATCCAGACATCACTTGACAACAATATGAGTTAATAAATTGACACTTGTGTGAAATTAAGTTACTGTGTGTTTCTAAAAAAAAATATATATGTATATATAGGATCACTTCGTGGCCTGCATAATCAGAATTTCCCGCTTCTCGATGGCATTACGGCTTCAGCACTTAATAAAAAGCTCCATATGAACAGATTCAAAACCAGATACTATCTTACACAATTTGTAGAATGGCATGTTATCACACTCCCCCCCTCCACACACACACACACACACACACACACACACAAAGTCATTAGTTTTCCTCTCACATGTGTTTGTTATATGCAAAAGTCGTTTACTTCTATTATATCATGTTTACGTATAGTATACTTTCTTTAACTGTGTTGTGTTAATGATGAACGTACTATTCGCAGGTTTATGCAAGGTGGCCGAAAAGTAGGTATACAGTTCCTTACTAATCAGCTCATTGCATTTTATGTCATTTCTTATTGTTATCCATCAGACAGACTTAGTTTCTTTATTATTTACTCTTAATGTCTTTTTACATATATCGTAAGCTCGGAACTGCCGAAGCAAACACATAAACTAAAATGTTATACTAGATCAATGCTGTGGTGTATACCTACTTTAGGGCCACCCTGTATATAAACCGGAAAAATTAATTAATTAGGTAACAATGTTTTGAATTACTTTAACTTTACTCTACTTCATTACTGGTATGTTCATCTGCTCTAAACAATTTTCTTAGTTGTAGATTCAATTAATACTGTGTAAGTTTATATAATTGTTACACTAATATTATCATTTATTGGTTACAGAAGGCTGTTTCTTTAAGGGCGTAGATATCTATCTTGTGTGTGGCATACTGAAGCATTATTTAATGGAATTACCAGAGGCTTTGTTTCCATTTGAAACAACTGCTCGCTTATATAGTATTTACAACCCACAGAAGCCTGATCATTCAACAATGATGGAAATTTTTGAGGAAATGCCACAAGAGAACAAAGACACGATAGTATTTCTTCTCAGTCACCTGAAGAAGTAAGGAAATGTTATTTATTTATTTCTCTCCTGATAACTAAATAGTATCTCAGGATTATCAATATTCTCCGAATCAATTATTCTTAATGTAAAATGCACAATTAAACACAGAGTGCTCGTAAAGTCAGGAGTAAATGCGAGAATTTGTTATTATAATTTTCTTCACTTTAACGTCTCACGATTATGCACCGAGGATGAGAGAAATAATGGTGATGATATTGAATGAAATAATGGAACGAAGGAAGTGAAAGGAAACGGGAGAACCCCAAGAAAATCCACGCACATGGCTTTTGTTCAACACAAAGTACACTTAGCGAGAGCTAGAATCGAACTAGAGAAGCTACGCACCATAAGATTGAGGATTTAGATTTCTGAGCTTTTGGCATCTAAGGCCATTTAGTCCGTCATGTTTCAAGGAATGACGTTCCTGGACGAGCACACTATCCGGGGAAATGGAAGGAAGAAAGGTTGGGGAAGGAAGGAAGCGGCCTGGGACCTATAAGTTAGGTACCATCCCGGCATTTGTCTGGTGTGAGTGAGGAAAACCCAGGGAAACCTCACTTAGGATGGCTGGCCTGGAAAAGTTTTTTACACTTTTTCAACCAAGTGTCCCCACCGGAAATCGAACCCGGGATCGCTCGCACCGAAGGCGAGAGAGCTAGCGACTACGCTAATGGAATGAAGGAAGTGAGAGGAAACAGGCCAACCCCGAGAAAATCCACGCACGTGGTGTTTGCTCACCACAAAGTCCACTTAGCACGAGCTGGGATCGAACCAGGGAAGTCACGCACCATAGGTGAGCGTTCTACAACTGAGTTTCTGCGGCGTCCATGAGAGAATTAATGAACAGCACGTTACTCACATTACTTTAGAGGAAAACATCCTCAACTCACTTTTCAATCGTTTATTTGAATTTAGCTCAACATGTAAGGATTTATAATTAGAACTCAAAACTTTTTGTTTAACCAGGCGAGATTCAAGCAAGAGTGTTCTAACATGTGACTCTTGTCATTAAGATAAAGAAAGCAAGAACAAGAACAAAAAGTAATCATAAAAAGTACCGAAGTAATGGTAAAAGCGAACAAGCACATTAAATATGAGGAGCATATGAAGTTTCAAAACAATGAAGAAAAATAAAACTACGATATATTTGAAAACAAATAGGATACAAAAAGTTTTTACATACAAAATATAAAAGAAATAATTATATGCATATATACAGGATGTTAATGAACTATACCGACAAACTGTAAGAGGTGATTCCTTACATCAAAATAAGAGAAAAACTTCATATGGATTTGTGGGGAAAAGTGCTTAATTTCAGAGCTAGGGCTGTCCAAAGTCGCGAAAAAGCCAAATTTGAAGAGGCCGTATTTCGAATTCGAGAAACTGTGGATGGTGGTCCTTATCGACGTAAAGGAAGACAAGCATACAAAATCCAAAAATGTATACTTCATTAATGTTCAATGGGTGTACAGAGTATTCCGTGCAAAGTGAAATTCCCAGACATGCCATCAACCGAATTTTGAGATATGCTCTGACTTTATGATTGGTCCAAAGTAGGCAAACGATAAGCTTTATAGTAGCGAACACAGAATCCTTTGGTGCGATGTCGTAAGTGTTAAGGATCGTCAGAAGCACGGCCTCTCGTGCTCGGGAAAACGCATGCTGTAATGTTTTCTTTCAGACATATAAATGAAGAAAACGTGAAATATACCGTGACGAAATACATCGCATCACATGTTATTCCGGACACAAAGAAACATGGAGCTGCCGGTTTCTAACACTTCCGACTTTTCTACGAAGTATTGGATATCTATTGTTGTCAAGGCTTACCTCCTGTCTACTTTGGACCCTCTTTGAAATCAGGGTATATCTGAAAACTCTATTGAGAGCATATCTGAGAATTGCACTCTGTAGGGAACACCCTGTACACCTATTGAAAATTGACAAAATATGCACTTTTAGATTGTGTATGCGTAACCTCCTTTACGCTGATAAGAACCACCATCCACAGTTTCTGGAATTCGAAATAGGGCCTGTTGAAATTTGGCTTTTTCGCGACTTTGGACAGCCCTCTCTCTGAAACTATGCACTTTTCGCCATAGGTCCATATGAACTTTTTCTCTTATTTTGATGTGAGGAATCGCCTCTTACAGTTTGTCGGTCTAGTTCATGAACACCCTATATATATATATATTGGGAGGCAGAGAGAGAGAGAGAGAGAGAGAGGGATACAGAGTGGCGCAGGTAAATTTTAATAGCCGTAAAATGCACTAATCAACACAGGAAAGAATACATTTAATGATTCAGATGCATGTAGAGAGTATGCCATTAAGAAATGACATTAGCTATCTCACTTACATGTCACTTTATTTCTTGAAGACGACATAGGAAAGATGTGCCCTATCTCGGCATACACATTATGATACTATAACATATATATATATATATATATATATATATATATATATATATATATATATTAGCCCTAAGTTCATTATAATTTCTGGTACTAGTTAAAACGTAGTTTACTCACTAAATGTTCAATAATAATACTCAAGACAAAATATATTTAAACTGATGTATTTTCCCAAGATTTTCTGTATTTATCTTTTTTTTTTTTTTTTTTATTTTGCACAAAATTACTTCTTTATAAACGAGAATACATTCACTATTAGTGGCTTCTTTACGAACTATATTCGAACTGTCTAGGAAAACGTGTTTATACATGTCTGGCCACAAAACTTAACAAGTTAAATGCTGAGGTCCGACCATAAAGAAAAATATCATACGATACGGACTATTTTCCATATCAACATATACACATTTATAAATGAATACAAGTATGTTTTGGAAATTCGCTAGAATACTCAGTATAAGGAAAGTCGGGAAAGTCAGTGAGTCCTTCTTTAACCTTCAGTTTCAGTTCAACGATGTTTCCAGGTTGTGTACTATACTCTTTGCTTTCGAAGTGTCCCCACAGATTCGTCACAGAGAGAAATTGCACACACTGATTTCAGGGGAACTTGGAGTAAATAGAATGTTACCGTTCTTATCAAATGCTTTCACAGCAAACACACGTTCCGCACAACTTCAATACTTCATTATTACTAAATGGCCATTATTACTAAATGACATAAAGTCTTCTCAATGTTGTCTTATCGGTCCCAAACAAATGCCGGATGTACAATTTTTCTAATTCTAGATTCAAAATTTCCTGTTTCCCTGCGCCATCCTAATAGCCATTTGGTTACCCTTCCGGAAGCTAATCAAGATCCCGGGTTTGTAAGTCTATACCTCATATTTTAAAATACTTAAACAGAAATAAAGTCTGACCTAAACAATTCGGGTCTAGGACGGTTCGGTGTAGGACGATTCAGTATAGGATATTTCGGGTACGGAGTTTCGGTATAGGACGTTTCGGTGTAAAGATGTATCAGTGTGGAGACGTTTGAGTGTAAGCAAGATCGTCTCAGTGTATAAAATATTTTTTGAGGATTACTTTCGATGTACTTACGTGATGTGGGAGTGTATTATGTATTCTTATGTAATATGAGCAATTCTTGCTTACTTAAATATATTGTGTAAAAGACAAAAACTCAGAAACGGCTCTAATGACTCATGGAATTTGTTGAAGAGCAGTTTTTGGGTATAGGAAAACGATGTACTTAGTTTATTTCTTTGGGAAAATTCGAATTCAAGCGTCTCCGGAAAATATCTTTTGAGGGGACTTTGTTGTATCTTAAAACGACTCTGAAATTCTCATTATATCTAAATTCTTTGATTGTGTTTTAAAGCAGGTAAGACAAAGAGGGTAGTGGCACTAGCAATACGATGTACCCTCGTAATGAATAGCAATGAAATGAAGAAAAACTAAATCAGTTTACACAATATATATATAATAAAATTTGAAATATTAAGAAAATAACTTATTTGAATTTTGTGATCTGACACTCCAAGTTACAATGCAACAATGTTTACTGGTTAACATTGTTATTGAGGAAATTACAGAATGATAATACAATGCGTTCATCATAGAATGAAATGCGTTCATGATAGAATGAAATGCGTTCATGATAATATCTTTGATTTATGATAGAATAATCTATCTGTGCAAAAAATGCATGAAGAATAATACTCAAATTTAATTCAAAACTAATCAATTCGCAAAAGTGCTCATACATAATATACGTGTTTTACGATAATTTATATTTGTATATGCAACGAAATATAAGACACATATGTACGTGTCAATGAATAAATCTTCTCCACAACGTTCCTGAGACACACTACAAACAGAATAACAGCTCATAAGAATTCTGTTGAAAAATATCCAAACAACTTTAGTTTACATAGAGTCACCAAATTTAGAATTTAAAATTGTATGCGAATCCTTTCAGAATTTAGTTACATAATTAAGTTTGTAATTTGTAGTCACATTATTATACACATTGATAAAGGCATTTATACAAAATGTTACGAAAATGTATCACAATATTTTGGGAACACATTCCTCACAACAAAATTAAAAAAAAAAAAAAAAAAAGTTCATATGGATCTGTGCTTAAAAGTGGATAGTTTCGGAGTTATAGGGTACCAGAAACGTAAAATAAGTGAACTTTAAAAGTTTATAGTTCTACTACTATGGGACCTATTGTAGTCGGGTCAAGACATCACTGAGGAACTGATATGTAAACTAACCAAATGTCAATGTTTAAGAATGTTCCAGTACTTGCACACCAATTTTTAGAGAGGTAAGTGGAAAGTGATTAAGTAGACCCAAACAGCCTCTCTAAAAATGATTGTGCAAGTGCCAGAGGTTCTGAAAGATGGATAGTTTGGATAGTTCACACACTAATTCCTCAGTGATGTGTTGACCCAACTACGATTGGTCCTATAGTAGTGGAACTATGAACCTTTAAAGTTCATTTTTTTACGTTTTGGGCACTCCATAACTACGAAACTATGCACTTACAACCACAGATCCATATGAACTTTTTACTTATTTTGATGTGTGGAATCTATTCTTAAAATATTCTGACAAATTTTTGTAATACCCTGTATATTGCCAAAGCGGTAACAGAGATTAGGAATAATAAGTGTTTTGATCAGATTTTATTTATATTAAGTTGAACGGAGTTTAAAGGCTAGAAGAAGTATTATTCAAAACTCACCATATAGAAAAAAAAAATATGAAATGGAGGTCAAGTGAAAATGATGAATTGTACAAATTCTATTTTCTCTAATTCGGTCTTGTAATCATGAGATCGATAACCTGTAGTTTGAGACCTTATAACCACACTGTATACGTTCAGTTCTTGTTAAGTTAGACTGGGTTCGGAACTGAGACGTAAAACAGATGTTACGAGAAGTGTTAAGGATCTATAATTAGTAATGACAGAAATTGTCTGGTACAATCAAATCAAAAAGTCAAAAGAAATGTCATATTTATTTTAATGGAATATAGTTGTATAGTCGCTAAAACACTTCAGCTTAGAAAATTGTCTCGCATGGTTGATCACTCTAAGGCATTAGAGCGGCGCTCGAAAGATCTGTCTGTTTCAAGACCGTTCAGACACGAATGTTTTGTTCTGTCCTTCAACTATTCAGTAGATCATCATTATTTATTGTGATCATCTCTTTTATCCCCAAGTGCAGAATCGTGAGACGTACAACTCAAAAATAAATAAATTCAGCTTTGCGTCAAGATACTTACATCTACACGCAAATCATAGAAATACATAAATTTTGAATATTAATAAAACTCCAACTGACCAAAGCAGTATATATATTTTAAGATTATATATTTGTGTTACAGTTTCGGCTATGTATTTGTATATTTGTGTTACAGTAGCCGAAACTGTAACACAAATATATAATCTTAAAATATATATACTGCTTTTGTCAGTTGGAATTTTATTAGTAATCTAGAATTTTCCAAAGCTACAATGTATAATTAATAAATTTTGAAATAAAAGGAGGCTGTTCCAATGAGAACACAAGGTCTAATTTCTTCAATTTATTCAGAAAGTATTGATACTTTAATTATAAAATAATAAATATATAATGCAGATAAATCTGAAATACAGTACCCGGCAAATGCCTCTTAATTCTTTTCAGCTTTTGTAATTCTATTCTGTTGAAAACATTGTTGATGTACATATGCCCATAATTAAAGTTTAATTTTCTGTGTAGTAAGATCTCATTCTGTTGAGAAATATTAATTTGTTAGGATAGTTGTGTGATTTTACAAAGAAATAGTAAATGTCAAAATTCACGGTCTTCGTTATCATTTTTGTAAACTTTTCCAATGTTTATAATCAGTTTATACAATGTTAACGCATTGTTGATTCACAATGTATCTACGTGATAGATATGAACACTTGAAGTTTTACGTCCCACGATTATGCTGGTTAGGCTAAATGAGACGGTGATGATGAGAAATAAATGAAATGATGGAATGAATACAGTGGGAGGAAACGGGAGAACACCGAGAAAATCCACTCACACGATGTTTGTCCACCACAAAGTTCATTTGGCGCGAGCTGGGATCGAACTAAGGACTCCATGTACCAGAGGTGAACCAGATATGAAGTCTTCATTGCCACCTAAATAACAGAAATAAAATAACTACTAATTAAATTATTGCTATTTTTGAACACATTTTAGTTATTGATTTAGAATTGTGCTTTAATAATTTTGCCACAAACAAGAAACTATCAGTTATTAGAAGTTGTCAGACCTGATAGTACGTAATTCCATTGCTCACAAATTTGTTATCAATCATAGGAATATTTTTTTTCTGAAATTTAATTGCTTCCGAATTTCGAGTTATACGTCCTCGAAATGTTGGTAGATTCCAGGTTGTATTCAGTCCTCAGTTTTAGGAGACAGGCTTTAACAATAAGCAAAATATAAAAGAAAATCAAAATTATTATATGTTACATATAATTACAATATTTTTTACTATATAATTAAATATTATCCATAATTTTTGCTGCTAGAAAAGTACTTTAACCAATACTCTCGCCAGCTACCTGTGAGATAATCTGTTTCGGAGATTTTTCTAAAATAATAATAATATTAATAAAATAAATAAATAAAGTAAAAAATAAAACAAACAAAATAAAAAGAAAAGAAAAAAACTTGTTAGAAGTTTTTCAGAAGTAAATAATTTTATCTCTGATTTTGTTTGCAAATTTACTCGAAGTAGTAAGGACCTATCCGATTTGCCATAAGAACCAAACTATGTCACGTGATCAGGTCAAAAGTCACGTTGCGTCCTAAATGTCTGAAGATTTTAAATCCAGATGTGAGATATATCAAGCATGCAGCCTCCGTGTGGCGCGCTCTGGGTAATTCGAATAAGATGCATATACTCTATCATTAATATTCATCTTACTGGAACAACCTGACTTTTGACAATGTTCTATCCATATTTACCTGACGTGCTATACACAGTTTTTAAGCTTTTCATTGTGTCTTCGCAACAAGCTTTCAATTAGTCATCTCCTTATTATAATCTTTGAGGTATGTGGACTTCAGCTTTTACATGGATTTTCCATTGACTTTAATGTTCATGTTCCGTGAATTTTTTTTCCTATGTTCCATCCATTTTAGGGCAATTTCTTTTCTTTTATGTAGAATCTACATAATCTCTTCTACATTTGAGTTGAATTTCAGCCATCTCTCTTTCTTGGTTCTTGAAATTGTGGAGTAATTATTTTTCATTGATTTTCCCTTGACATTAACGCTAATATTTCGTGCTTTTTTTTTTTTTTTTTACTGTATTTCATCTAATATAGGACAATTTGTTTTTGAAATATACAATCTAAATACACTCGTCTACATTTGAGCTGAATTTCAGCCACCTCCCCCCAAAGTCTGTTCACATTATTGCAACCGGATATGTCCTTTACAAAAGTTAATTTAAAAATTAAGTAATTTTGATCTTACACATTACACTAATCTATTCATCCCTTTTATGGTCTATTGCTTATTTTCTCCCTTCATTGATTTTTTTCCTGAAAAATTAAGGATTCTGTATCCTTAACTCAACCAAATTCATCCGGTCTAAAACAAACTGGGCACGGTAGTAGAGTTTGATGTGCTACATAAGGTGTTAAATGTTATGATTTGCAGGCTTTTGGTTCCCGAGTTATGGACCATCAAATTTGGGGTTTCATATTCTCGAAAAAAAAAAAAAAAAAAAAAAAAAGAATTTTAGGCAAAGTAAAAATGTATCAAAAGATCGCGATCTTATCCAATAATTAGTTTTTGTATTAGGGGCAACAACATTTTTGAACGGCCCCTAAATCGAGTTTTCATATTTTCTACGGAATAAGCACATCAAACTGAGTTAACTGATTGTTTGGGTTTAGCTGCACTATATGTAGTTCTCCAGATATAAGGAATAGAAGAAAACTTTTGTTGAAATATATTGGATCTTTTGGGTCAATTGGATCAGGGGACATAAAAGTTTTGAACGGCCCCTAAATCGAGTTTTTGTATTTTTTACGGAATAAGCACATCATACTGAATTAAGTGATAGTTTGAGTTTGACTACATTATATGTAATTCTCCAGATGTAAGGCCTACAAGATAATTTTTGATTGAAATATATTGAATCTTTAAATCCAAAAAGAGTTGAACTGATCGCATCCGATATGGATGAAATTTGGCACGGTGATAGAATTTGTTCTGCTACAAAAGCGTGCGAAACATTATGGTGTGTAGGTTTTCTAGTTTTGAGTTATAGGCCATGTAACGAGTCATGTTTCTCAAGTTCCAGACCCTTTCAGGCCATCAAATTCCAGGCCATCAAATGTCTGATGTGGACATTGTGAAACTTTTGATAAACAATTTTAATGAAGACTTGCTTAAAAATCAATGAAGGATAACTGAAGGGTAAGGGGAAAAAACAAGGAATGTCCATGTGTGTACTTTATGGGGTTTTTTGTCCTATCTGTTGGTGTGTCTTGGTACTATTTGACTATATATACCATGCATGCGTACATCTAGAAATGTCCAAGGAAAAGGGCAAAAGATTTGACTAACCCTATTCATTTTATACGCGGTTTTCAATATTAAAACGCTGTTTTCTCGAAAATGCAGTTTTGAGACATTCCTTCTTTTTTCCCCTTACCCTTCAACTTTTCTCCACAATTGAGAAAATTATACTAGTCTTTTTTTTTTTTTTTTTTTTTTTTTACTTCTATTATTTCAAAAGAAAATTTCTGAAATATTTCGTATAATTTTATCACAATGTTTCAATTACTTTATTTCAGAGTTTCGGACCATAGTGAGAAAAATAAGATGACAACTGTGAATTTGGCCACCATGTTTGGACCTGCATGCCTAAGATTACCTTCACCAGTTACATTGGATCCTCTTGCCTCTTTCAACGAAATGAGTAGATTAAATCAAATATTCTGGTATTTTCTGGAACATATTCCGTATAACCTACAAGACAGTGAAAGTTTAAAGCCAATAGATAAAACATATCAAGAAGGAAGTGCAAGTGAATCAAAATCTAGTGTTTCCAGATCTTCAAGT
Organism: Thermobia domestica; assembly: GCF_964235325.1. Taxonomy (NCBI): domain Eukaryota; kingdom Metazoa; phylum Arthropoda; class Insecta; order Zygentoma; family Lepismatidae; genus Thermobia; species Thermobia domestica. The sequence goes on from NC_137470.1 coordinate 142,216,778, forward strand.
GACAAAAGTGAAATTATTCCCAATAAAGTTCATCCCAATACTTCTTTAAACTTGAATACTCAGCAAACTCTGGACAAACTTGACATGTCCGGAGAAGTATATTCAGAATATGAATTAGTAGGGAATAATATTCCAAATGCAACCGAAGCAAGCCAATTTAATGAATCACGAAGAGAAAATGAAACAAATCTAATTGAGAAGGAAGAAAAGTATGATTTCATTGCGACACAACGAGATTCTTATGAAGATTTGTACAATACAGAAAATAATTCGACAGTAATTCATGATTATGCTAACAGTAATCTCGAAGAGAAGGTTGAACAAGATGATGGTACGAAAATTTTGCTAGGTGATACAATCTTGCATCGACATGATGTCAACATGGAAGAAAATAAACACAGTATGGAATCTGCAAAAAATGATACCAGTTTTTCTAACAACATTTTAAATAATTTCCAAATAAACAAACAAGGCAGTGGTTTGGGTTCAGACACAACAGAGAATGAAAACAGTGATTTAACTCGACAGAAACTACAAAGTGATTTGGGAAGGAATGAGGTAGCTGAAAACGTTAACAGTATTATTGATAGTGCTATTCTTTCCGTGCAGAAAGACTATGAACTAGAGCAGGGTTTTAAAAATAGAAGTGAAGGTGTTACTACAGAACTTCAGAACAATACATTCAGTTCTATTCCAGGAAATCCTTCTCAGAGTAATAATTTGGACAACATTGATAATAACAATAATCAAGCTATTGTAACCATTCCTCCAGATGATCTTCAAGGTACAAATGATACGATATTCAATTCACATCTTAACTTTGAAAGGAATGATCACGAGTATGAAGCAAATGTTGGTAATAATGAGGAAGTCAGTGATAATTCCAAAACTGACTCCGAAAAGTCTCTGACACTATTGGAGCATCAAAATGTGTTACAAAGTAGCAGAAGTCCTAACAATGCTATTAAAGAAAGAAAGGATACTCAAGTGAACATAAGTAGATTATCGTTGACTGATTCAGGTTCACTTACATGTGACAGTGAGTATCACACGGCACAAAATGGAAATATATTGCAAGATTATCATATGGTAGATGAGAAGAAATCTGTGGATGATGAACAGCCGTGCCACAACGATAATCAAAAAGGTGAAACTCTCACTTCTTTAGAAGATAAACATAGTGGTGCTAAATTTAATTCACTAGGGCTTCAAGGGAAAGAAAATGATGTAAGTGTTCATCTAAATGGCTCATCCAATTCCGAAAGTGAATGTAAATCAGTTAAGGACCACAGAGTGGATACAGAACTACATCCAATTGACCAAGAGCATGGAACGAAATATTTGGACAGCAAGGATGAATTCAAAACTGAGAGACTCAACTTTAATACAATCTCGCCAAATGACAGTAATCAAACGAAGGTAGAAGAAAATAGGTCAGTATCTGGTGAGAGTGAAAATGGACACAATTTGGAAGCCAAAGCAGAAAACAACTTCAAACATGAAACAGAACTTAATTCCTACAGCTCAGATCAGATTCCAGTCACTCAAGAACCAGAATTAGCAAATATCTTAGAAGAAAACGTCAAAAATAGTATGAGTGACAGAGTAGATATACTCAACAATTTAGTGCCAGTTAAGGAGATCGATAGTAAAACTTCAAATAATAAAAAGTTCATTTCGGAATTGTCAGTTCGCCTAACTGAAAGAAGAAATTCACATAATGCTGACCGTACACCGTCCAATAAGTACACGCCAACGGAACCCAGAAACGTAACTAGCTCAAACGACATTCGTCAAACGATTAATTCTTCTTCTAAAACGGACTATCTTATTTCAAGTACGGAATTTAAAAATTCTAATAATAGAACACAAACAACTAGTTCAAACATAGACAATAGTTTGCGAGTAGAATCAGAACAACCTTCTACAAAGAATGATGATCTATCTTCTTCGAGTTTAAAGTTACAAGATACAGATATTGAAAAAGTAAAGCGATTTAGTGAATCACCGAAAGGTGGAAAACGTGGAAAATTTCGTATATCTTTCTTTACAAAATCGTACAGATTTTCAGACTTGTAGATGTATTTATTTAAAGAGAAATGTGAATATATCACTGTTTAAAGGCTATTAATGAGTTTTCAAATTTGTTACATAGATTTAAGGGTACCCACGAAATTGAATAATTAGCTTGCGGAAATCTTAAGTTCCTGTTGTTGATATTTATTTCGAATTGAAACTAACATTTTTTTAAGTTCTGACAATGATACATATATTATTGAGGGAAATATTTTATTATTTTCAGAAGGAATTATCAGGTAAGAAGATGTTGTCGGAAACGAAACCGAATACAAGGTGTGTGAGAAAAGTAATGAGACTGGCAACACTGCGGGCGATCTGGCAACGTTGTGTCTACCGGCCTGTGCTAGACCGGTTTTTTTATCCCTTCCACTTTCTCAATCCGAGTTATAACTCCGTTCAGCTAACACATTATTTTTGACAGCGCCGTCAGTGAAGTTGTGTTTTTGTTGTGTGCTACAAAAATGGAGCATCGGAATTTAGAGCAACGTTGTGCAGTAAAGTTATGTGTTAAACTTGGTGAATCCGCGAGTATGACTTTTGAAAAGTTGAAACAGGCCTACGGGGAACATTGTTTATCAAGAGCACAAGTTTTCCGCTGGCACAAATCATTTTTGAAAGGCCGAGAACACGTTAAAGATGAACCTCGCTCAGGGAGACCTTCAACTTCAAAAATTGACGAAAACGTTGAACGTGTGAGGGCTCTTGTGAGATCAGACCATCGTTTAACAATAAGGATGATGAATGAACAGTTAAATTTTTAAACACTTTCACCTTACATCAAATTTTGACAGACGATTTGAACATGCGAAAGAATTGTGCCAAAATGGTGCCGAAAAACCTCACAACTGAACAGAAGGACAATCGAAAAAACCTGTGCGTTGATCTTCTTGAGAGGATTGCCAATGACCAAGAATTCTTTAATTTTGTGATAACAGGTGATGAATCCTGGGTATTTGAGTACGATCGTGAAACAAAGCGACAAAGCGAAGAGTGTCACACCCCGTCATCTCCTCGGCCGAAGAAATGTCGAATGAGCAAATCAAAGATCAAGACGATGCTGATTTGTTTTTTTGATAGTAAAGGTATCGTGCACAAAGAATTTGTTCCACCAGGACAAGTTGTCAACCAAGTGTTTTATAAAAGTGTCCTTGAATGGCTAAGGAAAAGAGTGATTCATATGAGACCAGACATTGCAGACAAGTGGATGCTTCATCATGACAATGCCCCGTTTCACACGGCCATTTCCATCTGTGAAGTTTCGACCTCAAAATGCATTACTGTTGTTCCTCAACCCTCACTATTCACCTGATTTGAGTCCTTGTGAATTTTTCCTTTTCCCTAAATTGAAACATGTTCTAAAAGGACGTTATTTTGGAAATCTGGAGAACATTCAAGAGACTGTGACCAACCAGTTAAAAGCCATACCAGTTGAAGACTTCCAGCGCTGCTACCAAGAGTGGGAATAACGACTCCGTCGGTGTATAGCTGCCCAAGGGAACTACTTTGAAGGGGATAACATTGTTGTTTGAAAAGCATAAAAAAAACTTTAGTTATTACAAAATCAGTCTTATTACTTTTCTAACACACCTCGTAGACCTGGCTCCAGCTCTATCACGTTACGCATATTCACCGTTAGATCACATTCTTGCTATCCATGAACATGATCAGACCACCGGTCATTATAATCCCTGTCGTCATATATATTGTCGCCATCCATTCATCCATTGGATATAATTTCATGAATGTACGCCTTTGTTTTCTAATAGGGCTCCAAATGTTTAAACTCGCTGTGAGTAGCCCCAGAGCAGTGTTGCCAGATCTGAAGAGTAGAAAGTAGCGAGGTTGTGCTCTAGAAGTAGCGGATTTAAACATTTGTGGCCCAAACAGAAAAATGTCAGACGTCAGATGTCTGGGTTGGCAAAAAGTCAGGCGGCAACCGCAGTTTTGGATTGTTGGTGGTGGTTTGTTAGGGAAAACTCCCTGTTACGTCAGCTGTAGTTGAACTGCAGTGTGCAATGACCTTGGAAGGCGGTGATAGTATAAAATGAGCGACTTTTTTTTTTTTTTTTTTTTTTTTTTAATTTCAAGAAGACATAATATTTACCTAAGTCAGTTTTACGGGCTCTGAAATATACTTTACAATTTTTACATCATGTTTATTCACTGTAATTCCTCACTTCTTCAATTCATTTGCTAAATTCTTTACCTGGGAGCCATACATTTTGGGAGATATATTGTAATTTCACTTACGTATTATGTTAACATGGACAATACAGCAACACAATTAAATTTGCAATGCTCATGTTTACACAGCTCTGCATAGGCCTAGGCATTAACTGAGACAGCAACACGTTCAGTGATGCTCCAACAGTCCAAAGTTAACAATAGTCCACTGTTGTCAGATCCGGAGATTGAAAAGTACTAAAACAAGAATTTAACTAGTATGGAATATGTTATTTTTTAGTAAAACTATTGTTCATTGTGAATAGAATACTGAACAAACAAAACTTGTATTGTATTACATAAAACTAACAATTCTTGATTACATATACAGAAATAAAAAGTAGCGCTTTCTTAAGAGTTATAGCTCGCAGGTAATTAAAAGTAACCCAGAAAGTAGTTTGGGTAGCGAGGACACTTAAAAAAAATAGCCCAATCCGCTACTTGTAGCCCAATCTGGCAACACTGCCCCAGAGCAGAAGATTAATACAATCGTCGCAACTAACACCATACTATATATCCTCGTGTTCTGTAACCTGTATTTCATTTTATCATACGTATTACATACAATGCTCAGATCACCTTCTTCTGTGTGTTTAACCAGATAAATGTGTCAGTAAATATCCCATATGAAAATGTGACAAATTCCAGGCAATGTTCTTTGCATGTACAGGTATATGTGACTTTAACAGGTACTATACAGGCGCCTGTACCTGTAAAAAGCATGTTAGTTTTCCACTGACAGGTGAATCTACCTGTGGCTATAAACATGTGATACATGTGTATATGGTGTTCAATGTCAGAAGTTCTCAAACAGGCAATGAAAAGTATCTGTACATATAAAGGAGACATGTAATGTACATACACCAAAGTACATGCATAGTACATGTCCATGTAATATACTTGGGACATACAAACGCAATAGATATGTTCAAAAAACATGATTCAAATTGATGGCATGTGCCTGTAATCTATCAGTCACATCCATGGGAAATGCTAGTTTTTCCTCTTATGCCCATGTACTTAACATGTACATGTAAAACAAAGTACCTGCAGAACGATAGAAAAAATGCAATGTAAATTACATGTTTACATGTGTAAGTTAGGAGTGAAAAACATGGAATGTACAAAACCTGTACATATAAATGAAAACAGGTAAGGAACATGCATCCACGGAAAATGAATGTCACAGGTGCATGTATTGTACGTGGCAGACGTAGATAAAGCGTACATATACAGGGAATATAAGACAGGTAAATCACTATATATCGGAAACTACATACCACATGCATGGGAAATGCAAGATTTCCCCCGTATGCCCAGGTACTTACCCTATACATATAAAACACCTGGAAAGTACATGCAGATGGATAAAAGGATACGATAATGTGTACACTAACATGCAAAAGTCGGAAATTAAAAACATGCAATATACAGCACATGTAGGCTCTACAAATAAAAGTAAACATGTAAGAAGCATGCACTTGACATAAATTATTTTGTGATCTTCGACACCCAAGTTACAGATCCGGATAGGGGAGGGCAGTGATCAGGCCCTGTGTTGTAAAGTAGCCTACCATTCCTGTATCACCTGGTGTAACTGGGGAAATGCAGCCACGGTGGCCGCACTCTAGAATCGATACTAGAACCTTCTGAATGCCAAGCTAACATTCTACCAATGAGAAATACCTCTTCAGTTACATACATGCAGGTTGAAGATTTATGATAGTAACGAGTGAATTTCGTTTCAAAGTGTGAAACTCATGTCGACTTCCAAAATATATGAAAATTCAATATTCACATCGGAAATCGTAGACATATGCTTTTCGATTTCAATAGATGGATAAGGTCAGAGATGATACTTATTGTTGGAACAATAAATTGATATTAAAAGGTCATGTCCAGCTATCTGTTACCATTTTTGCTCTATAGAGATTTATGTTGAGAATGGGAAGGGAATGTTTTACTGAAATTATATTTTTCATTTGCTAGACCAAAATTAGAAGATGCGTCTATTATATGAAACCCCCACACGAAGAAAGACTATTAAAATAGAAAGAATTCAAAATAAATTTCTGCGGTTTCTGGTGTACAAGAGAACAGGCATCTTCTCCACATATGAAAATAGTACTTCTCTTAATAAAAATTTTAACACAATGTCTCTCAATCACAGAAGAATGTTAAATGACATGATATTCTTGTACAAAATATTAAATAACAAATTAAATAGTAAGGATTTGGACTCTGCCTTTCATCTCAGGGTACCCAATGAAAACATACGTGTGGGCAATGGAAATTTCTTTTGTTGTAAGAAATCTTGAACGAATGCAACAAAACAGTCACCAACGTGGAGGATGGGTGCAGTGTACAACAAACTGAGTAAATGTAAAGAAGTTCTGGATATACACAGTAGATATTCCAGTTATAGATATTCTATGTAACTCTGATATAAACACTGTAATTGGGTAGAATTACCTGTTGTGTTCTTCTTCTTAAATAAATAAATATCGAAACCAGAAGTAGCAAACTTTTACAATTTCCGGTGTTTATAGATACGTTTGGAGATAGTATATTTTCTTCAGATGCTGAATCAATTTTCGAAAACAAATCTGTCGCTGTAATTAGTTTTTTTTTCTTTTTTTTTTTCAATGTTGAAATCGGAAACTTGATTTCTACACCTTCGGTTGAATACAGGATGAAGAGGAGAAAACAAACCTATTTTTTTGGATGCTGATTCCCGAAAATTTCACCATTGATCTCACCGACCCCGAGAACTATGGATGTGACACCAGAAGCGTCATTTCAGTTTTGGACTCACCAGGTGGCAGGGTGATAACAGTTTGCAAAATGGCGAATAATCAACAGAACACATGTTTCTTACATGTTACTATACGTTTTACATCTGCTACATGCAAGCAGCAGAGGTTTTCCACACCCGTAATATGCATGTGGCATGTACCTGTCACATGTATATTTTTTATAAATTCTCCACCTGTAACATACATGCCACCTGTATGGTTTTTCCATGTTCTTCACCTGTTACATGCAATCAGCAGATGTTTTCCATACCCGCAACATGCATGTCACATGTATGGTTTGTACATGTATATATACATTACATGAAGTTCTTACATCTGACATGCATATTTCGCAAGTACTTTTCACATGTACTAGGTAAAAGCTATTTATCATACACGCGTATAACTTGTGTTCAGCATGCATGTTACAGACATTATACATGACAAGTACATCACATGTTCTATATTGGTACAGCGGCTGTACTTGCACGTCTTCTTCGTTGACAGGCACTTTACATATGTTTTTATGGTAGATCTATTATGGTATCTACCGTACAAACACATGTGCAGTAATACCTGTTCATGCCCTGTACATGTTTGCTCAACATGCATGTGTAGGGCGTTCAAACTGGGGTCATTTTCAGGCGCCTGCACATGTGCCTGTCCCACAGGTGGATAAAGGGGCTGTGTTACATGCGCCTGTACATGTGCCTGTTTTTTTTTTTTCATAAGGGTAAATAAATTTTGATACTCATCTGCCAATGATACTACCAATAAATGAATGCTTATGGCCCCAGAAAAGGCGTTACCTTCTACAGCCCGCCAATCTTCTATTGTTAATGAAATTGGACATTAAAAAACAAAAAAGTCTACGGGGATCCTCAGGAAAGAGAAGAAGAGATTTGTGTGTATGATTATTTGAACTCTGCCTCTGTAAATTTATGTATTTTGAATGAAGTGTAAAACTGTAGTCCATGAAATGCACTCGATGGATGTAAAACGCAGGCATCCTACATCAAATTTTGTGTCATATTATTGTTACAGCAACAGCAGGCTTACAGAAATAAAATCATACAATTTTTTTATTCGAAATATGTCGTAAATGATACGTAAAATCCCTGAAAAGCTTCTACTTTAGAAAGAAGAGAGAGAAAGAACATTTTATTAAAGTATAGTAGGAAAAAATGTGTACTTGATGATGGTATTCAGGATTAGACGCCTGTTCATGTTTTCTTGCCGCCTTCCATTCTTAAATAGAAATTAAGACTTTAATAACGAATAAACACTTCAAAATATATTCGAATGCTAACACATGAACATATGCACCTATTATGGAGATTACATCTTGCCAATCCTCAATTATTTGCTTGATCCCATCCCATATTCATATGTTGGCGATGCAATAATAGTAATAATAATAACTTTATTTTCAGTACTGTGAACAGCTCATTGGCCCTTGTCAGAAGGTAAATTTATTCAAATTACAAGATTCAAGCTGATTATAAAACAAGATTAAAGTAAATCCAGCCATTTTTATAAAATACCGTTTACAGAACTATGCAAATTAAAGTTTCATTTAACCATCGTTTAAAGAATGAGTCAATCTTGCTTAAAATTAGAGGTCCGATATGCAAAAGATCCTGGTTACTTATTGTCGTATTTTCACATAAATGATTGGTTCTTTAAATAAAATAACTAAAGATATTCTGAAGATATATAATAACAATAAAATCAAGTCCCTTGTCATAAAGTTAAAATAGTTTAATTTTGTATAACTTGCTCTATTGTTTCTCCTAACATATGTTCATTTTAAATTGTTATAAGATAGTGCAACTCTTCTCAATACTTCTCTCCTTGAATTTAGTGTTTACCATTGTCGATTAAGTTCTTACACTATGACTCGGCACTCTTATTCCTATATTTTCCAAGCAGTGATCGCTATTATATTTATTATCCAATACCATTTGAATAAAATATTTATCCATAAAATTCCCCCTTTCTGATAGAGATTGAAGTCCCCAAAAAGTTAACCAATATTCATACTCGTGTGAATAGTAATCCTTTTTCATTCTATAACATAGTAGTCGTATAATAAAACATTTCTGTACTGCTTAGATTTTGTTAACAAGTATATTAGACAAACTGTTCCAAACGACTGAACCAAATTCTAGTTTGGATCTAACAAGTAATGTATATAAGTACACATAATAATAATAATAATAATAATAATAATAATAATAATAATAATAATAATAATAATAATAATAATAATAATAATAATAATAATAATAATAATAATAATACTGTATAGTAATATAATAATAATAACACACTTAAGAAATGTTATTTTGAGGAGTATTTATAACAACAAAGTGTACTTTTGGAATAATTTTAAAAAGTCCCAAGACAAAAATGTACCAAATAGAATTTTGCTCAAAGGGTCCACTATTACAGTAGTAAGACAAATTGCTTAAGTTTTTAATGATCTATTTCATAATAATTTTAATATAAAAGTTAATACACTAGACTATCCTGTAATTAGTAATCTGAACAGCAAGATTATAACAATTCCAATAATATGTGAAAATGATGCGGCTGAAGTAATAGGCAAACTTAGGCCATTAGCACCGTCAGGACCTGAGAGCTTTTCTGACTATATCATTAAAGCATGCTCGAAAGAAATAGCTCCAGTTTTGTCAAAAATATACAATACCTCATTAAGAACAGGGTTATTCCCATCTAAATGAAAACATGTATATGTGGTACCGGTTTACAAGAACAATGACAAGTTAAATTAAAACAACTACAGGCCGATAACTTTATTGCACATATTTTCTAAAATTTTTGAAACTATCATTCACAAATAGTTTTTTTAATGTAAACAACATAGTACAAGAATCACAGCATGGCTTTTACCTAGGTACAAAGGGAAATCAGCTGTAAATAACAACTTCAGCAACTTCTCTGAAATAACAAATTTTGCCTACTATGCAATGAAAAGCAGATCACAAACTAATGTTATATACATTAACATGAGTAAAGTTTTTGATTCAGTTGAACATAGATTACTCTTTTAAAAAGAGAGTCAAATATACGTAACTAAATTTTTGAAAGCTATTTGACTGGTAGAGCATACCAAATTAAAATTGGAAATGTCCTCTCGAGTTCACCCACTATCAGTAACGGAGTTCCTCAAGGTCTTCCTCTGGGTCCATTACTTTTCTCAATTTTTATGGATGACTTACCAACAATTTCAAATCATTCCAATATTTTACTTTCTGCTGATGACATTAAACTTTTTAGAGTAGTAAACAATACAACGGACAACGTTAGGCTACAAGCAGACTTAAAGTAGAATCATTTCACGGTGCAAAGATAACGGTATGAATATAAATTGTTTAAAAACTGTGTACAGTAACAATTCACAATACTATGTAAGCCAATACGAAATAAAAGCTACTATAATACAGAAAGTCGACACAATGAAGGATTTAGGTGTAACATTTGATAGGTCATCACACTTTAATGTTCATATACAGAACATACGTAATGAAGTAAATATATATATATATATATATATATATATATATATATATATATATATATATATATATATATATATAGTTATCTCTTTAATCATGGCCTGCTTTTTGTAAGTCAGATATTTATGTATATATTTATATACCAATATACATAAATATTGGTAAGATCAAAACTAGATTATGCATCGGTGATTTGGCACAGCCTAATAAATACTCTCGTGAACAAACTTGAAATGGTCCAAAAATGTTATCTTAGAATACTTTGTTTTTGAGTTAGGACAAAGTTATTGTTCTAGCACGTATGAATACTGGAAAACATATTTTAAATTGGAACAACTGCCTGACACAAGAAAATTAATTGACTCTGTATTTGTAGAAAAGATACCTGACAACCCATGTAACTCGGACTATATTTTAAAAAATATGGATTTTCAAATTCCAATATACGGTACAAGAGTAAAAATTTTATTGCAACCAAATGATAGTAAACATATTTTAATCTCTAGACTTTTAACAAACTACAATAGATGCATATCTTAAAGTGTGACTTTATTCTAGAATTTTTAATATATCTTAGTAGTTGTTTTTATCTTTACTTTTAATTTTTGACGTCTCAGTGCTTTAGGAATTGACATAAACTACACTGTCAGAATTTATCTTATTATCAATTCAATGTTAAAAATTAATTATTATTTATCTCTTTTACTATATTGTGATGTTAAAATAATGTTGTGGAATATGACAAACACATTTCAGTTGTTCTCAGCACATAAAACAAAGTTTATTATTATTATTAAAGTTAATAATAATAATAATAATAATAATAATAATAATAATAATAATAATAATAATAATAATAATAATAGATAATTTAGGAAGATAAAAGATGTATTAAACACCCTATAAAAACTCATTGGAACCGAGTTCTGTTTTTTAGCGAAAAAATAGAAAGTGAAAAATTCTTTGAGTTAACTAATAGAAAATGAAAAGTGCTAAGTTACACGCCAATCATATTGTTTATTGACGTTTAGCGTCTCTTTTTCATCACCGAGGCTATATGCGACGTGGACCTACAGTTTAAGGTGGAATCCGAATCACAGTCAGCCTGAAAATATTTTAATGCTGTCCCTCCTGGAATTGAACCCCGGACCAATTAATCATATGAACCTTGGAATTATTCTAAGGGTCTTTTGCATACATAAAAGGTCATAGAGGGTTTATCTATAATTTGAGGATATGTAATGAGTCAAAAGAATAAATTTGTTGCATAGATGGAATGAAAGGGTAGAAGAATATCTTATCAACAAAATTTAGGAGGGTACGTAATGTACCTCTATGAACTCGTTCCTGCGACCCTGACAACATCATTATCAAAGGTAAGATTATTAAAATGTTAACAGGAACCTCATTCCGGTAGCGCTAAATTATTATTACAGAATGAAATTGCTAACATTTACCTGTACAAGTTTGTATATTGCGAAAATAACTATTACAATCTTGAATTTTACTTCTAATACCCGCAATGGAATCAAAAATTAAACATTTTTACATCGAACTTAAATGTCTTTCTCGCCGTTTTCTTATTATTATTGTTATTATTAAAGCATTAGTTATATCACAAAAGTTACAGTACGTGTCCCAGAAGCAGTGACTCACTTGATGTTAAGTGCAGTTTCGGTGACTGGGAAGACGTACTTAAACTTACTGGAGGAGTCTGTGATACGTTTGTTGCAGAAAAGGAATGACACCTTGTGGTGGCAGCAAGACGGTGCTCCACCACACTTCGCCCGGATTATTCGTAACTTTCTAAACAATAGCTTGCCCGGGCGATGGATTGGTAGTCGGGGAACAGTGGAGTAGCTGCCACGGTCACCAGACCTTACCCCTCCCGACTTCTTCCTATGGGGACATTTGAAGGACCAGGCATACAAGACCCATAAACAATGTAGCGGAACTGACAGCGCGAATCACCGAGGAATTCAACAACATCCCCTTTCAGATGTGCCGAGATGCTTGCAGAAATATGCATCGATGTTAATGGCCGCCAGGTGTACCTCCAAATGAAGAGTAGGGATTAGATACTGTAAAGCATTTGATTTTTATTTTTACATCATTCCTCAGTATTTTCAATTTTGTTTTGTCATTCTTGTTTATAATAGAAATGTACTGATAACTAAAAAGGTAAGTCACTGCTTCTGCTACATCCTGTAAAAGCAATATTATATTTAGTTCCTTAAAACTACAAGATTCTCAGTCATTCTTTACTAGTCAAAATTCCTTGACATGTGTTAAGTTGATATTGTTGGTTTCTAGGCTAAAGAAGACGGTGATGATGAGAAATGAATGAAATGATGGAATCAAGAAAGTGGAAGGAAACGGTAGAACCCCGAGGAAACCCACGCACACGATGTTTGTCCACCACAAAGTTTATATGGCGGGAGCAGAATTTGAACCCGGAACCCCATGCACCAGAGGTTTGATATTGTTGGTGTTGAATTGTGTAACATGAAGTGTTGCATTTTGGGGTGTGAAATGAAAAAGGGCATATCAGAGTAGCGCAGAAAGACATATATTAGAAATAGTCGCCGAGTGCAACACACTCTTTCCAACGACAAGGAATTTGTAGTATTTCCTCACGAAAGAAATCCTTGGGCCTGAAAGAAACGAAACATTGGAAGAGGAATGACGAAGATCTAATGTTACAATTGGTTCAGCTTTGAGACTGTGATCTTAAATAAAAGACAACAAGTATTACTTTAAAGCATAGTGTGCCGTGTTCTACTTATTATGATTCTTGCTCTTCGTCATGTTTGTGGTGGATCATGTCATGTGAATTTCAATATGACTCTTTCGTAATGGTAAATCCAGGTGGCAGGAAAATATGACGCACATCTCTCATGGTTCACCAACCGGTCACCATATTCTTCTGTGGGAGTTCTTTATAATTAACCTACTGCACTAGTAGAAATGTCATGGAGGATTCATTTCTTGTCACAAGTTACTATGTGATCGTAAACTAGTGTAAAGATAAAGAATATACGGATATCGTTTGTCTTTCTCTCACTTCGATTAGATGGTGCAGAGATAAGAAACAACACGTACAGAATAATTACTTGTTTTGTTCATACAAGTAGACGCGCTGTGAACTTCGTTTTCGTTGTTATCACAGCATGCATACATGCTTGAAAACATAGCCTCGTTACGTCCCAAGTGCGAGTTACGGAAATCTGATAAGTCATGTTACACGCCCAATAGTTAATAAGTTGGTAAAGTTGTAGTAGATATTATTGTAATGATACACAAGACATGTTGTACTCATATATTAGACATACATGAAAACATAAATGAAACTATTTTCGCATGTTTCAAACTATTATTGTTAGTATTGAGTCATTGCTACGAGCAACCTCTTAATACCCAGAACCCGAGGCTGTGGGTCCAACATCCTTTCAGTGGAACATTGCTGAAATTTAGGAATAGCGGCGAATCTAGTAAAAACTTACATAAAAATATATAAATAAAATTCCAAAATGTATGAAGTGTTTATATATTTTTCCATCCATCCCTTTCAAATGTACTTATCCCTCAGTTAGCCCTCATCACTAGTCTAATGGTTAGCAAGTGCGCCTTTGGTGCGTGCGTTCTTATGTTCGATTTCCGGTATGAGAGAACAAAAATTTGATTTTTACATTCACTTAATCACTTTCATTAATTATTCATAGCCCTGGGACGTTAAACTCATAAATAAATAACTAAATAAATAAAAATAAATAAAAAAGCATCCCTTGTTTTTACGGACTTTGATTTAACAAATTTCGGAAGCAACAGACAAAATCTGTCTAAAACAGCTGACTCAGTTTGAAAGTTCTGATTTTATACTAAAAATGGTTAATTTACTGTATTACAGTAAATACTTTCAATTTGAAAGTTCTAGTTTTAAACAACTGTCGAATTTACTGTGTTATGGTATATATGTTCAATGTTCTGGCATTTTAGACTATCAGATTGGATAAGATTGACTTGATTAAAAATACAATACTGCATTATTCTTTTCCTTTCATAATGAAATTGTGGATTTTTGGCACTTCGGACATAACGTCGGTACTTACGTATAATCGGCAACGTGCTATTGTCCACTTTAACCTGTTAAAACGAGACATGAATGTATATTTTTGATAGTAAATTGTCTCTATAATGCTTTAGTTTACGCGCCTAACGGGTGCTTAAAGAATGAATGCAGAAACTACAATGTCACTTCCATTGTTTTGTTGATCTTATTTCTGTGTCCCTAGCAAGAATTAAGGAATGCAATTGAATAGGATTGCCACCTTCCTTAAACAACAATTGAGGAGTTCTATGTAATAAGGACCCATAACGAGAAACCATGTTCTGAGAAAATCGCGTGCAAACATTTCAAATATAGATATACAGGGTGTCCGAGAAGTCCTTCCCTGATTACAGAAATTGATAACTCAGGCTAGAAATAAGATAGAAATATGAAACTGGTGTTGAATTGTTTACAAACTATAAAAGTTTTTGTCTGTGTTAGGTTTGTTCTGTTTTACCAAGTCTCAATTTTTTTGTTTTAGGTTTGTAGTACGTAAGTAAGAAGCCCAAGAAGCCATGCCAACCAACCAGGAGAAGGCACAGTGTGTCCTGTGGTACCATGAGACACGATCACCAACCACGGTGCAAAGACAGTTCCAGACAACATTTGGGAGGACTCCACCTGATGTCAAGAGCATTAAAGCTTCGTATGAGAAGTTCAAGAGCACAGGGTCGGTTGCTGACCTTCCGAGGTCTGGTCGACCAAGAACCTCAGCAGACACGGTGGAGGCTGTGCGGCAGTCTTTTCTGAGAAGTCCTAAGAAATCGGTGCGCAGGGCCTCACGTGAATTACAGATGCCAAAAAGCTCTATCCATGACATTTTACACAAACGTTTATTGTTTCGTGCTTACAAAGTGCTACTCGTTCAGGCCTTGTTGCCCGACGACGGTACACGTCGATATGACTTTGCGGTCGAAATGCTATCACGTATTGAGGACGATAATGGTTATCTCAGACGAATTGCCTTTTCCGATTAGACTTCTTTTTATGGGGTTATGTCAAGGATGAGGTCTACCGAACACGTGTACCAGATCTTGAAACCCTGCAGCAACGAATAACCACAGTCGTTGCATCGATCCCTCCAGTGATGTTGGCTAATGTGTGGATGGAAATTGAATATCGCCTAGATGTGCTACGTGCTACCAAGGGTGCTCATGTGGAAGTGTACTGATGTGAACAAAACTTTTATAGTTTGTAAACAATTCAACACCAGTTTCATATTTCTATCTTATTTCTAGCCTGAGTTATCAATTTCTGTAATCAGGGAAGGACTTCTCGGACACCCTGTATATATTTTTATATAATGTTTGTATATGTGCACCCTACAAGAGAAACATAGATTTATTCTTTTTCTACAAATGAAGAACAAAAGTTTGTCAATAAACTAACAGTTTGTTTCAGTATAACATAAATATGAATGTTTTTGAAAAAGCTTACATAGGCCGTTTTTAGAGAGAATGACTTTGCAGGAGTCTCACGTATATGTATCGCAGCAGTCGTATGATACACTTTGTGAAAATAAATAAAGAAACGTAATTGCAAAGTAAGGAACAAAGTATAAAGTAACAGAACAATATATGTGTATCAATTATACATTAAAGTAGTCAATTTATTATGCAGAAACAGGAGATGTAATAGTCCTGGGCACTAGAAACAGTTTATGCATTATGTAGGGCTGGTAAAACATACTCATGAAGTTCATCTTCTGCATCCCCTCTGTTTGGTTCTTGGTTTACGGTTTGGGCTTGACGGAACACTTCCTCGTACCAATCAATAGCATCAGGGTCCAGAAAAGGGAACAAACTCCGTTGGCTCGGTATGTCTACTCTGCAGTAGGCTTGACAGCAGGGCACCTTGTCGTTTCTTTGAACCAGTTCCGTAAAATTGAGTATACGACCCCCAGCATTTAAGTTCTTGCAACATTTATCTTTACAGCACCTTTCCACTAACGCAAATTGCTTTTCGGAAATATCTTTGCCACTATTTGTAGTATAGCTCTCATTTATGTTCCCTTTCTCCTTCTTTGCATTAGGATCGCTTTTTGACTGTCTTTTCTGTTTCTTCGGATTATAATCAAACTCGTGTAAACTCGTGCTAGCACACTGCGACTTGTTCATCGTTGTTCAAACAACTTTTCCGCAACATAACTGCATCAGATACCCACTTTCGCCTCACGACGACGTCTATTCCTTCACTGTAGCAACATCAAGACTTATGATATCGGAATGAAAGTTTGCAGGTGTATACAATTAATACCAACGAATTTAAAAATGCAATCTCTCTAAAAAGGGCCTATGCCGGTATGGGTCCCTATTACATAGAACTCCTGAATTCATTCTCTCCATTACACAGGTGAACAAGGTGATTGACAACAGTGTTCTGTCCATTTCTTATTACATTAAAGCAATTAAAGCAAAGACGCAACTTAGCTATTAAATCGAGCTAACGCTTGGAACTAATAACAAAGAGTATCGCACTTACCGCAAGAAGAATAGTGCCTTGTAATGAATCTCCAGTATCTTTTCACTTAGAAATTACCTGTCTGCAATACCAAACTGTTTATAAAATACAGTGTGACCCAAAAGTAGGTATACAGCTCGGTACTGATGAACTCATTCCTTTTTATATAATTTCTTATTGTTATCGATCAGATAGACTTAGTTTCTTTATTATTTGTTCTTAAAGCCTTTTTACTTATATCTTTAGCTCAGAACAGCCGTGGCAAATAAACCCAAAAGCTAGAATCAATGCAGGGTTGTATACCTACTTTTGGGCCACTCTGTATTACTACATTTTTAGAAGTTAATGACTTTAAACATATTGCCATTAAAAAAAAAAACACACAAACAAACTTGAATACTTTTATTTTTATTTGCAAAGATCTCAACTATTCCTTTAAAACACGGCAGCAAGTTTTCATTGTTTTCCTATCTTTGTCACTTGGAAATAAAAAAAAAAAAGAAATCTTTAAGTTTTACGTCCTACGATTATGCCGGCTAGGTTAAAGGAGACAGTGATGATGAAAAATGGAGGAAAATGGTGGAATGAATAAAGTCGGAGGAAACGGGAGAACCCCGAGAAAACTCACCCACACGGTGTTTGTCCAGCACAAAGTTCACTTGGCGCGAGCTGGGATTGAACCAAGGACCCCATGCACCAGAGGTGAACGCTGTACCACTGAGCCACCGCCTTGGTCATTTGGAACATTTTTTTTTTCACTTCCATCATTTACCACCAATGATCCTTAACTAACTAACTAACTAACTAACTCTATGGCCTATGGAACCCGCAGGTTCAGTGCCGCGTTCACAAAAGCTCTCCACTGACTTCTATCCTTAGCTAATTGCATCCAGTTTCTACTTTGTATTCCTATCTCTGCGAGATCCATCTTAATATTATCCTCCCATCTGCGCCTAGGTCTTCCTAATGGTCGTTTTCCTATGGGTCTTCCAGTCAAGGCTTTGAAAGCATTTCTACTTTCTTCCATTCTAGCTACATGACCTGCCCACCTAAGCCTCCTAGACTTGACGACCCTAACAATGTTGGGTAAACCGTATAAACTATGTAGTTCTTCGTTATGAAGTTTCCGCCATTCCCCATTCTCGTTCCTCTTGGGTCCGAATATTCTTCTCAGGATCCTGTTCTCAAATACTTTCAGTCTATGTTCTTCCCTCTGAGTAAGTGACCATGTTTCGCAACCATACAGAACAACAGGCATGATTATCGTTTTATATATTTTAAGCTTCAAATTTTTCGACAGAATTCGCGACGACAAGAGATTTTGAACCGAATAGTAACACGAATTCCCTGCTTTTAGTCGACATTTAATTTCTTCGTGAATATGATTTTCATCTGTTAATATTGATCCTAAATATTTGAAAGTATCCACTTTATCAAAAGTATTATTTAATATTTTAACGCCCCCACAATTTGCCGTATTACGGTCCCGACGCACTTCCATGTATTTAGTTTTCTCTGCATTTACTTCTAAACCCATGTCCCTGCAAGCGTTTAATAAGATCTCTGCATTTATTTCTACTGTTCTCCTATCATCCCCTATTAAATTTACATCATCAGCATATGCCATCACCTGGTGAATACCGTTCAACTCTAGGCCCTGGTTGCTATCTTTGATTTTCCTTATAGCGTATTCCAGCACAAAGTTAAATAATAATGGCGACAATGCATCTCCTTGTTTCAGGCCATTTTGGACGTGAAAGCTCGTGGACAAAAATTTTCCTACCCGGACTTTACTTTGGGATTCACTTAAGCATATCTTAATTAATCCAATTAGCTTTCTCGGTATTCCAAGTTCTGTAAGAACGTTGTACAATGTTTCTCTCCTAACCGAGTCGTAAGCCTTTCTAAAATCAATAAATAGATGATGTACCGGGATATTGTATTCCCACTTTTTTTCGAGTATTTGGCGAATGGTAAATATTTGGTCGATAGTTGATCGATTTCGTCTAAATCCGCACTGATAATCTCCAATAATTTCATCTGCGTATGGGGTCAGTCTTGCTAATAGAATATTTGAAAGGATTTTATAGGATGTTGACAGAAGAGAAATGCCTCGATAATTATTACAGTCAGTTTTGTCGCCTTTCTTGTGAATTGGAACAATGATTGACTCTTTCCACTCTTGTGGCAATTCTTCCTTGTTCCAGATAAGGAGAATGAGTTTGTGTATCTTGTTCCACAATTTTTCGCCTCCAGCTAAAATTAACTCAGCCGGAATTTCATCCACACCCGGAGATTTGTGTTTCTTTAATATCTTTATAGCGGCTTCTACTTCTATTCGATTGGGTTCTGGAATATACGGTTCTGCGGTGTGTATCTCCTTTTCTCCACGCGCATTAGTTTTTGGCTGCGTGTTCAGCAAGTCGTCAAAGAAATCTTTCCATCTATTTAAGATGCTATCCGTATCAGTGAGAACTGTTCCGTCAGTTTTCTTTAATATATAAGCACGAGGTTGATATCCTTTCTTAAATTCGCCTATCCCCTTATACATGTCCCGAATATTTTTATTTTTACTATTATCTTCAAGTTCCTTAATTTTAGCTTTCAAAAAATCGCGTTTCTTTGTTCTAAAAGTTTTGGAAGTTTCCCGCCTGGTATCTGCGAAATTTTGTGTAGTTATTTCATTCGGATTTTGTAGCCACCGTAATTTTGCCTGTTTTCTCTTCTCTGCTAGTTTAATGCATTCTTGGTCGAACCATGGTTTGTTCCTACGTATTTCCGCGTGTCCCAATTTTTCTATTGCTGAACTTTTAATGCTATCTCTAATTTCAATCCAAGTATCCTCAACACTAGTGCCTTCCGAGTCTTCTAAAACCGAGAATCTATTCGAAACTTCAATCTGGTATTCCTTTCTTACATGGCTCTCTTCTAATTTCTTTAAATTAAATCTCTCCGTTTTCGGACATTGAATATTACCTTTATTGAACGATAATCTCTCCCGTATTATCGCTACTACCAGGTAGTGATCAGTGTCACAATCAGCCCCTCTAAACGACCGGACGTCAATTATGCTAGATTGTCTTCTTCTATCTACTAAAACGTGATCAATTTGATTATGCGTTTTTCCGTCTGGTTATGTCCAAGTGTATTTATGAACGTCGCGATGTGGGAATTTTGTACTCTTCACGATTAGGTTTTTGGATGTTGCAAAGTTCACGAGTCTAACACCGTTGTCATTACTTTCCTTATGCAAACTTTCGTTCCCTATGATCGGTTTGAAAATATCCTCTCGTCCTACCTTCGCATTGAAATCCCCTAATAGAATCTTCATATGGTATCGCGGGAGTTGATCAAATATCCGTTCCACTTCTTCGTAAAAACTATCCTTTATATCGTCACCCTTATCTTCAGTTGGAGCATGTACATTTAAAACAATAATATCACACCACCGTCCCTTGAGAGTAATAAAAGAAAGTCTGTCAGTAACAAATTCAACCCGTTTAATTGCTGGTAATATTCGTTTGTGAACGAAAAACCCTGTTCCTAACTGGTGATTTTTATTTCCTTCCCCGTAAAAGAACGTAAAATTTCCGGAATTCTCAGATCCATTTCCTTCCCACCTAACTTCCTGAACTCCTACTAGGTCCATCCTGTATTTCTCTAACTCACTCGTAACAGATTTTAACGCGCCTGCCCTATAAAGACTTCTAATATTCCATGTTCCAAATCTCATGTCCATAATTAGTTTTTTTTTTTTTTTCAAATAATTTTATGTTGCTACAGCATCAAAGAAGATAGGTTGGCGACAAACCTAAAAATCCTGGAAAAGAGAGAACAGTCAGGGAATTCTGCTATGAGTTACGGAATTTTGATTTGCCAAGAATAATATTTTTAAAATATATAAAATGAGAATTTTAAGACGACCTCAGATGCGGAGCAACTTCAATTTTAGAAACTCATCTGTGTTCTCCACTAGCGATGTGTAACAAAGTTACGTTCTATAGTTGTCAACATTATCTTAGCTTTCGCTTGTGGAGTGGAATATCATATTGGTGAATCATCCATAAAATGCAGTTGGAAAAACAGTCCGATGGAAAATTCATTTCCGATACACGCATTATTCCAATTTTTTCTCATTTTGTTTCTCATTAGTTTTGATTTTATCCTAGTTTCCTGTCCTATATTAAGTTAGAATAGCTTACCACACAAATTAAAGGATTTTGCAATATGATTAGTCGTATTTGAGTTTCAATGATTTTATTGTAATGTATTTTAATTCCAGAAAAGGTTTATTTCGGAAGTGCTTATGAGTTTAGGAAAATAGTTAATAAAGTTGCACATCAGCGTATGCACTGGGTCAAAATTCATTGTCAGTTTATAGCCGAACTAATTTCATCGGACTCTTGATCTTTAAATATAAGATAGGTCTAAAGATACCAAAGTGTACTTTCTATTATGCTAATAACGCAGTATTTATTGTTATACATTTATAGGTACATATCTAATCATTTCCGTCAGTCATTATACACTATATAATTATGACGATTCGTCTCATAAGTTTTATATATGTGGTTTATTCTTATTTTAAATTTATTCTGATATTAGAAATGATATAACAATTTGGGAACAATATGGTACATGAGTTCAAATACAGTTTCAGTCATTCTTTCAGCTAAATTTTTGTTGATTCTTTAAATGTCGATACGAAATGTTCAAAGTCTTGCAAACCTTTTTTTTTTTTTTTTCAGATGTGTAAAAAGCATTTTGTAATTTTAATGCAGTTTTTGAAAGAGAGTGCGCTAGAACTCCTCTGGAAGTTGGAGGGTGAGGCTCCATGGGGACACCTCTGCTAGCAATCCTTCCCCCCCAAAAACTGAAAAATATCTTTATTTAGCAATTTGCAGTGAAATGAGAAACAAGAAAAAGGGGTGGTCAGAATTTGCGATTCAAATTATCGTAAAGTAATATTAATAGTTTATTTTTAGTACAGAGGGGCACGGTGGCTCAGTGGTTGAGCGCTTACCTCTGAGAGTGGGGTCCCTGGTTAGATCCCGGCCAAATAAGTTTGTGGTGGACAACATCGTGTCAGTGGGTTTTCTCATGGTACTCCCGTTTCCTCCCACTTTCTCATTCCACCAATTCCTCTATTATCATTCACTTGCTTTAATCATCTGTCTCCCTTAGCCTAAAGGACATATTTATATCACATTACTGTGTTTCTTTAGATCTATGATTTGACCTTTTATATGGTTGATGAGGTGATATTACTTTACAAAATGATGACATGCGTGTACGTGGAATAATATTGGTCAGGTTTAAGCCTTAGGAAGCAATGTCCAGAATTACACAAATAATGAAATATTGCAATTGTTCACATTATAATTACATGAATTTGAAAAGACGTCCCACAAAATACGTTCGCAGGCTACTACTTTTACTTATATGTAAAAATGATGTTTCAAACATCATATTTCCGATCAAAAACAATTCTATGCCATGACGTGCAAGTCTCATACTTGAAATGTTTTAGAATAAAAAGTAATTTTGTCCCTACGATAATTAAATGATTTTCTGGACAAAACAAAAAACAGTTAATACGCAAAAACCAAGCTGCATAATGTTCTTTAATATAAATTATTGAAAGGTTGAAATTAAACCAGTACAAGTTAGTAATAAGGGATTTCCTATAGTAACACTCAAAATGTTATTGACAATTATTCTTGATCAGTAACTATGTTGGTTTAACTTAAAAATATTTAACAAATAAACTTAGCTCAAGATGCTTCCTGTTAAATTCGTCTGTTTGGTTATGCAATATGAATAGGCCTTATGAATACTTCTACTTCCATAAGAAATTTTAGGAGCTCCTTCGTGGCTAAGCGGTTACCGTACGCGCCTTTGGGGTGGGAGACCTGGGTTCGATTCCCGGCGGGAGCTCATGTGATTCGGGTTCCACGTTAACCAATAGATCCCGTCTCGTATAGCCTCGTTGCTGGAAGGAGCGACATACTCCAAATCAACAATAACAACAAGAAATTTCGAATTATATTTTAAGATAATAATGAAAAGCATGTGGGTTTTATATTTCAAAAATAGCTATTAAGATTGTGAATAAATTATATTAAGAATTAATTTCATATTACTATTTGAAAATCTAAACATTCTTCATCTTCTTGGATATTAGCACTACTGCTGTACTTGAAACAAAGAAACTTAACGATAGAAGGTTAATATTACTGATATTAACTATAAAGAACGTTAATTCCTTAATTTCTTAACAAGAGAAAATGGAAACACATTGTAAGATTCCACCATGCTAGATGTAACTATGTCTTTCTACACCACGTGCTGCATATAAACACCCCACAAACGACGTCTACAAGGAGAACATCGTCCACCATCGCCAACGATCGGCAAGTGACGGAGATCAACGAAGGTAGCCGACATTTTAGATAAAAGAGGAGAGCACACCACACAAGACATCAATCGTGTCCGGTTGATCAAACCAGCAATTCTCTAAGACACCTGGTCATTGAGAGTTACCATTACTATACGTTCTAAGATGCACGGTCATTGAGCTCTTTTCTACCTCTCTGAGACACCCGGTCATTGAGAGGCACCTAATCACCAAATTCTTTAAGACGAACGGTCATTGAGAATTCCAAACTTCCCTCCCTAAGACCCACTGTCATTGAGAGGCATCTATACAAAACGCCCTAAGACGTATAGTCATTGGACTCCTTTCAACTTCACTAAAAAACCTCCAAAGTAATTAGAGGCATTTGTGCTTATTTAGAATATTTTGTATCCAAGAGGAAAACTTCTATAACAAAAAAAAAAAAAAAAAAAAAAAAAAAAAAAGTGATGGGAAAGTCGAAACTACAGTGTACCATCATTTGCTCCACCCTATAGACAGAAAACTTCACAATATTTATGAAGCCTTCTATATGGTTAATAGCTTATTTTCACAAGTAACTTTCCTCGAAAGATACAACTGCTGATGTATGGAATATTGCAACAGAAATGTAATAATATGAATTTGAAGAATTGTATTATAATAAATTCAAAAGGTACTTATTTCGTTCTTTATACTGTTATGAATTCATGCAAAAAATAATTTCTTGTCTTTTTTTTGCTAACTACACTGCCTACACTGCCAGCACTGTCAAGACATAGGTAACAAAACAGAAATTAAAACATCTAAAAGATGTAAAACACAACGTTGATAGAATGAAAGTCATCCAAAAATATCCATTAGCCTTAGAAATACAGTCATAGAGATCTTTTCATTTGAATGGAGAAATGGGAATTAAACTCCAACCTGGGTACTCGACTCGGAAGCCAGAATAACATAACTGATACAGTCATTGTTGTGCCAATTATGAAAGAAGAATAATGCCTTATGATACGTATTTGCCCTATGAATACTCGCACTGGAAGCCTCATTTGTGTTTACAATAAATAGTATGTTAGTGTACATACTTGTTATCTTTGGGCCCTCCCCGCTGGTCTAGTTGCTAGCTCGTGTCTTTGGTGGACAGGGTTCCTGGTTTTGATACATGGTGGAAGAGTCTTGAAGTTTGAACGCTTACTGTGGTTCGGATTCCGTCTTAAACTGTGGGTTCACTTCTCATATAACATCGGTGCTAAAATGTGAGACTAAGCTCCAACCAACCAGTTTCTTGCCTGTGTAATTAATTCCCATGTATCATATCCTCACTAAACCTAACTTTTATCTTTCCATGTCTTTAGTATGTTGACATTATAGTTAGCGAAAATGTGATAATGTATGTTCTTTGAATGAGTCCATAAAAAGGTAAAGAAAAGCAAAGAGAGTTCTTTTGAATGTATTATGTCATAACTTACTGAAGTTTTAGATGTTCTGGGAACTACGAAATGAAACGAAATCTTTCAGTTTAACGTCCCACGATTATGTCTTTTAGACTAAGGAAGACAATGATCAGAGCAAGCGAATGATAATGGATGAATTGATGGAATGAGAAAGTAGGAGGGAACGGCAGTACCTCGAGAAAACTCATGGACACTATAGTGTCCACCACAAACTTACTTAGCCGAGAATCGAACTATGCACCCCATACATCAGAGGTAAGGGCCACCGTGCTCACGGTCTGGGAACTAATTGCAATGGAAATGAAACAAAATAAAACTAAACTCAGACCCAACCAAACACTACTTTATAATATACTACACACTTAATAATCTGAGCTACACTTTCTGTATTTTTTCATTGACATCATCAGAGTCATTATGCATCAGCACACATCATTATTAATAGAAGGTGTTTGCTTTGCTCTGAAAGTTCTGTCGTTCCTTACCTACATATTTACTCCAACCTTAAAAATACTATAATAAATAGATACTTAAAGTGAAAATCAGCATTATCTTTAAAATAGTGAATTGTACATAAGAAAGAAAGTAACACAATTTATAGAGAACTAAACTAAGTTTTATTTTCATAACTTTATGGTAAATCTTTTTATCAAATTAGTGTTTCTCAGATATTTCTATTATTATTTTAATATTTCAGAGTTTGTTTCTAATACCGAAAATTGCAATATGTACAAAAGTGAGCCTTACATCTCAAAGATGTCGAACAAAAATGTCCAGATATTTTCTCTTCATAGAGAATTGTTTCTTTGTCGTGTTTATATTAGGAACAGAAGAGGTATATAAAAACGAATGTTTAATTGTTTGTATGTTTGTTCGATAAGCAGATGAACACAGTTGGCCTAGCATAAGTAAGAGATTGAAGTTTGAAGGAGACCGTAGGCTACTTATTTTTATTTATTTATTTATTTGTTTATTTATTTATTTATTATTATTATTATTATTATTATTATTATTATTATTATTATTATTATTATTATTATTATTATTATTATTATTATTATTATTATTATTATTATTATTTTGCGTACCTTAACGTGAGAAGAGAGGGATTCAAAGAATAAGAGGTGGTTTAAAAACACAGTATCTCACGCTCCTCATGTTAAGATGAAACTCAGTATTTTTAACTCAACTCACAATTTTTGAAAGCAAGTTGACATACAAATATTAGTTACAATTTACAATCTGAAAAAAAAAAAAAAAACACTGTAAGACACTGCTAACAGCTCTAGAGGGTGGAAGGGGTGATTCGTAAAAAATAATAAAAAATGACTGATATTATCGTCGAATCCATAGTTTAAGGGATCATTGGTATGATTAACGGCCAGCCCGATGCTATCTGAGTCCAAATTCAGCCCTCATTGGCATGGAAGTGACAACAAATGAAAAATAAAATGTAGAAAATGACCGAGATTAGTGTCGAATCCAAACTTTTTGGGGTCGCTGACCTGATTAGTGACAGTCCCCATCACATTTATATTCAAGTTTAGTCAAGAACTTGCATGTCAGCTTTATTTTTCAAATTTCAAACATAAACGTTTCATCATTAACTCTTGTTTCAGTTCCACAATCTTGTATAATTGATTACTCAAATAAAGAAATATTTATAAAATAAAACAAACAAAGGATAGTTTATTCTTCCAGATTTTACTCTATTTAAACAATTTCCCCAAATTCTGTTGATATTTCATAACGAAGTATTTCATTAAACCCCCCAAAACATGGTATAATTGTCATTTCTCATGAAAAAATCCACAAGGGCAAAGTTTACTTAAAGGTGAGATTTGTTCAGAGGAAGTTTCACGAAAATGTCTTATATATACAGTATATACAGGGTGAAAGGTAACAAGACAGAAAAACTTTGGAAGGTGATTCCTTGTATGAAATGAAAGAAAAAAGTTCCAATAAACATGGGTCGAAAAACGTCTCCTTTCAAAGTTATGAACCGCCGAATATTCGAAAAATCACGTTTCAAAACGCCCTGGTTATGAAACTGTAGGGCCTATCGAAAGCGATTTAAGGAATTACACAGGAACTAGTATGCGTTCTGTCTAAATATCCATACTTCAGACTTCACCGGTACCAGCGAAACAAACGCTTCATTAGTGCTTAAAGGAGTATCCCTACATCGCAACTTCTTTTCTACAGTTCGTTTCGCCGATAACGGAGGATGGTAAAACGGTCTATTCTGCAAACTGCATCCGACGGTCTGGATCGTCCTCTGTGAGACGCTGGTGAAGTTGGATCTTGCATCGGTGCCACTTGTTAGTGGAAAGTATCCTATGAATGGACGTTCGAATAATTCTACATTCCTGGAATTAACGACGTGTGCTACATTGGGGGCTTTTGCTGAAGGATCCAGGGACAGCAACTGTGGTTTCCTCACCTGTAGATGACCACTACGATGTCTGTCGTCCACAAAACACGTCTCCTGAAATCTGCTGATGAGTTTTTCTACTTTATTGTGGGATATGGCCTTTATTTCGGGGCATAGCGCAATAAACTCCACAGCCACCACACGCGAGCTGCGATTTCCACACATCAGGATATTCTCAATACGTTCCTGGTTCATCAGTACCATTGTCCAGTCACTGGAATCTGCAACGACAAAACAGGCCATAATTTATCAATAGTTAGAGTGAGAAAATGGACACCATTGCATTTGCATTCCTGATCGAAAAACAGTATTAAAACATATGCTGCATGCCTGCCTTCCAATTTTAAATAATAAAGTGATATCCAAAATGGCGTACTTCAAGATGGCGATCGTGGTGGACACGTCTGTTTTTGTGTCCCCCACCCCCACTCATCATATATAACCAACGTATACCTCTAGCCCAACTGAATTTTGGCCCACCCTGTACATTAAAAATATTCACAGTTTTGTTTGTTCACTTCGTCAATTGTTGATTTCATTATTTGTATTTATTAACAGACACAGGTACATCTCAGACGCCATTTTACACTAGATATATAACAATGAGAAGGATTTCGGATAGTATCCGCCAGGGCCTATATGCTAAGTACCATCCAGACATTTGTCTGGTAGGACTGAAGGAAACCCTGGAAATCATCAGTCAGGACAGTCGGCGGCGAGACATGAACCCGCGGTGACCTCCCGAATGCCAATCCAAGGCACTCCGAAGTGCGACGACTTGGTGCATTATGTTACTGTTCGAGATTTAGATCAATTAGTTATGTTTTACAGATTCATAACTCCCATATATCTTGCAGTAACAAGATGTAATTTATATGACATTTACAATATGATATGGTCTTCGTGTATGCAAGTATAGAACTTCGTACGAGCTATCAGAATTGTGCTATAGTGTTGCCAATTTTGGATTTTTTTTCGTTGTTTTTGCTTTTTTCCGTATTTTCATTGTTAAATTACAACAAAACTAAGTGGCTTACAGTTTCGTTATTACCCTGTTTGAAAGCCAATAAGGTGGTGTATCCAAGGGCTGGAAGATATTCTCCCCACCCACTCTCTTCTTCCCATAAAAAAATGCTGAACTTTGTAACAGTTTACTATTTCGCTTTTTTGTTTCACTTTGAAATGAATATATCAGCAAGAATTATTGCTGGAAAATCATTCTGCTTATGTTAGTACAAACTTTGTGTTCAGTTCTGTAAATCCTGAAGTTTCACTTTGATGTCATTCATAATGAGAAAGTTGTGAGACTCTGAAAACGTGCCCTGGGCAACATTGCTCATTTCGGTAAATATTGGGCCTACGCACTGTGATGCATATGTTATTATAACTTTGGTTTTATTTACAGGAATGCTTTTAAACTTGGTATTTTATTTCTTGATACTATCCAGCTTATGTGTACAAGTTTCCATGGAAATCCATTATGGTCACCGGGAAGACCTTTGAAAATTGTTCGATCTGAGGTGGAATGACCAAAAAATAAATAAAACTTAGTAACTCTTGAACCAAACGACCAATCTTAATCAAATTTTCAATATAGATAACGGATTTTACCATTTTACTTTGACGGAACAACGTAGGGAATGGGGAAAAGAGGGAGATATACAAAAATCAATAAATATAAAAATAAAAGTAACCATGTTCGTGAGTTAATAACTCTTGAACCACACGATCGATCCCAATCAAATTTTCAACATAGATGAAGTTGAAACCTGGAAAGTTTTTTATTATTTCATTTTGATGGTAGAACTTAGGGGAGGAAAAGGGAAGGAGAGTAAATATATGAAAATGAATAAAACTTAATAACTCCGACCAAGCGACCGATCTAAAAAAAAAAAAAAAAAAAAAAATCAACATAGATAAGGCTCGGACCTGGGATGTTTCCATCATTTTACATTGACGGCACAATCCAGGGGTGGGAAAGGGGGGACATACATGTAAAAAACAAAAATAAAAGTGACTGTTTTAGTGACTTCATCACGCTTAAATCCTCCGAGCGATCTTAATCAAATTTTCAACCTAGATGAAGTTCGAATCTGAGATGATTTTTGTCATATCACTTTGACTGTGTAACTTCAGGGAGGGGGAGAGACATTTGAAGGTGATCGAAAATGGCCGATATTAGTGTAGAATCTATAGTTTTTGGGGTTGCTGAGATGAACAGTGACACTTCTGATGCCATTTAAATCCAAATTCAGCACCGAAACTTGGGGGAGGTGGAGATATATAAAAATTCTCGAAATAACCAATGCCAGTGTCGAATTCATAGTTTTCGGGGTCGCTGAAATGAACAATGATACTTCCAATGCCGTGCCCCGCAACATGGGGAGGGGAGACTGATATATTAAAATCACCGAAAATGACCAATATCAAAGAGCGCTTTAGTAATAGTAAAAAGTGACTGAATAACGGAACATTTCATTATTTTAACTTAATTTAACAAAGCGAAGCGGGTAATTGATGCTAGTAATACGATAAAATGGAATAACTCATTTATCCTAAAATAACTGAGTTTTATTCGGATCCAGTTTTACGAAACCATCTTATATTTTTATTTTATTATTTTTTTTCGTATTTCACAAATAACTGTTTCAGTAATAACTGAAATGTAACATGCTTAATTTATAAAATTGTAGCGAAAAAGTGTAGTGCGGTAGACCGTATCTTTTATTAAGTATTTGTTTGTGTTGTGAAGCATTTGATATTATCATTTAATAGTATTATTAATTTTTTTATTAACCACAGAATAATAACAAGTAGAAATGCCACGTGTACAACACTCCATAGTGTTTGGATTGTATGGCGTGATATTTTTCTCCACTTATTAATGAAACTGGAAGTGGTAGGAGATTTTTACCACTTCTGGTTCTAATAAAGAGTTAGAGTGGAGTGAAGTTTTAGAGTAGAGATAGAATATATTCTTGGAACACTTAATCGTTTGCAGAAGATGGCTTCTCTTTACTTATTAATGTTTTTACTTTACAGTGATCAACGTTAAAACAAGAAGTTGACTCCTGCCACTTCTGGTTTAAATAAAGGGTTAAGACACAAGATGGTACATATTCTTAAAACGCTAAATCGATACTATAAAGTCGTTTCTTGCTATATCTTATAGGTTTTGCTGTATGTACATTAATATTGTAATGCCTATTACATAAAGACAATAACAGTCCGGGATGTATCCCTTCACCTAATTTTAATTTATAAAATATTACAAAGTAGTCTTTGTACCTACAAAGGGAATATATTAGAATCTTCCTTATAACAAGTGAGGTGAAGGAAGGAAATGTTCTGTACTGGAACTCTTTAGCTCATAGCAGTTTCCAGAAGTTTAGGTAGTGGCTATGGATCCCCTTAACTCATGGCAGCCCCCAGGGATTTGGGCAAGGTAATACTCCTTCGTCCAGGGCGACCTCAGGAGCAGATATAGGTTAAGAGATCAGTGGGCAACAGATACTTATTTCCTCTTCGGGTCCATTTTTATAGGCGATTTCTGGATGGCTTGTTTCTCCTTCGATCCCGGCGTCCTGGCTTCGTGTCTTTCTGGTTACTTTATGAGTATCGTCTGCTGTACCGATGATTGTAAACAATAGCATATTGTATGTTTAACATATGAATAACATATGCTCGCTCTGAAAGGTGAAGTTCCTTAAGATATTGAACCCGAAAGTTATTGGATTTCTATTACTTCTGGTTTTAGTAGGGTTAAGGAAGAAGACGAGGTGTATTCTTGGAGCGGTTATTTGATTCCAGGAAAACACTTCTCGGAATCTATTATTTTGTTTTTAGTAGTCATAAACCATAAAATCGAAAATTGTTGATTTCTAATACTTCTGTTACTTCCATCAACGGACTCAATTCCTAACTTCGAATTAAAATCCTGGTCAAAATTCAAGGTAATTCATCAAAGAAGCTCTAGAGTTTGTTTATGTTTGTTTTGTTTGATTTGTTTGTTTTGTTTTCAGTAGTCATAAACCATAAAATCGAAAATTGTTGATTTCTAATACTTCTGTTACTTCCATCAACGGACTCAATTCCTAACTTCGAATTAAAATCCTGGTCAAAATTCAAGGTAATTCATCAAAGAAGCTCTAGAGTTTGTTTATGTTTGTTTTGTTTGATTTGTTTGTTTTGTTTTGTTTCCCGGCCACACAGATACACAAACGAACATGGTAAACATGTAAAGGAATTTCGATAAACCAAATTCCTTAAAAACTGGTATAAGATTTTCTGTATATCTAAACGTAACACACAATGTATATTTAATTAGTTGTGTAAAAGAAATATTCTTACATTATTTTTATTTTTATTTATTTATTTATTTATTGATCTCAAGATCCGTACTATGAAGTAACTTATTTTAAATTTAGGATATAGTAGTCAGATAAAGTACAATCTTATCTCGAATGGTTACCATATTTTCGTTACACATTCTATCATGTTTTCACTGTCTATACCGAATCGTTAATTCTTCATGAATGTTAGAAAAACCGTTGTATTTGAAAGTTTTTCAGCACAAATCTCATCACCATTTCACTCGTCCTCAGTACCATGTTATTATTATTATTATTATTATTATTATTATTATTATTATTATTATTATTATTATGCCTTTTGGCAGGTCCTGAGACTAGTGAGGTTTTTTTTTTATTTTCTTCTTCTTAATTTTCAGTTTGGGCTTGGAAATGTTTCTTCCATGCTTTATGATTTTCATCTTCCTCTTTTAACTCCCAATATTTTCTGCTATTTTTCAAATCATCGATCACTTGTGTTCTTCTTCTTCCTATTCCTCGCTTTCCTTCCATCTTTCCTGCTATGGCAGTTTGAAGAAGACAATTTCTCCGCAAGATGTATCCAATCTAATTGGCTTTTCTAGGAAGGATGGTGGCTAGAAGCGTTCTCTTCTCTCCTATCCTTTCTAAAACATCTTCGTTTGTTACACTTTCTGTCCATTTTATCTTCTCCATCTTCCTCCAGCACCACATTTCGATGCTCTGTAAATATTTCTTCTCTAACTTCCGTAATATTCAAATCTCTGAACCATAAAGTCAAATACTCCATATGTAGCACTTGACTAATTTGTTCCTTACTCCAATATTAAGGCTGGTAGTTAAGAGTGACCTTTCCTTGTTCAATGCTTCTTTGACTACGGCAATTCTTGTCCTAAACTGTTTGGTGGGGTAAGCGTCTTTCGTTAAAATACTTCCCAGATATTTGAAATGATCGACCTCTTCAAGTACTCTTTGTTCTACTCTTACACGTAAGGACATATTTCGATGGGATATACTCACAACTTCAGGTTTTACAATGTTGATTGTCATTTCATATAGTTTTACAGTGTCAATTATTTTGTCAATCATTTCTTGTAGTCCTTCTTCATTTCTAATTCGGTTCTAACTATAATAACCGTATTATCTGCATATCTGATCTTGTTAATAATCTGCCCTCCAGTCTTGAAATTTCCAATTCCCATTAATGTTTCCTTCATTAACCATTCACTTTAAATGTTGAATAATTGGGGCGACAAACTACATTCCTGTATGACTTCTTAGTACCATAACCGCACTGCATTGTATTGCCTTTATTCTCATCTTCTATCATGCACAATATTCACAGAGCGAATGTATGAGATGAACACATCAGAAAACATCGTACGCATACCTAAATGTTTAATACAATACTAGCATATATTATCCGCTTCGCTAGGTTGAAATAAAAATTTAAATGCACCACTCCGTATCTCATGTGTTTAGTACCCGTGAAATGTGCTGTTTTTGTTTTCAATGGCATCGATTTAAACAGCATCGGAAAGATCATTGATCATCTCGGCGACCGTGAAAACCATGGATTCGACACTAATATTGGTCATTTTCGATCATTTATATATATAGATATATATTTCCCTCTTCTCCACATTGCGGGCTATGGCATCTGAACTGTCACCATTCATCTCAGTGACCCCAAAAATGTGGATTCTGCACTAATATCGGTCGTTTTTCGACCATTTTTAAATATATCTTCCTCCCCCTCCTCCAAGTTGCGGGGTTGAATTTGAATTTAAACAGGATCGAAAGTATCACTGTTCATCTAAGCGACCAGAAAACTATAAATTCGACACTGATAGTGGTCATTTTCGATCATTTTTATATATCTCTTTCCTTCCCCGTCCAAAGTGGCGGGGCTAATTTTGGATGTAAACCGGATAGGAAATGTCACTGTTCATCTGAATGATCCCGAAAACAATGGATTAGGCACTAATATTGGTCATTTTCGATATTATTATTGTATGTAGCTCTCCCTCCCCCTCCTCCGTGCTGCGGCACACGGCATCAGAATTGTCACTTTTAACATCAGCTACTCCTAAAACTATGCATTCGACTCTGATATTGGTCATTTTCAATCATTTTTAAATGTTTATCAACCTCCCCTACGTTGTACCCTCCCCCTCCCCAACAATCAGGGCTGAACTTGGATTGAAACAGCATCAAAAGTGTCACTGTTTCTCTCATCGACTCCGAAAACTATGGCTTCAACACTAATATCGGTCATCTTTGATCATTTTTAAATTTATCTCCCCCTTCCCCTCCCTTACGGTATATATTGCTCCCCTTCTCCGTGCTGCGGCACACGGCATCAGAATTGTCACTGTTAAACTCAGCTACTCTTAAAACTATGGATTTAACACTAATATTAACCATTTCCGATCATTTTTAAATGTTTATCCACCTCCCCTACGTTCTACCCTCTCCCACCCCAACTATCAGGGCTGAACTTGGATTGAAGCAGCATCAGAAGTGTGACTGTTTCTCTTATCGACCCCGAAACTATGGATTCAACACTAATATCGGTCATTTTCGATCATTTTTGAATTTCTCTCCCCTTCCTCCTCCCCTACGTTGCATCGTCAAAGTCAATAGCTTAAAGTAATCCCTGCCCTAAACTCATGTATGTTGAAAATTTGATTGAGATCGGTAGGGTGGTTCAAGAGTGATGAAGTCAAAAAGGCAGTCATTTTAATTTTATTTATTTATTATTTTTTACATATATCTCCCCTTTCACCTACCCTAGGTTGGGTCGTCAAAGTGAAACGATAAAAAACACCCAAGTCCCAACCCTCATATATGTTGAAAATTTGATCGACATTGGTTGGATGGTTCAAAAGTTATTAGGTTTTAATATTTTTATTTATACGCCCCCCTCCCCTAGGATCTACCGTTAAAGTGAAATTACAAAAATGTTTTCAGATTCGAACCTCTTGTACCTTGAAAATTTGATTGAGATCGGTCGGATAGTTCAAGAGTTATTAAGTTACAAAAATAGACACTTTCAATCTTATATAAATTGATTTTTATATATCTCCCCTCCTTTTCCTCTCCTACGCTGCTCCGTCAAATTTAAATCATACAAACGACTCCAGGCCTAAACCTCATCTATGTTGAAAATTTGATCAAGGTCGGTCCAGTGGTTCAGGAGTTACTAAGCTTTATTTATTTTTTTATCCCCCCCCCCCCCTCAGTTCTACCCACAAAGTGAATAGCCTAAAACTAGCCCACCTCGAACCTCATCCATGTTATAAATTTGATCAAGATCGGTCGGGCGGTTTAGGAGATTTAGATTCTCAAACATAGTGATTTTTAATTTTATATATGTAGATTGATAAATACAGTCATTTGTTGGATTCACTACAGTGTTTCCAGCATATTTTGTAAGTTGTCCGTAAAGATTCATGAATCGTCAAACTATTCCTGAAAGCGCATCATGGAGCAGTATAACACACTAATTTAGAAAATATGTGAGATCATATCAGTTAAAGAATGAATTTAAGGAAATATTTTAGTGCATTTTCCATGAAGGGCCTGCGATTTAATTTTTAGTCAAATTTCAAACTGTTCAAAAATCTACATAATAGTGTGTTTTTGATGGCTGAAAGTGTAATTTTAGAACAAATGTAGGGTGACTAATTTAAGTCTAGTTAATAGCTAGGAAGACTAGTTCATAACTAGGACGTCAGAGGGAAAACGTATAGTGTGCTTAGTAATTAAATATGGATATAAGGTAGAATGTCACATTTTTATCTTATACACAACTAGATGATCAGTGTTTACATTCGAATATAAAATTATATCATTGAAGTCAATATGTCAGCTTATTACATCTTTTACTATACGTACAGAGCAAAACTAATCTTGTCGATATTTCTTAGTCAGTGTTGGAAACAAACGCCGATACAACGTTACAAATGCCCGAAATTCGGTAAGTTCTATTTTTTGAATAGTAATAATCGAAGTAAAGAGGACAAGAAAACTCTCATGTAAAGTAATCAGTGTTGGAATTTGAGATTATCGTGAGACTAAAATTATAAATAATTAGAATTAAAATATTGACAGATAAAATATTTTCATAAAATGGTATCAAAAATATAAAGTCAGAAAATTAGATATTTATGTGTCACGCATAACTTCCTAAAAGGATTCTCATAGACGTAGCAAACAAAATGGAATTTATATGACTTTGATATAGCAAGCTGTTTTAAACATATCACAAACAATTAAAATTATATATTTTGCACGAAATATTCAAAATTATATTGTAATAATATTTAGTTGAACAAAAGGATCAATTTCTAACCCATATAATATTGTTAAAATTTAGTTTAAGAAGCGTTCCAAATTTTAAATGCATTTTTCAAACTTCCGGATGAGTTCAAAATAACGAAATTTTTTAGGATACTTTTTTGTTCCTTCGCCTACAGAACTCATTCTACGTGATACGACGTGATACTTTTTCTCGTAATTTTCTGAGGAACAGATCTTTTAATAATATTTAATTATTTTCCTATAAAGCTAATTTATTTTTAGTTTGATCTCATTTATCCGTTATTCTCTGTAATGTTATTCAAAATATCCAACATCACATATTTAACACGTATCTTTTGCGTTCTCCTTATTTGCGTCTTTAATGATCTAGAGTGACTTAAAACTTGTAGTATTTCGAGGACTTGTGATACATTAACGGTCCTAGTTTGCAACGCTCATTCACATATGTGATATTTCAAGATCTTGTTTCCAACCTTCCAGCCTAAATTTAAATACCGAAAAATCTGACATAATGCTCTCTAAAAATACTTAATATTGGGTTTTGTCAACACACATAATCTGCTTTTTTTGTAATATATGTGACACTTTCCCCCCTCTCTTACTATGTAATTGGTTAGCAAAATTGATCATCCAGTGATGTTGCAAGATGTGTGACACATATCTCTTCTCTGCTTAATATGCAAATTTATTACTTACCTCCAAATCGTTTTCTAAGCTACATAAGTGAGAAAAATAATTTGGATAATTAGTGTTCACTGGCGGTTTTAGGATTTGTGAAGAAGGTGTGCGATAAACAAAATAGCACCCTCCTATATTTATGCTTTACAGTTTAGTTGTGTTTATGCTTCATAGACTGGCAGGAAGCTTTCGACAGAAATACTTAAAGAAAAAGAGATCAACTGGAGAGACCGACGGATCATTCACAACTTTTACATAGGACAGCGAGTCAAGATGCGCTTGAATGAAGGAGAAACTAATAGTGTGGAGATACGAAGAGGAGTCAGACAAGGATGTAGTATGCCGCACCAGTTATTCAACATTTACAGTGAATTGTTAATGAAGGAAGCATTAACGGGAATTCGAGATTTCAACATTGGAGGGCAGATCATTAACAAGATCAGGTATGCAGATGATACGGTTATAATAGCTAAAACCGAAGGAGGACTATAAGAGATGATTGACAAAATAGTTGTCACTGGAAAATGTATGGAATGGAAATTAACATCGAAAAGTCGAAAGTCATGAGAATATCCTGGGGCAACGCGCCCTTACGGGTCAAAGTAGAACAAAAAATACTTGAAGAGGTTGATCATTTCAAATATTTGGGAACTATTTTGACGAAAGACACATACTGCACCAGATAGATCAGGTCGATAATTGCCATAGCCAAACAAGCATTCAGCAAGAAAAGGTCACTCTTAACTAGCAGCCTTAATATTGGACCAAGGAAGAAATTGGTCAAGTGCTATATATGGAGCACTGAATTTTATGGTTCAGAGAATTGGATATTGTGGAAGTTAGAGAAGAAATATTTGGAGAGCTTCGAAATTTGGCGTTGGAGGAAGATGGAGAAGGTAAAATGGACAGAAAGAGTAAGAAACGAAGATGTTTTAAAACGGAGAGGAGAGAAGAGGACGCTTCTAGGCACCATCCTTCGTAGTAAAGCCAATGGAATTGGACACATCTTGCGAAGAAATTGTCTTCTTTATACCGCCATAGAGGGAAAGATGGAAGGAAAGCGAGGAATAAGAAGAAGTACAGAACTGATCGATGACTTCAAAAATAGAAGAAAATATTGGAAGTTAAAAGAGGAAACTAAAAATCGAGAAACATAGAAGAAACATTTCCAGGACAAAAAAAAAAAAAAAAAAAAAGTAAAAAAAAAATCATTAGTCCCAGGACCTGCTAATAGACAGAATCTATATTATAGAAATTGAAAATAACTATATTTTTGACTCTTAATCTCTTGAACCGTCCGACAGATCTCGATCAAATTTTTCGTCGTAAATGCAGTTCTGGCCTGGGAGTGTTTTTAGCTATTTACTTTATTTTTATTTTATTTTATTTATTTATTTAACGGCAGAGTTAAGGCTATGTTTGCCTTTTCTTACACTCAACCAACTCAAATGTATACAAGTTATACGTATTACCATTGACGTCAAATCCATAAAAATACATTACAATTACTACATTAATGTATATGTTCCTACACACACATATACCCCTACACACGAATATGCTCCCTTACATACACCCT
This sequence comes from Thermobia domestica, assembly GCF_964235325.1. NCBI lineage: Eukaryota > Metazoa > Arthropoda > Insecta > Zygentoma > Lepismatidae > Thermobia > Thermobia domestica. Next base: position 142,255,181 of record NC_137470.1, read on the forward strand.
CCCCCCATACCCTCACACTATTTATCATAAAAACAAGAAACTATACATACAGCATACACAGAACGATATATGTATTCTTAAAAGTATACTACCTTACATACCCCCCTCCCCCATACCTCCCCACAAACCTAGTATTATAGATACATACCTCAAGTTTCTGTTTACATTTGGTTGCTACTGCTCAGCTTTATGAAAAAAAAAAAAAAAAAAAAAAAAAAAAAACACCATTCCCGAGATTGGTGTACATTGGCTAAGGCTATCAGATATTGCTTCAAATTTCTTTTGAATTTCGCAATTGAGGGGGAATTCCTTACATCTGGTGGAAGTCTGTTCCATTCTCTAATGCCAGAGATTGTGAATGAATTAGCCATTTGATTCGTATTATGACGAGGTATCGACAGCAGTGTTGATCTGCTAGAGCGAGTATCACGATTGTGGCTATCTCTAACATACTGTAGTTTATTGTAAAGATATATAGGCACACCAAATGTCAAAACTTTAAATAAAATTGTCATTGATTGGTATATGTAGCGAGCTTGGATATCTAGCCAGCCCAATTCATTAAAAAATGGCGTCAAGTGATCTGAACGTTTAAGATTGAAAACAAACCGAACGCATGCATTCTGAACCCTCTGTAACTTTCTTAGCGCTTCTTTATTTACGTTGCCATAAGCTCCAATGCAATGATCAACATGTGATAGTACGAGGTTTTGTACTATAGATGCCTTAATTGGATAAGGCAACGTATTTTTCAAACAATATAGAGAGTGCAATGCACCAAACGCCTTTTTGCATACATGATTTATATGATCCGCCCATAGAAGATTCTGATCAAATATGAGGCCCAGATTTTTCACTTTTTCATCAAAAGCTATATGTGTGCCATTTAATGTAATTTTAGGAAGTTTGGTGCTCTGCAGTCTGGAGAGAATATTTCTCGAACCTATTATGATACATTTAGATTTATTGGGATTTAGATATAAATTATTAGATTGGGCCCAGGCACTTATGCGTTCAAGGTCTAAATTTATGAGTGAAATAGTGTCGTTTATGTCTCCAAGATCTGTCGAAGTATATACTTGAACATCATCTGCATATAAGTGATATTTAAGGTGGCGAATTTGTTGAGACAAGTCATTTATGTACATAGAGAACAGAATCGGTGCTAAGACCGTTCCTTGACTAACTCCACAGTGCACTGTTGTCCATGAACTTTGATTGTCCAGAACAGAAACACGCTGATATCTATTCTGAATGTACGAACGAAACCATTTAACCGACGTATCTGTGAAATAAAAGAGTGACTTAAGTTTTGTTAGAAGAATTTCGTGATCGACCGACTGGAATGCTTTAGTGAAATCTGAAAGTAAAAGTATTGTGAGTTGTTTCTTATCTATGCTTTCTCTAATGTCATCTGTAATATTTATAAGAGCCGTATGTGTGGAGTGTCCTTTTTTAAAGCCAGACTGATATGGACATAAGAGATCATGGGAAGTTATAAAATCAGACATTTGATTTAATACAATATGCTCCAAAACTTTCGAAATACACGGCGTCACGTTTATTGGTCTATAATCGTTCGCAGTTAGTGGTTGTGCTATTTTCTTGAGGGGATAAATGAGAGAAAATTTCCACTGGCTAGGAAAACAACCCAAGAGTAGAGAGGAATTACATATGTCCATTAAAGGGAACAGAATATATCTCCTGATCTTCTTAAGGAATTGTAGTGGGATGTCATTCGCCCCTATTGAATTGGATGTAATTTTTTTCAGAGCTACCTCTATTTCTAGGACAGAAACCGTTCTAAATTTAAATTTTTCGTGGATGCTTGGGTTTTCGCGTATGTTTTTCATAGTAGATTCTTTTGTAACATCGTCTATAGTAGGGACCTGAGCAAAGTGATCGTTTAGTTCGTTAAGCGGAATGTGTATAGATTGTACGTCAGTCTGACGGTTTCCTATACCGAACATGCGCAACTTATTCCAAAGATATTTGGGGTTATTGCTTTGAGTGCATAGATCAGCCGTAAATCTAATTTTAGCAGTTCGAACTTTTTGTGTACATTTATTTCTGAGGATTCTATATTCTTCAAAAGTATTGGCAGAACCACTGGGATTAATTTTCCTGGACCATTTAAATTTCTGATATGCCAAGTCCCGTTCTTTCATGAGCTGCAAAATGTCTGGTGTGATCCATGGGTTAGCAGGTTTTTTAAATCTTTTGGATTTTTTAGGTGCATGTTTATTGAGGAGAGTGTGAATAAAGCTATTGAATAATTCTAGCTTGCCTTCAGTGGAAGGTATAATTAGAATGTCATTCCAGGGTATTTGCGCTGCGTCCCTTTCTAATGCTTCATCATTTATGTGTTTTAAATTTCTAAAAGTGGAAATTTTAGGCCTATATTTAGGAATTTTTAGTGAATAGCTAGCGTATATTAAATCATGACGTGAAAAGTCGGGGGCAGGAAATTGCCCATGACTGACAATTCTAGAGGGATCTGCAGTTATAATATGATCTAGGAGGCTTTCACTATTGATTGTATGGTGCGTTGCCTTCAACGCACACAGTGAAAGGTTGAGTGAGAGAAGGGATTCTTTGTACTTTTTACACTCATCTTTCATCGAAAGTAAATCATAATTCGTATCCCCACAAACCATTATATGTTGGTATACAGGTATATATTTAGATATCTCGTTTAGGAAGTTGTCAAATTTTGCTTTAGGGGGTCTATACACCACTGCTAAGAGCACCTTTTGGTGGTTTAAATTCACCTCTAATATAAGGATTTCACTCTCGCATGTATAAATATTAGGCGATTGACTCACCACTTTCACTTTTAGGTCGTTTCGTAGATACGCACATACTCCTCCCGCCCCCTTCCCCGTGCGATCGACTCTCAAAAGTTGATAATTTGGGAGTTCGATCAAAGTGTTACTCAATGATGGTTTCATCCAGCTTTCCGATATTAAGATGGCATGCATGTTTAAGGAGTTAAAAGTAGCTTTGAATTCGTCTATTTGTTTCAAAAGAGACTGTGCATTCAGATGACAAATGTGCATAGCATGTGGATATTTTCGAACCACCCCCTGCAGTTGGAGAGAGAGACTCAGAGCGGGAGGGTTTACGGTACAGCCATTGTCTCGCGAGGGAGATTCTTCTAGGTTATTCACCGTGACATCACCCAACCTTGACAGACATTCGGGAAATAGTGTTTCTAACTCAATATCGATATCACCATGTACCATACTACTTAGAAATCACGATGTAAAAAAAAAAAAAAAAGAAAAAAAAGAGAGAGAGAGGGAAAGATAGAGATAGAGATTAGATGAGTAAACAGAACATCAACACTTACCAATCTCGGGACATTGCGGACTTTATAAGTTATCATCAGTAACACTTCAAACTTCACCTTAGACGTAAGCACATAAACTCTTACGAGGCTATTATAAACTTTGCGAATAACACTTGAAAATAATAATGATAGTACTATATCTAGTTCGCACTGAGAACCTAGCACACTAATGGATAAAAACATTGAGGTATCAAGAAACTCACATAAAAGAATATACATAAACACCCAAAGAACACACATTGACAAAGACACGAACAAACATTGACACATAGTACATCCATCTTCCCACTTCATTGAACGCAATTTACATTACACCTTCTGTCCTCCTCACTACCATAGTCTTACTTTGACGGTAGATCTTAGGGGAGGGGGAGAGGAGTGGATAAATCTATAAAAATAAATGAAACTTAATATTTCTTGAGCTACCAGACCTATCTTGATCAAACTTTAATCATAGATAAGGTTCGTGCCTGGGATGTTTTCATTATTTCACTTTTACGGTGCAACCTAGGGCTGGGGGAGATATATATGTAAAAAGAATAAAAAAAAGTTACCGTTTTGTGACTTCATCACGCTTAAACCACCCAACCGATCTTTAAAAAAAATCAATATGGATGAAGTTCGGACCTGGGGTGATTTTTACCGAACTTAGGTAATTTCGTCACCGGTAATTTCGTCACCGGTAATTTCGTCACCAAAATATTAGCATGTAGGTAATTTCGTCACCGAAAATTTTTACGTAGTAAATTCGCCACCGGTAATTTTGTCACCGAAAATGCCCAGTGTCTTATAGAACTTGACACATTGAATAAACTCGAAAAAGTTTTTGTAATTGCATAGATTATTAAATAAATAGTTACAATAGTTACATATTATTTTAAGTATTATGTCTGAGATAAGAGAGAAAATTTTCAGTAATTCTATCACAGAAATATTAATTAGCATGGAAATTTTGTCACAGTTATCTTTTCATATTTCTTGAACTAAGTAGAGACAAACTAAGTGACCAAAAAGCTTACCTGATCTTAATCAAACTTGGAAAGCAATTCAGTTGGTATTTTACTCTGCAAAATCGAAGTTTCGGATACTCGATGCAAGAACAAACACCAGTAGATCATAATGCCAGCTTCAGTAAATGTTAAAAGCACAGGCAAAATGGCTCCTAATGAGTTTGTATATTACTATTTACACATTTTATGTTTTGCCAATATCAGAATTTCCAAACAGAAAATAGTAAAGAAAATGTAAGTCGTTATAATACCATAAGCGTTTTACATGTTCATTTTCTACTGTGCATCACATTAAATGAAACACCAAGCAAAAAATCTGTCAAACTTTTAGTTCCAGCATTGTACGCTAAACACAAAGACTGGAGCCGTTTCTGCAAAGTCTGAAACGCTCTTCTGGTTTTCTTTTTTGGTGGTTGGCCCACATCATCTTGATGAAGCATAGTTGAAACTCTTGCTTCATCTTGTTGAATTCCACGAATAAATCTCCAAATAGTTGGGTGGGATATTCCTACCAGTTGATGAAACTTCTGGTTCCACGATTCACAAATATTATTTGTCCTATGATTGTTGTTCAAGGTGGCTTAGTGAACATTCCAGGTGTCTGGAGGATATAGAGGGGGCACATTGTGTAAACGAATATTTCCAGACCGAGCTTTAACACGGCGATATGTGCCGGACACGTAAGTACTATCAGAACAGTCCAGAAGCTCCCGCTCTTCCTCCAAAGACTCTTGTATTAATCGATGCACATGTGCTATGGGAAGAAATGCCAATCAGTTCATTTTCTAGCAAAATAGACGAAAATTTTCATTGGTCTTCTACTGTTCTGTGAGCTCAAGCTTTTCGACCTTCATGTTGACTGAGTCAGGTGAAAAAAGCAACGCTGTACACGAGTTGAATTTCCAAAAGTTGTTTTTACAGCCTGCATTTCCGCTATCTCGAAATCCAATAACCATAGTTACAGGGTCCGGATATTCACTAAATTCACTTCACTGATGCACCACCTCACGAAACAGTTCTTCATATGAATTTTATGTCTTGCTCTGTATTAGGGCGTACACCTAGTAAAGGAAGTCTCACCTCAAATAATATATACGTTTTTTTTTTGTTCTTTTTTAGGAGCCATTGAAAAGTTCCCTTCCATCATCCATGTTTCACTTCTCAATAGCTTCATAAGGTTATATTTAAAGGAAACTTCCAGAAATATATACGTTTTTCTTCCTTTATATAAATGTGTTTTCTTTACATATATATCCAATAACAATTTGCCAATGTTTACTCAAGGAACTATTGAAAGAAGAATATTATATTTCAACTCTGAGTGAAATATTTAAAATATTGAGAAGTGAAACATGGATGGTGGACACGAGTTGTTTCCAAAAGTTGCTTTTACAGCCTGCATTTCCGCTATCTCGAAATCCATAACCACAGTTACAGGGTCCGCATATTCACTAAATTCACTACATTGATACATCACCGCACGAAACAGTTCTTCATATGAATTTTGTGTCTTACTCTGCATTAGGGCGTACCGTACTGCTCAAATACCGTAACATATAGGGCTTTTTTTTTTTTAAGGAGCCATTGAAAAGTTTCAGTCCACCATCCATGTTTCACTTCTCAATAGCTCCATAAGGCTATTTAAAGGAAACTTCCAGACATATTTATACGTTTTTCTTCCTTTAAATAAATTTGTTTTCTCCACATATATGCAATAATAATTTGCCAATGTTTACTCAGAGTTGAAATATAATATTCTTCTTTCAATAGCTCCTAAAAACGATCACTCTTTTCACATGACTCAGTTAACGTGGAGGAAGGTCCAAGAGTTTGGGCTCAGAAAATGGTACAAGTACGATGCAAATTTTCGTCCCGTTTGCGGGAAAATGAACGGATTGACATATCTTCCTATATTTGTTTGCTATTTTCTGTTCTAAAATTTTGATATTGGCGATACTTAATATTTGTAAATAGTGATATATAAACCCATTAGTTCCCATGTTGCCTGTGCTTTCAACATTTGCTGAAGCTGGCATTATTTTCTTCTACTGGTGCTTGCACCTGCGTCGAGTACCCGAAACTTCAATTTTGTAGAGTTCAACACGAACTGAGTTGTTTTCCAAGTTTGATTAAGATAACGTAAATTGTTTTGGTCATTTGTTTGCCTCCATTTAGTTCAAGAAAGGTGAAAAAATAACCGTTACAAAATTTCCTATATGATAATATTTCTGTGATAGAATTACTGGAAACTTTTATCTCTCGTCTCAAATACGATATCTAAAATATGTAACTCTTTATTTAGTAATAATAATCTATTTTGATTATGCTGCATAGTTTTGCTTCAGTTGAAGATTAAAGCAAACAACTTCAAAAACTTTTTCGAGTTCATTCTTTCTACTTGTATTATGCTCTAAAAGAAACCCGTGATGAAATTATCGTGACAAAATTTTCGGTGACGAAATTACCTATATGGCAATATTTTGGTGACGAAATTACCGGTGACGAAATTACCGTGACGAACTTTCCGGTGACGAAGTTTCCGGTGACGAAATTACCGCCGCCCATTTTTACCATATCACTTTGACGGTGGACCTTAGGGTTGGGGGAGGAGAGGGGACAGATATATAAAAATATATAAAACCTAATAACTCTTGAACCACCCAACCGATCGCAATCAAATTTTCAACATACATGAGTTTAGGGACAGGGATTACTTTAGGATATTCACTTTGACGATGCAACGTAGGGGAGGGGAAGGGGGAGAGAAATTTTAAAATGATGAAAAATGACCAATATTAGTGTTGAATCCAGTTTTCGGGGTCGATGAGAAAAACAGTGACACTTCTGACGCTGTTTCAATCCAAGTTCAGCCCTGATAGTTGGGGAGGTGGAGGGTACAACGTAGGGGAGGGGATGAACATTGAAAAATGATCGAAAATGACCAATATTAGTGTCTAATCCATAGCTTTCGGGATCATTCAGATGAACAGTGACATTTCCGATCCCATTTAAATACAAAATCAGCTGCGCCACTTGGGGGGGGGGGGAAAGAGATATATAAAAAATGATCGAAAATGGCCACTATCAGTGTCGAATTTATAGTTTTCTGGGTCCCTTAGATGAACAGTGATACTTTCGATCCCGTTTAAATTCAAATTCAAACCCGCAATTTGGGGAGGGGAGGAAGAGATATTTAAAAATCATAGAAAATGACCGTTATTAGTGCTGAATCCACATTTTTGGGGTCACTGAAATAAACGGTGACACTTCCGATGCCATGGCTCGCAACATGGGGAGGGGGAACTATATATATGGCCAAAACTGACCGATATTAGTGTTGAATCTATAGTTCTTGCAGATGAGGAGGGGTAACATACATTAAAATGATCCAAAATTAGCAATATCAATGTGCATTCAAATTATTTATTTGAACCCAACGAAGCGGGTAATATATGCTAGTACCTAATAATAATAATAATAATAATAATAATAATAATAATAATAATAATAATAATAATAATAATAATAATATATTTATACAGAATGAAAATTCTGAAAGTAGTTTCATCAGTAACATAGTTTTACTAACTTTAGAACAGTACAGAATCGCTATATGTGATTTTTTGGTTAATTGAACTCTACACTATTGCAATTGAACTCTACACCAGCAAACCACATATATTAAATACCAGACGTAATATAGCAACCATGGAGATGGGCCCCTCCCTAGAAAATTTTCTTCGGGCGCCCCTGAAACGAAGTCTAATATCTGCGCTGGAAGATATTGTTAGTATTTTTGTTGATAATATACACGATTTATGTAGCTACAGCGCTTTCATGCCCATAACAATTGTTAAATTTTGTGGCAATGATATAAGTATTAATTTGAGAGTCTAATATACAAGAATATCGGGTGTAGATTAAGAAAGAAGAGTCTATCAAATAAAAAAATACCGGTAATCTATTAAATTCCAAATCCTTGCAGAAAGTTAGGAAAGATGTGCTAATATTATAGCTATTCAAGCGTACGTCTGAACTACATCAGTATGCAGTTTCGCTTTCATTTGTTTTCATAGTTTCAGTCACTTGTTTTGGCCTGCCACCTATTAACAAGTATATAAAACATGATTCAATACCTCTATGATCGTGTAAAACATGTTTCAAGAGCATTCGAGACTTTTGTTCAAGTGTCTTGAACAATACTCCTTTGAACGTGTAAATTTGGGGTATTGAATGGTCTTGTTCAAGCTTTCTTGGATCGTCTACAAGCAGCATAAGCAATGGCAAGACATCTACTTTTAAATAATGTACAGGGTGTCCGAGAAGTCCTTCCCTAATTACAGAAATTGATAACTCAGGCTAGAAATACGATAGAAACATGAAACTGGTGTTGAATTGTTTACAAACTATAAAAGTTTTGGTCACATCAGTACACTTCCACATGAGCACCCTTGGTAGCACGTAGCACATCTAGGCGATATTCAATTTCCATCCACACATTAGCCAACATCGCTGGAGGGATCGATGCAACGACTGTGGTTATTCGTTGCTGCAGGGTTTCAAGATCTGGTACACGTGTTTGGTAAACCTCATCCTTGACATAACCCCATAAAAAGAAGTCTAATGGGATTATGTCAGGAGAGCGTGGAGGCCAAGCTGTTGGTCCATCACGACCAATCCATCGCCCAGGAAATGTCCTATCGAGATAGGCACGGAGTTGCACTTTGTAAGCACGAAACAATAAACGTTTGTGTAAAATGTCATGGATAGAACTTTTTAGCATCTGTAATTCACGTGAGGCCCTGCGCACCGATTTCTTAGGACTTCTCAGAAAAGACTGCAGCACAGCCTCCACCGTGTCTGCTGAGGTTCTTGGTCGACCAGACCTCGGAAGGTCAGCAACCGACCCTGTGTTCTTGAACTTCTCATACCAGGCTTTAATGCTCTTGACATCAGGTGGAGTCCTCCCAAATGTTGTCTGGAACTGTCTCTGCACCGTGGTTGGTGATCGTGTCTCATGGTACCACAGGACACACTGTGCCTTCTCCTGGTTGGTTGGCATGGCTTCTTGGGCTTCTTACTTACGTACTACAAACCTAAAACAAACAAAATTGAGACTTGGTAAAACAGAACAAACCTAACACAGACAAAAACTTTTATAGTTTGTAAACAATTCAACACCAGTTTCAGATTTCTATCTTATTTCTAGCCTGAGTTATCAATTTCTGTAATCAGGGAAGGACTTCTCGGACACCCTGTATAACCATAACAATAACAATATACAGTACTAGAAAAAAATTACAGTATGTTTAATGAGCTACAAGTAGGGGGGCGCGGTGACTCAGTGGTAGAGCGTTCACCTCCGGTGCTTGGGATCCCTGGTTCGCCGTGTGGACTTTGTGGTGGACAAGCACCGTGCTCGTGGGTTTTCTCGGAGTTCTCCCGTTTCCTCCCACTTTCTTCATTCCACTATTTCATTCATTTCTCATCACCACCGTAACGTCTCCTTTGTCCTATACGGCATAACAATGGGACGAAAAACTGAAAGATTTCATTTCATAGCTGTAGTAAAAAAATGTTGAGTAAAAGATGTTTTGAGAAAATTTTAAGGGAGTTCATATCTCAAAACCTTCGCTACCTTTCGACAAGCTGTCATGTGCCAATAGCTAGCAATTGAGATGGTTAGCTTTAAACTTGAGAATTTTCCGGAATTTCTGAAGCTCCCACTGATGAAAGGAACTGATATAGCTAATGGTTTTACCAAAACAGACAGGGCAAACAAATACGTACAACGATTTTCTGAATTACTGTACGTGCTTTTTCTTATGCACATCGTCCTTCACCATCCCTTTATCAGGGTAGTATTCTGGACATTGAACTCCAAGAACAAATCGTGGGAATCCATGCTTCTTGTTTCCTGTCACAAATACAGAAAATCTGTCTCTCATATGGGAATACGAAAGAGCTAAGGAAAATAATAACATGGTATTTTGCGTGGCCAAGATATTCAGGTAAATTTCTCATTATCATTATAGGGTAAATATTACTTCAGTATGGACAACTTCCAAGATAGACAGGTGACCAACTTACAGAGTAATAAATAACGAATGTCTTATGGAAAAATGCAGGTTCAAGACGAATCAGACCAAGATGAGGAGGTGGTCAACTTATAGAGGTGGCCAAATTGACAGGTTTTACTGTAATTCCTTCTATTGTGCGTGAGTAATGGAATTGGCTGTGATTTTCGTGGTAAGCAATGCATTATGAGAAAGGATCTCGCATATTCCTACATAGGAAAACAAGTTTGCCTCCATAATGTGTGGTGTCATTTCCTACGAATCATCCTGACACGTTCTGTTAATATCTCGAAATTTGCCGTACAAGAGTCACGCTCGCATGTTCAATATAGGGGCATATCTATAACGGAAAAGCTAGCCAATTTAGATTCATAATTATCTGTATTCTATTGTACAATTTTCATGAGGTAGAATATTTATGTTCTAGATTCAGTAATAACAACAATCTTAGGAATGATAGAAAGATGGATAAAAAGTTTGTGATCTTGGACAAGAATTTTAGAAACGATAAAAAAAAAATGCATCAAAAGATTGCGATCTTGACCAATAATTAGTTTTAGCCAATAATAGGGTTTGGCGACACTATATGTAGTTTTCCAGATATGAGGCCTACAAGAAAATTTTTGTTGAAATATATTGGATTTTTTGGGCCAATTGGATCAGAGACCACAAAATTTTTGAACGGCCCCTAAATCAAGTTTTCGTATTTTCTTCAGAATAAGCACATCATACTAAGTTAAGTGTCAGTTTGGTTTGGCTACACTATATGTAGTTCTCCAGATATAAAGCCTACAAGAAAATTTTTGACTGAAACACCTATTAAATCTTTTAATGCAACAAATCCTAATTTTGCGGCAGTATGTAGCTTGCTTTTGTTCAAAATTAATTCCAATAATTTTGAAATTTCCAGTTTTTACGTTGATCCATTCATAAGTTTGTACGTTAAAATTTTGCAAGTGGATTTCTCTTCTAGGAGATAATGTATTAAACTACTTTTTGTAGCAATTTTATATGTAGCATCTGTTTGTTTCTTTATATGACATTTTCTTATAAGTTTAATAACTCAATATAATTCACATTTTCTGAAATTTTCTGAATTGTAGCTTATGTTTACGGCACTAGCTGGAATGACACCTCTTTATTGTTAATGACGGAAGGTAACTCTATCTTGTTCTCTGTACCTTTTCCTATTTTCTAACCCTGACTTTTTTTTTTTTTTTTTATACGGTACTCATTTCATTGGATGCAAAACCGGTAAACCAGAAACAAATATTTAGAATTATAAAAATTGTTAGGACTGTACTCGATTCACTTCACTACATTTACAACTGAGTATTTGAAAGTTAGGAAGACTACGAACTATTTAAAAACCTTTTGTCGTGCCTTTTATTGTTGCAGATTATTAAAATATTGAATAACGTTCAGTAGCCCTTCTGAACAGTCGCCCTACTGTATATTTCCAACATAAGATGAATACTCTTGAAGCAGTGGACGGAGAAAGGAACATCAAAAATTTAATTAAGTAAATGTGGGGATGGATTTTTAATAAAGGGATTATTGATGCTAGAAGACATGTTCTGTGCGATTGCTCACAATTGAAACAGGTTGCAAATAAAATAAAATGGATACAAAAATTCTCAATCAGTTTTTCTGCTTACATCCAATTCAAAAAAAAAAAAAAAAAAAAAGTTTTAGTCAGAACTCAGTAAGGTAGAATTTATGCAAAAAGAATATGTTCAAGAACAAGTTTACGTCAAAGAATGCATTCATCACATTGTAAAAAGTGGCTTAAGTTCTGCCTTCACATCTTAGCGTCAGTAAACCGTCTGTAAACCGTCTGTAGCTTCTGTCTATATATACCAACTTGTGTGTGTAGATATCCTGGATGACTATGTTGAGAACTGTTGAACAGTGTGTACTTGCACGTTGTGTTCTTGTCATACTAGTCCAGTGATACCACGTGCCACTCATGTGTTGTTTTACGTGATATTTATGCAATAATAAAACGCTGTTCCGCAGTGTCCTGTGTTTTGCTTGTTAAATCTTAAAGTCTTTTGTATCCATACTCCATCTGGTGGCGACATTCATTCTTTTTCAAATATATATATATCTTAGCTTATAATATTTAGGATCAATATTAACAGACGAAATCCACATTCAGGAACAAATTAAATGTCGACTACAAGCAGGGAATTCGTGTTACTATTCAGTTCAAAATCTCTTGTCGTCGCGAATTTTGTCGACGAACTTGAAGTTTAAAATATGTAAAACGATAATCATGCCTGTTGTTCTGTATAGTTGCGATACATGGTCGCTTACTCTGAGGGAAGAACGTAGACTCAAAGTATTTGAGAACAAGAACCTGAGACGAAAATTCGGACCCAAGAGGAACGGGAATGAGGAATGGCGAAGACTTCATGACGAGAGACTACATAATTTATATGGTTTACCAAACATTGTTATGGTCATCAAGTCTAGGAGGCTCAGGTGGGTAAGTCATGTAGCCAGGATGGAAGAAAGTAGGAACGCTTTCAAAGTCTTGACTGGAAGACCAATCGGAAAACGACCATTAGGAAGACCTAGGCGCAGATGGGAAGACAATATTAAGATAGATATCTCAGAAATAGGAATACAAAGTAGAAAGTGGAGCCAGTTGGCTAAGAATAGAATTCAGTGAACAGCTTTCGTGAACGCGGCGTTGAACCTCCAGGTTCCATAGGCCATAAAGTTAGTTAATCTTGGTTATTTTGTGTTTCCCAAATTTGCCAGAAAAAACATGTTTATATTGTTTTTTTTATATATATAATTTACCCTTCTATATGTATTACCGGAAAAATGGAAATAATCTTCTCTTTATGTCTTTCCTCCCTATCTGATGAAATACTTGGCGAAAGGACTTATATTGGACTTTTTCCTGTTTTTTTTTTTTTTTTTTTTTTTATTTTATTTTCGGTTTCTAGCAACGATGGGAGGGAACAAAATATGGTGTCAGTGAAGAAATGAAATTCGAGATTTCAATGGATTTACACATTTGATTGCACTTTCATACCGAAAATAGGACTTTTGGATGTCTTTCTATTTGTTCGTCCGTCCGTCCGTTCGTCCATATGTAAATATGTTCACTCCCCAGAAGTTATACCGTTCAACATATCGAGACCCAATTTTAGATTTTAGCTTTTTTATATAAAATTCTCTACAGTTGATTTTCAAATTTCCCTCCTACTACCAAATAGAAGGGTAGTTTACAGAGGGGGGAAAATTAAAATTTGCGATTTCTCAGAAACCGTTTAAACGATTTTATTCATATTTCATAAATAAATCTTTCATTAATAACCCAATAAGGTGGCATAACTTATTTGTCCTAAACTATCTGCAAGGAATAGTTTACTCTGGGGGCTTGGATTCTCGGACAATCTTCTTTAAAATGACTCTGACGATTTTATTTAAATTTTATAAATAAATGATTCGTTAGAAATCTGATAAAACGGGATTACCCATTTGTCATGAAAAAACGCAAAAGCAGTAGTTTACTCTTGAAGGTAAGTTTTTCGGACGATTTTTTTCTCGTACACGGCTCAGGCGATTTTATTCTTATTCCATAATTACATGTTTTACTAATAACCCTATAATACAAGTTAAATCATTTTTCTTGAACAGATCCACAGGTAGTAGTCTAGTGTTGGAGTCAGTTTATTTTTGGATGATTTTCTCAAAACCAACACAGGTTATTTTTATCATACTTCATTAATAACCCTACAATGTTGTGTAAGAAATTTCTAACGAAAATATCTTCGAGCAATAGTTTACTTTTTCTCTTTGTTTTTTTCTTGTTAATTTTCTCAAGTACTCGTATGACTCATGCTATTTTGTTGATACTTCATAAACAAGTGTTTCCTTAATAATCCTAATATATGGCATATGTCATTTCCCACGAAAAAGTCCACGAAGTTGCAGCTGGTTCCGAACAAAGTTTCCCGAAGACAAAATTTTGTTCGTATTTCGTAAATAAATTTTCGGTAAAACTACAAATTAACATAATTTATTTTAAGAAATTGGAACGAGAAAGTTTAGTGCGGTGTTCTGTATAGCTTAGCTCACGAATCTCTGCCGCGATTGACGCCAACGAAGAATTTCCTCCAAGACACATACTACTGAAATAATTTAAGTATCTCTGCCGCGATTGAAGCCAATGAAGAATTTCCTTCAAGACAGATACTATTGAAGTAGCTTAAGTATAGTTTAGCTCACGAATCTTTGCCTCGATTGACGGTAACGAAGAATTTCCTCCAAGACGCATACTATTGAAATAATTTAAGTATAGCTTAGGTCACGAATCTCTGCCGCGATTGAAGCCAATGAAAAATTTCCTCCAAGACAGATACTATTGAAATAACTTTAGTATAGTTTAGCTCACGAATCTCTGCCGCGATTGACGCCAACGAAAAGTTTCCTTCAAGACAGATACTATTGAAGTAACTTAAGTATTATACTGTCTTGGAGGAAATTCTTCGTTGGCGTCAATCGCGGCAGAGATTCATAAGTTAAACTTTACCTTTCATTTGTTAATTTGTTTATAAATTTATATACTACTATTTTATATTTTCTTCTTATATTATACTAACTTTTCTGTCCATTTATTACTGCTGTATTGTTAGTTTTATCTTCTTTTACTAAACTTCATCTACTTTAAGCAGGATTGTATTAACGAGGCTTATTGGGGGCTATAGCACCAGGCCTCCACTCTGATCAAAATCTCAATTGGCGCGGTGGCTCAGTGGTCAGAGAGCAAATAGCTCAGTGACTTCGTTACAGACGGTTGAACGGAGCGGACGTGTGGAAGTACAGCTCCGAATACCTGTGTTACTAAGTTTGTTTAAGCAAGTGACTTTGTTTTTCTTACATTTAGTGTGTGCACTCTAATTCAGTGATTTTTGTTTTGTGTTTGAGAAGTACTGTAATCAAGTTCGATACCAGCAATGCAAGAACATAGGAAAAACTCAGTCAAATTTGTTTTTGACAAAACCACGCGCAGTAAACGACCTTCTCCAGCCGATTTATATTCCTGGTTATGTATACATTTCGAGAATATATTCCAGAATCTTCAAGCCTTACAATTGCACAATGAGGACTACAGCATGTACATTCAATTCAAAACTAGTGCCTTACATAAACAATTTCTCGACCACGCACCGGAAAAACTGTCTTTTACCCATTTCGATCAGACCACCAGTGATGTTTACATTCTGGATGCACAAGTACATGTTACCCGTGTAAAGATCATGGACCTCCCTTTCGATTATCCCGATGAGAAAGTGTCTCAAGTGTTAAGTGACTATGGTGACATACTCAAAATTGAGCATGAAGTATGGAATACTATTTTTCCTACACGTATCTATAATGGCAATAGAGTGTTTTCTATGACCTTGAAAAAACACATTCCTACCAGACTCATTATTGATACTGTGAAATGCTGTGTATCTTACGGAGGTCAACTTCAAACTTGCCATTTTTGTGGTTCCTTGCAACATCTTATCTCTTTCTGCCCAAAGCGCCGGCGTCCAGCTCGTCTAATGAACCCAGACATCGAACCAGCAGTGATGACGGATCTTCGGAAAGTGTCCACGTTACATGAAACAAATTCGGGACCTGCCCGAAATCCCATTTCCCTAGTTCCCAGTGTGGATGATACGCGGGACTCCGTCCCAGAACCTCCCGCTCTTACGGCCACAGAATTTCCACCGCTAATGTTGACATCGCAAACTATGGCTAGTGTACTAAAACCTCGAACCATACTCAAGGAAGTTAACGACGAAAAGAACCAGAATATGCAAAATACCAACAACGACGATCGCATCCACGACCTTTGTGATAGAAGCCTATCTCCTACTCCTAACGTGCTTCCAGAACAGACGACCGTGGCACTAACGGATGAGCATGACGTTAACACGGATATGTCGGCTCGTTCTCTCTCCCCTCCACCTTCTAGTGACGCGAGTAGTGCCGTACATAGTGTTTCTCCAATATTATCCGTAAAACATGTTAAAAAACGAAAAACAAAAGAACGTGAGTTTCAAGGTGACCTTCAGGATGTTAACTGTGAGTCTATGGTGTACGGAAGTTGTGTCTAGATAAGCGCTCTACACAACAAGAAGGAATCCAAGGTGTTTGGGATTATAACGTGCTTCTGTTTCTTGTCGCACTGTGGCAGTGGTTTTATTCTTATTATTATTGGGGTTAGTGTTATGATTGTTCCATGGTCCACAGCCTGTACTCCCGAGCAATATTTCTTGCCTTGTTCACACACATAAACAGGTGAGTTACGATTGTGTTCTGTTTACTATTAATCGCCTCCAGTTACGGCGGTTGGACGTTTTGGTGCTATGTCTATACAAGGGTCACTGCTTTGGATAGGCGTTTTAAAACATGTTTTTGTTTATATCTTATGTGTTTATAAGATGATAGCCAGTGTTAACGGACGTTCATATATGACTTTGAACATTAATTCTCTTAGTAGCATGGCCAATAAACAGGTTTTAGCCCAGTTTTTACTCGAGCAAGATTGTGACATATATTGCCTTCAAGAACTGACCTTTAGTGATCTATCATTTGTTTACAATTATACAGCAATAACGAATGTGGCTCCCAACGTGTTAGGTACAGCAATTTTATTAAAACGAGGACTAGTAGCTTCACACATACAACTCTCCTCGTCTTGTAGAGCGATTAGTTGTGTCGTAGACAAGTTGTGTATCCTCTGTGTTTACGGGCCTTCTGGAACAGCTCAACGTGTGGCCCGCGAGCGCTTTTATGCGGAAGAGGTTGTATCACTGTTACCCACCACACGTTACCCACTCCTTCTTCTCGGGGACACAAACTGTATTATGTCACCCCAGGACACAACTGGTATTTTTAATCCATGTTTAGCTTTCCAAAAGTTCGTCACTCAACTAGGTCTCGCTAATATTTGGTTACATACTCATCATAATCACCAAGCCACATATAAGTCGGCGCGAGTTCAGTCTCGCTTAGATATGTGTTTTATTTCAAAAGAATATCTTTCTAGCGTGTTTGACATTCAAAATTTACCTTTGAGCTTTTCGGATCACTCATCATTAAAGCTCATATTGCGATTTCCTCAGAACATTCCCCGGTTGTATGGTCGTCCTTTTTGGAAATTAAATAGTCAGCTCTTAACTGATGACGTAATACAACAACTCTTTGCTGATAGATGGGAACAGTGGACACGTACCCAGACAGTTTATCCGAATATAAATATGTGGTGGTGTCATTTTGTCAAACCCCAAATTCGTTTGTTTTTTCAAGGAATGGGCAAACAAAAACGTCAGAGATATAGAGAAACTTTTGAATTCTTATATGCCACCTTATGCGATCTCTGGAAACAACCAAGCAGTATTTCAAATATGGCCGCCATCATGCGAGTGAAACATCACTTAAAACAGCTACAGTTGGAACATTCTCTCAGTGTCTGCGTTCACGAAGGGACACCAGGCAGAATGGTTGCGGAACCTATCTCCTTATACCATTACATACATAGGTTACGACGCCAAAATTTACAATGTATCACAGAGGTGACGTCCACGACTGGCACAACCTTTACGACAGCTGATGGACTCTATGCCCATTTTCAGGAATTTTATACCCAACTGTATTCACTTCCGCAATGCGATACCTCGTTGTCAGATCCCTTTGTTGCCAGCATTCCACACAGCCTTTCCGATGAAGAACGACAACAACTTATCACACCTGTCACGGTTCAAGAAATACAGGACGTTCTCCGCACGGCCAAGCGACGCACGGCGCCTGGAAGAGATGGATTGATCTACCAGCTTTATGTGTCATTTTTTCCTTTACTAGGTCCGACCCTATGCAATATATATAACTTTTTGTTGCAAGGTGGTCCAATGTATCAGCACGAAGGAATCATTATTTTAATACCCAAAGGAGGAAACCAAACTGGAGTTGCTGACTATCGACCTATCACTCTGCTCAATACAGACTATAAAATCTTCACTGCTATCATGACTCAACGTATCAAGAAGATTGTCCAACCTTACATCAGTTCAGCTCAAACGGCGCTTCATTCTGAACGGAACATCCATACAGCTCTTGCAACCATTCGAGATATTCTAGCCTATTTCAAATTTAAACGACTCCCAGTAGGTTTATTAGCTTGCGATTTCCACAAAGCTTTCGACACCGTGTCACACGACTATTTATACAGGGTCTTGCAAGGATACAACTTTCCTGCCCAAATTATATCTGTAATACGTCACCTATACGCAGGAGCGACCTCGCAGCTACAAATAAATGGGCATCTTCTTCCACCGTTTGAACTCCTTCGAGGAGTTCGTCAAGGATGTTCGCTTTCAGGTCTTCTGTTTTGTCTTGCCCTTGAGCCTTTACTCCATCGATTGTCGACGCTTAATGCGGGCGACACTCATCCCTTTCGGCAATTAACAGCCATTGCCTTCATGGATGATCTAACTATTTCTTGCTCAACCTCTCAACAACTCATGTGTGCGTCACAGCAAGTGGAGCTGTTCTCGCGCGCAAGCGGCCTTCATCTCAACATGCGGAAAACAACCATCCTTTCTGTAAACAACTTTCATACTTTGTTACCAGAACATTTGTTACAAGCATTTGATCACACAACTAACAAGACTATTTTAGGTGTTCCTTTCACAGCTGACCTGACTCCTTCCTATGATCACGTATGGAGCCCATTACTTCGAACTTTGCGTATGCATCTGGCAGACACTCGCCTGCGCTCTCTCACGCTTGCTCAGAAATTTCAATATTTAAATGTGTATGTCAGCTCAAAGTTATGGTTCACTGCCCGCCTTTTTCCATTGCCAGAAAAATATGCGCGTCAAATTGATTCACTCTATGGATGGTTCATTTGGAAAACTTACATGTTTCGTGTGAAAAGGCAGGTGCTCTATCTTCAACGTAATCAAGGAGGTTTTGATCTTTTTAGTGTCCGACACAAATGCCTAGCATTATATATGGCCACAGCCAAGATGCATATGGACACTGAACTATTGGCACCACAGACAGCTCAGTGGCTTCATTGTTGGGTGCCTCATCTCTGGCCTAACAACAATCCCGCATATGTTCGCTTTCCAAATGTGTGTCCTTCGTATATTTTACAGTTAGCACTCGCATGGTCCACAGTGCCTTTTGAGGATATGCCGGAACATTGGACCCCAAAACTCCTCTATACTGTGTTACTTGCGCCGACTATTCAAAGTGTCATACCCCTATGCCAGCAACGAACACCAGAGCGTAATTGGATGATTATTTGGAAAACAATTCATGCACCATACCTCATGGGACGAGCCACGGACGTTTGGTATGGCATTGTGAATAATCTCGTAGTTACCAACGTACGACTTGCTAAAATAGGCCGCAGTACATCCGAACTTTGTGACTTGTTTTCGCACATAGATACTCTGGAGCATCGCTATACTTCTTGTGTTGACACTCAACCTGTGTGGCAGAGGCTATGCGGCTTTCTCGGACTAATTTGCCGCTGTCCAGCGTCCGCCTTTACATCTACTATTCTCTTCTTCCCTGACTTTCAGTGGTATCCTCCTATGAAACGACGGGCAGTAGTTTGGTTAATTGGTACTACTATTCTTTTTATAGACCAATACAGACCTTATTGTGATCCTCGCCTATATGTAGAGTATCTCAACAGGGTAAGAAAAAAGACTTTCACTCAATCTCAAGAACAACAACTCTTCGCTCGCTTTTTACAGGTAATATTTGACAATTGATTTTTTCTTTTTATTGTACCATTCAATTTCTTTGTAAATTAACATTGTTCAGTGACAAT
Organism: Thermobia domestica; assembly: GCF_964235325.1. Classification (NCBI taxonomy): domain Eukaryota; kingdom Metazoa; phylum Arthropoda; class Insecta; order Zygentoma; family Lepismatidae; genus Thermobia; species Thermobia domestica. The sequence continues at coordinate 142,275,479 of NC_137470.1, forward strand.
ATCACGTCTACCAAGCATCAATGTGATATGCTAAATAGCTTGGTCATGTAACATGTTTTCCGGAAATAAAAAAAAAAAAAGTGGTAGAGCGTTCACCTCTGGTGCTTGGAGTCCCGGGTTCGATCCCAGCCCCCGCCAAGTGAAGTTTGTGGTGGACAAACACCGTGCTAATGAGTTTTATAGGGGTTCTCACGTTTCCTCCCACTTTCTTCATTCCACCATTTCACTCATCTCTCATCACCACCGTACCGTCTCCTTTAGCTTAACCGGCATAACCGTGGGACGCAAAACTCAAGGATTTCATTTTTTTATGTCTCATTCTCAATGAGATCATTCATAAACTTTCGCGATAATTCTGTAGTAGATAGATCTACATATACGAGTATCATCTCACTAATGCACCTATATACACTCATATTACACAAAACTGACGAACTACATTGTCAAAGAAACAAGTAAAATTGGATATATATCTATATTTAGGTATAAATTCCCCAAATCATACACACAAACTTAACCACTTCACCCACAACACACATCAGCGTACTAGTACAAAACAGTAGTGCTGCAGCGCACAATCAATTGTGCTCTTATATGCTTTTACGGAAATACAGTAGCTATTTTTCTGATGGCAATATTAAAAAAAAAAAAAAAAAAAAAAAACCGTGCCTCATACCGTATCGGTTCTCGCCAAACTTACTGACTACAATGCAAAAAATACAAGCAATTACAACTGCTATGTCGATTACCATAAACTAAAATTAAAATTTTGCGTTGCGATAACGCAAACCTGTATGGAATAATATACTGTTCATGATAACATATTTATTTATTGTTTTTTTATCGTCTGAAGTTTTACTGAACGCGAACTGCTAAATTTTTCAGTCTTTCTGTTTTCTATTTCCTGACAAGACCGCGTCTATCGCTTTTGTCTTTCCGAACCCCCACTTTCGTTGCATTGTGTTCAATTTGTGTATTGTTTAAATAGTTTTCGTCTGCTGAGAGCAATGTGTGAGTGACTCTTGCCTCCCTCTCTCCTTGATTATATGAGAAAGGGTGAAAGCTAGATGAAATTATCCTAAAATGCGATGTTTCAGGAGCCCTACTTCAAAATATACTAATACTTGCTTGATGTTTAAACAGCACATTATAAAACAAACATCAGTTTTAATAAAATTCATTGTATCAGTGTCTAAAAACATTATTTGAGACTGATGTATGAATATTTAGATAGACTGAGCCTTGTAACCTTAATGCATCCTACGTCCCTGGTGATATATTAAGGAGTACGTGAGGTGGTATAGTACCGATTTATATGTATGATAGAACAGATGTTGATGGTGCAAAATGGAAACCTAAACGATTTTCGACGAGGGCAAATTTAGGCTGTGCGGTTACTGCGAACAACAACATATGCAGAAGTTTATCAAGGGGTCTTCAACCTGCCAAGTTCATATATTTTCAGGTGTTTGTATCTTAATATGGTAAATGTTTACTTTTATATAGCTTGCTCAACTGAAGGTTTAAACTCCGAAGCCCCTCCTTGCGTACGTTACTTTTTGGAGTAAGAAGTACATGAGACAGCTAGTATGTATTAGGTATTCCACGAGCAGCTTTGTCTGTGGTGATGACGATATTATGATCTTGCATCAAGACATCACTCTAGAGGAGAAATAAGGGATGAAAACGAAACCTAAAGAGAACAAAACCCCGAACATTTAATAAAATATCCGCTAAGATTCATATTGCTAATGTGACACAAATATTTCACGCCCTAGTGTGAGGCTCGTTCAGAGCACAAGTGAATTAAATTAAATTACCGAAGTTGCAAGAAAAACAGACATAAACTTTGTACGTTATTCTTAAATATATGGAAAAAATAACGTCATTTAGTACATTATAATAGTTATTTACAATATCTCTGAAAGAAGTTTCAAACAGAGTTGTCAAAAATGTCCAAGATGTTATAGTTCCTAAGGGGAGAGTAGGAGGAAACTTTAAAATTTTAAATGCAAACCTCCTATTTTTATTGCAGGTTCAGATTCAAACTACGCAAGTTTTACTTGAAGTACTTTTCGTTATCCTTCTAGGTAGTGCTGTAATCGCAAAAAAGTGAATATCATCGTACGTCACCTAGAGTGACAATAAACTAAATATCTCTAGAAATACACTTGCAATTTAAAAGAACAGGAAATATGTGTCCAATAATTTTAAAAGATCTATTCAACTAACATACAATAAATTTGCTATCTCCCTCCCTAAGGGACGGAGGGGGAAACTTTAAAATTTCAAATTGAAATACGCTAATTTTATTGCAGGTTCGGATTCTACGACCGAAAATACGCAACTTTTACTTGAAGTGCTTTTTCATTATCCTTCCAGATGGCACTATAATCGCAAAAAAATGAATATCATTGTGAGGCATATGAGGTTAATAAATGAAAAGCTAGTTCAAGAACAGGGCATGTAGTATGATATTTGTGTTAAGACTTTCAAATAAACAAAGATACGAACACGTTTCTAATAATATTCTTCAATAACTGAGATTTTTCTGTGAGATTGTTGATACTATGAAAGTTGATTAACACCAGCTCTCCGTTAGGACATGAAAGTTTCAGTTCAGTAACCAGGCACAGTCAGGGCTGGCTCTGCCATATGTGCAACACGTGTACTTGCACGGGGGGGGGATAACATTTGTCATAACTATATTATTTAAAATAAATATTTCTAAATATTTCTTGTTGGAAACAGACTTCATGATGATGGTAGTTAAATTTACTAAGCTGACCCATTTGAATACTACATTCATAAGTCATGTTTAGGTCGCATGGACACTGCTAAAGCAATTATTCAAACAAATCACAGCATGAACTGCTTGATTGTTGTCAAATACAAGAACTCAATCCTCGAGCAGTAGCGAAGACCTGTTCCATTTAATTAGTTGTCAAATTTTGACATGGAAACTAATCTTGTCTTTGTTCCAAGGGTGTATCCAAAAGTTCCAGGACAGTGCTCATAACATGCAAACCGCTTGCAGTTCATGGGGTTTCCCGCTAGGATGTGTTGCGGTGTGGTGTCTTGTGAGCCAGTGTGTCGAGTGGCGTGGTTTGAAGTGGAAGCGTTTGAATGTTGTACGTGTTTTCGTGTGTGTGTGTTGCATTAGCAGTCTGCGATTTTTCTTATCTCGGCGGTATGACGGAAGTTGAAGAACAAAGAGTGTGCATCAAATTCTGTGTCAAATCCTTGTAACGTCATTACAGGCGATGAGATACCCAGAAACTAAACTGTAGTCCTCTCAATGGAAGAGTTCTGGGTCTCCAAGACCTAAAAATGCACGCATGGAAAGAAGCAAATTGAAGACGATGCTCATTTGTTTCTTTGACCAAGAGGGGATTGTACGCCGGGAATTTGTCCCCCATGTAAGCACGGTCATTCCAGACTCCTACTGTGATGTCCTAAGAAGGTTGCGTGAAAATGTGCGTCGCAAAAGGCCACAGAAATGGCATAACGGTAACCTCATTCTCCACCACGACAATGCACTTGCACACCTGTCCTTTAAAGTGGCGCAGTTTTTGGCTAAGAACAACATGACAGTGGTTCCCCATCCCTCATACTCACCTGACCTGGCCCCCTGTGACTTTTTTCTTTTCTCCAAGCTGAAGCTTCGGATGAAGGGGCGAAGATTCGTCACCATTCTAGAAGAATCGCAGCGGGTACTTGACACGATCCACAAAAAGGACTTCCAGAAATGCTTCCAAGCATGGCAGAAACGCTGGAACTGCTGTATTAATGCAAATGGTTAGTACTTTAAAGGTGATGGAACAATTTAACTTCAAAGGTAAGAAACTTTCATTTTACAGAGTCAGTCCTGCAACTTTTGGATACAACCGTTTTTTTTTTAAATTTTTTTAACAGATATAGAAGGAAAATCAAGAAATCATGATAAAAGAGCTAGTTGCACTGGAATTGAAAACTGTATATTGAGATTAAAGCTCGATATTAAATTCTATAAAAAGGATTACCATATTTCCTTTGCAGGTGTATTTGCTTTACCTTTCGCTAACGTAATAGATTATTATTTAAAGATAAAAACAGACACAACGAGATTTTATTTGTAGTGTTTATGCCTTTCTGAGTGCTTGTGCCTTTCGATTTTACGTTGACTCAAGCTTTCAGGAAATATATACATCACCCCCACTTTATGGGTTCAGGTTCAAGTACCTCCCGTGTAAGACAACTTTGAACGATATAACTTAATTCTACTTATTGCGGCACTTAGATCTTTCCTCATTGTTCAATTGTCTCATCTAGAAACAGAAGCGCCTCTATCGTCATGTTTCCAGATGAGTTAAAACAAAACAGATTATCTCATACCCAGCCGATGGTATGGGGATAGCGTGCCTGCCTGCCACACGGCATTTGGTAGGTCAAACATGAGCACGAACCCTGTTCCGACCGGCCATCCTGACTGAGGTTTTCTCTGGTTTTCCTAAGTCTCTCCTAGGTGAATGCCGGGATGGTCCCTTCTCTCAGACCAACCTAAAGGGCCGATATGACCTCAGAATGGAGGTCCCAATCTCTTCTTCTGTCCGTCCCTTTTAACAAATAAATAGAAACGAGGATTGCCTGGTTTCTTGATCAATACTACTAATGTCATTGGAAAGGATAGGAAATGTAGAAGCCAGCCATTTGAGATGTACCATCCCACTATTCATCTAGTGGGCGGAAAGGACATACTATCCTTGTTCCTTTGACAAATGAATAATATCTCGGTACCGGTACCTGTTCTTTATTAGAATATTGAGTTTCTCCTATCCAGACCATTCTGGCAACCAGTCATTACCCAGTGAACACCGGCTCTGCTCAGCTCGTTCTACCAGTCCTTAACGATTAGCCTTGCACTAATTGTAAGGAAGCCAGTAGAGATTGACCATTTCAGGCAGGTGTCCACTGAGAAATTACGTATTTAGGAGTCAACCCAACACGCTAATGTCAGGATTCTGGGGATTACAACAGTTTGACGGTCTAGTGGTTAGTTAAATTATAATAAGCATAGTAGTTGCTTATTAAGTATCACATTGTCCCAAAGTCGAGAAGACGAACGGCCGTTTACAAGACGAACAATTTATTTTTTCAAACACTTCATCAGAGTTCTTCTGCGGATTATTTGTAAATGAACAGAAGTGTTCTTCGTTAATTTATCAAAGAAAGCCAAATAGGACTAAGTTTGTTATTATTTGTTTGCAGAGTCTTTTGAGTTGCAGGACATCGTGTGATACGTGACTTGCTCTCGTCCCTGCTTACTTCGCGATAATCTTCAAGTACACCGATACCGTACATTTTTCTTTCTACGCTTTTTTATTAATAAGACTTTGGCGTGAACAATACAACAACAGATTCATTGATTTAACATCAAAGTTTCACTAATCAATTGTTTTTATTAAAGAGTAACATTACTTTAGCAATTACTAACTGGTTCCTGTTAGCTTTGCTGTCTTAAATAATTTGAACTAGGAAAGCAAATCAATGAACGAAGCAACGTTTAATTGAAATGAACTACTGAACGTTTAATTTAAATAAACAAATCACTGAATGAAGCAACGTTTAATTTAAATGAACTACTGAACGTTTAATTTAAATAAACAAATCACTGAATGAAGCAACGTTTAATTTAAATAAACTACTGAACGTTTAATTTAAATAAACAAATCACTGAACGAAGCAACGTTTAATTTAAATAAACTACTGAACGTTTAATTTAAATAAACAAATCACTGAATGAAGTAATGTTTAATTTAAATAAACTCTGTGACAGTTTCAGCGACTAACTGAACATCTTGGCTTCATCAAACGTTGAGATAGCAGCTATCGATAACGTATGGTTGATAATGGAGTTTAAGAAAACAATTAGTGGTGACGAGGATAGTATTACTAAGCCAGTCACTTTTCAAATTTTGCTGTGTCACGTCTTGCTGTGTATTTGCCGCTATACTCTCAGCATAACATACAATTTTTGGAGAGGTTAGAGATACCTTTCTTTTTCTTCATTCTTTTTCTTGTTCGGCCTTTTTCCACCAGATGGTAGCACTATAGAGACAAACATTACTAAAAGATTATGCATCCAAAGACATGGTAGAAATTCAGTAGGGATCACAGAATTTTTACTTTAGCAAACGGAATAAAATTTTGCACAAAATTGGAACAGTTATATTGGCGGTAAACTGGATGAACGTGCACTGTGTTATTAGAGCAAGCCTTCAAGAAACCTGTACCACGGTTTAGTTCCAAACGAGATCACAATTCCAAAGTTACATATCACATGTCCAATGAAGAAGGTAAGGAGAACTTTCGCCAGGCAACTGCTTTATCAGGTAAGAAGTTTCTCCATCTGACGACGACAATTACGAAAATGTGGGGCATATCTACAATGTAACGTATACGTGGGGCTTTTTACGTGTAAAGTCCTTTCTTCACTTTCGGTTCATTTCTTTTCACTTTACTATTGTGACTTTTGCTTAAACTTTTAAAAGCTCAAAATAAACATTAAAATATGCATGGTTCTTTTATATACCTTTCCCATGATATTCTTTTTCAATAATTTTTTGCAAACATTACTATAGTATGCGTTTTTTGAAGTAAATGAAGATTGAAACATAAAAAGACAAAAAATATAATATACTATGTTGTATGTAATACAATAGTATTCAAGCTCCTCAGTGGCTAAGCGGTTAGCGTACGCGCCTTTGGCGTGGGAGACCCGGGGTCGATTCCCGGCGGGAGCTCACGTGGTTCGGATTCCACGTTAATCAATAGGTCCACGTCTTATATAGCCTCGCTGCTGAAAGGGACGCTAAACTAAAATCAACTCAAGAATAGTATTCAGTAATTACTTCGAAATACTTTTCTTCTTTTTAACAAAAGAATTTTCAATATTATTTATTATTCTTTTTCTAAAACTTTATTAACATTTTACTACTAAAATATGATAGAAAATAAAACTTTTATTTGTTCTTTACTTCAGGACATATTTTTTTGGCAAAATAAAGCATTATCTCGACATATTTAGAAACAAAACGCTAACATTTGGAATTACACATAACATATACTTTACGCAATATCATAATATGGTAATATTTTTCATAAACCAGTAAGATATGAATTGGTTAAACAAATATTTAAATAAACCAGCAAAAATGAAATAAACATAGATATTTTTATCTTTCTGATATTCAGAATTATATATCAATAGTATATCATTTTCAAACATCTTACAATACATTGGACATAAAAGTTACAACATAATGACAAGGCAAATATATACGATCTTAACAAGTTATACATGACTCTTTAACATGATACGAAATGCGACATTAAAAAAAAAAAAAAAAAAAAAAAGAAAAAAAAACCTTACTGAAGTAATAACTCAGAGTATTTACATTATTGCTTCCTGTCCGTTATAAGTTATTTTTATGGAGCGTTTCACATCCTTATCTCATTGGGAAGTACCTAATGGCTACGGACAATTTTTCGCTTATAAAAAATTTCCCATAGCACCACTTCCTCACATTTCGGACTTTTCCAAATTCAAGTCACTACAAGGTACTTTTAAGCACAGCTTCACTTCTCTATTTCATTGGGAAGCACCTAACCAATGTGATGAGTGAGTGAATGAAACGATTTTTGCTTGGCTAAGGACAGTTTTTTGCCCATAAAAAATTTTCCCATAGCACATTCCTTAAATTTCGGACTTTTTCCATACTCAAGTCATTATAAGGCACCTTTATGCAGAGGTTAACTTCTTTATATCATTGGGAAATAACAAATCAATGTGATGAGTGAGTGAGTGAACCGATTTCTGCTTGGGTAAGACAGTTTTTGCCCATAAAAAAATTCTCATAGCACATTCCTTAAATTTTGGACGTTTCTCATACTCAAGTCATTATAATGTACCTTTATGCAGAGTTTCACGCCTCTATCATTGGGAAGTACCTAATCAATGTAATGAGTGAATGAATGAACCGATTTTTGCTTGATTAAGGACAGTTTTTCGCCCATAAAAATCCCATAGCCCATTCCTTAAATTTCGGACATTTTCCAAACTCATGTCATTATGAGATACCTTTATGCAGATTTTCACGTCTCTATTTCACTGGAAAGTGAGTAAGTGAATCGATTTCTGCTTGGCTAAGGATAGTTTTTCGCCCATAAAAAAAATCCCATAGCACATTCCTCACATTTCGGACTTTTTCTATACTCAAGTCATTATAAGGTACTTTTATGCAAAGTTGCACGTCTCTATCTCATTCGGAAGTACCTAATCAATTTGATGAGTGAGTGAATGAACCGATTTCTTGCTTGGCTAAGGACAGTTTTTCGCCCATAAAAAAAATTCCAAAACACATTCCTCACATTTCGGATTTTTTCCATACTCAAGTCATTATAAGTAACCTTTATGCAGAGTTTTGCATCTCTATCTCATGGAAAAGTGCCTAATCAATTTGATGAGTGAGTCAATGAATCAGTGAGCATGAAAACTGCATATTTTAATTGTCCAGTACTCAAATATAGTTGATGTTAGGAATGTAAGATTTTGTATATGAGCACACCTCCGGAATATCTCCTTAAATTCCAAATCTCATGTTTCTACCCTTAATAGAATCGTTTTCACAGAGCCTCGAAATCAGCGATTTTATCCAAAACTCTTGTTCGTGTATAATATGCTTACGGCATACGGTGGAGTATTTAGTCTTGAAACTCGGACAAAAATATTTACCATTTAGTATCATAAAATAATCGATTAAATTAAATTAATTTGTATTTACCTACAGTTTTAAATATACACTATAGCCGAAACCTGGTCCTGCAGTTTAGAACAGTCAGGAAAATTAGGAAAATTATATTATATTGTGTATTAATTATTATTTTTATTGCATTAAACTGTCTATGATAAATACTTTGAAACATTTTAAGAGGAAATTCTTAGTTTTGCTATTAATTAACATTTGCTACATCAAATAATGGATTCCCGGCGGCAGCTCATGTGGTTCGGATTCCACGTTAATCAGTAGGTCCACGTCTCATATAGCCTCGCTGCTGAACGGAACGTTAAACTCAAAATCAACTCAACTCAACTCAAATAATGGATAAAAAAGTAATATAAACATGAAATAGAAACATCAATATACATTTACATATACTGTGCAGGGTGTGGCCAAAAGCCTGGACCAGGCTAAATATTGAGAAAGTGTAATGTAGTCGATCCGAAGTCAATTGGATCAATGTTGGTGGTATGAAGAATCATTATGACGTGGTTAAGGTTGTCGTCCGCCATCTTCGTGGCCGCCATATTGGAATCAACTTGTTTATTTTAAATGGAAATATGATCTTGTGACATATTAAACAACATCTCCGTTCGAAGAGTAATCCAACGATAAGGTTATTTCTCCAAAACCTTCAACGGTTTTAAAGCTGTAAATTAATTTAGGATAGGTTATGTTATCATTCAGACTTAAATTTTGTTATGTGTGGAGCATTGTATAGACGGAAACTGACTATCTCTATTTCCTTATTGTAGGTAGGATGGGATGTTAACTCGAAAGGAAATAATCAGAATTATCCTTTTGGATGGAGGACGTGATTAGGATGTCGCTCATTGAAGACGGCTACTATTATTTCTGAACTGCGTCCTCTAAGTCGATAATGTTTGTCTCTAGTCTCAGCTGCCTACTCTCAGAGTTGTTCAATAGGCAAAATAGCATGTTTTATGATAGCTGGGCCATGATTAAAACTTTATGTAGGGCTGGAGTCATCGGGTACCAATTATATAGTTTCACATAAAGTTCTGCAGTGGCAGTACGAAGTTCTGATATTTCATGGCCACTAGAAATTGGCTACAGCAGCGTCTCCCAACCGGTGTGCCGCGGCACATTGGTGTGCCGCGAATGGGCCGCTGGTGTGCCGCGAGGAAATGAAAACAAAATTATTAATTATATAGCAACAAATTACAAGACAGGAAAATGTGTATTTGTATTTCACAATACTATGAACCTCTACAATAATGAAAAAAATACTGTAGCCTAATTGTAATATATTATTGTATATGCATACATTACTACTACACAGATTGTATTTCGAAAACAGAATTTTATTAATATTTAAAAATTGTAACGTATATTAACCATGCTAATAAATTATAAGTTTCACACTGTGTTACTTGTCTGTACATTTCTAATGTTCAAAAAAAAGTATTTATTATCATTGTTATGACCATTATTGCTTCTTTATTGTTACAAGTTATTTCGTAACTTGGAATTTTAAAATATCATTCTACCCTTTCGACAAAGCAAACACACATACAAATTACCTCCATCTGTTTTAAAAGTACAAAAGATTTGTTTGTTCGTTTGTTATTTAGTGATCTTCCTTAGTGAAAGGTTGGATACAGTCTTCAAAAAGAAAGTGTATTTTTAAAAGCCTGAGTCCAATATTTCATTCGAACTGTTTTCTATTTTTGAATTAGAATGAAAAATAAGTATAATTATTAACGATGGGGGGAAACCAGTGATCGAACTTTTTTCTCTATGAGTTCAGTAATCACAGAAAAAAAAAATTACGACAGTATTTTCTATTTACTACTACTACTACTAATAATAATATCTATGAGTGTGCCGCGAGAATTCAGATTACACCCGTAGTGTGCCGAAAGTTGAAAAAGGTTGGGAAACGCTGGGCTACAGAATAATCTTGATTTTCTTTATCAAGTTTAAATTCACACCAATTATTCAGACAGCAGTTTTGTGGTCAGCAGAAAACCTCCTTGAAGTGTTCTCATCGTTCGTATTGCCATGGCCTTGCTTAGGGACGTCCACTAACAAACCAATCTCTTCTCTAAAACTGGTTAGAATTTCGTTTCTTCGTCTCTTTAACTATGGTTTTCCCTTCTTCTGATTTCCCTTGTCATTGTTTAATAGGGATTTTGTAGGCTAAGTATAATATTGATTCGAAAAATCTGATCTTTGTGTGAAAGACAGACAACCCAAACATGGACAGACAACAAATTTTACGCGTCAGAATTCATGGTTCAGTTTATGAACTTAAAAATTTCAGTAAATGTCATTTATTATGGAATTAATTGCATGAAACTCTACTTGAGTAAATTAGTTCTACTTTTCTGTACAAACTCAATCAACTAAAGATTAAACTCATAGGTTTATGTCAGGGAGATGCTGTAAGTCCTTCTGAACTCTCGTAAAAATAAATTAGATATAATTTATAAATATTTCTTTTTATTTTAATGGGGCAATTTCGGGCAAAATTTTATTCTTGGACTAAGTTAACAAAAGATTGAACTATTAAATGCAAAAGGAATCATTGATCAACTAGAAACAGAACTTAAACAAAAACACTTCTTAACTTGTAAACTTCGTATTTTTTCTTGCAAAAAGCTCTTGACATTTCAGTACATATTTAACCACGAAGACTTACAGCTAGTGTGTTCACATATTGTAAAATTAAAACTTCTATCAATGCCCTTTAAAACAAAACAGTTTTTGTTGATAATGATCTTAATACAATTACTAAAATTAATACCTCAAAAACTGTACTCGCGGCCACAATAATTTAAATTCGTATGGCTTGAAAAATTGAGTGACTTCAGCAATTATTATTTACATTCATTTTATATTTAAATAATGGAATTTATGTTTACAAGATCCGCCAGTTATCGAAGAACAAGAAATAAACTTTATTTCATGTATTTTTCAAATTTTATTTTTTCGACTTTTGTCCGGGTTTTAGGGTCAAATACTCCACTGTGCAGTAGTGCAAGCCAATTTTAATTTTCTACGAATTTTCTTCGCGGAACTTGGTTTCCATGCACTGCCGTGCATGTTGATATAATAATTAAATTGAAATTCATGGTAATATGGAAAATGACAAACACTTTACCATTTTATATCTTAAAGGTCAGATCCGCCTGCATTGTAACAGAGCGGTACTTGAGTGATTGAATGTAGAAATTCAAATTCCGATTACTGATAATTTCACAACCTTGTTTTGTTACAAGTGTAAGCTCTTTATTCAGTTGAGAGGAGGGCGTATAGGTGAGAGTTGATGACGATGGGCTTTGGTGGGTCAGACTGGGTCATGGTGGGTGGTGAGTCGAAGTGGATCACAGTGGAATATGGCGGATGATGGGCCACGGTAGGTCGTGGGTCAGAGTCGGTCACGGTAGGTTGTTTGTCAATGGGTCATGCGTCAAGTTTTTATTGATCCACGCCAGTTCGAATCTATATATATACAACAATTAAAAATCACTATGTTTGTGATTTTAAATCTCCTGAACCGCTCGACCGATCTTGATCAAATTTGTAACATGGAGAGGGGAACTCTTGGGAGAGGGGAAAAAGAGATATTTAAAAATGATCGAAAATGACCGATATTAGTGCTGAATCCACATTTATTAGGTCTCTGAGATGAACGGTGACACTTTCGATGCCATGGCCCGCAACATGGGGGAGGGATATATATATATATATATATATATAGCGTTCAATGCCGCGTTCACACACACACACACACACTTACACACACACATATATATATATATATATGATCGAAAATGAACAATATTAGTGTCGAATCCATGGTTTTCGGGGTTGCCGAGATGATCAATGGTCTTTTCGATGCTGTTTAAATCGATGCCATTAAAAACGAAAACAGCATATTTCACGGCTACTAAACACATGAGATTGAGTTGTGCATTTAAGTTTTCATTTCAACCCAGTGAAGCGGGTATTATATGCTATATGCTAGTCTATATTATAACATTTAAAGTTACTATGTTTGTGACTCTTAACCTCTTGAACCGCCGAACCGATCCCGATGAAATTTTCAACGTAGATGTGGTTCTGGCCTGGGAGTGATTTTAGCTATTTACTTTGACGGTACAACTTAGGGGAGGGGGACGAGGGGGCATAGAAAAAATAAAACTTAATAACTCTTGAACCACCATACCGATCTTGAAGAAATTTTCAATGTAGATAGGGTTCGGAACTGGGATGATTTTTATCATTTCACTTTGACGGAGCAACTTAGAGAAGGGAATGGAGGGGAGATCCACAAAATTCAATAAATATAAAAATAAAAGTAACTATGTTCGTGAATTAATTACATTTGAACCACCGATCGATCTCAATCAAATTTTCAACATATATGAAGTTCAAACCTGGGAAGTTTTTTATCATTTCATTTTGACAGTATATCTTAGAGTAGGGTGAGGGGAGGAGAGGAAATATAAGAAAATAAATAAAACTTAATAACTCTTGAACCACCCGACCGATCTCGATCAAACTTTCAACATAGATAAGGTTCGGACCTGGGATGTTTTCTTCATTTCACTTTTACAATGCAAGGAAGAGGAGGGAGAGGGGGGAGATATATATCAAGAAAGTAAAAATAACAATGACTGTCTTTGTGACTTCATCACGTTTAAACCACCAGACCGATCTTAACCAAATTTTCAACATATATGAGGCTCAGATATGAGGTGGTTTATAGCCTATATCATATTACTTTAACGGTAGAACTTAGGGGTTGGGGGAGGGGAGGGGAGAAATCTATAAAAATTAATTAAACTTAATAACTCTTGAACCACCCGACCGATCTCGATCAAACTTTCAACATAGATAAGGTTCGGGGATATGTTCTTCATTTCAGTTTTACAATGCAATGAAGAGGAAGGAGAGAGAGGAGATATGTGTAAAAAGAATAAAAATAAACGTGACCATCTTTGTGACTTCATCACGCTTTAACCACAGGACCGATCTTAATCAAATTTTTAATATGGATAGAGTTTGGACCTGGGGTGGTTTTTATTATATCACTTTGACAGTAGACCTTAGGGGAGGGGCAGGGGAGGGGACAACAATATAAAAATAGATAAAACTTAATAACTCTTGAACCATCCAACCGATCTCGATCAAATTTTCAATATACATGACGCTCGGGCTTGGGATAATTTTTGTCATTTAACTTTGACGGTGCAATGTAGGGGAGGGGAGGAGCAGGCGAAGATATATATATGTAAAAAAAATAAAAATGGAAGTGACTGTCTATGTGACTTCACTTTTGAACCACCTGACCGATCTCGATCAAATTTTCAACATAGATGAGGTTCGGGCGTGGGATGGTATTTATCTATTCACTTTGACGATAGAACTTAGGGGAGACGGTAGGAGGTGAAGATATATAAAAATAAACAAAATTTAATAACTCTTGAACCATCGGACCAATCTCGATCAAATTTTCTACCTAGAATAAGTTCGAACATGAGATGATTTTTATCATATCACTTTGACGATGTAACTTAAAGAAAGGGGAAAACATTTACAAATGATCGAAAATGACCGATATTAGTGTCGTATCTATAGTTTTGAGGTCGCTAAGATGAACAGTGACACTTCTGATGTCATTTAAATCCAAATTGAGCCCCACAAACAGTGTGGCAGGTTAGGGATATATATATATATATATATATATATATATATATATATATATATATATATATATATATATATATATATATACAGTATATATATATATATCAAAATTACCAATATCAGTGTCGAATTCATACTTTTCGGACGCGTTGTTTGATTTCTACAAACGATGACACAATATATATAGCAATGACACACATGCTCTTATCAGTGACACATATACTCGTAACACTGCAGTGGCGTATTTTGTGGGCTACCGGGCCTACCGGCGATAACCTTGAGGATATTACAAAATAAAGTTTTTATAATACTAGTTGAATATACCCATGATTCGCACGGGGGCTGTATTTGGAAGTCAACGTCTGTGGGAGTATCACCATTGATCTCAGGGACCGTGAAAACTATGGATTTGATACAAATATCGGTCATTTTGGGATACTTTTTACATGTCTCGGTATCCCCTCCCCCCGCTGACTCCCGGCCCGCATACAATTGTAACTGAATTTGCAAGTCATCGCTAATGGAAGTGTCACCATTGATTTCAGCGATTGCGAAAACTATGGATTTGACAGTAATGTCGGTAATTTTGGATTACTTTTATATGTCACGGTATTTACACCCCCCCCCCCGGTGATCCCTGACCCGGAGCAGAATAGCATGAATTTGGAGGTTAATGTGATCGGAGTTTCACTATTGATTTCAGCGACCGTGAAGACTATGAATTTAACACTAATATCGGTCATTTTCTACTACTTTTACATGTCCCGGTAAACGCTCCCTGAGACCCCGGGTTCGAATTTTGACAAAAACGTTTAACTGTGCTCTGGAACCTACAACAAGGTATTCGTGACTAAAATTTCGGCTCATTTTGCCCGAAATCGGGAGTCCCGACAAAATCGAGACGATGGTGTGTGATGTATTTGAGTTACTGTATCTCTTGCTGGGAAAATGAAACCATTATAAATGAATTAAATAAACAAAGTGTTTGTCTGCTTCAATTTTTGTCCTGCAGTCGAGTGGTTACGGCAGCAAGATTCAGGAGGGGTTTCTATTGACAATTACTGTACACCGTGTTTCAAAAAGAATGTCCTGATTTTGGACCGTAATAATTACAGAACATGGGACGTGCCGGCAAGGAAATACAGTAAGTGTTGTTTGAATGGGTGTGGCCTAGAGTTTCAGAAAATCGCCGTTAGATGTCAGTCAATGCGCCTTCTCATTTTGCAGTCAGTCAAAAGTAAGATGGCGACCTCTCAATAGAAGGCGTTTTATGTGCTGCAGTTTTTAAAGACTGAGTCAGTGATTTCGGACCATCGTGATTTTCCTGGGCGTTTTGGCATTGATCCACCTGCACCCACAAACATTCGTCGTTGGTGTGCGAAGGTAAGAGTCCAGGTCGGCCTCGTACCTCCGATGAAATTATGGAATTTAGCTATCGTCTACATGTTGTTCGTGCTGCTGCTGGTGGACGCATAGAGCATTTCGTCGCTGCGTCTTGAAGAACCGCTATGTGTTAAAACCACAACTTTTCAGGAGAAGCAAAAAACATTCCCACTCTCAAAATTTTGCCAAATATACACGGAAACACTTGAAAAATATAATAAAATGGTTCTGCGTATATTATGCACTGGACATTGTTGTAACTTGCTTCAACATTTTATTTGTATTTTTTTGTTTACGTAGCGCATGTCGAGTTTATCTTTTGCGCCTTTATAAGCACATAGAGGATCAATACGTAAGTAGTAGAAAATGGATCGATCTGGCTCATACTTGGCCATATGAGGCCAACTCAGGAGCCCCTGGGAAATTGAGCACCTTACACCGTGAACCCACGGTCTTTTACGACCTCCATTTTAGGGGTGAATTTGTTCCCTTTTATGAGCACTTTTTAGGGGGTGTATTCGTTCTCTTTTATGACCACTTTTTAAGGAGTGAACTCGTTCCCTTTTATGAGCATATTTTCCAACCCCTACGTAACATCAGACTACGTAACAAGATAACTGATAAGAATATGGGGTGTATTCATTCTCTTTTATGAGCATTTTTTCCAACCCCTACGAGCATCAGACTACGTAACATAACAAGGGTGAACTCGTTCCCTTTTATGAGCATATTTTTCAACCCCTATTTTAACATAGCAGAAATATAGCTGAGATTAAACATAGTCCATTTTAAAGGGTGTACTCATTCTCTTTTATGATCACTTTTTCCAACCCCTATTTTAATGTAACATAGCAGTTGGCCTATTTTTCCACCCTTATTTGAACTCGTTCCCTTTTCCAACCCCTATTTGAAGATAGCAGAGAATACATAAGACTACGGGGGTGTATTCCACCCCTATTTGAACAGCAGAGAATAGGGGTGTATTTGTTTTGGATTCCACCCTATTTTAGGGGTGTACTCGTTTTTCAACCCCTATTGTGACATAGCAGAACTAGTAAAAGAGTATGATAACATAGCGCATCAGACAGAGACTACGAAACATAGCAGGGGTGAACTCGTTTTTACGAACACACAGCAGAGCATTCCACCCCTATTTGAACATAATGAACATAGCAGAGAATAGGGGTGAATTTGTTCCCTTTTATGAGCACTTTTTAGGGGGTGTATTCGTTCTCTTTTATGACCACTTTTTAAGGGGTGAACTCGTTCCCTTTTATGAGCATATTTTCCAACCCCTACGTAACATCAGACTACGTAACAAGATAACTGATAAGAATATGGGGTGTATTCATTCTCTTTTATGAGCATTTTTTCCAACCCCTACGAGCATCAGACTACGTAACATAACAAGGGTGAACTCGTTCCCTTTTATGAGCATATTTTTCAACCCCTATTTTAACATAGCAGAAATATAGCTGAGATTAAACATAGTCCATTTTAAAGGGTGTACTCATTCTCTTTTATGATCACTTTTTCCAACCCCTATTTTAATGTAACATAGCAGTTGGCCTATTTTTCCACCCCTATTTGAACTCGTTCCCTTTTCCAACCCCTATTTGAAGATAGCAGAGAATACATAAGACTACGGGGGTGTATTCCACCTTTATTTGAACAGCAGAGATTAGAAATTGAAGTCTTTAATGCCAATCTATTATTTTTTCATTGTCGTGGCGAAACAATTGAATATTCACTTGTCCCGTTATAAGGGACACTGTCTGGCTGCTTTGAGGTTTATTTGTACTCATTTCCGACAAAAATGTCACATAGCGTTTCTTCGAGGCGCAGCGATGATTTGTAATAGCATAGCTAAAATTTGAAGGTTTTGTGAGTATTTTGCAATTTATCCCCTTTTTGTATTATGTTTTTATCAATACATATGGACTTTTAAAATCAGGTCATTCTTTTTGAAACACCTTGTATTATAGAAAGTTCATTAAATGTGCCTTTTAACCGTTGTTCATATAACGAGAAACTAGAAATTGTGAAAATGGCGATATTAACTCTTGAGTTAAATTTATCTAAGAATGTAAAAGAAAAACATGTCATTTTACATTATCTTTGTATGATAAGTTTAATTGGTTGTGTGGCAGAGATGGAGTGGGTCAGTGGGTCAACTGAGTCAAGTTTTCTGAGTGGGTCAGTGGGTCGTGGGTCAACAGCAAGTGACCCACTGTGACCCACCACCAACCGTGACCCACTGCGACCCACCACCCACCATGACCCACCGACTCAGTATAATCTACCGACCCTCTCTGCTCACTGTATTGTAGAGAGTATCTTCTGAAGACTGGTAAATTTGTCACCGTTTTACTTTCAAGACCTTCATTTCCCTTTCTTTTCCACTTGTTTCTGTCTACTTACCTGAGGTGAGTATATCTAACCAAGTGAAAAAAGAACTTCAGGCACTTTTGGATATCGATATTTTTAATAGTAATAATAGAAATAGGACTTACACTACAACTTGGCTTTCGAGAACTATGGCTTTTTAGAGTTAACTACTGGAAAAAATACATTTTTGAATCACTGTAATATATAAATTATTATATAAAAAAACTGAATGTAACTATGTGTGCCTGATCATCACGGTCAAATTACAAAGTCAAATGAAATTACTTTTGGTATATAGTTAGGCCTTAATCCACATTGGGGTGTTATATTGCTTTTATTATAATGCATAATACCCTAAAAGGTAGTGAGGATCCGAATTTTTGCGAAAAAAAATGAGTATCTCGCAAGCCGTTAAACTTACGGAGCTGCAATTCAGTGTATTAACTCTTTATTGAAAATAAACAGAATGTGTCCTAGCATTTTTAAAAATTCTCCTTAATGTGGGGGGCGGGGGTGTGCACTTTCTATATATGGAAAATTGGTAGTGAGTTGGTTCGTAAAAATGATCGAAAACGATCGATGTTATTTAAGAAAAAAATCAGATACAAAAAATACAGTGCTTAGCTCCATATATCCATTGATTTCTGCTATAATAATTGCTGAAGCTTATGTTTATTATATGGAGCGCTCACAGCACAGGGCAATCAACCCATAAAGTTGTGAGAAAAATAGACATAAAATTTGTACGGTAAGCTTAATTACACGGAAATTTGAATTGTACGCATACTTGTATGGAAAATTTTACACTTTTTTCCCTTTACGTTGGTCTACTTATTTTGATTTGGAACTTTAAAATTTCATCCTTTTTTCCACTGAAAAGTATTGATAATTCAACAAGGAAATAATTATACTATGATAATTTAATTGAAATTCATCGTAATTTGGCACATGGCAAACAGCAGTGTGGTAATTGAAGGGGAAGAAGGAGGGAAATTCCCATTCACCTCTGAATACTTTCCAGAAACCTCGTTCGCTTTCGCTTTCTAGACGGGGGAGGGAACTTGGTAATGGTATCAAACCTTCATGTGTAATTACAAAAATTAAATTTATAAACAAATAAGAAATCATCAGTTTATCAGGCTTTAATTCATAATTTATTCACAAGATTCCCTAACAAAGACGTGGTAGATGAAGTTTCTGTTCTACATGGGTCGACATTGCCAACTGACATGGTCGATATGGAAAAGGTGTTGTATGGTGATAGAGAGATGATACTTCTTGCTGAGTATTTCAAAACTGACCGAGAAAAATCGTTATCAGACTTAAGTCTAACAAGTAGATTGTCGATGAGAAGTTGCAGAAATCGGGTAGAAGTATTATCAATTTCCACGACAGAGTACGAACGGGGATTTCCCCTTATGAATTTACAGATGACTGATATTAGAAATAGATTAACTGCTCAAACATTGTCTAACTTGTTGTTCATCAATGTTAATGGCCCACCGCTAGACAAGCTCAAAGTAGACGATCTAGTTATTTCTTGGCTGAAGGATGGACATCATTCCGCTGCGGATGATTTACCGTCAAAAAGTTACCAACAGGAAATAAATCCGATTTCAGATTTGTTTAAAGGTGAAAAATTACGAGTTAAGGAAAATGTATACTTGTATTACTAATGGCTCATTGTGTTATTCAACTTTGTACCTACTTTTTAATAAGTCTCTTCTTTGCTTTAGGTAAACTACTTTGAATAAATATTCATAATAATTGCAATTATGCATATTTGTAACTTAAATTTAACGTGGTGTTTTAGTAATTACACAAATCACAATTATGAGCATACTTTATGGAGGTGCTCTCACTTAGGGTCCCGAGCACCTTTATACGCTATAAAAAATTGATTTTTCAAGTCTTTTGTGAGAAAAATACTGTGAACTGAGAAACCATAACCTTTTCCATATTGTACAGGGGTATTTTCCTGCGAATAGAAGTTTCTTGTGGAATGCGTTCAGAAATTAACACTTGCAAGAATACTCTCTTAGTACAAGTATATTTTAGGCACACACTAATTTCCCACCACCTCGAAGTGTTTCAATTTCCTCACTGACAAACACTTTACCATTTTATATCGTAAAGGTCAGATCCACCGTTATTGTAACAGAGTGGTGCTTGAGCGATTGACTAGAAATTCAAACTCCGATTAGTGACAATTTCACAGTCTTGTTTTATTACAAGTGTAAACTCTTTAGTCAGTTCAGAAGAGGCCATGGATCGTGTTCAGAGTTGATGACGATGGATTTTGGTGAGTCAGAGTGGGTCACGGTGGGTGGTGGGTCATGGTGGGTGGTGGGTCAGTGGGTCGTGGGTCACGGTGGGTGGTGGGTCAGTGGGTCTTGGGTCACGGTGGGTGGTGGGTCTTTGGTCAAGTTTTCATTGATCCACGCCAACTCTGTTGTGTGGCAGCTGTAAGTTGTCAAAATTATTTTGTAGACCGTATTTGTTATTCAACAATGTGAATAGGTAAGCAATTGATTTATTTGCAAACTAGTGTGTGTTTTTATGTATTATTGTTTGTTTGATAGAAGTGTCCCTTTGCAGCGCCGAGGCCACATAAGACATGGGCCGACAGGTTAAGATAGAATCTGAACCATCGATTGTCTTCAACACTCTCTACCGAGAATTCAATCCGGGACCATGTGCAGGAAAGGCGCGTGCGATAGTGACTAGACTAGCAGGAAAGGTGTAGGAGTAACTAGGGCCCCCAAACAATTACTTATTATTCCAAACAGACAGAGCTCGTATTATTATTATTATTATTATTACAAACTGTTTATTAGTATTATTATTAATGTAGAGGTTTCATAAAGGTTAATTGTAGTCCAAGCTATTCAAGCAGTATACGCTACTCTAACAGCAATACAAATACTCCTAAGACTGACACAAATATTTCAAACAGTGACACAAATACTCGTAACATAACACAAATAGTCTTTACAATGACATAGATACTCCTAAACAGGGCCGGCCCTAGGCATATTACCACCCTGTGCAATTGCATCATTTGTTGCCCCACTTTCTCCAGAAAGAACAAATCTTAACAGCCACGATTTTAAGTATGTAACTCCATCATAAACAACGAAAGCAAGGAAAAGTGCACTCTCACTCAGAAAGGCCTAAACACTACAAATAAAATCATGTTGTGCCTGTTTTTCTTTAAATAACAATCAACCATGTAAGTGAAAGATAAAGCAAACACACATGCAAAAGAAAGGTGGTGATCAGTTTTATATAATTCAATATCGAGCTTTAATGTCAATATCTTAGTTTGCAATCCCAATACTAGTAGCACTTTTATCTTTATTTCTTGATTTTACTTCTACTTCTGTTAAATTAGAAACTTGTTTCCACTTTCAATAATATGGAACTTGTTTGTGAAGGACTAGTTTTCATATCAAAACTGTGATAACTAACTAAATGTAACAGGTGTTCGCTACCGTTCAAGAATTGAGTTCTTGTATTTGACAACAATCAAGCAATTCATGCTGCGATTTGTTTGACCATTTGCTTTAGCATTATCCATGCGACCTTAAACTAATGCGGCCTAAACATGATTTATGAATATAGTACTCAAATAGAAAGTCATCTTAGTGAATTTAACTACCATCATCATGAAGTCTGTTTCCAATAAGAAATATTTATTATAAATAATATAGTTATGACAGATTTTACCGCCCCTCAAAACGTGTCGTCACGTGCAAATGCATGTGTTGCACATATGGTAGAACCGGCCTCGCTCCTGACAGTGGTGATGTACTATAACTAAATTTTCCGGAAATAAATAAAGAAAGCAATTCTGTTTGTGAGAATTGAATATGATTGAGCTGTGTCATGGCTATGTGGTTAAATGAAATGAAATCTTTAAGTTTAACGTCCCACGGTTATGCCGGTTAGGCTAAAGGAGACGGTGATAATGAGAAATGGTGGAATTAAGAAAGTGGGAGGAAACGGAAGAACCCCGAGAAAATCCACGAGCAAGATGTTTGTCCACCATAAAGTCCACACGGCGCGAGTTGGGATCGAACCAGGGACCCCAAGCACCGGAGGTGAGGCTATGTGGTTAACGCACGCGCCTGCGGCGCGATAGTCTTGAGTTCGATTCCAGTGGGAGCTCATACTGTTCGGATTCCATGTTCAACTGTAGATCCACGTCATTGCTAGAAGAGAGGCTAAACTCAAATTTAACCAATTAAGTATGCATATTGACGTCAGGAAGACAGACTTGAACGAAAGCCTCGCAAAATATTGTTCGTGATAATATGGTTGTTTGCCTAAGCTAAGAAACACAACAAAGATTTAATTTGAGAATTCTAATCCAGAGAGAAAGAAAGAAAAAGATAAAATAGGTTTGTGATAGTAATTTAAATATACAATGTTTTTCTTCTTTCTAAAACAAAAAACGAAATGGTAGTAAACTAGTAATTTGTGAGCTTTCTCGTTTTTCCAGAAACTGAATTGAAAATAAGGTCAAACAAAACGACGCGCCACGATACCCTTGCATTACAGAAAATAAATATTTCAGATTCTTCTTTAAGAATACAACTATATAGAGCAGTGTTTTGTAATTACACCCCCAAAGGGAACGCGTATCCCAAAACTTAAAGAAGAAACATTTGAACAATACAGATAAACGAAGAAGAAAATATTTGTAAAAATGTTATATATATACAGTATATACATATATGTGGTGAAATAGAATTTCTTTATTGCCGTCTGCGAAACATCAAATGACAGGTTTCTTCGTTCCGTGGGTTCGGCTACGTAGTGTAGTGGGGGAGTACTACGCCTGAGGAACGTTCTTGGAAACATGGAAATGCCTCCTCTAGGCGCGGCCGTTCGCAGGACACCCTCACTCAGTACAATAAGTAATAATTAATTCTTTTACCTGGCTCGTCTCAAGTGCATTGTCCTGGAGCGCTGTCTTCTAACTGTACGACTCTCAAATCAACGAACATCAATCATCAGACGAAAGAACGTTAACACAATCATGGCTGCAATAAGTTAGGCGTTTTGGGATTTACAGATGATGAGACAACAATATATACAGAATTTTGTATTTAAATATGATGTTAAAACTGTACGTATGTCAAAACATGAGATGTCAACCGATAAAACTTAGCAAACTCAACAAAATGACATTCTTGGGGGCAGGGGTGCACACACGGGGGTTCTGGAACCCCCAAAATTTCCTAACTCAAAATACATTTATACACTTTTTCAATAAAACTATACTTGTTAAGAGTCTTCATCCCGGGGAAATTAAAATACCGCTAATTTTACTGTAATTATGTGATATCTTCAAGTACATAAAAGATAATCGAAATGTGGAACAAGAGCGCCCTAGACAACATTATTTTACATGAGAAACCGTTATCACGACTCACTTATCTGCTTACGATTTCGAGCCATTTTGAAAATCGGCATTTATTTTCGCGTTTCTAAACAGCTGAAAACGGAAAGCCACTAGATGACTTGTGATAACGGTACCTCACGCAAAATAATATTGTCTAGGGCGCTCTTGTTCCATATTTCAATTGTCTTTTATCTATTTGAAGATATCACATAATTACTGTAAAATTAGCGGTATTTTAATTTCGCCGGGATGAAGACTCTTAACAGGAACAAATTGATGAAACGTGAATATTTGATCTTACAGTTCATCTGTAATCTTTCTCTTATAAAAACAATGGGTCATGGTGCTTCCGTGATAGAGCGCTTACATCTGGTGCAAGGGGTCCCCAGTTCGGTCCCTGCCCAAGTAAGTTTGTGGTGGACAATATCTTGTCCGTCGGTTTTCTCGGGATACTCCCGTTTCCTCCCACTTTTTGCACCAATTTTTCCGTCATAATTGACTTGCCTTAATCATAGGCTTCCTTAACCTAAAGAGCATAGTCGTGGGATGTCAAACTGCAAGATTTGATTTTATTCCATTTCTTATAAAAACAGTATAGTTCTATCATTTTTTCCCCCTAAAAATATAGGTGCAAGTATTTTACAATTACTTATAGTCTTTTAGGGGTGCAGAATAATACCCGATCAATACTACATAGACGTAGTGGACCCCTCCCAACAAAATTTTCTGGGTGAGCACCTGCTTGGGGACAAATTTTCACGCGTAGTTTGACAAAACCCCAAAACATAATTTTAATTTTATTTATCTAAATATATGTTATTTGTGGCCTACAAAAGCACGTTACCTAGTATTATCAACAACTCGAGAAATAAGGTTTCTCATCTTGTCTCGGAAATTCTTGTAAAAATATAGTCTCGTCTCGATTATTGTCCCGTCTTGATTCCCGAAAAGCTTTTCTTGTTCAGTGGCGGATCTAGAAAGTAACAAACAGAGGGAGAGCAGCCAGGACTAATACTATGACAGGTAGGGCCTACATTATGAGTTTACAATTGTTTAATGGGTCCAGCAGAAATTCCCAACTTTCTCCGGATGCATATTGTGGCTATTTTGGACGTTGACATTGTGGACCTCAAGCATTAGCATTAGGAATTAGATTTCTGGGCTTTCGGCATCTATGCCCATGTTAGCCCGTTATATACAGGGTGTTTAATAAGACTTGTTACAATATATGTGACAGTGATGCATATATGGGAAAATTCTCTGACACATTTGACACTGGTGCATTTACGTGACAATTCTATGAAATATTTGACACCAGTGCATATATATGATAATTCTGAGATACTTGACACTGTGGTATATTTGTGACAATTCTCTGGGGTATGTTTGGCATTGGTGCACATATGTGACAATTCTGTGACATACTTGATAGTGGTGCCTATATCTGAAAATTCTGAGACACTTGACACTTGCGAATATTTGTGATAATTGTATGAAATACTTGACACTCGTGCATTTATGTGGATAATTCTTTTGACACACTTTGCACTGCTACATATATAAGACAATTTCACGAAATACTTGACACTGGTGCATGTATGTGATTGTTCTCTGACTTATTTAACACTAGTGCATATATGTGTTAATTCCGAGATACTTGACACTGGTCCATATTTGTGACAATTCTATGAAATACTTGATGTGGGTACGTATATGGGATAATTCTTTGACATATTTGATGCTGATGGAAATATGTGACAATTCTATGAAATACTCGACACTGGTGCATATATGTGACAATTTTCCTAAATACTTGAATTCTGCATATCAACGACCAAATACATCATTCTTTATCTGGGATTACTTTTTTATGTAAGTCAGTTTACCATATTTCAATTTTCCCCTAGGTGATCAGCTTCTGTTGAGTAGCATCAGGAGATGTCATGATAGACAGCAAATCACAGTGTTTGATCAAAACCTTTTATTTGAGTTCTTAAATTGTCTGAGATCAGACAAGATGCGTTGCGTGTGAGAATGTTGTCGGAGAACGAAGTGAGCAATGCACCAAATTGCTACCTGCAGGGACTCGAACGCAACATCAATCACCACTCTTCAATATTATGTGAAAAATCTTAACCGTTAGTTTCCCTACTGGGCTGGTAGCTACTGTCAGAGTCTTTGTAACATATGCTTTGATAGAAAATAAAGCATTTTCACTCGGAATCTTAGAAATTTGCCTTCCGGTATATTCAACAGATGCCGTGAAATACCTAAATACAGCAGAATTAAATTAATATTAGACGGATGGAAATTAGCCTTATTGGTAGAATATTTGTAACTGTGCAGATTGCCCGTTCTTCGCACGGGGAGAATACGTTTCATTTCGGACATAAAGAACAATTTGGGGCTGAATTTGGATTTAAACGGCATCCAAAGTGTCACTGCTCGTCTTAGCGACCCCGAAAACTATGGATTCGACACTAATATCGGTCTTTTCGATCATTTATATATATATATATATATATATATATATATATATATATATATATATATATATCCCAATTCGCTAGGCTTATTTTGGATTTAAACAGTATCGGAAGTGTCATTGTTTATCTCAGCGTCTCAGAAAACTATGGATTCAACGTTAACATTGGTCATTTACGATCATTTTTAAATATCTTCTTCCTTCACCTCCCCTAAGTTGCACCGTCAAAATGACATAATGAGAACCATCCCAGGCCCCAACCTCATCTATGTTGAAAGTTTGATCGAGATTGGTCGAGTGGTCAAGAGTAATTAAATCACGAAGATAGTCACTTTCATTATATATATATATATATATATATATATATATATATATATATATATATATATATATATATACCCGTCCTCCCCTACGTTGCACTGTCAAAATGAAATTATGAAAACCATCCAAGGCATGAATCTCATCTATGTTGAAAATTTGATCGATATCAGTTGGGTGGTTCAAGAGTTATTAAATTCTATTTAATTTTATATATGTCCCCCTTCTCTCTCACGCTCTCTTCTACGTTCTACCGTCAAAGTGAAATCACACACGCACTAACACACACACACACACTAACTTTCCATCCCCAAACCTCATCTATGTTGAAAATTTGATCGAGATCGGTCTGGTTACAAACATAGTCATATACAGGGTATTTCAAAACACCGACAACGTTTGGGAGGCGATTCCTGACACCAAGATAAAACGAAAAGTATAGAGCAACCTGGGTGCAGAAACCCGTCATTTCGGAGTTATAGGCTGGCGAAGATATGAGAAAATGAACTTTAAAGATCCATAGCTCCAATATAATGAAACCTACCGTAGTCTGGTCAAGACTTTATGTAGGAACTAGTATGCACCTCTCCAAATATCCGTGTTTCAAAATCTTATGAACAATTTATATAGAGATAGTTGGTGAGTACTTCAAATTGTATGCCCGTAGCCAAACTGCCTGTATAAAAATTGTTGCGTGAGTACCTTAGGATTTTGAAACATGTTTTTGGATAGCGGACATATTAGTTCCTAAGTGAAGTCTAGACCGACTACAGTAGGTCCCATAGTTCTAGAGCTATGGACCTTTGAACTTCATTTTTTCATGTTTGCGGCAGCCTATAACTCCGAAAAGAAGCATTTGTGCACCCAAGTTGGTCTATACATTTCGTCTTATCTTACTGTCAAGAATCACCTCCTGAACGTTGTCGGTGTTGTTTTTAAACACCCTGTATATTGATTAGTGGTGGTTAGCTTGTCTTCATCTTTCATACATTGTTTCTTAGTACACAAATAGGACACATAGTAGTAGTTACTTTCATTTATATATTTTGGAATGATCAAAGAATATAGTACACGTAAGCTGTAAGTCTGTTGATGTGTTAAAATTGCATTTACTTCATGAATTTCGAAATATTCAACCATATTATCAACACCTTCGATCCCACAAAAATAGTCACTAAAATTTTTATTTAGTGTGCTGCATGTTCGGTGCTTTTCAGAGTTCTTTTCAAAAATTCATATCTCACTGCCTTCAGAAACTGAGGGGGTGAGTGCAACAGTGGTCTAACCCAGATTTTTAAAAATGGAGAAAAATCAAGTTAAACTTAAACACATGTTTTTTTTTGTACATATGTACAATGTATGAAACATTCAAAAACTTGTGGTTTCTTTTGGTATATTGTACAAAAAGCACATATGTTTAACTTGATTTTTCTCCATTTTTTTAAAAAAAATGTGAGTTAGACCACTGTTGTGCTTACCCCCTCAATTGGTTCCATGCTTTCTATTTCTAACAAAATAAGTTGTCTACCTTACATAGTCTTATTGTATTATGTCTGTAAATTTTGGTGTTTTTTGGTTTAGGCACATACACACAGAAGAACTAAAACTTTCATTGATTCCATGAAACACGAAGATAATGTTGAGTGGACATACGAAAATGTCACGTAATGTTTCGATAGACGTATTGGGACCGAGAAGCAACTACTTTATGTGATACCGACATACAGGGTGGACCTTGGTGGATTGTAGGTACTAAAATCATAAATTTCATTTAAGACTGCCTAAGAAAGTCCAATTATCTATATGCATGTATAGATACAAATCGTAATAATAAACGACAACTATCTCAGTCTGTTATGCCGATTTAAACTACTGTATGTAGCTGCCAAGAACATTTTCAATATTTTATGTTAAATTATGTCTTTTATGTTAAAATTTTGGTATAACAATTACATTTTAAGGTACTCAATTATTAAATTGCATAATTGTACTTCAATTTACAAATAGACACATTATTGGATGTTCTCTACATTTTTTTTCATTATTTTCAATGAGGGATTATTTCACCTAACCCATAAGGCAATTTTTTTTGCAGTACGTTCAAATATATAATGTGTGGAATTAATATCCAACGTGTAAATTGTAAATATTCAAAAAAATATTTGTTATAATCCAAAGATAATGTCTAATCGTTCTGACGGAATAGCCACATTGTGGATTATTCATCGTAAGATCTGGAGGCTAATTTGTCTTAAGGGATCATTTTACTGACCTTTCCTTTATATCTACAGAGACACAATCACATGTCCTGAAATATACATGGGTCGTTCAATATGTTTCCATAAGCTGTAAAAAGACTACTTTTTAATGATATATTTGTAAACTATACGTACATGTATAGGTGGGTTTTTCCTCATCACTCTACATAATCCCCACTGAGATTCAGGCATTTGTCTCACGGTTGCATCAATTTCTTCAAACCTTTTGCATTTAGTACTTTCCTTACATTCTGCTTCACTTTTTCATCTTGTGGTGGACAAACACCGTGTGCGTGGGTTTTCTCGGGGTTCTCCCGTTTCCTCCCACTTTCTTCATTCCACCATTTCATTCATTACTCATTATCACCGTCTCCTTTAGCCTAACCGGCATAACCGTGGGACGTAAAACTCAAACTTTCATTTTTTTTTTCACTTTTTCATCTGTTTCGAAACGTTTACCTTGCAATACAAACTTTAACAGTGAGAAAAGATGGAAGTAACTTGGTGCTAAATTGTAAAGAAAATGGAGCAGCCAATTCCTACCCTAAGTCTTCAAGTTTGTGTCTTGTTTGCGTACTGAGTGGGGATGGGCATTATCGTGAAGAAGAAGAGACCAAGTCGTTTATGTCGAATTGCATTTCCCTGACGATGATTTCAGGTTCGATATAAGCGACCTGGTCTCCTGTCAACTCGTGATGAAAAATTGACGCGGAATGTGAGGAGAGTACTAAATAGCCAGGGCCTTGATTTTTTTTACAAAATATTTGGACGAATTGGTGCAACAGTGAAACAAATGCCTTAATCTCAATCGGGATTATATGGAGAAGTGAGCAAGGGTCCGACTATATATGTATGTATAATTTACAAATATATGTTAAAAAATAAATATTTTACAGCTTAGAGAAACTTATACATTGAACGACCTACGTAACTAACTTCACACCTGAAATTCGTACATTATCATATGCGATTTCATCTGGTCATCATAAGGGTATAACTTGATTTGCTTCGTACGCTTGTGTACCATTTCCATGTGCAGACCTTTGGTTCCCATTGTTATGAGCCATCTAAACTGGGGTTTGGAGTTAGTAAAAAAAAAAAAAAAAAAAAAAAAAAAAAAAAAAAAAAATGGAAAGTTAAAGATTTATCTCAGTTTTCAACTCCCAATTGACTTGATCTTTGTGTGGAAGAGATTTATGTTTACACCCAGAAGAAATGACAAACATAACACACTGAGAAAAAAAGGAGTATGTGACATACGTAAAGACGTAGGTTACATGCGTAAATCCTGTAGTTTTTGGACTTAACGTACAACCTTATCTAATATCCTGCAGTAAACGTATAACTATAAACATATGCTTTATACGTTCTTTCCATGTAAGTGCTCCGAATAAACGTACTTCCCGTACGAAAGAAAGAACTGTATATAAGCGGTCAGGATATTACATGGATGGATGTATATAACATATAGATGCCGTACGTAACATACATATACGTATGTAATATACGAAAGACTGTTTGATGTGAGACATCCTGCAGCGACATTATGTAATATCTAAGCGAGAAGAAGGTACTACTTATGTAGCATATGAATAAGGTATGTTCCTCACAGATTTCCGTAGTAAACATAAGGATTCCGTATTTTTGTACAATATACTGCTGTCCGGATAACGTATTTTTCTCTGTTCACTTTGTATGTTTTCCATCTGAACTTGTCCTGATAATATTCGTTAGTAGGCAAAGAATGCAGCTCTTTGTCGTGGAAAAATGGTTAAAATGCGTACCTCCAGCGCGAAAGATTCGGGTTTGATCCTTAGCGGGGGATCATGTGGTTTGGATCCTACGTTAAGCTGTAGATTTATGTTCCACATAACCCCAGTGCTAAAAAGGTACGTTAGACTGCAAACAACTCAACCCAAAAATGCGCTTCCAATAATAACTTATACTTTCAACGCAAAGATGAACTTGGGGCAAATATCATGCAATAATAACGAGCAACAAATGTATTTACAATGTATAGTCTATCCGTTTTTAGCATTAACTACCGACTTGCATTCTAATGAAAACTGCAATAATATAATTGCCTCGCCTTGCTGAAAAAGCCCTCAGCGGAACTAGCTTACGAGATACAGATTTTTAACTACGCATGTCAGTGATCAAGATTCTCATTGGTCGCAGTGCACAAACAAGATGATTGGCCGGCTACTTACTTACTGGACTCACGTTTCCGTGCTGTTTGTAGGTTATTAGCTTGCCTGTTACGTTCATTCTTAATCCACTTGCGGCTTGATATAATTCCCTAACGTTTAATGCCTAATAACCTAAGCGACATTCATTGGTACTATAAACGTAAGGTTAATACATGATAGTTCTTTTAGCACCAAGGTTTGGCAAATCTGTATTCCCACTTGGGCTTCCTGCAGTGAAGGTGAGAACGCCAACACTTATGAATCTCTCAACCCAGAATTGATCAATCAAGACACAAACGACAGTAACGTAACTGGAGATCTTGAGTTGCGTCTCCAAGTACTGTAATCGTTAAGAATTATTATTCTTTATTCCAAGAAGTCCACTTCAATCTAGATATCCTGGTCAAATTGTTTTTACAGAATCCATAGGAAAAAATATACCGTTTAAGTTAATGTTCCTACATTTACTAGTATGACTGTACAGTACTTTTTGGAAATTAAAGTCAACAGTTTTCCGCAACCCTACCACGGTATATAATACGTCAACCTTGTACTCTTAGTGCTGGTATATTTCAAAACTAGGAACAATTTTCTTGAAGACATTTGATCCTTTTTCTTCAGGGACTTTACTTAATGTTGTAATGGTACTTTCAAACAACATCAAGTAGAGTGATTTGTAATTTTAACACTAAGTTGATGACAGTAGTATACTCAGTTTCCATTGGACAAAATTTCGCATGAATCAAATTCTTTCACGTAGAATTCTATTCCGGTTGAAAGGCAAAATTCACAATAGTGTCTGTTTTTCAAAGGCTATCTCATAAAGTGTTGGCAAGTAGAAGACTTGTTGGCCACTTTACAATAGGATCTGTTTCATTTTAGTATCCTGGAAGAACTCCAAACACTTCCCGGCCACATAATTAAAAAACCAAAGGAGCATGCTTTGGGTGGAACTGATCCTACCAACTTGCTGAACAAGCGAAACATACCATGTGAAACGGTGCTCTTATTTTGTGCTCATAAAAAAAAATACTCCTACTGGATTGGAGGTGGGATGACAAAGGAAACATTGCTGAACATATGAACACATGGCCCTCGCTCTTTATTGCTACCAGTCCTCACCTATGATGACAGTTGTAGCACACATTTGAACCTGTGAACCATCTTGCTTCATTGGACCAAATTATCTAATTCTATTTATGTTGATCGAATATTCTTCAAGGTCTGTGTTTCCATTTGTAATGTCATCATATTTATAAGTCTTCCATTTGATTAAGAATTAGTGCTTTCCTGAAGTTCATGCCTACACGATTCTCGAAGCCAATATTTGAGAGAATAAATACGATAGTCATCTGGACATCTTCTTTCAGGCAACTGCAGCCATACTTATGTCTACGGAATGGGAAGGAAACCCACCGTCCGTTCAAATAAGATCTCCAACCAGAGAGAATCCATAGTTTACAGTATTTACTTCCGTTTCGCTTCTGTGTTAGCAAAACGTTTTATCCATAAAACTCTTCCATTATTTAAGGAAATATAAAGGAAAAAAGCTGAAAACAATTGGACATCCATTGTGACAAAACAATTGGATATCCATAAATTCCTTCTTCTGTTTTGAATTCTACGTTTTAATTTTCATTTCTTGTAAACCTTCTTTATATTTATCCGACTCACTAAAGTAGTTTGTTAACATTGCTACACTTTACAACGACGCTAAGTCAGAAAGTAACCTTGCGTTCCACATAAACAAACATGTGGACACACAAAAAATATATATATTTCAGAGATATCGGGTAGAAATATTTTCAGTACATGTTAGTGTTTAAACATTCTGCAAGCAAAGAGCCTGTAATAAAATGAGATTATTCCAGTACGAGACTTTGGAGAATGTAAATACCTCAAATATTATGAATTTTATTTACAATATTTATGAACGGTGTCCCAT
Organism: Thermobia domestica; assembly: GCF_964235325.1. Taxonomy (NCBI): domain Eukaryota; kingdom Metazoa; phylum Arthropoda; class Insecta; order Zygentoma; family Lepismatidae; genus Thermobia; species Thermobia domestica. Next base: position 142,308,353 of record NC_137470.1, read on the forward strand.
TAGGAACGCAACTTTTAAAATGCCCGCCATTTCTGTTGATGTTAGTTGGCAGCACTGAATGTTACACGCTTTTCATCTGTTGTATTAGCGCCGAATAGCGCATGGTTATCATCTGTTTTCTGTATTGTACGCCTAAGAATGAAACACTTCACGCTTGTAATAAGTTCTTCATTCATAGTTCCACAGAAAACAAATGAATTATCATGCGCTATTTGGCATTCCGTGACTGCTAACCGCAAAGACAAGAGATGGAAATCGTGTAACATTCAGTGCTGCCAACTTACTAGAACAGAAATGCCGGGCATTTCAAAAGTTGCGTTATTTATGGGACACCCTTATATTAATACACAGTACATAACTCGGTTAATATAACCAATACATATGTGTTAGAGAAGCTATCGACGATGTCCACACGCACCATCCACGTCAAGTCAGATTCGACGCTGTATAATTGCAATAGTTGTAAGATATTCTTTCTGATAGCAGCACTCGCCTGTCATATGTTCGTGTAAATTCTATTTTTTTTAAAAGTTTAACTTCGACGATTATGCACCAAGGCTAGGGGAGACGGCGTGGTGGAATGACGAAAGTAGAATGAAACTGGTGAAATTAGAAAACACACACACACACACACACACACACACACACACATACACACACACACACACACACACACACACACACATACATACACACACACACACGATGTTTGTCAACCATAGTTTCAGCTTTAGTACAGTGCAAAGCTTGTTGGCAAATACGTCTCCTCTTAATGACTCCACTGGATGTAAGGTTAGGAGATCTTAGAAGCTACATGCTCTTAGAATCTAATCTGTCTCCAAAGAAACTTTGATTTCAGCTATTTATTTCATGTGTGATGTAGCACTTTTCAGTTGGTTTTGTGTCATCAAGATGGTCCACAGATTTATTATAAATCTTCAGCTAGTGGACACCATTCAGTGTCATGAAAAACGGATCATTATGCAGCATTTGAATATTATAACATACGTGTCTTTTCCGAGTTTAGTTGTTCTTTCTCTGTTGGATGTACTTGCTCTGTGACCGGTAAGTATACGGTCTGAAAGTTATCGTACCTAGTTAAATGGAGCCATGCTTCATCTCTGAATCACGTAATGCACAGCAGGTCATTGCGTTCACCAAACCTTAATCTCATGGTGCTACATTATTATTCCCTGTCATATAACTTTTATTTTCTTTCTTTCTCAAAATACAGGGCTTGTTTTTCAGGGTGTTTCGTACTTATACGGTTTCAGCTAAATCAAATACCCAGGGTCTTGCAAGTGAAACAGTTGGCCTATACAACAGGAGTGGCCAACCTTTTTAAGTTTGAGGTCTACTTTTCATCATAGTGGGGCACAGCGGCTCAGTGGAAGAGCGCTTACCTTTGGTGCGTGGGGTCAGTGGTTCGATCCAAGCATAAGTAAGTGATGGACAAGGTGTCCATGAGTTTCCTCGGCTACTCCCGTTTCCTCCCACTTTCTTATTCCACCAATTATGCTATCATCATTCAGTTAAATTAATCATTCGTCTCCCTTAGGCTAAAGGCATAATGGTGAGACGTTAAATTGATTTTTTTCGTCTTAAAAATAGCTGGCGGTCTACTTACCTGCTCACTAATCCACTAGAGGGAAACATGAAATAGTCATAGTGACCGATACAGATAGTATAACACAGACTCCCACGGACTACCTCTCCCTAGAAGAGTGCGGTCGACGAGTTGGCCACTACTGTTATACAACATATATTATTTTCTTCCAGACATCCTAGATTTTCTTCTGCAAACTCAATTACAGAATTGTGTCAAAAATAAGTTGTTTTGATGTTAATTACGTAGAGCAATCAAGAATTTGGTAAAATCAAGTAACATGAGATCACACAAGTGTTTTTAAAAGAACCTTAAAAAGTCCCTTACTGAATTTTCTATATCTGTGTGGGTGCCGCTGTGGCTCACTGGTAGAGCGTTTACCTCTGGTGCTCGGGGTCCTTGGTTCAATTACAGCTCGCACCCAGTGAACTTTGTGGTGGACAAACACCGTGTGCGTGGGTTTTCTAGGGGTTCTCCGGTTTCATCCTACTTTCTTCATTCCTTCATTTCATTCATTTGTCATCATCACCGTCTCCTTTAGCCTAACCGGCATAACCGTGGGACGTAAAACTAAAAGATTTCATTTCATTTTCATTTCTCTCTCTGTGTGTGTGTGTGTTATTTGCGAAGTTTTGAATTTTAAGGCCTTCATTCGACAGAGCATCAAACACTGTCTGAAAGAAGTGATTGAATTTTTCGGTGATACTTATCGTTCCCGAGATATTAGCCAAAACAGTTCGAATTTCGGGAGATTTAAGGAGCCATATCTCGGGAATCGTAAGTCATAGAGAGGTGATATTTTACAGTTTCTTTTCTCAAATTTTCAGTTCTCTATTCTGAGTATGTCTCTTCATAAAACATATGGTAGAACGTTTCAATTGAACCTTTAAACAAACCATATGGAAAAAATTGAGTACTCAAGGAAATTATAAGTGTATGCATATATTACAAGAATTCTTTAATGATTATAATAATCTATATATATAAAAGAGAACGTACAATTTTTTGTCCGCTCATCACGCTAATACGGCTGAACCAATTTCTTTCATTTTTGGGGGGTTATTAGGATTTGGACCCTAGATGGTTTTTATCATATCACTTTAATTTTTAATTACCAGTGTCTTGAGATAATTGACCATTCAGGTGTCCACAAATCCTTTGTTATTAGTTCATCATAGGTAAAAATAAACGTATTTATATGCAACCCGCATGACCGTGTCACTCGGCGGGTTAACATAAATGACAGGCGATATACAGCGGAAAATAGCTTGAATCTTCTGTTTAAAATTTTTAAATTGATTTGCTTATTTTTACAGACACTTTTACAATATGCCAGCACCGGGATGACCGCAGCGAAGCGGGGCGGGTTAACATAAATGACAGGCGATATAATGTTAAGATTTACTGCAATCTTCTATGGTTTTTGTCATATCACTTGAAAGCGAAAAAGTAAAAATTATCTAAGTAACAAAGTTTATTGCGTTCCGGGGTGACCGCAGCGAAGCGGGGTGAACGCTGCTAGTAAAGTATATAGAACAATTAGTATAAAGTCTGTCGAAGTTAATAAGAACTAGTTGAGAATGCTCCAAAAGCATTGCCGAAACGAACTTAATGGAGAGATGGAGCGGGAAGAATAACGGTGATTGTTAATACATGTAAAAGTAAATCATTTTATCTGTACCTTCTTCTCTCTCTCTCGCAAAAATTCGCAAAATATTATCTCTCTATGACTTACGGTTCCGAGATATGGCTTCATAAATCTCCCAAAATTCGAACTTTTTGACCAATATCCCGGGAACGGTATTTCATAGAGGGATTATATTGATGTTAATCAATACCTAAGAGAATGGTAAACATATTGATACCGATATTAACTGGTGACCACCAGAAAATTGGCCAGTAGCCGCCGGTTACTATTTGGCACCTAAATATTAACCATTCTCTTAGGTATTGATCAACACCAATATGATCTCTCTATGACTCACGGTTCCTGAGATATGGTTCCTTAAATCTCTCGAAATCGGGACTACTTTTTGGCCAGTATCTCGGAAACGGTAACAGTGAAGAGAAAACTTCCATCACTTTCTCAAATAGTTTTTGATGCTCTATCGAATAGAGAGCTCAAAATTGAAAAATCACAAATAACAGACAGAAACGGCACACACAGAGAGAGGCAGACATAGAGAATTCAGTAACGAACTTTTTAAGTTCGTTGAATTTTTTTTTAAAGTTCGTTCTGACAATGTACTTGGAGCATTCTCAGATGGTTTATTTACTGAAAACTGGACTCAAGTTGTCCTACCATTTTGAAGTCATTTACGAAATTAATCTCATCAAACGGAAAGAACTTTTGTCGCTGACTGTACATTCTATTTATCTAACAATATGATTTACAACAATTAAGTCAAGTTCCAAAGATGAATGTTAAACTAGGCAATTAAAAGACTACCCATGCAAGTTTTAAGCTTCCAAACCATGTTATGTATAGATATCGGAAGTTTTGTAGAACGGCTTTGTCCGTCCGTCTGTCGACAGGTATTAGAGTAAAAGATACCCAGATTTCTTTTCTTTTTTTCTCTTTTTTTGCAATCAATTCAGCGTCTCTAGTATAGGTTCTATCTTCTGCATTAACTCTCTATTCAAACGGGAATTGGCTTCTTCCGGTTTCAAAACTGGTTTTCATAGAGCAAAAGCGTTAAGAGAAACCAAACTGTGATTTTTTGCAATTGATTCAGGATCCCACGAATAGGTTCCATCTCCTTCATCCATGGACGCCCGAAGGTGGGGGAAGGGTGGGGCCCGGGCCTCCCTCTGTCTCACGAAAATGTATAAGTAATATAGCAAACCACGTACATTAAATGCCAGAAATGCCAGCAACCATGGAGATGGGCTCCCTCTAGAAAATCTTCTTCGGGCGCCCCTGCCTTCATTAACCCTCTTTTCAAACCGGAAGTGGGTAAAACAAACCATTTCCGTTTAAACATTTATCGCCATAAAACAAAATTGTATCAGATTGTGACAAGCGGTTTTTGCAAACGATTCAGAACCTGGAGAGAACATACTATCACAACCCACACCGCATTACCAAAACTAGATGTGGTTGAAATTTACTACTACTTCCGGTTTCAATACTGATGTCCATGGAGCAAAAACGGCAAGAGACATCGAGATATGTTTTCTTGCAATTCATTCAACTTCCCAAGAGTAGTTTCCGCCTTCTCCATTAACCCTCTATTCATACCAGATGTGGTTCAAATCAACCATTTCCGGTATCAACATTTATCGTCATAGAACCAAAATGGTAATATAAGTCTACAGCGACAAGCGGTTTCCTGCAATTGATTCAGGATGGCAAGAGAACATATCATTACAACCCTAAACGCTTTATCAAAACTGGAAATTGTTCGAATTTACTATTACTTCTGGTTTCAATACTGATTCCGTAGATCAGAAACGGTTAGAGATATCGAGATGGAGTTTTCTACAACCAATTCAGTTTCTCAAATTTAAGTCCTGTTTCCTCTTTTAACCCCTTTCTGAATCCGGAAATGGTTAAAATTATCCATTTTGTTTTCCAATGGTTTGTTTACCGAAAGATGTTGTTATGGCGCTTCGACTTTCCTTCTCAACTTTACGGCGCAGCTGCTTTAGCTAACATACGGTCGTTACCACTCACCACACTTCGTTGTCTCACTTTCCCTTATCAGTTACGCAAAATGTTGTGATGCTGAGACACAGCACTCTGACGTAAAAAAGTGTTGCCTTTACTTTTTATCTAACCTATGTACTTTGAAATCCAATATCTTGAATTTGAATGACAGATTATATTCTGATTGTTGATTCAACTTTTCGTTGGGCATACTTCAAATATCAATCCCTTGAATTTGAATGACGGATTATATTCTGATTTTTGATTCAACTTTTCATTGGGCATACTTTGAATATCGATCCCTTGAATCTGAATGGTGGATTACACTCTGATTGTTGATTCAACTTTCGATTGAACGTACTTTGAATATCAATCCCTTGAATTTGAATGACGGTTTTTTTTATCTTTTTATTGATTCAAGTAGTTGGTTGATGTAGTTTGAATTTTGGCTCTTGAATTTGAATGACTCTGATTATTGATTCAACTGTCCATTGTGCATACTTTGAAAGCCAATCTTTAAATTTGAATGACGAATTATTCTCTATTTATTGATTCTTCTTTGTCATGCTCTGAATTTTAACCTCTTGAATTTTAATGATGGATTATATTCTTATTGATTCCACTTACCTCCGGGCATATTTTGAATATCAGCTTCTTAAATTTGAATGAAGGAGTTTTTTCTCTAATTACCGATTCAATTTGTTCTTGAAAATAGTTTCAACATTAATATTTTTGACTTGCAAATAATCGTAATAGTGGGACAAGTTGTTTTATAATTTTCACGACTTCTGGGTACCATTTTGAGGACTGGTAGATAAGATTTTATCTACCAGTGTCAGCTGTCAGCTATCATGTGTTATATTAGGATTGGGGAGCCAATAGGAGTCTAAACCTGTAAAAGAAAGTAACGAAAAGAAAATTTTTAAAAGAATCAACAGATTTTGTAAATAGACTATAATGTTGATTTCTTTCTTTTTTTTCGTGGTATTTTCACATGACTGGATGGACAAACACCTTTTAAATGACACTTTTAATATTATTGTGTGCGATATAAATAAAGGTTTTGGTGTTGGATTAAAAGCTTTTTGTAAACGAATAGATTTCAATAGTGATTTTAGTAGTCTATGTGAGTAGGCTAACTGAATGGAAAGAATGTATGATCTAATGAACTATTAATACTGAATAATGAACACACGGTTCTTCCAGAGAAGTTTGTCTTTAGAAACACTATCTTTCGGAAGTAACAAGGAGTCTTTTTTCATAGGCTCTGTTCCAGGTTCCTTTCTGCAAGCATCCCTCGGCACAATTAAACCTATTCTTAGCCAGAACACAAATACGTAACGTAGATGCAGAAGTATCTGGCTGTTGAGCTCCCATATTTCACATTCTGTTTGCGTGGGAGAGATAGCACGCATTCATGCATGCCAAGAGTGCCAGGTGCGACAAGAAAAAAGCACAAGCCAAGAAGAACAGAGAACACTAAAGTTAGCACTTGATGAGGGATCGGGCTTTAACCTAATAGGAGCGTCCTTTGGGGTTCATCTTAGAATAGTGACCGGGGAAGATTTCTCGCCTTGCTGACAATTATCAAGCAGGGATGCTGCAAAGATTAATTAACGTCAGCAACCGCGGGGAATGAGAAAGGAGATGTGTTGCGACGGAGAACGAGTGATGCGTGCACGCCGTGACTATTACTTCTACTACAATACAAGCTGGTGTTGTTTAATCACACACAGATACAAACACATACATATATACATACATACATACATACATACATATATACATACATACATACATGCATACATGGAATTCTCCTTTCTTCTTTTATTCTCTTTAACGCAAGAACTTTGGTTTGTTCGCCCGCGATTTACTTGATATTTTTCTGAAGTCTTTGAAGGGAAAATGGAGGAATGGCGACCACTCAATGGAAAATTTAAAAATACGGAGTAAAGTAAAAAGAAACGTATGTCTGAAAAAGCAATGTTTCTAGTACATTTTTGCGTATTACTTTGTTGCCTACTGTTAACAGTTATTTCCGTAAACGTTAAAAAGTAACAATACACAGTCGAGCGCAGTTGCCTTACTGGTAAGGTAATGGCAGTCAGCATCCATCCTAATAGTAAATCAGTGTGATTTCTTGTACTATAGAAAAAATCGTATCTTTCTGTACTTATATTATTAATATGAACATACAAATTAAATGGAACAGACATTATAGAAAATATAATGAGAGTGGAACATGATTTCTAAATTTACCCTTTTTTGTAGTGAGACGTTCTCAATTAATTATATTCATATGAAAACCGAACACTAGGAGTCGTCAGAAACAACTACAAAAACATAATCTCAAAAGTACGTTAATTACACTGGACAACAAATTTTAACTTTTTTCATGCTTCGAAAAAGAAAAGTACATTTTCTTATGCAAATGAGGATGCTGAATACGAAAATAGAAATAAAAGTGATGAATTGGTTCGAGTTTAAGTGTAATTGATAGAAATGTGTGTTATGTAGTATTGACACTTAGATTCTTGAAATATCTATTTGGTCTTTCACTTAAGTAGCTATTGCTTCAATTCTGTTCATCCGATTATCTTGGTTCATATGCCATTCACTTCAGAATAAACCAAGCTTGCAAATGGTACTATGTGCATGTTTACATGATGTATAAGAGCAGGGAAATTTAAGGTAAAATTGAGAATTTCCCGTCCAAAAATCCCTTTTTTCAAATGTAGCACCCCTGGTACGGCCCCGACTAAAGGCACTCAAATATAATATACCTTTAAAACTACTGTAGTTTATAAGTAATACATGTGCCAAGTTTCATTGTAATACCTACAATAGTTGTGACAGAAAAAATATTTCTCAGTTCTGCTAGACAATACCAAATTTCATATAGGAAAAAGTGAGATAACTATAAAATCAAATGAATCCGAACAGTATTATTTATTTGAGTATCATGACTTATACGCCATTCTCTTCAGAATAAAACAGGCTTTTAAATGGCATCATAATAATATGTGTGTATGTGTGTGTGCTGTACGAGAAAAGGGGAAATTGGGGTAAAATTGGGAATTTTCCGTCCAGCAGCAATGGGCAGGAGCAGAGTTGCTCCAGTAGCCCTGATATCGTTTCTCCATCATAGATATAACTTGGTAGAAATGTTTCCCATGTTCATCAATGACTACTCCGCAATTTTCTGGGAGGAAATCTATGTGGGAGTGCAACATATGTATTTTTAGTGATACATTACATCCTATTGCTTGGTAGAAGGTATTAGGTGCACCTTTACTTCCTTATAGTTCTGAGACCGCTCGTTTCCCAAAACATTCGTCACCACTTTTCGGAAAGAATCTCTGCAATTCTCTCCTCATTTCGTGACACTGCATCAAATTCAGGATCATTGAGGAGTTAGCGAATTTGAGTGTCAATAAGGGTTCTTACCTGATTTTAGTTTCAGCAATTTGTGGAAGTTTACGCAGAATATATTTGAAGAATGTTTTGATGCGTCTATGAATAGCCGCCATTCATCGAGATTATCGTTTATGTTAAGTTTACTCATAAGACCAGTTAGCCCTACATTGTTACAACGTAATATGTCACTTTCCACTGAAAATATTGTTTAGGGATTCTGACGTGTTCAAGACACGAACACTTTTAGATCTTCAGAATAAGCTCCCCACTTCTTGAGTTTGGATGCCAGCAGTTCTGCGCCACTTTTTGACAATCCCAGGTATTTTAATTCAGGTTGAGTATCATATGGTGAATAGATAATGATATTTTGGATTTTGTGAAGTTAGGATCGGTGGAAGACGATAAATCTGCAGCAGAATTTGACAATGTGGGTCGACATTGTTCGCCTTTTGCTCTTCATCGAGTGAAACGCTGGAGTGAGGTACGGGAAGTTGTGGAACCTTTAGTTCATCAGAGTGTGGCACAGTGACGAACATTTCAAGGAATATTTGAATAAGTAGCAGTCCATTTTTTTTTTTTTGGATAGACCTTTAATTGGAAGAACTATGCAAAAATAGCAGTTTGAAGTCGGTTCTATCCATATCATTGGAACTGCAAATGGCCCGCATGGCCTTTTTCCGTGTACCCAGTCCCGCAAATTTGTAGAACAAGTATTACAACATATATGTGGTGCTCACTTCTTGTCCACATCTCCCAATTTACAGCCAAAGTACAACTGATAGGCTTTCTTTATGATAGGAGCAAAATTCCACTTTTTGCTTCACTTCGTTAAAAACACCAATTTGCTCTGCACTGCAAACATATTTTTCTGCTTAGTATTTTTCGATATGTTTCTGCTTAGTATAGTCATACAACGATAAATAATAATAATAATAATAATAATAATAATAATAATAATAATAATAATAATAATAATAATAATAATAATAATAATAATAATAACAGCACTCACCTACCCACCCAATATCTTACTACCACCAGAGTTTGCGTGGGTCAATGAAAACTTGACCCACGACCCATCGACCCACCACCCACCGTGACCCACTCTGACCCACCGTGACCCACGACCCACCATGAACCACTATCATCCACTGTGACCTACTCTGACTCACCAAAATCCATCGTAATCAACTCTGAACACGATCCACGGCCTCTTCTGTACTGACTAAAGAGTTTACACTTGTAATAAAACAAGACTGTGAAATTGTCACTAATCGGAGTTTGAATTTCTAGTCAATCGCTCAAGCACCACTCTGTTACAATAACGGTGGGTCTGACCTTGACGATATAATATGGTAAAGTGTTTGTCATTGAGGAAATTGAAACAGTCCGAGGTGGAGGGAAATTAGTGTGTGCCTAAAATATATTTGTACTAAGAGAGTATTCTTGCAAGTGTTAATTTCTGAACGCATTCCAAAAGAAACTTCTATTCGAAGGAAAATACCCCTGTACAATATGGAAAAGGTTATGGTTTCTCAGTTCACAGTATTTTTCTCACAGAAGACTTGAAAAATCAGTTTTTCATGGTGTATAAAGGTGCTCGGGTATCCTATGTGAGAACATCTCCATAAAATATGCTCATAATTGTAATTTGTGTAATCACTAAAACACCACGTTAAATTTAAGTTACAAATATGCATAATTGCAATTATTATGAATATTTATTCAAAGTAGTTTACCTAAAGCAAAGAAGAGACTTATTAAAAATTAGGTACAAAGTTGAATAACACAAATAAGCCATTAGTAATACAAGTATACCTTTTCCATAACTCGTAATTTTCCACCTTAAAACAAATCTGAAATCGGGTTTATTTCCTCTTGGCCTCCGTAACTTTTTTGTAGTAAATCATCCGCAGCGCAATGATGTCCATCCTTCAGCCAAGAAATAACTAGCTCGTCTACTTTGAGCTTGTCTAGCGGTAGGTCATTAACATTGATGAACAACAAGTTAGACAATGTTTGAGCACTTAGTATATTTCTAATATCAGTCATATGTAAATGCATAAGGGGAAATCCCCGTTCGCACTCTGTCGTGGAAATTGATAATACTTCTACCCGATTTCTGGAACTCCTTTTCGACAATCTGCTTGTTAGACTTAAGTCTGATAACGATTTTTCTTGGTCAGTTTTGAAATACTCAACAAGAAGTATCATCTCTCTATCAACATACATCATCTTTTCCATATCGACCATGTCAGTTGGCAATGTCGACTCATGGAGAACAGAAACTTCATCTATCGCGCTTTCGATAGGAAATCTTGTGAATAAATTATCGATTAAACTGATGATTTCTTACTTGTTTATAAATTTAATTTTTGTAATTACACATGAAGGTTTGATGCCATTACCAAGTTTCCTCCCCCGTCTAGAAAGGGAACGAGGTTCCTGGAAAGTGTTCAGAGGTGAATGGGAATTTCCCTCCTTCCCCTTTAATTACCACATTGCTGTTTGCCATGTGCCAAATTATGATGAATTTCAATTAAATTATCATAGTATAATTATTTCCTTGTTCAATTATCGATACTTTTCAGTGGAAAAAAGGACGAAATTTGAAAGTTCCAAATCAAGGTAAGCACACCAACGTAAAGAGGGGAAAAGTGTAAAATTTTCCATGCGTACAATCCAAACTTAAAATTTCCGTGTAATTAAGCTTACAGTACAATTTTTATGCCTATTTTTCTCACAACCTTATGGGTTGATTGCCCTGTGCTGTAAGCGCTCCATATAGTAAACATAAGCTTCAGCAATTATTATAGTAGAAAGCAATGGGTATATGAAGCCAAACACTGTATTTTTTGTTTCTGATTTTTCTTCTTAAATAACATCGATCGTTTTCGATCATTTTTACAAACCAACTCACTACCAATTTTCCATATATAGAAAGTGCCCCCCTCCCATATAGGAGAATTTTTTTAAAAAATGCTAGGACAAATTCTGTTTATTTTCACTAAAGAGTTAATACACTGAATTTCAGCTCCGTAAGTTTAACGGTGTGCGAGATACTATTTTTTTTTCGCAAATATTCGGATCCTCACTACCTCCTTAGGATATGCATTATAATGAAAGCAATATAACATCCCAGTTTGGATTATGGCCTAACTATATACCAAAAGTAATTTCATTTGACTTCGCAATTTGACCGTGATGATCAGGCACACATATTTACATTCAATTTTTTATATAATAATTTATATATTACAGTGATTCAAAAATGTAATTTTTCCACTAGTTAGCTCCTCTAAAAACTTACAGGTCTCGAAAGCCAAGTATAAGTCCTATTGCTATTTAGGTGTCCCGACAAAACGTACCAGCGACAAAACGTACCACTTTTGACGACCTGTCATAAATGACAACCTATCATGGATTAATTAAAGCATTGCTGATATTTATTCCACGACAAAACGTACCACTTATATAAATTACAACCTGTCATGGACTAATTAAAACATTTCGGATATTTAATCCACGACAAAACGTACTACTTCATGTTAAGAAACTACTTCCTCATGAGCAGGTAAAACAACGGCAGTATAAGGTTGACAAGAACAGACAGGTAATGTATCGAGTTGTCAAAGTGCAGAAACTCATTGGTAAAAGAGGGCTCATTTACAGAGGAAATGTAGAAGCCTATAAACTGAAAGACACAGCTATAGATCATGGAAACTTTTTAGATATTATTCCTTTCTTAAGCAAATTTGATCTTCCGCTTAAAAATAATTTAGATAAGGTCACCAAGAAGAGTCATATACGAGGAAGTAAGCAGGATAGTGGTCGCATAACTTTTACTAAACACGGTGAATGATGTTTTGAATGCTATCAGCACACTTACAGAGAAGAAATTTTGAAAGAAGTCTCTCAATCTTCAATATTTTCTGTTCTATTAGACACTACTCAAGATATAGTAGTTTCAGGCCAGTGCTCTGTTGTTTTACGGTATGTTGTGAAAATGGTTGTTAAACAAAGTATTGTTGTCATTGTAAAATGCATATCTACCACAGGCCAGTGTCTGTGCGGTTTACTGCTGGAAATTCTGCAGAAGTTGAACCTTGATATTAAGAAGTGTATTTGAAATTCAACCGATGGCTCAAGTAACATGCAAGGACAATATTCGGATGTTTTCAATTCACCTATGATCAGTTACACGTGTGATTCAGTTGATTTTGAGTTTAACGGCCCTTTTAGTAGCGAGGCTATATGAGACGGGACATACTGATTTACGGGAAATCCGAAGCACATGAGCTCCCGCCGGGGATCAAACCCAAGTCTCCCACGACAAAGGCGCATACGCTAACCGCTTAACTACTAAGAAACTCAGTTACGCATGTGGTGTTACGCTCATATACTCAATCATGTCATATGTGATCTGACAAAAAATTGAATTGATTCTGTGTCAATGTTCTGCTGAATGACTGTGCGATATTTATGCGTAAGTCTTATCAGCGAATGTACATTTGGAAGATCAAATGTTAACAAAGGCGTCTTACAGTTATTACGGAAACAAGATGGTAGAAAACACACTGTTTTTCAGAAAAAGTTTGGTCATTTTTCGAACCCAAAAAGTGCTTTGTATATAGAGTTGACCATAACAATTAAGAAAATTGCTTCTACAAAAAATATCAAACCAAAAGCTAGGTGTATATCGAAAGGATATATAAAAGATCTTCTCAAGTTCAAAACAATTCGGACAGCAGAAATGTTCCTTAAGATACTTCAAGTGACGACCTCTCTGCGAAACTATCTCCAAATAGTGGGTGCTGCTAGTATAGTCCTATCGGATAGTACAGACTACTCTGTTCCAACTGAAAGAGTAGGGAGATGATTTTAAATCCGTTAAGAATGCAGTATTAAGCTTTGCAGAATGGGCCGATAACAAATTTGAAGACTTAGAACGTGATTTTTTTTTTTCTATTGACCTGTCGACAATTCGCCTTCAGAGATGGACAAAGATTTTTCCTGTGAATATGAAGATGAAGCTGCTTCTATCCAATGACCAGGTACTGCATCGGATCATTCAACACAATATTGGACATGGTAGTTTTGAGTATTTCTTCAAGATTCAACAAGCAATGTACTTTATGGATTATTTGGACCCTAGCCACTTCAACCAAGTAACATAACTTCCAGACGTGTCTTTCGATAAACTTACATATTTTCTGAAAAACTTCAGTTAAGAAGTTTCCAAGGATACTATAAATGTATTCTCTTGGACTTTTGAAGGACGTGGATATCCTTGAAAGTCAGTCTTGATGATGAGCACAACCGAGGAAAAATGACTGTGGTGATGGTGCAAGTGATTCAGAATTAGGAGAAAATACATTTGTTTACAAGGAAAGCGAATGCAAAACGTGTTGCAAAATTGTCGAATGTGCTGCTTTTTAATTTTGCAGAATTGTAATTTGTGCAGTAATACTTATCCAGGTTTCCAGCATACAAATTTTTATTGTTTTTGCCCGTAACTCAGGTAACATGTGAAAGAAATTTTTCAAAATTAAAATAAACTGAAATACATTATAAAAAGGCTAACAAGTACCATGTCTCAGGAACATTTGAAAACATTTTGTTGATGTCTATTGAAAAAGATTTATTAAAAAATATTTCGAATGCAAAAGTGATAGATACAGTAGCATCAAAAACTAGTACACTAAAACATCTGCTAATTTTGTAATATAGTATACGTTCTCCTTGAACTTCATATAATATTTTGATCAATTCAGAATAATATACTGATGAAAATATCAGGTTTTAATTGTCGATTGTTAATACTATTGACTTACTGTAGAAAGAAAACTGTGTAATTGATTTGTGACATTGAGATGCTGGTGGCCCTTGTGGGAGAAAGCGCCCGCGCCCCTCTAATAATGCCTATCCGTTGCTGGTCCAAAGCCTGGATAAAGTGTGATGGAAATCAGCAAATATTCAAATATTGCATATGCAAGATTGTTGCTGGTCTTGGTCTGGCGAGAATCGTGCAGGTATGGTCTTGGTGTTGCGAGAATCGTGCAGGCATTGTCTTAGTCTTAGCCTTAGTCTTAGTTTTGCATCGGTACTTTTCTCAGCACCAATCTGTTCAACTTTTAACCTTATTTTGGCCGATATATACTGTATATACTTATATACCGTCCTATCAAGTGGTACGTTTTGTCGACTGACATTATTTAATGGCTGATTGGATGACTCTTCGCAAGTAGCCCTCCAGGCAAGTGGTACGTTTTGTCGCTTGTCATTATTTAAAGTGTTTTTAGAAAACCCTTCACAAGCAGCCCTCAGGGTAAGTGGTACGTTTTGTCGGTGGTACGTTTTGTCGCTAGTACGTTTTGTCGCGTATTCGCTATTTATACAATTAAAAATATCATTATCCAAAAGTGCCTGAATTTCTTCTTTTCACTTGGTTAGAAGTACTCACCTCGGGTAAGTAGACAGAAACAAATGGAAAAGGAAGAGAAATGAAGGTCTTGAAAGTAAAACGAAGACAAATTTATCAGCCTTCAGAAGATACTGTCTACAATGCAGTGAGCAGAATGGGTCGGTATATCATACTGAGTCGGTGGGTCGCAGTGGGTCATGGTGGGTGGTGGGTCGCAGTGGGTAACGGTGGGTGGTGGGTCGCAGTAGGTCACGGTGAGTGGTGGGTCACAGTGGGTCACGGTGGGTGGTGGGTCACAAGCTGTTGACCCACGACTCACTGACCCACTTGAAAATTTGACGCACTTGACCCACTGACCCACTCCATCTCTGACCACCACTACGTCCGAGATGGCAAATTGTAACTTCAAAAGAACGTTACACAACATGTTTTCTCTGGCAAACTCTTCAATACAAACTAAACGGTGAAGTGGTTGATATTTCTTTGTTAGCTATGAAGTGCAGGCAATATGGATAGCCAGAGACTACGCAGGAATTTATTTCGGGAGAGGCTCTAAGTTTTTCGGGGTTCCAAATACAATTTGAAGCTAAATTATATTAAAATTTGTAAAATTACACTTGAAATTAGACCAAATTTACAAACAAGTCGGGGTGTCAAGACCCGCAGGACCCACTCCTGCGTATGTCCGTGAGGATAGCAATGAAACTAACCGTCAAACAATGGAAGCTTATTGAAATAAGTAGACAGCTCTTGTTGCCACGAACCCTTAATTTGCCCAGCAGAGCACATCGGGTGATAACGTATTTCTTTGAAACCCGAACCAATCTTCAAAAACTAATTTCATACTCGTTATCAGCACCCTAAAATTAGTAAGAATTGGTTAGTTTTATCTCCGAAGCATTTTCACTGTTGACCAGTGTTATAGAGTTTGTTAAAATCTTGAGTTTTCCTTCAAATAACCAGGCACAAAATAACACTGGGAAAACTCAAACTGCCGAATCGAACTAAAGAAAAATATTTTCTGCATCTCCGTAACCACAAAATTCATAAATATATTCTTTAATATTAGAACACTTTCCACACCGAAACCAAAGCTCTTTTTTTTACCATACTTTCCATATATTATACAAACATCATCAGCATCATTTTCATCACATAGATCTGCAGAATCAACATCATCACTGTCTGACGAAATTTCGAACTGAAAACACTTCTTCCTCTTCAACAGAATTCCATTCCTTCCTCCTAATTGAATAACTTTCTGGTTTCTTATCCCCTTTTTTCTGTGTGTTTTGCTTTCGTGATGATTGTTCCCTTTCCTCTTTAGGTTGTAATTTGGGTTTCATTGGTGTTGTCAAAATCATTGATTGTCCTGGTTGCCCAAGTTTTGTCTTCATATGTTTGACGTGTTCTATACCATAACTCGCATAGCTTTTGTAAGATTAATTACAATGTAACAGCCCACATACACTCACAGCAAGAAAATACCGCTCAGCGTGAGCGTCATTATCCGGTAGGCGCCATTTTATATTATTTGTATTTTGTCTCATGAAGAAGGCCAACTGTTTAGCTTATACTAATGAAGAAATACACAAGTGATACTATTATTATATATGTAAAAATGGCAATGCTCTACCTTAAACGTTAAATCGATTTTTCTCGCATTCTTTTTTCTTCTCATTTTTATCACAAATAATCCAGAATTCGTTGTTCTCCCGTTGTTTCGCCGACGTTAACCATACATGTACTCCCATCCGCAAAAAAATGCGCGTATACTGTAACTCACGATTTTTTGCCATTTACTTCATTTTCCATATGTTTATGGGTAAAATTCAGTTATTAGTAAGTGGAGATAATAGAAAGCAATCCACCTAAGGAGATATTTCCAAAAAAATATAATAAAATAATAAAAATGTAAGCAAAAAACAAAATTATGTTCGGTTTTGTGTATACTGGCAATAATGTTTTCGAGGGATTTTTTTTTTTTTTTTTGCAGTAGCACAGCACGATTGCAGAGGGAATAACAGGATTGGTAGGGGGAGAGTTGAATCAAGAAACTGGAAAGTGGAGTAAAATATTGCATTTATTGGCTTAAATCTAGGGTGTAAATTGTCTGCCAAATATAAATTAGCTTCTGTAACCAAGATGTTTTACGGAAATATAAAAACAAAGAGAAAAACTGTTGTCTTAAGTTTGGAAGTGACATGCTCTATAGCCATGACCATTTATTTGTTAAGAAAAAGACAGGCAACAATAGTGAGTCTGTGTGGTCAAGTGGGTAAAGTGGCGGACTAGTAATTCTTAAACTGTTTTGACCCCAGATCGAATCTCATCCGATCCCGTTAATTTTTCTTACAAAACATTATAGAAGGAATAAGTGTGCTGTGGTTATGACGTGTTAGTTCTGAGAAAGCGCTTGTTTTGTACAGACAGACAATAACAGTTAGCGCACCGCTCACCCGCGACCAACGGCGTTGTATGTTTTTCACATTCGTTCGCGGATTTTACAATGGATAAACGTGACCTGCAAATTGCACAGTGGTTGTTGAAGGTTTCCGATGACTCAGAGGAGGGATTCTCTACAGCCAGATACATCGGAACCAAATTCTGAGGGCCTTACAGTCGGATGATGAAATCAGCGATGCAGGAGAACAAGAAAACATTGACCAAGACAGTGCAAATGAAACTTCAGCTGGAGAAGAAGACGACAAACAATAAATGGTGCAGTAATTTATGGTCGCGACAATGTGACTTCGTGGAATGTCCACGCTCGCCCAAAAACTCGCGAGTAAAAAGAACATTGTTCTCCATCTTCCGGGCCTAAAAGGTGACGCAAGAAAAGCTAAAAGTGTAGTAGAGTGTTTTCAGTTATTCTTTCCGGGTGATGTGATTGACAGATTGGTAGCATATACTAACATAAAATTGGCAGAATTGAGAAAAAAGTAATCTCGAGAAAGAGATGTTTTGGACACTTTGATCCTATTGAGGTGAAAGCATTGCTTGGTATCCTTTATTTAGCAGGTCAAGTGAAACCCTCTCGCCAGCAGGTCTCAGATTTATGGGAAACAGACGGCACAGCACCAGAACATTTTCGTATTGTGATGTGTTATAACAGGTTTTATCCTCTTTTGAGAGCTCTTCGCTTTGATGATATTAAAAAGTTATCCGAGAGAAAAGTGCACGACAAACTAACTCCTATCAGAGAATATTTTGAGGGTTTTGTGGAGAGATGTAAGAAGTGGTACAGTACATCTGAGTATGTAATTACAGACGAGATGCTCGAAGGTTTTCAGGGACGTTGTCCGTTACTACAATATATGCCTTAAAAGACCTGCAAGTATGATATCAAAATATTTGCTCTCGTCGATTCGCGTATGTTTTACACAAGTAACATGGAAATATATGCGGGAAAACAGCCCAATGGACCGTTTAGTGTCGACAGTTCAGCAGGTAATGTAATGAAACGACAGGCGCAGCCAATTATTAACACTGGACGTTATATTACAATGGATAATTGGTTCTCCTCCGTTAGTCTTGTAAATGAACTTGCCAGAGAATACAACCTTAGAGTTGTTGCCACTCTGAGAAAAAATAAAAAGGAAATCCCACCGATAATGGTAAACACAAGAACCAGGCCGGAATATAGCAGCCTGTTTGTCTTTGGAGTAGAAGCAGTGATTGTTTCTTATGTGCCGCGGAAATACAATAACGCGATACTCATCTCAAGTATGCACGATGGTGATGAAATTGATGAAATGTCAGGTGACAAACTTAAGCCAGAGGTTATAACGTTTTATAACGTTACGAAGGGTGGTGTAGATGTTGTGGACGAACTCAAAGCTTAATATTCTGTGTCCAGAATCTGCTTTCGATGGCCTCTTCGTGTTTTCTTCAGTACAATGGACATTGCTGGCATAAATTCTCAGACAATATACAAGTTAAACACAGGAGATTCTATGGCGTGTAGGCAGTACTTGAAGAAATTAGCCTTGGAACTGACACAACCTCACATTGCAAATAGAGCTGCATATGTGGGAATTCATGTTGATCTTCGGATGAAAATTCAAAACGTATGTGGACAAAATAGCAACGAAGAATCTCCTCCAATTAGAGCACGAGTAAAGTGCAGTTTTTGCCCTAAAAAGAAAAACAGAAATACGACTTCAAGGTGTGTTAAGTGCCTACAGGCTATTTGCGGTGAACACACGATTACACTGTTCAAGGACTGTCATGTAGAATTTGGTGAAAACGTCATGTAGATTGAGAGAATTACACATCAAGCGTATGACAATTATCATTGATAATGCAGGCATTATGTAAGCAGAATTATGTATGTGAGATAGCATTTTCTTTCAATTGTCGTGTTATGGTGATAGACATAATTGGATTATGCAGAAATCTTTACTTGTAGAATATATAATACGCATGTGTATGTAGCAGAATGTGAAATTTTATATGCCTATATGCATTTTGATAAAAGAAATTCTTCTTCCAATATGTACGTTTATGTATAACATGAGTGGAAAATATACAAATATACTCGGTGAAATTTAGGAAGATATTTTTAGAAACAAAATCAATAGCTATTTGTAGAATATACTACATGCATTTGTATGTAGGACATCCTATATGAATCCTATGTCGCATAATGAATACTTACAAATTTTGGAAGAAATTTTGGTATTCTTCCAACTGGTAAATTACCAAGCTGTATTTCTTCTAACTGGTGACCTACCGAGCTGTATCTATAGCAATATATGACGTAACCAGTTGGAAGAATACCGCTTAGGTTAGGTTAACTTAGGTCACCTATTGTTATAGATGCAGGCCGGTAGGTCACCTGTCTCTTCTAACTGCTGACCTTACCTAATCAGTTGAAAGGATTCCTAATAGGTGAGATTAGATCACCTATTATAGATACAGCCCGGTAGGTCACCAGTTAGAACAATACCAGTATGTAGATTAATATTTCAGTGTGTAAATTAATGTGAATGAGTGAAAAACATATAGATATATTGGTGAATAATTTAGAAACCTTTTGTAAAAACATAAAAAATAAAATAAAACAAAAAGATGAAACATACAACTTAAAAACATTAACAGTGCGGTAGCCAATTAAAGGTGAGCGCCGCACTCACCCGCGACTAACGATATGACTTTCGCAAGCGCGACCAACGACGGGCTAGCGAAGTTGATATTTCTAAGGCGGTGGTGACTCCAAACCCAGCACGCCCACCTCCACTGTCTCTAAGGCTCCTTAACATCATATTCCTTGACACCTCGCGCCAAGTTTCAGTGTTCGTTTCGAAGAGTTTCAACAGGCATAAAAAATCGTTGATTCTGAATTCTCGATGCTACATCACCAGACATGCTGAGTTGTTCTCTACCCTTCCACATTACGAAATTCCGGAGTTCATTACATGACAAACATGTTCCGCAGTTTCATACATCCTGAGGTTTTCCTTTCAATGATATACACCTTTTAAATAGCTTGTAAACTTAATTATATTTGCCACCAACAGGAACAGACAAAGGCAAAATTTTCATCCGGTCAAAGTGACTTTTTGGCGCCTCTATTCCTAGCCTATATTTTACATTTCATTACATTGATTTTAATATTTTAAACCCATATTCAAAAAAGAAAAATTAATACTCAAATGCATGATATAGGTATGATGATATTTAGTACTTAAATCTATTCATATGGCATCAATTACATTGTGTTTTTATTATTATTATTATTTATATACCGATATGTATAAACAAAAGCAATATCGAATCCATGGCTTTAGATTTGATATTGTAACAAAAGAAACACTGACCAAATCTTCAAGACACGCTGTATTTAAACTATAATGTGTTACAGTTTCGGATATCTAACATATCCTTCTTCAGACACTATATAGACATTATCTATATATATGTAATGTCTGATGAAGAATATGTTAGATATCTCAAACTGTAACACATTATAGTTTAAATGCTGTATGTGTGTGTGTGTGTGTGTGTGTGTGTGTGTGTGTGTGTGTGTGTGTATGTGTGTGTGTGTATGTTGAAGCTTTGGTCAGTATTTCTTTTGTTACAGCATTTATTGAACAAGGTACTTGCGGCAAATAAGGCCCGGAAGGAAATAAGGCCCAGTGCAAAATTTCCTATGTTAGAAGCACTGTAGGAGAAATCTGGCAATGTCGCAAGTAACGATTACTCACCCAATGCCTGCTTGAGAGAGCTTGTCTTCCTGTCCGTGATTAGACGGAACGCTGGCAGTATTGAATCATCGAGAAGTCAGTTTCCATGTGTTGATATAATTTACAGAGGCAAGATAAATTCACCTCTTGTGTGTAGAATCATGCTAACGCAAAATATCTTGCATATTTGTGATGATCATAGTGTTTAGTATTTGGGATGGTAGTTACTTCATTTTAGTCCGAAACATGTTTGTAAATAGGGATGCGCACGAGACAAGATTTGTGGCTGTCTCGTCTCGAAAATGTGCTTTAAAATTGATGTCTCGACTAAAAAAAAATGTATATTTTTTTATTGGAAGAGCCGTATCTCGACTCGAATTTTGTTAGGAAATTCCTGTCTCGACTCGTGCGCATCCCTATTTGTAAATAATGATTTATAAAGTGACGAGTACATGGTCGCTAAATAAGGCCCTCCAAAATCTACTGGCCCTCATTACCCTACAAAACATGTATACGTTGTAACATGCTTAGAAACTGGCAACTTGAATGTGTGTTAGTTTGATATTCTTTCTTGGCCAATGTCATCCTCTGCAGCAGGGCGGTCTATCATGTTCGGGCCTAGTTGTTGACTTATGGGGGCCTCGCAGGTTCGAGTTCTACATTGGTGTCTTTCATAATGCGAATCTCTAATTATAATGCATGCGAATGGCTGATACCACTGTTTTGGGTATATTCTAAGCACGTTTTCCACATTTTCGTGCGGCTCTGAGTGTTCGAGTATCGTGATATTGTTCATTATGCGCCAAAGAATGGATCGGTGACATGCGAAGCTGTAAGGGTGCGGTGTATGGGCACACGACGAATGCTTTGTCTTGGTCGTTGCCGATGATGAGGAATTCATTTGCTACAAGTGTTATCAAGTGCAAATGTTGTTGAAAGTTATTGTGAACTCTGTTTCCAATAGTGACTTGTTTATTATATGTTCAAGCTTATTCTTTAAAATTCAGTTAGTTGCCACGACTTAACTAAAGATTGCATAACACATGGAAGAGTACCTATATCCTTATCATTTCATATCCATATTGTTACTAAATGTCCTTTTATAATTAGTATTTAAAGTACTGTAAAAATATTAGGTGTTAATTGAGTTCCAGTGGTCTCTCAGGTCGTAAAATTTTACTTTTCAAATAGTGGACCTTATTTACCTACCATGCGGGTAATAAGGCCATTTTGAATGTTTCTCTTTTAATACCATTTTTATACAGTGAGCTCAATGTTTAAGTTAAAGTAAATATACCATAAGATAGATAAAGCATTGACAAATGAAATGTATGTCAATTTATATCTATCTTAAGTATATAGAAAACTACATGA
Source organism: Thermobia domestica (assembly GCF_964235325.1). NCBI lineage: Eukaryota > Metazoa > Arthropoda > Insecta > Zygentoma > Lepismatidae > Thermobia > Thermobia domestica. Next base: position 142,331,011 of record NC_137470.1, read on the forward strand.
GCTGACATAAATTATTGAGCTCTTCCTGTAGGGCTACAATGATTAAATTTGGCATGATTGTAGCTTTCCGTAACTAACCCACAGGAAAATTGCCAAAAGTGAATTTCTAATTTTTATGGGGTCTAAAGAGGGGATGCAAATTTTCCTCATGTTATTTAAATGGGTCTTTTTTGGACCTATAATCTTATGTTTTAGGTACTTAGAATTGGAATAAAAACATGAAATTCGGTATGCTTGTACGTTTTCATTAGCACTACCTAAGTAAATCTGTAAAAATAAAAATAAAAATCCAAATTTAGAGTGGTTTTATAGGGAACTGAAAAATCTTTCCCATGTTATTTATATGGGACGTCTTCTACAACCCCAAAATGTTTAGGCACTTCCGTCAGGATTAGAATGATGAAATTTGGAATGATTGTAGCCTTCCAATCGACCGACAAGAAAATTGCCGAAAGCGAATATTTTTAATTTTTAGGGTTCTAAAGGGGATAAAGAAATTCCCATGTTATTTAAATGTGCGTTTTTTTGGGATACACAATCTTACCTTTTAGGTAGTTGAAATAGGAAAAGAAACGATAGAATTGTGCGTTCAAGGGGTGCGAGGCTGTAGTTCGAACAGACTCGGGGGTCTGGGGGCGGAGTCCCCAGCTAGCCAAAGGCTAGTCTAGATATATATAAAATTTAAAATCACTATATTTGTGACTCTAAATCTCCTGAACTACCAGACAGACCTTGATCAAATTTGTAACATGGATGAGATTCAACGCTGGGCTGGTTTTCGGCTATACACTTTGATGGTAAAACTGAGGGGAGGGGGAGAGAGTATAACTAACTAACTAACTCTATGGCCTATGGAACCCGGAGGTTCAATGCCGCGTTCACAAAAGCTCTCCACTGACTTCTATCCTTAGCTAACTGCATCCAGTTTCTACTTTGTATTCCAATCTCTGCGAGATCCATCTTAATATTGTCCTCCCATCTGCACCTAGGTCTTCCTAATGGTCGTTTTCCGATTGGTCTTCCAGTCAAGACTTTGAAAGCGTCTCTACTTTCTTCCATTCTAGCTACATGACCCGCCTATCTAAGCCTCCTAGATTTGACGACCCTTACAATGTTGGGTAAACCATATAAATTATGAAGTTTCCGCAATTCCCCATTCTCGTTCCTCTTGGGTCCGAATATTCGTCTCAGGATCTTGTTCTCAAATACTTTCAGTCTATGTTCTTCCCTCAGGGTAAGTGACCATGTTTCGCAGCCATACAGAACAACAGGCATGATTATCGTTTTGTATATTTTAAATTTCAAATTCCTCGACAGAATTCGCGACGACAAGAGATTTTGAACCGAATAGTAACACGAATTCCCTGCTTTTAGTCGGCATTTAATTTCTCCGTGAATATGATTTTCCTCTGTTAATATTGATCCTAGATATTTGAAACTATCCACTTTATCAAAAGTATTATTTAATATTTTAACGCATCCATAATTTGCTGTATTCCGGTACCGACGCACTTCCATGTATTTAGTTTTCTCTGCACTTACTTCTAAAACCATGTCCCTGCAAGCGTTTAATAAGATCTCTGCATTTCTTTCGATGTTCTCCTATCATCTCCTATTAAATTTACATCATCAGCATATGCCATAACCTGGTGAATACCGTCCAACTGTAGGCCCTGGTTGCTATCTTTGATTTTCCTTATAGCGTATTCCAGAATGAAGTTAAATAATAATGGCGACAACGCATCTCCTTGTTTCAGGCCATTTTCGAAGTGAAAGCTCGTGGACAAAAATTTTCCTACCCGGACTTTACTTTGGGATTCATTTAAACATATCTTCATTAATCTAATTAGCTTTCTCGGTATTCCAAGTTCTGCAAGAACGTTGTATAATGTCTCTCTCCTAACCGAATCGTACGCCTTTCTAAAATCAATAAATAGTTGATGTACCGGGGTATTGTATTCCCACATTTTTTCGAGTATTTGGCGAATGGTAAATATTTGGTCGATAGTTGATCGATTTCGTCTAAATCCGCACTGATAATCTCCAATAATTTCATCTGCGTATGGGGTCAGTCTTGCTAACAGAATATTTGAAAGGATTTTATAGGATGTTGACAGAAGAGAAATGCCTCGATAATTATTACAGTCAGTTTTGTCGCCTTTCTTGTGGATTGGAACAATGATTGATTCTTTCCACTCTTGTGGCAATTCTTCCTTGTTCCAATCTTGTTCCACAATTTTTCGCCTCCAGCTAAAATTAACTCAGCCGGAATTTCGTCTACACCCGGAGATTTGTGTTTCTTTAATTTCTTTATAGCGATTTCTACGTCTATTCGGTTGGGTTCTAGAATATACGGTTCTGCGTTGTGTATCTCCTTTTCTCCACGCACACTAGTTTTTGGTTGCATGTTAAGCAAATCGTCAAAGAAATCTTTCCATTTATTTAAGATGCTATCCGTGTCAGTGAGAAATGTACCGTGTATGTGAGTGCTATCCATGCTATCCGTGTATGTGAGTGTGTAATATATAAGCACGAGGTTAATAGCCTTTCTTAAATTCGTTGATTCCCTTATACATATCCCGTATGTTTTTATTTTTACTATTATCTTCAAGTTCCTTAATTTTAGCTTTCAGAAAATCGCGTTTCTTTGTTCTAAAAGTTTTGGAAGTTTCCTGCCTGATATTTGCGAAATTTTGTTTAATCATTTCATTCGGATTTTGTAGCCAGCGTAATTTTATCAGTCCTTGCCCGAGGCTTTTGTGAATATTTCTGAACAAGTGCTTTTTTTTTTTTTTTTTTTTTTTTTTTTTTTTTTTTTACAGGAAGAGGTTGTTAGCCCTACCCAAACCCGCAAGCTGGAGGACCACTCCTAGTCGGCTGTCCGCGACTGCTTATTCAGTATATTCGCAGTTAACCTCTATATCTAGAGGCCTTCTCCTCGATCTGCAACCTGAGGACGCGCCATGTCGTGGTGATAGGAACGGGTATAAAAAATTAAACTTAATAACTCCTGAACCAATTGATCGATCTTGATCAAATTTTCGAGATGCATGAGGTTCAAATCTGGAACCATTTTTGTAATTTCACTTTAACGGTAGATTCTAGGGTTGGGGGAGGGGAGGGGGACATATAAATAAAAACGAATAAAACCTAATAACTTTTGAACTATCCAACCAATCTCGATCAAATTTTCAACATATATGAGGGTCGGGCCTTGACTGTTTTTATAGTTTCACTTTGACTAGTCAACGTAGGGGAGGGGGTGGGGGAGATATATGTAAAATAAAATAAAAATGACTGTTTTGTGACTTCATCACTCTCGAACCACCCGACCGATCTCAATCAAATTTTCAACATACATGAGCTTAGGGACAGGCATTACTGTAGGCTATTCACTTTGACGATGCAATGTAGGGGAGGAGGAGGGGGAGAGAAATTTAAAGATGATCAAAAATGACCGATATTAGTGCTGAATCCATAGTTTTCGGGATCGATGAGAGCAACAGTGAAACTTCTGATGCTGTTTCAATCCAAGTTCAGCCCTGATAGTTGGGGAGGGAGAGAGTACAACGTAGGGGAGGAGGATAAACATTTAAAATGATCGAAAATGACTAATATTAGTGTCGAATCCATAGTTTTAGGAGTAGCTGAGATTAACAGTGACAATTCTGATGCCGTGTGCCGCAGCACGGAAGAGAGGGACGATAAAAATGATTGAAAATGGCCACTATCAGTGTCGAATTTATAGTTTTCTGCATCCCCTAGATGAACAGTGATGCTTTCGAATCTGTTTAAATCCAAATTCAAACTCGCAACTTGGGGGAGGAAGAGATATTCAAAAATAATCGAAAATGACCGTTATTAGTGCTAAATCCACATTTTTTGGGGTCGCTGAGATCAACGATTACATTTCCGATGCTATGCCCCGCAACATGGCGGAGAGAGGAATATATATATATATGGTCAACATGACCGATATTAGTGTTGAATCTATAGTTCTTGCGGTTGTCGAGATGAATAGTGACACGTCTGATCCTCTTTAATCCATTTTCAGCCCCGACACTTGGGGGATGAGGAGGGTGACATACATTAAAATGATCGAAAATGAGCAATATCAGTGTTGAATCCGTAATTTTGGGGGTCAGTAAGATGAACATTGATATTTTCGATTCGATGCATCATAGATCCAAATTCAGCCATACAACACAAAGATCTGCATTTAAATTATTTATTTCAACCCAGCGAAGCGGGTAATATATGCTAGTTACTGTGCATTATAAGTATTTATGTAATAAATCAATTATTCTTAAGAGGCTGGTTTTGGTGCCACTTAACGGTGACTCCCTGGGGAGTCTCCCGGGTTGCCCGCTCCTTGATTCACCCCTGACCACCAACATATTTCATATAAAAGTCGAACAATTGGATACATCATTTCCTTGGAAAACTTCATTAATTCTAAATATCCCCACCTTTACGCTCTCTTACTTATCAATTTAATTTCATTAGATATTTAATATTAATGAATGTGACAAAGGAAAAATATTCACCCAAGAAAAATAGCTTTCCTGGTGTGGGTTCAGAACCACCAAACTTACGGCAGTATGTATCAGCCTCAGCCCACTTGACACAGGACAGCTGACAATATTACCACTGTGCACATGATGTCGTGAATAACGGAATCCGTTTCCGATTTTTGACTGTATGAACAGTTTCTCGCCCATTAAACATTTCGGACTTTTTCCATACTCAAGACGTTATAAGGTACCTTCATGAAGAGTTTCACATCTTTATTTAATTATGTAGAATTTCACGTCTATCTCATTGAGAAGTATCTAATCAATTTGATGAGTGATCGAACAAACCGATTTCTAATTGGTTAAGAACAATTTTTCGCCTATAAACAAATTTCAATGGCATATTTCTTAAATTTCGGAATTTTTCCACACTCAAGTCATTATAAGGTACCTTTGTGCATAGTTTCATGTCTCTATCTCATTGGAAAGTACCTAATCAATTTGATGATAGAGGAATGAACCGATTTCTGTTTCGGTAAGGACACCGTTGATCGCTTTAGAGTAAAGACGGTATCATATAACAAGAAGCTGTTTTCTGTTATGAATTAAGTAATGAACGTCCCAAGAATATATTCAATTTCCAGTCTGAAACTGGGAGTGGTAGAAGTCTAATACCAGTTCGGGTTTCAATATTAATTTGTGGAAATATCACGCTATAGAAACAATTCCTAAAGGTGGGGTACACTGGATGCTAGTGCTTGTTTTTACAGGGCTAGATGAGTCCCTGAACCGAATTAAAACGAGGATAATGAGAAAAGAAAATTCCCGACCTCGCCAGGTATCTAATCTCGAACCCCAATTGGTAGACGTCTTGGTGACTAAACTACCGTGACTTCTCTTCCATAAAAATATTAATTTATACATCATCTACACAAATTTGTAGTTGCTACTTGCTGAAAATATCTCATTTAGGGATGCGCACGAGACGAGTCGAGACAGGATTTTCCTGACAAAATTCGAGTCGAAACAAGGCTCTTCCAATAGAAAAATATACATTTATCGAGTCGAGATATCACTTTTACAGCACATTTTCGAGACGAGACAGCCACAAATCTTGTCTCGTGCGCATCCCTAATCTCATTTCTTCAACGTCCCTAAAATTTTAAGGATGTAAGTTGCATCATAAGTATGCTTGACAGACGTCCCGGTTTTGAGGAGTTGTCCCGGCGTTCCGGCCAGTTTCGAGTGTAGTTCCGGTCAGTCGGAGACACGAAGTTATTTAACAACTTCTAGAGCTATTTTCTTCATGATCTAGTGACATTTTGGATCTATGATCTTGCAACCGCGAGTTGTCAACTATGGTCGACATCGAGAAATTAGAACACCAAATTTGACCTTCTGAACAGCAAATTTTGAGACTAAAATATCTCAGACTGATTTCTCTATTATTATTATTATTATTATTATTATTATTATTATTATTATTATTATTATTATTATTATTATTATTATTATTATTATTATTATTATTATTATTATTATTATTATTATTGTACTACAGATTAAAAAAGAACTGTCTTTGTACGTAACAATATTTATGTAGTGTAAGTTTGTTTGAATTCTGAGTGATGTGTAAGAATAAATCTTACACAATTTTGAAAAAAAAAGTGCGTTATATATTTTCATTCTGAATGTGTCTTGTTAAAAATTTATCTAGAGAATTTTTGATAAAATATTGCCATTAACAATTTTCCGGTTTGGAGTTTCAGAAATCTGCCAAGTCAAGTCATAAGCATCCTCTTCTTCTCGGAGAGGCCGCGGTGGCTTTGTGGTAGAGCGTTCACCTCTGGTGTTTGGGGTCCCGGGTTCAAGCCATGCTCCCGCCAAGTGAACTTTGTGGTGGACAAACACCGTGTGTGTGGGTTTTCTCGGGGTTCTCCCACTTTCTTCATTCCACTATTTCATTCATCTCTCATCGTCACCGTCTTCTTTAGCCTAACCGGCCTAATCGTGGGACGTAAAACTAACACATTTCATTTCTCTTCTTCTCGGAACCATTATCCTATGAGATTCACTCCGTACCGGTTTTACGTCAATGCAAGACAAAATTTATGTTTTAGTTTCCAATTGTTGGCATTGTACTTATAAGTACTTATTTCATATTTTAGTTGCGATTAGTTGCAAAGACCGTTACGGAATAAGGCCGTAGCTAAAATCAGTGCAGAACTTATGAAACACGAAAGACAAAAAGATAAAAAGAAAACGGAAGAAAAATTTAAGAACATGCATTAAGAGTCTTCGTCCCGGCGAAATTAAAATACCGCTAATTTTACAGTAATTATGTGATATCTTCAAATACATACAAGATAATCGAAATGTGGAACAAGAGCGCCCTAGACAATATTATTTTACATGAGAAACCGTTATCACGACTCACTTATCTGCTTTCGATTTCGAGCCATTTTGAAAATCGGCATTTATTTTCGCGTTTCTAAACAGCTGAAAACGGAAAGCCACTAGGTGACTTGTGATAACGGTACCTCACGCAAAATAATATTGTCTAGGGCACTCTTCTTCCATATTTCAATTATCTTTTATCTATTTGAAGATATCACATAATTACTGTAAAATTAGCGGTATTTTAATTTCGCCGGGATGAAGGCTCTTAAGAGTTTCTGTATGACTGCTATTCTTCATGAAAACAATTATATATTTATATATTTGTTTCTTTAGTGGAAAGCTTAAGGATGATGATAAATTGAAATCCCTTCCTAGTTTAACATGTTGAATTTTATTGAAAACCGCGTTGTTAAGCAAGCTGGTAGCACCATCTGTGAGGAGCGCGTAGAACTATGTGAACTTCTGTTGCCGTGACGTATCTTCAGTGTACTTTCTTTCCTTGTTTTTCCTATGTGTTTTGGCTTTTTAAATACGTTTATTCATGCCTTTTCTTTCTTTTTTTTTTAAATACACATTTACACAGTGACGGCTCATGAGAGAATTCACATAACTTAAAATTGCAATTTATCGCTACAAGCGAAGGAAAGAAAATTTACCAAATGTCTTTTTTCTTGTATACTAGGGGTATAAAAATAAGTATTTTTTTTCCCTCTTTATCTTGTGGCGGTAAAATTTTATATCTCTCGCGAGTGACTGCTGGCTTTAAGTTACTAAAATTTGATTTTTCCTGTTTAATCAGGAATAAATATTTTTTAACGAACTTTAAAAGTTCGTTACTCAATTCTCTCTCTCTCTCTCTCTCTCTCTCTCTCTCTCTCTCTCTCTCTCTCTGCGTGTGTGTGTGTGTTTGTTATTCGTGAATTTTTCAATTTTGAGCCCTCCATTCGATAAAGCATCAAAAACGATCTGAAAAAGTGATGGAATTTATCGCGTCACTGTTACCATTCCTGAAATATTGGCCCAAAAATGGCCGATTTCCGGAGATTCAAGGAGCCATATCTCGGGAACTGTAAGTCATAGAGAGATGATATTGGTGTTGATCAACATCTAAGAGGATGGTGAACAATTTGGTACCAAATAGTAACCGGCGGCCACTGTCCAACTGGCGAATGGTTTGGCCAGTGACCACCAGTTGGTGTCGGCATCAAAATGTTTACCATCCTCTTAGGTATTGATTAACACCAATATTATCTCCCTATGACTTGCTGTTCCCGAGATATTGGCCAAAAAATTGGCCGATTTCCGGAGATTTAAGGAGTATTATCTCGGGAACCGTAAGTCATAGAGAGATTGATATTTTGTGAATTTTTGAGAGAAACAAGAAAATGCGGATAATAAGATTTACTTTTATTTTATTTATTTATTTATTTTGACTTATTTTACATGTCGAGGTTAAGGCTAGATGTAGCCTTATCTACCACCTAAACATGACACAAAATTGAAAAATCAAGGAATATATAGCTAACAATAGCAAAAGAAAAAAAAGAAAGTAAAAAAAAAAAACACAAGAAACAGACTGTCACTTGAACACACACACAAATATAATATAGTGCTACACGAAAGTACATACATGTTATAATATGTAATAAGTGTTAAGTTTCATATCTTTATGACAAGCTTCTCTATTGGCTCTTCTGTCTCTGTGTCCATTCAACCCTGCTTCGATAACAATAAATTATAAACTGCACTTTTAAAAGATGCTAAAGATTTTGACTCACGTACCGAGGTTGGCAAAGTATTCCAATCACGACACGTTGAAATTATATATGATTGGGAGGAATAAGTTGATCTATGAATAGGAATTGCAAGTTGGCTATTAAAACGTGATTTTGTGTCCCTCTCATGGAAATCGCTTAAAAAAATTAAGATGTTTTAGAAGATAAGAAGGTTCTGTAAAAGTAAGTGTTTTATACAGCAGTAGAAAAATACCAACGAGTGCAATTTTCGCCGTTGCTGCATCTTCAGCCATTGCAGCTTTCTAAAGAATGGCGTAACATGATTTGAGAATTTTAAGTTAAAAATAAAACGTATACAAGCATTTTGTACTCGCTGCAAACGCTTTTGTAAATGTATATCAGCGTCAGTTAAGGCGGTGTCATAGTACTCCAAATGTGGTACCACTAGGGTTTGAACAAGAGTTTTTTTTCAACTGTGTTGGTAAAAAGTTTTTTAATTTGCTGAGAGAATGAAGAATTCCAAAAGCCTTCTTGCATGATGCGTTAATTTGATCGGACCAAGTTAAATATTTGTTAAGTATGACGCCAAGATTTTTCACAGATGAAGAGAAGGGAATATTTACGCCTTCTAAAGTTATATTGGGAACAAGTGAAACATCTATTACATGTAGGAACAATCACAGTTTCCGCCCCACTCCATCTCTCTATTCTTTTTAAGTTTGTTCTGGCAATGCTATGTGAGACGTCGACCTACAGTTTAATATGGGATCCAGAATCGGATCTAAAAGGCAAAAACTGGGAGGCCAACCCCAACCCAGACTATGATAAGTATATTATGAGTTTACTATAAACTTTCAAAAATACATAAATAATTGCTTCAATTATTTTTGTCATTCACAAAACTGGGGGCCTAGGCCCCCGGCCCCGGACTAGATCTGCCTCTGGTGGGATACAAACCAGGTGAGCTCCCGATGGGAATCGAACCCGGGTATCTCACGCCAAAGGTGCGTACGCTAACCGCTTAGCCATGAAGGAACTCTCCCTGAATTCATGTGGTCAGGAATAAAGAAGAATTGAAATGCTGATATTATGATGAAAGTATTAGTACTGTTAACGTGACAATAATAATAATAATAATAATAATAATAATAATAATAATAATAATAATAATAATAATAATAATAATAATAATAATAATAATAATAATAATAATAATAATAACTCTCATTATATGAGCAAGAAACATCAATCTGCCAATCAGTCACGCAACAAGCAAACGTCAAAAGGACAAGAGTTTCGGGTTGCATATATATCTAGGCTAAAATATTTAGTTATTCTTTATCCTTATTGAAAAATCAAAACCACTCAGTCTGCCAGTCACGCTAATTCCTAAGAGTTCACAGTCGCCAATAGTTGTCGCTAATTGCACTGCCTTCTATAAATTAGGCTATCTGTATCTTCTGTTGTTTGGTTCGATTGGAGTTTAGTCTCCTTCAGCACCGAGGCTATATAAAAAGTGAATCAACAATTTTAACGTGAGATCCAAACCACATAAACTCGCACGGGATTCGAGGGGGGCGCGGTGGCTCAGTGGTAGAGCGTTCACCTCTGGTGCTTGGGGTCCCGGGTTCGATCCCAGCCGCCGCCAAGTGAACTTTGTGGTGGACAAACACCGTGCTCGTGGGTTTTCTCGGGGTTCTCCCGTTTCCTCCCACTTTCTTCATTCCACCATTTCACTCATCTCTCATAATCACCGTCTCCTTTAGCCTAACCGGCATAACCGTGGGACGTAAAACTTAAAGATTTCATTTCATTTCATTTCGCACGGGATTCGAACGTGGACTTAAGCACCAAAGGCGTTTACGCTAGCTTTATTACCACGCGGCAGCTTATCTGTATCTTTGCTTAATAAACGAACCTGTGACTTAATTTTACTAATCCGTCCTGAGAAGCATTACGACAGCGTTACGAAGGTTTAGATAGTCCTATACCAGAACTGAAATAATTAATTGAATTATAGAATTGTATTTATTGTCTATTCTAAAGATGGTTTAGGGTATCTTACTTGTATTTTTTCCTTGAAAAATATATTTTTTGTATGTTTTTTATTGTTGAAAAATATGTCGCCCCTTCAATATGTCTTTAAAAGAGCGTATCATCACAACCGTAACAGGTTGACTGTCATGAGACCCAAAATTGGGTCTCAGGTACTGTCATTCGTTAGGTTGTGATACCCACTTTTGTGTCTCACTTCACCAGCTGTTTCAAGCCGTGATACCCATATATGGTTTTCACTTGTTACTTGTTAACATGGTAAAAATAATCTTTCGGCTCCAGAATGTTACATGATGTACGTAACCTGGCCCTAGAAAGCAACCGGTGCTTATAACAATGGGGTCAAAGTAGTTATACCATGTTGGTTCATTTTTGCAAGTTTTTATTACTTGGCCCCACAGAGTGCTACACACAATCTTGCCTTGGCAGTCAACCTGTTAAGGGCTCGCGGTAGCTCAGTGGTAGAGCACTTACCTCTGATATGTGGGGTCCTTGGTTATATCCCAGATGCATGAAGTAAACTTTTGTGGTGGACAAACACCGTATCCGTGGATTCTTTCGATTCCTTCAACTTCCTTCATTGCATCATTAGTTTCCCTATCATCACCACCGCCCCCCTTAGCCTTGGAGCAAAATCTTGGGACGTCAAACTTAAAACACAAGTATTAAAACTATTATCCTGGACTGAGATAAAGATTTTAAACATAAAAGCAATACTTATCTTTGATTTATTTACTTTCATTTGAGTAGAAACACGGGACTTTTGAAATGAACGTAACTGTCCAGAATAATTAAAAAAAAAAAAAAAAAAAAAACAAGCAAAACCGTGAGTAAGAATATTTCATTCTAGGTCACAGCTTGACCTTAAAATATACTGTTCTTATTATATATGATGTTACAAAACAACACCGACAACGTTTAAGAGGTGGTTTCTGACACCAAGATAAGACAAAAAGTATAGACCAATGTGGGTGCACAAATGCTTCCTTTCCGAGTTATAGGCAGCCAAAAACATGATAAATTGAACTTTAAAGGCCCATAGCTACAATACTATGGAAACTATTGTAGTGGGGTCAAAACTTTATTTAGGAACTAATGTGTGTGTTATCCAAAAATACATGTTTCAGAATCTTAAGGTACTCACGCAACAATTTTCACAGAGGGAGCTTGGCTACGGGCATATAGTTCGAAGTGGTCACCAACTACCTTCATAAAAAATTTGGTGGAAGTACCGCGGAATTCTGGAACTTGGATATGTGGATGGGGCACATACTAGTTCCTAAGTGAAGTCTTGACCCGACTACGGTAGGTCCCATAGTTTTGGAGCTATAAACCTTTAAAGTTCGTTTTTTTCTTGTTTTCGACGGCCTGCAACACCGAAAAGAAACATTCGTGCACTCAGGTTGGTCTATACTGTTTGTCTTATCTTGGTGTCAGGAATCACCTCCCAAACGTTGTCAGTGTTGTTTTGAAAAACCCTATATAAGCATTGTTGTGGGCAAGCTAATAACGAAAGGATCGATCAAAGTATTTATTTACTTAATGCATCATTTCGGTGTTTGTTTCATTTCACTAAAACTCCATATAAAATGATTTGAGTAGAATGGAATTTTAATATACAGTGTGCTTCAAAAAAGAATGGACCACTTTACAATAATTATGAGGAAAATGTGTTATAGTTACAAAACGAACTAACAAGCTACAAGTTCTCATGTTTTACTTATAATTTAAAAAGCGTCAATCTCTTGCATGAACAATATCAAAACGTTAGTGCAAATATGGTGAGGGAAGGGAATCAAGACACTTTTGGTCATCTGGACATGTTTAATCTTCAACCCTCTTGGTGGCAGTTAAATATCCATCAGCTGCTGCGAGAGGCGGTAATTTTAAATCAACAAAAGATCAATTTTCGCATAATGTCACAAAATTGAATATAATTTCACGGAATACGAAGGAAAACAACAGATGGCAGAATGTGCATAATTTCGTCACTGCTATACGAGACGTATATTTGTACGTCGAAACACCTCTTGAATCTTTATGAGGGTCCGTACACGTGTACGTCTAACCGACTTGAGGGGTTAAGATCTCTATCTGAACCTTCTTTTGGAGCTTAAAAGATGCATGTACAGATATTGTAAATAATTAATATAATGTAAAAAACAGTGTTAACTTTTTCATGTACCGCAGTGTACTGCACAAATTTAGTCTTTTCATCAGGGTGGCATAGTGATTCAGTGGTAGATCTCTTACCTCTGGTGCGTGGGTCTCTTAGTTCGATTCCTGGTCAAATAAGTTTGTGGTGAACAACATCATGTCCGTGGCTTTTCTCGGGACACTCCCGTTTCCTTCCACATTCTCATTCCACCGATTCTTCCATCATCATTTGCTTGCCTTAATCATCGTCTCTCTTAGACTAAGAAAAGGACATAATTGTGGGACATTAAACTAAAAGATTTTCTTTTCTTTAAAAAAATGGAATTGGACTTGATTCCCGTGTGCTCTAAATCCTTCATATGCTATGGAGTGTGTTCTTATACGGAACTTACTGCAGCTGTGATTCGGTTTTTCGTCTCATCCAAGTTATCTTGTAATGATGGAACAAATTTTCACAAATACCCACAAGAAAAAGAAACACGGTGTAATGTCTGGTGATCTTGTAGGCCAAAATAGGCGAACTTAGCATTAAAACTCTTTGCATTTATTGCACATCTTCTTGTGAGATGTGTGGTTGTCCTACATCCTGCCCCTTACAACATACATCTTATTGTAATTGTTCATGTAAGAACGAATGTTGTGGCCCCGTGTAGCCTACTTGTTAACGCTCTCGTCTTTAGTACGAACGGTCCCGGGTTCGATTCCTGGTTGGAACAATCAGTCGAAAAAGTGTAAAAGCGTTTTCAAGCCAACTATGCTGAGTAAGGTTTTTCTGGGTTTTCCTCATTCACACCAGGCAAGTGCCGGAATGGTACTTAATATACAGATATATTTCTTTCCTTCCACCGTGTGCGTGGGTTTTCTCGGGGTTCTCCCGTTTCCTCCCACTTTCTTCATTCCACCATTTCATTCATTACTCATCATCACCGTCTCCTTTAGCCTAACCGGCATAACCGTGGGACGTAAAACTCAAAGATTTCATTTCATTTCATTTTTCTTTCCTTCCTCAATGCTTTCTCCCTTCTCTTTCCTCGGATAATGTGATCGCCGAAGGACGTCATTCCTCATACGTAGCATGGGCATCCTTCCACAGTGCTTTCCCTCTTCTCTTTCCTCGGATAGTGTGATCGACGAAGGACGTTATTCCTCATACGTAGCATGGGCATCCTTCCACAGTGCTTTCCCTCTTCTCTTTCCTCGGATAGTGTGATCGACGAAGGACGTTATTCCTCATACGTAGCATGGGCATCCTTCCACAGTGCTTTCCCCCTTCTCTTTCCTCGGATAGTGTGATCACCGAAGGACGTCATCTCTCATACGTAGCATGGCCATAGATGCCGAAAGAAGAGAAATCTAACTCCTAATCCTAATTCTAATCCTAGAATATTCTTTGCTACTATTGCTATTCTTTAACAACAAATATTCAATCCTTTAATGTAGAAACACACGCTGCACCGTAATTATGAACACAATTTTCTTAAAAACCAGAACATAAAACACCTCTCTTGCATAGATGCCATCTTCCTAACGACTGTAGTAAGCACGGGCGTCTCTGGCGGGGGGACGCGTCCCCCCAAATATTTTGAGTACAGGATAAGTGAATCAATGCTGAATGTAAGGCTATATGGAAGAAGTAAAAACATACACAGAACAAATTAAAGTTATGTCTGTTCTTAAACATAACGTTAATGTGATTAAAATGTCCGCCCGAGTAGTGATGAGCGCAAGAGTCTTGGTCTTGCAGTTTTTGCAAGAGTCTTGCATGCAAGACCAAGACCAAGACCACGAATCCCGATGCAAGACCAAGACCAAGACCAAGGGGTGCAAGACCAGGACCAAGACCAAGACCAAGACCAAGACTCTTGCGCAAGATTCTTGCACAAGTACCGATACTACTTGAATTTTTTATAGAATGTAAAAAGGAAGGGGAAAAATCATTATATCTTTCACTTGAACTTCTTGGCTTCATTAAAAATGCCGCTGGAGTGAATGTGTTCTCAGTAGTTTATGCAAACCGTGTGAGTCGATCTGCTCCAGTAGTATATAGTTACAGTATGCGTTTCCTGTATCGGTTCGCGTTTTCTGCAGTTATTACTCGTTTTCAATCCACACACAAATGTCATCTTGCTCCACGTGAGTTTTTTTTTGTTGTTGTTGTTGTTGGACAAACAACGTGTGTGTGGGTTTTTCTTGGGTTTTCCAATTTTCCTCCTACCTTCTTCATTCCACCATTTCATTCATTTCTCATCATCATAGTCTCCCTTAGCTTCGGTGCATAATCGTGGAACGTTAAACTAGGTATTTAATTTCATTTCAGTGGTGTTCTTCTTCAAAAACTGAAGAGAAATATAATATTGAACATAGGTAATTCAGTACTCCATAAGTTCCGACTACATGACTCCGAGGCTCAAGCAACCGTTGTACTCTTAAAATTAATATCGAAATAACATTTTCATGACATTGACAAAAACTTAGTGCATGTGACCGCAAGACACAAAAGACATAGACCGTTGAGTTGTTTTCAAATTTCACTCAAACTATTCGTAAATATCAAAAGGTTTGATTATAATAATTATTATTTCAATTTTTCTTTCTCTTTTTTGGACAATATTGCTAAACGCATCATCATCATCATCATCTATTCTGCCATTATTGACAAGTCACTTGCTGCAACTGAAAAGCTTCGTGTGCGGTGGTTCTCAGCTAACCTCTCCGTCTTGACGTAACAATTTCCTGTTTTAATACCTTCCTTCAACTACAGTCTCCTTCGCCTCCTCCTTCTCTTTCCTTCCAGCATATCCTCTAGCACGTCCCACATAATATAGTTTCTCCTCAGCCAATGTCCCAACCACTTTCTCTTTCTCCTCTTAATTACATCTAAAATTCTTCTTTTCTCCCCTACTGCTAATATTTCTAACACCTCATTCGTTTTTTCGTTCAAACCTAGCCAATTCTCTCCTTTTTCTCCATACCCATGTTTCAAAAGCCTCCAATTTTTTTTTCGTTGCTTTTGCGCAGTGTTCATGTTTCTGCCCCTTAGAGTACATATTGGAATCAGTAAAACAAAATCTCAATATTTAATTGGAAGTTTGTTCAATACAAAGATTAGGTTGAAAAAAAAAATGATGCCTTTAGAATGTAAAACTAATTTTGCGATTCATGGTATTTCAGTATTTCTGTGTCGTCCTTATTTTCTGTGCGTCTCAGTTGTAGCCTCCTCAGTTTGGGAACGAGTGGAGTATTGGATGTGTTAAAAAATATGAAAAGATTACGAAACGTTGTGGTTTATCTTATAAGTAGTGAAGCGTGGCACCCATTGAAGAAGAAATAAAGGTCATTGCTTATGTTGTATACTATCATCATACTTACACGAAGGTAAACTATATTACATTTAGAAAGTTACATTTTATTTCCGTTACTATTGACGCCTTGTAGAATTTATTATCCCTTATATCCAGGATAAAATTTACCTATGCAAAGCATAAGATTTCTTAAAAGCAAGACTTGCAAGACTCTTGCAAGCAAAACCAAGACCAAGACTAGGTGTGCAAGACCAAGACCAAGACCAGAGTGGTCTTGGTCTTGCACTGGAACACTTGGTCTTGGTCTTGGTCTTGGTCTTGCATTTGCTCATCACTACTCCCGACGTGTGTCACTTTCAAAGATATATATATATATATATTTAAAAAAATATATTTCTTGGTTAGCCAAAGTAGTCTCGTCTGCAGGCGCACTATTTTTTCATTGCTTACCCAGCAACAATTGGTTTCTATGACTAAGGAAGATTGGAGAAGGGAAAGAAAGGGTGTATAGCTACGAATTAAGAGTCGTCATCCCGGCGAAATTAAAATACCGCTAATTTTACAGTAATTATGTGATATCTTCAAATAGATAAAAGATAATCGAAATGTGGAACAACAGCGCCCTAGACAATGTTATTTTGCGTGAGGTACCGTTATCACAAGTCACCTAGTGGCTTCCCGTTTTCAGTTGTTTAGAAACGCGAAAATAAATGCCGATTTTCAAAATGGCTCGAAATAGAAAGCAGATAAGTGAGTCGTGATAACGGTTTTTCATGTAAAATAATATTGTCTAGGGCGCTCTTGTTCCACATTTCGATTATCTTTTATCTATTTGAAGATATCACATAATTACTGTAAAATTAGCGGTATTTTAATTTCGCCGGGATGAAAACTCTTAAGAAGGGGAATCTATAAAGACAGGGAAGTATACAATAGAAGCAAAAGTGACAAGATGAATTTAAAAAGATAGAGAAATTTGAATATTATATATAAGGGCAAATTTCATTCGAATACTGTACAAGGGCAGTAAGGGACAAATACTATGACAATATATAAAGTAAAGATAGAAATGAGTGTTTAATGAGTGAATTGAGTTTGAGGAAGATGGAAAGAACACATTGAGCAGTCGGATGACAGCAAGAATAAACCGTACATTTTATACACTAAAACGGAAAACGAAGTAAACGAGTATGGTTCATTGGACAAATTCAAAAACATAGTGCAAAATGAAGAACTAAAAGGTAGATAATATACCTTTTGACGTAACTTTAATTGGGGTCTACTAGCATTCTAGGCGTCCCAGTTCCCCCCCCCCCTCAACTTTAACATGCCAGATACGCCCATGGTAGTAAGCTTCTATTTGGACAGTAGAAGATTAATCTAGCACAGGCATTTTATACTCTAGACCATGGCCGCTCCAATAGTACAAGTTTTATTCATTAGCGGTTGTTGAGGTATACTTTAAAATCGGGCCATTCTTTTATACATACTCTATATTAGGCCCTAAATTCGTGAAGTCATTCATAAGCACAAATCTTAACACTGAAATCAAAATCACTGTTTAGTATAACACTTGATAACGCTAATCTGAAAGTTTACAGAGGATTTCTTACGTTTTTTCTTTTTTCTTTTTCAGAGCTCCTCCGTGGCTAAGCGGTTAGCGTACGCGCCTTTGGCGCGGGAGACCTGGGTTCGATTCCCGGCGGGAGCTCATGTGGTTCGGATTCCACGTTAATCAGTAGGTCCACGTCTCACATAGCCTCGCTGCTGAAAGGGACGCTAAACTCAAATTCAACTTTTTTCTTTCTTTTTTTGTTGTTGCATTCTCTTTTACAAACTCTTTAGCCATTGTTAATTTATGCCTACTATTCTGTCACCTTGAATTTACAAGGAGGAGCACGTTGGTTCAGTGGCAGAGTGCTTACTTCTGGTGGGTGGGGTTTTTGTTTCTATTCCCGGCCAAGTACGTTTGCGATGGACAACATTGAGTCAATGGACTTTTTCGAGGTCCTCCTGTTTTCTCCACATTATCATTCCACCAATTCTTAAATCATCATTTACTTGACTTAATTATACGTCTCCCTTAGTCTCAAGGGCGGACGATAAACTGAAAGATTTCATTTCATTTCTTGAATCTACAAATGGCACAACCGTAGAACGTTAAGCTACGGTTCTTTCTCCTTTCAAGACAATAATTTTCCTCAATAACTTTTTTCACAATTATTTGATTTTGGTACAGTCCGCAGCAAAAAAAAAAAAAAAAAAAAAAAACCTGCAACATGAGCATGTAAGTTTATTGTGAAAGTACGCCTAACAGCGCTGGAATCAACATAACTTCTAAGTGTCACGAATCACGCCAGGAAAAACCTCGGCGTCCTCCTCTGCACACTTATGTTGGAGCAAAAGACTTCATCGTTTCACAATAAACTTACATGCTCATGTTGGAGGTTTTCTGCTGCGGACTGTACAATTGACGTGCATTCTCTTTGAAGCTCGTCACTGCTTGAGGTTGAAACTTGTCAAGAATGAATGAGTAAATTTGCCTTCCATACCCTATTTGGAAAAATATTTTACAATAATTTTCATAAAATCATCATCATAATCGTATTTATTCTGACATTATTGGCATATCACTTTCTGCAACTGAGAATCTTCCATGCTCCACGGTCTTCCGCTATCATCTTCGTTTTCACGTACGATTTCTCTGTTTTGATATCGTCCATTAATTGTAGTCTGCTTCGCCCCTCCCTCTCTTTCCTGTCACTAAACCTTTAGCACATGTCTCCCCACAATACAGTTCCATCTTAGCAAATGTCCCAACCAGTTTGTCTTCCTCTTTTTAATATTTATAATATCTAAAATTCTTATTTTCTCCGTCATCATTTCTAACTCCCTCTCATTCGTTTCCAGCTTGACCCTGATAATTTTCTTCATTCTTCTCCACATCCACATTTCAAAAGCTTGCAGTCGTTTTTAATCATTTTTGCGTAATGTCGATGTTTCTACCCATACAGTACAATACGCCACTTTATGAGTCTTTTTCTCAACTCTTTATTCAAGGCCCCCAAAAATAGCATTTTCTTCCTTCTAAAGACTTCTTTCCTCATTCCTATCCTTGCTTTTAGTTCACGTTCGCACTTCATATCGTCACTAATAATATTACTCAGTATCGAAAAATAGTTACCTGTTCTATTTTCTCTCTTCCTATACTACTTCTATATTTGACACCGACCCTTCGTTCCAATCATCATGACTTTTGTCTTTCTAACATTTATTTTCATCCCCTATTCTTCACAGCCTTTCTTCAACTTTTCTAACATTTTATTAGTTTTCTCTTCAGATTTCTCAACAAGTGCCATATCGTCTGCAAACCGCATATACCTGATCATTCTACCTCCTACTGGAATGCTGTCTTCATTATGTAGGCTCTTTTCCATTGTCTCTTCCAGATAGATTTTAAATATTGTTGGTGATAGACAACATCCCTGTCGAAGTCAATTTTCAGTTGCACTCTCTCTCCTCTGTCTTCCTCCACTAGTATAACACTTATTTGTTGGTTCATGTACAAGTTTCTTATTAGTCTGTGATCTTTCTATTCCAACCCAACCTTCTTTAGAACTCCCAACAACAATCTCAATTCCCGCGATCAAAAGCATTTTGTAGATTTCGTAAAATAAGAGAGAGAGAGAGGGAGAGAGAGGGAGGGAGGGAGAGAAAGAAAACGATTTTAATGCAATATTGTTTGCCAATTTTTCCCATTGCAATGAGTTAAGACCAATCAAGAATGAGGAGATGAATTTACCTTATTAGTCCACCCACTTTTTTTTAAGGAAGTTTTATCATAATTTTCGTAAAAAAAAGTCGATTTTGATACAATATGACGCATATAGTAAACGTTCGTGAGTAAGATGAAATGATGGTACTCGAGATTTTTTCTTCTCAGAATCGTTTAATTTACAAAGTGCAAATATAATTACAAATCTGGGGTGCTAAGACTGAATGGAGCCCTTTATTTTGGTATTGGTAGGTAAGGATGTCTCAAGATCCAGTCATAGCCAAGGAACAGGTATTTAAGAGCCACGGAGTGCAGTCGCAGCCAAGAGGCGGGTGTAGGTGTTTCTCGAGGCCCAGGGCCAGCCAGGAGAAAGAGGAGTTTTGAAGGCCCAGTTGCAGACGAGAGGAGATAGGTGTCTCCTCAGGTCAGTCCTAGGCAATAGAGAAAGAAAATCTCAAGGCTCAGTCGCAGCCAGGAGAGAGAGGTAAGAAATCTCAACGCTCAGGCGCAGTCAGGAGGAGGTAGGAAATCTCAAGGCTCAGACGCAGTCAAGAGGAGGTAGGGAATCTCAACGCTCAGGCGCAGTCAGGAGGAGGTAGGAAATCTTAAGGCTCAGGCGCAGTCAGGAGAGAGATAGGAAATCTCAAAGCTTAGGCGCAGTCAGGAGAGAGGTAAAGAATCTCACGGCTCAGGCGCAGTCAAGAGAGAGGTAGGAAATCTCAAGGCCCAGGCACAGTAAGAAGAGACGTAGGATAACCCACTGGCTCAGCCATTTTTGATTATTGAAGTCCATAGTTCGATGCGAACTCGCGTCAAGTGGGCTTTGTGGTGAACAAACACTATGTACATGATTTTTTCGGGGTTCTCTCCTTTTTTGACATTTTCCTCATTCTGTCAGTTCGTTTATTAGCATAATCACTGTCTTCCTTAGCCTCAGTGGGTAATTGAGGGGCGTTAAACTCAAAAATAAATGTAAAAGAAAACTGAGGGAAAAGAAATTTCCGGTACTGGTTGATGATTTAGTGAAAGCATAAGTTTGATTTGATTGGATTTTAGTCTCAGCAGCGAGGCTATATGAGACGCGGAACTACAGCTTAACGTAAGATCCGAACCACATGAGCTCCCGCCGGGAAACGAACCGGGGACCCCCACGAAAGCATAATAGAACGCTGTGTCAAAGCCAGTACGAAAATAAGCTTTTGATACAAAATTGTGTCTGCTGAAGAAATTCCTCATTGAACTTCATTTAGATACACTTTTTATCCTATTCTTTAGTCTATATGGTACAATCTTTCAGGAGCTTGCGACATTTGACAAGTTTTACATGGTTACTTTATATGTAAGTGAATATAAATTTTCCAATGCATTCAATGATTTTTAATACATACGAATTTTCACAGCCTATTTGGAAGAGAAGATAAGACATCCAAAAGTTTTGAACTGAATGTTCACTAAATTCAAGTGCTACCACGTCAGCGTTGAAGATAATCTGCCACATTAACCACTGTTTACATTTGTTCTTATTCAAATTTCTGTTCAGAAGTTGTTTATGTATGCAGTTCTTGAAAGATGAGTGCTGTGTAAAAGTGCTCACTTTTCTCCGTAATATGATCGGGAAAGCTGTAGTAAATGTTGCTGCAGAAGAACCCCACTAAAGACGAAAAACAGCTGAGACTGTTTCACGAAGAAGCAACAGTTTACATCACCTCATGCTTTATCGAGCCTCATCCCTCCCGCACCAACAAAAGATCTTTTCTTTGATTTTTTGTTCTTCGTCCATAGAAAAGAACAAGTCTGGGTAGCTGCCAGAATTTGCTGAGTGTGCAAAGCACTCATCTTGGCAACTATTACTACCAGTTGTATTACGAGTCCGCTTTTGTGGACGCGTAGAGAACAGGCGGAAAGTCGCTGCACGCGACAACTTTGGAAAAAAAAAAAAAAAAAACGAAATAGAGCTAATTTGACGCTACATAAAATTGTTCATAATGTTCAGGGTTTTGTAGACTCGATGAAAATTAACAAAAAAATAAATTCAGGCTGTATTGGTCGATTTAAAGCTCAAGACCTCTCGTGAGCACCGAGTTTGTACGAAACGTGGAACTACAGCGGGATCGTAACGACATGGGAACCAAACCTGATTCTGTTGCAATAGTCATATACAGTAATGATTTCAAGGGGGTGACCAAGACCGGCCAAGACAGTGCAGAAAAATTTCCCTAGGTCATATATTCGATTGTTCTCAAAGTAGGTTACCAGTATCTTCTTAATTCTAATTTCACTCCTGTGTATTGACATTATCTCCACGCCCCCACCTCCGAGAAAAATCTGAAATCAATACTGGCTATATAGCCACTAGAAGCTCGAGGCTATATTCACGTGTTAGCACTTAGGCTGTATGAGATGTGAACCTGCAGCTGTGCGTGGAATCCAAACTACATGAATTTCCAATGGGGAACGATATCCTGAGTCAAAGATGCATATATGCTAATTATATAGCAATGAAGAAGCTCCATGTTTCTGTCGAGTCTAGTAAAAATTCAAATTGCCAGTGCAAATCAAGTGGAAGAGTAATATTAGCGAGTTTCGACTAGTGGTGGGCATAACCGGTTTGCACAAAACCAAAAAACGAAAAAAAAAAATACATTTCAGTTTCTTTTAAAACCGGTTCCTGATAGAGAAAATAAAACAGTTTTAAAACCAAAATCTGTTTTTGATAGAAAACCAGATCGGTTAAAACCCGAAATTGGTTTTGATAGAAAACCGAAACCGGTTTCTGATACCAAACCGAACCGGTTTTGGAATAAACCCAAACCGGTTTTCAAGAAACGGGATTTTTGAAGTTTTCTAAAATGAATTTCAGTCTTTATAAAACCCGAAAACCGAAAAACTATCTTTTGTGCTCACCATTAGTGTGGACACTTGTGCACTGTGTTACAGTTTGCAATTAGCATAACATGGTACTATCATATTTTGACTTTGCTAAGCACAAAAGAACCATACTGTATTGTTAGCGTCCTTGTGTTTGGTAACTTGTGTCAGCTTCTCGGTGACATTTCCTTTGCATCGTAAGTTACGAGTAGGCATGGAATAAAACTCGAATTAAGGAGGTAGCTATTCCGTCATAGAAAGCCAAAAATGATGCCATTGGAAACTGATTAGCTACATATTTCTTAGTTGAACACGTATCTGTTTATTTATTAAGTTCACCAACTTAGCTCTTTAGTCTGTGAAGTGTGTGTTACAGGTCATTTCACAGACTCAAAAAAAAATAAATAAATAAATAAATAAATAATAATAAATAAATAAATAAAATAAAATAAAATAAAATAAAATTAGAAATAAAATAAAATAAAATATAAAATAAAATAAATTAAATTAAATTAAATTTAAAAAATAAAATAAAATAAAATAAAATAAATAAAATAAAAGACGTTCCAAAAAGCCATCCAAACCTATGATTGGGTTTAGAGTTACTTATTTGACAAACTAAGTGCAAATAAGCTTTATAAACCACATTCGTACTCTCTGTCCGCATGTTATGTTTATATACCACACACGTCTTCAATGGAACGATCGGCTGTATGTTCATATACTACGCCAATCCACAGAAGATTGAAGCCCAAGGAAATTTACAGAGAAACCGGTAAAATGAATGTAGTAACATCAAAACTACCTTGCATTATTTTTTAACATTAGTACTTATGTTAAAATGGTAATAGATTTACTTTCTTACTCTGTACAACTTCTGTTAACTCATCTACTTTTTTAAAAGCATTTTAAAAATGTGGTTATGAAGAAGAATGAAGAGAAGCTAAGTTAAATAGAAAACGAATAGGGAAATATTAGGAATAGCAAGGAGAGAAAAGATTGATGTTAGAAATATTTAAAAGAGGAAAAGAAACTGGTTAGGCAATTATTATGGAAGAAATTGTGTTATTAAGAACATGATAAATACAGGATTAGGAATACAAGAGGATTAGAAATAGGAATTATATTTCTGGGCTTTCAGCATATATGGCCAATGTTGTCCCGTCACGTATGAGGGATGCTGTCTCTCGGTGATCACACTACACGCAAAATTGGGAAGGAAGAAAAGAATGAGGAAGAAAGGAAGTGACCTGGGACAATTATGCTAGGTACAATCCCAGCATTTGCCTGGTGAGCGTAAGAATGAGAAAAGTGAAACCACATCAGAGTAACTGGCCTGAAAAAGGTTTCACATTTTTTTTTCCAACCGAGTGTCCCCACCGGAAATGGATCGTTCGCATTTATTTATTCGAAGTCGGAGGTTAGTTAGAAGTTACATATTTCGCCGTTAGATGGCAGTAAACCTTCCCCAGTAGCTGACATCTACCGGACTAAGTGAAAACTTCTAGTGTGTGTTCCTTTTTACAGGAGACACGGTGGTTCAGTGGTAAAGCGCTTTCCTCTGATGGTCCTTGATTCAATCCCTGGACAAGTAAGTTTGTGGTGAACAACATCGTGTCCATAGATTTTCTCGAAGTACTGCCGTTTCATCCCACATTATCATTACATCGATTTTTCAATCATTATTCACTTAATCAAAATGAAATGAAATATTACAGTTTAACGTCCCACGATTATGACCTTTAGGATAAAGGAGACGGATGATTAAAGCAAATGAATGCTGATGGAAGAATAGGTGGAATGAGAATGTGGAAGGAAACTTGAGTACCCCGGAAGAAACACACACACGATTATGTCCACCACAAACTTACTTGGCTGGAGATATAACTAGGGACCGCACGCATCAGAAGAAAACGCTCTACCACTTGCCTTAATCATCCGTCTCCCTTAACCTAAAGGGCGTAAACGTAGTACGTTAAACTAAAAAAAATAATTTAACTTTTTAAAAACCCTTTTTACTGTCTCTGCCAGAGTTTATTTCTTAATGCCGTTTTCGCTGGTCTACTGCTATAATACAGGGTGCGGCAGGTAAAACCGGCCCGTCGTAATATTCTGGTATATTGTGTTTTTGGCAAAACTTAAATAATCTACCTTCCTACCAAGATGTGGCGTGTCGAGGTCGGGTCGACTTACGTGACCTGCAGCAGTCACGTGCAGCCGCAGCCAGTGAAACTTGTCGAAACCAGTTGAGAAAAAGGCCTCGTTGCGTTAAGCCGGGTGAGTGTCAGTGTGTGATAGTGCCGTATTCGATACCCGAGCGTGTTGCCATTGTTGAAGGGTTCATTCTCACTGGATCTTTTGTGAAAACAAAGAATTTGTTTCGGGAGAAATTTCCAGGACGTTCTGTGCCAGCAAAAAAGCACCATTCAGGAATTGATTGAAAAATAGCGGCGTACAGGATCGGTTCAAAATGCTCCCAGGAACAGACGACCATCTGTCTGCACACGACAGTGAACAGTGACGTGTATATGGGAATCCTGGAGGAGTTTTATACACACTTGACCGAAGAGGAGCGTCAGTTATGTCACTTTCAGCATGACGGTGCAACATGCCACACATCAGCTGCATCATTGTCCCTTGTGCATGAGATCTTTACACCAGAGAGGACAATCAGCAAAGGCTTGTGGCCTCCTCGGTCACCAGACTTGTCCAAGTGTGACTTTTACTTATGGGAACTGTTAAAGGGAAGAGTATACGAAACAAATCCACACACAATTGAAGAACTCAAGACCAGGATCCAGGATGTCACCAATAGCATTACAACACAAGAACTGACAAGGGTATATATGAATCTCCTCAATCGTGCTCACACGTGTGTTGAAGTGGGCGGAGGACACTTTCAGCACCTGCTGTGAAGGCTGCTGTGAAGGTGAGTAGTCATATTCAATCCATTACATTTCATTTATGTGTTGTAGTTAATCATATTCAATACATTACATTTCATTTTATGTGTTCACTTTACGGCCCGGTTTTACGTGCCGCACCCTGTACTTGCGCCCAGTCGTGAAGATTGGGTTCTAAACCAATCCCAGCAATATGTTGCTTGAGGTCCGATACATCGGAAAACTTCGGTACAATTCGTGGAGTCGCTTCCCGAGCGCACACTTGGGGAAGCGTCAAACAGCTGAAATTCTCCAACAATGTTGCCAAAGTTTGGAGAGATAGAAAATGAGTATTTGAAAATTGCCAATAATAACACTGAACAACAATGACCACTGTATTAATTATTCTAAAACGGTAACAATAACACGATAAGTAACAACGAAAATATAACGCAAAAAATAAATAAATAAATAAAAACGGAACTTGGCGCCAATCCGACAACACTGTACTCTCGGGAGATGTTTTCCATGTAGCGCGAGAGACGACACTGACAAAATTTGATGGGTGGGGGTTGATGACTGGAACACCTCCTCGCGTTCTATTGGGTGGTGAAATCGATAGATCTAGGTCAAGCTTCACGACTCGGCGCGAATACTATAGGATGCGCGCCTTTGATGCATCGGGTTCTAAATTTTATTCCTTATGAGAGAATCTTAAAATTTGATCTCATTACGGTACTTCAGATTTCACCTAATTCTTGGTCTACCTTTCATAAAACCTCGGCGCTGGAAAGGGACACTAAATTCTGATCCATCCAACGACACATTGTTTCTTAATCTATTTGTTTGGAGTTTTTCGCCTTGCTAAACCGATCTGATTAAAATGTTGGTTTACAGATTACAGTGGAACCACATGCACTGCTAGTAGAAATCGATTCCGGGTCTAACTCAAAATTCTAAATTGAACCCAAATTTACTAACGTGTGTATACCGATGTTTAAATTTAAAGATTAAAAGTGTATGCGCACCAGTAAAAATACATGTATGTACACCCAATAGGGTGGGCCGAAAAAAAAATGGAAAATTGTTTTCTTTAAGTCGTAATACCAAAAAAAAAAAAAAAAAATGCAATTGGTTTTTATCTTCCGGTCGTGCATATACTACAAAGTTTGCCAAATTTTGAAGAATTCACATCTCTACGATAATTTATATCTTACTTGACAATATTTAAATGTAATAGCCCTAATGGAATCTTACTCGACAAGATAATGATTCAGAAAAAAAATAATTGTTCAGAAAAAAAAATAATTGCAGAACATCCCAAGTCCACCGAAGTACTTTTGTGATTGTATAAGAAAGACATGAAGATTGTACTTGACATGCTATTCTGTTTAGCTGAAATTATTTTGTATTTTTTTTAAGGTTTTGATTTCGATTTACGTATTATGCAAGTGAATTGCTCTTAAAACATAGATGCTAACATAAAAAAACATAAAAGAAACAAACAAACAAACAAACAAACAAAAGAATAGAAAGAGTGGACTTGGAATCTTATGCAATGGGTCTTTAATTGGTGAAGGTATTTCGCTCGCGGAAATCTGTTAATTCTTACAACCTGAAATTTCTTTGTTCAACGAGAATGTATATGCCTCGATTCTTTCTTCCTTGTGCTCCAAAATTTTCCCAAGATCTCCCTCGTGGCTTTATAGTCACCATTCACACCTTCAGCGGGAATACCCAGGTTGGGTTCTCAGTGGATGTTCATGTGGTTCAGATCTCGTTATAATGTAGGTTCGAATGTCAAACTCCATATCAACCATTGCCAACAAATGAACCTCAACGGAATTTGAATGTATTACAGTTGATAAGTGCGAAGATGATTATGTAAGACCACCTCACACAATAAATCCCTGTTTCACCACAGTACCTTTTCCCTCATAGAGCTCAGTGGTAGAGCGTTCACCTCTGGTGCTGAGGGTCCCGGGTTCGATCCCAGCCCCCGCTAAGTGAACTTTGTGGTGGACAAACACCGCGCTCGTGGGCTTTCTCGGGGTTCTCCCGTTTTCTCCTACTTCCTTCATTCCACCATTTTCACTCATCTCTCATCATCACCGTCTCCTTTAGCCTAACCGGCATAACCGTGGGACGTAAAACTCAAAGATTTCATTTCATTTTTTTCCCTCATAGAGCCTGGATTACTTATTATATTCATTCTAACTTTTGCGCCACCCCTAGACTCTAGTACTTGTATAAAAATAAGAAGGGAGGTGTTTTTTTTTTTTTTTTTTTTTTTTTTTTTTTTTTTTTTTTAATGAGCAAAGTGTCAAAGAAATCTGCGTAGTGTGTCTTGACTAACAAATCTCTTCTGCCGCGTCCAGCCATTTCGAACATACGTAAATGTTTGCAGTGGAAGAAAAAAGAATGAAGAAATTTGGCAGCAAAGTGCGTGTACTTGCTGTACATGAAGTGATTGGGAACTAAAATGAGATCTTAACTTGTGCGCCCGTGAAATTGTGTGCGTATCATACAGTATCATTAATTAGTATTACTTTCGTGTGTTATCAGATCGAGACACAAGTTCGTCATCATTGATCTCTTTCCGTACAGAGATACCGAATGATTTATTTCTTTCAAATCTACGCATCAAAATTCTTGCTCTCTCAAAATGTCTTTTCCACAGAACGGTATTGTAAATTCTTGTCTGCATGCTTTTTAACTGTCACGCTTAAATTACGGAAGTGTTAGTCTCCATATCAAAGGATTTGACTCAGAACGAATTTCAGTTGTTCGCGTTCTTTTGGCTGCCTGGCATCTGCCCACCCACTCCTTCACATACTGTGCATGTGAGGATGGTAGAAGAACGTAATTGACTACACAGGTGCTCGCTAGACTACAAACAGTCGGTATCTCTTTTCTATTTTTACTAAATCTTTTGTTCAAGTGGACGGTCCGTTTGCCACCCACTCCGCATTGATATCACAACGATATAACTATATTTGGTGCTGTTTGAAATTCCAAAGGTTGGCAACGAATGTCATCGAAACAAAAATAAAAAAAATAAAAATAAAAATAAAAAAGAGAGAGAAGAATTGTGTAGCTGCAATGTCTCCTTAGTCACCACCCCCTTCCCTCAAACCTCGAAAAGACAGATAAATAAAAGATTCTTGAACTCAATCCAAAATTTTGTTTCTACGTTTCAAACCCATGTTTTATTATGGGGATAATGTGCTCAGATTATCTGTTGTAAGTCTCTTATCGTAGTGATTATGACCTATGCAGAAGCCAAAACTAGAATTAAAAAAGAAACTTCTAACTTGATCATAAAAGAAATCAAAATTCTGTTTCAATAAGATATAATACAGTAAGTTGTATTTCTTTCGTATACGGGAAGTCGTGTAGGAACATTAAAAACAGATGCTTCAGTGACGTACTAACAAAGCAACCAATTGTAGTACTGTTAGTAAAACATATGGCATAAAAACCTCATTGTTGTTACTTGGTTCACAAGTAGAATTCTACTTCGAAGTGCACATAATATAATAAACTAAAAAAAAGTTTTGTTTGTACTAATTTTGTGTTACAGTTTCTTAATGTATACACGTACAAACATTTTTAACGCAGGCGAGATAAAATCATGGAAAGGAAAAATAGCGGAATGAGATACACAATCCCATTCTCATTATCTGGAACAAGGAGGAATTGCGACAGGAGTGGAAATTATCAATAATTTTGTTTCAACTTACACGAAGGTGACAAAAAAAACTGATTGTAATAATTATCGAGCATCTCTCTTTTCTCAACATCCTATAAAATACTCTCAAATGTTCTCTTAGCAAGATTGGACTCCATATGCAGATAAAATTACTGCAGATTATCAGTGCGGATTTATGCGAAATTGATAAACTATCGACCAGTCATTTATCATTCGTCACATACTCAAAAAAATGACAATTCAATACTCCGATACATTAATAATTTATTGATTTCAGAAAGGTCTACAAGTCAGTGAGGATTGAAACGTTGTGCAATGTTCTTACCGAATTTTGTATACCGAAAAAGCTAGTTAGTTTAATTAAGATGTGTTTAAATGAAACCCAAGGTAAAATCCAAACAGAGAAATACTTGTCCACGTTTTCGTGTCGAAAATGATCTTAAGGAGGGTGATGAGTTGTCGTCATTATTATTGAATTTTGTCCTGGTATACGCTATACGGAAACTCAAAAGGTAGCAACTGGAGCCTAGAGCAGGAAGGCACTCATCAGGTTGCAGCTTATGCTGATTATGTCAATCTGATAGGATTTGATACAAAGACAATAGAAACAAATACACAGGATTTATTAAATGCCTGTAGGAACATGGGTTTCGAAGTAAATGCAGAAAAAAGTACATACAAAGAAGGTCGTCATGGCTGTTATACAGCAAACTATGGATACGTTAAAATACCGATCAATACTTTCGACGAATTGGGAGCTCGCAAATATCTACGATAATTTAAATAGAAACTTTAAGAGCCTTACTAAGTAGGACATTATTGAAAGTTGTCTATATAGTAGAGAAGTAGGGATTTAAATGCCGGCTTGAGAGGTTAAAATCAGTACATAAAGAAACCTAGGAGGGAGGAATGAAAATTTCTCCGAAGTCGTGGAAATGTAGAGCTTTACCTCCACCCAAGAGCTTGGTTGTGTCCCGAATGGAAAGCAAAGTTTGCTTTACAATATTCGTGAAATTAGTTTAAACTAGACATAAGTATCAGTTTAACGTGTACACCAAGTGAAGAAGTTTGGTTTCGAAATCAAATTATTGAAACCTTGAAAGATTGTAGATTTACACCATTTCCGGTTGAAGTAGAGAGATTGGACTGAAGATGGAATATGTTCTTGGGACACTTGATTGATAGCAGAAAACGATTCTCGCTATATATTACCGTTTTTGTTCTGTAGTGATCAACCAACGTTAAAACCTGAAATGGTTAATTTCTACCACTTTCAGTTTGCAAGTCGCCTTTGTTAATGAATTCGATTCGTAACTTCTGACCCCTGACGTTCTGGTCAAAATTGAAGGTGATTTGTCAAGTACCCAGGGCTGGCCCTTGGCAATTTGCAACCCCGTGTAATGGCATCATTTGTCGCCCCGTTTCTTCAAAAAAGAACAAATCTTAAAAGCTACAATTTTAAGTATGTTACACCATTATGAACAACGAAAGGAAACCGGCGGGAGCTCATTCGGTTCGGATTCCACGTTAATCAGTAGGTTCACGTCTCATATAGCCTCGCTGCTAAAAGGGACGATAAACTAAAATCAACTCAGCTCAACGAAGGGGAGGGAAAGTGCTCTTGCACTCAGAAAGGCCTAAACACTACAAACACAATCTCGTTGTGTCCTTTTTATTTCACGTAATGATCTATTATGTTAGTGAAATATAAAGCAAACACGCCTGTTGAGGAAAGATGGTAATCCTTTTTATAGAACTCAATATCGAGCTTCAATCTCAATATATCAGTTTGCAATTCCAGTGCAACTAGCTCTTTTATCTTTATATCCTGATTTTCCTTCTACATATGTTAATAAGTTAAAACAAAAACTTCAATGATAAAGAACTTGTTTGTGACAAAGACAAGACTTGTTTTCCTATCAAAACCGTAATAACTAAGTAAATGGAACAGGTGTTCGCTAGTGTTCTAGAATTGAGTTCTTGTATTTGACAACGATCAAGGAATTCATGCTGGGATTTATTTAACCATTTGCTTTAGCACTATCTATGTGACCTTAAACCAATACAACCAAAACATGACTTATGAATGTACTTTTCAAACAGAAGGCCAGCTTAGTAAATTTAATATGAACAAAAACACCAGAGGTGCAAAAAGTGCAGCCAAGTTCGTCAGCCTCAAAAAGTGTTAAGATGAGGATGGATGAGCCAAGTTCCTTGGCCACTGCATCTGAAAGGAACACTGGAGCTTGGCGCGAGGTGTCTAACATATTCGAATACATTAAGATGTTTGTTCCTAGTTTCAAGGTTGGGACATTTCAGCCCTAAGGTTAGTGGTGACCCCAAAATCCACCACGCTCACAAACACCATCCCTATGGCTCGTTAACACCATTTACTCTGACACTTCATGGAGGAATATAAGTTTTCCTTGTCTCGGTTTCGAACCACCAATCTTACTGCAGTATACTGTACATGTGCCTTAGCGCCTTAGCAAAGTTGATATTCCTAAGGTTGATGGTGGTCCCAAACCCACCACGCCCACCACCACTAACCCTAAGGTTCCTTAACATCAATTTCCTTGACACCTCGCGCCAAGTTCCAGTGTTCCTTTCAGATGAAGTGGCCAAGGAACTTGGCTCATCCATCCTCATCTTAACACTTTTTGAGGCTGACGAACTTGGCTGCACTTTTTGCACCTCTGGCGTTTTTGTTCATATTTCATTTCTTTTTGTAGTTCACCATGTCAATATCGTATATTGGGATTCTCAATTGTGGCATATTGCTGGATTTAAATTTAAAATTGTACATTTTTAAAGGAGTCATAATGTGTCACATACAACATTAGTTCATAAGGGCTCTCCCACCGGGAATCGAACCCAAGACCCTGTACAAGAAAGGCGCACATGCTAGCCACTAGAACAGCGGGGAGGATTTATTCTATTAAATATCTGTCAGAGCGTTATGTCCAAACGAGATTCCAATTCATTTACCCGAACTACAAAATCACGATCGCTAACATCTCATTTTTCATTACCTAAATACGAAGAGTATCAACAGGGCCCAAAACCCTTGATGCTGAATCCTCGCTGCTACATCACTAGACATAGCTGGTGTTTCAATATACTTAGTTGTTCTCTACCTTTTTACATTGCGAAATTACGGAGTTCATTACATGACGCGCATGTTGCGCAGTTTCATACTGCCTCGGGTTTTCCTTCCAATGATATACACCTTTCAAATAGCTTGTAAACTTAATAATATTTGCCACCAACATATCCTAACTGTATATAAAACTAAATGAACTGACATAAATTAAAGGGGTGCTTCCGGTTGACGTGGAAAGTTGAAATGATGAAGGGAGATGAAGAATTTTCCCATGTTATTTAAATGGGTCTTTTTTCTTTTTTTTTTTTTTACATATAATCTCATGTTTTACTAACTTGGAATTGGAATAAAAAAAATGAAATTCGGTATGCTTGTACGTTTTCATTAGTATTACCTAAGTAAATCAGAAAAAATAAACAATTCCAACTTTAGAGTGGTTTTATGGGGAACTGAAAAATCTTTCCCATGGTACGTATTTATATGGGACACCTTTTATACCTCAAAATTATATGGCACTTCCTATAGAGCTACAATGATTAAATTTGACATGATTGTAGTTTTTCGGAAATAGCCGACAGAAAAATTGCCAAAAGTGAATATTTTTAATTTTTAGGGAGTCCAAAGAAGAGATGAAGAAATTCCCCATGCTATTTAAATAGGCCTTTTTTAGGACTTATAATCTCATATTTTAGGTACTTGAAATTGGAATACAAACGTGAAATTCGGTATGCTTCAACGTTTTCGTTAGTATTACCTAAGTAAGTCAGCAAAAATAAAAATTTCCAAATTTAGAGTGGTTTTATGGGGAACAGAAAAAAAATTTCCATGTTATTTATATTGGACGTCTTCTACACCCCAAAATGTTTAGGCACATCCAGCAGGGTTAGAATGATGAAATTTGGCACGATTGTAGCCTCTATCCGGATAACGGATTTTTCTCAGTGACCTTAGCTCATTTTTCTATTAACCTAGAATGACAGGGACACGAACAGAGAAACATTGAGGAGAGTTAAGATTCCAAAGGCTCTTCCACCGGGAATCGAACCCAGGACCCCATACACCAAAGGCGCACGTGGTAGCCAATCTCGACCACTCAGACGATTGACAACATTATCACTATGCACATGATGTGCTCAATAACGGAATCGTTCCCGATTTCTGATTGTAAAGACAGTTATTTTGCTAATGAAAAAATTTCCATAGCAAATTCCTCAAATTTCATTTTCAAGCCGTTATAGTGTACCTTTATGGAAAGTTTCGCATCTTTATCTCATTAAGAAATACCTAAAGGCTATAGACAGTTTTTCGCCCATAAAAATTCCCATAGTACATTCCTTAATTTGGAACCTTTACTTACACAGGTCATTCGGTCATTACATAAGGTAGGTACCATTGTGCAGAGTTTCAATTCTCTATCTCATTTGGAAGCACCTAATCAATGATGAGTGAGTAAATGAACCGATCTCTGTTTGAGTAAGGACAATTTTTGCCCATAGAAAATTCCATAGCACATTCCTTAAATTTCGAATATTTTTCATATTCAAGCCATTATAAGCTACCTTCGTGTAGAAATTCACATCTTCATCTCATTGGGAAGTACCTAATGGCTACGGACAATTTTTCGTCTATAAAAAATTTCCCATAGCACATTCGTCACATTTCGGACTTTTTCCATACTCAGGTCATTATAAGATACTTTTATGCAGAGTTTCACGACTTATCTCATTGGAAATACAAAATCAATGTGATGAGCGAGTGAGTGAACCGATTTCTGCTTGACTAAGGACAGTTTTCACCCATAAAATTTTTCCATAGCACTTCCTTAATTTTCGGACATTTTCCATACTCAAATCATTATAAGGTTCCTTTATACAGAGATTCATCCTTCTATCTCATTGGAAAGTACCTAATTAATGCTATGAATGAGTCAATCAGTGAGTGAACAGATTTCTGCTTGGCTAAGGACAGTTTTCACCCATAAAAAATTCCTTTAGTACATTACTTAAATTTCAGACCTTTTCCATACTCAAGTCATTATAAGGTACCAATATACAGACTTTTACGTCAATATTTCATAAACAAGTACTTAATCAACGTGACGAGTGAATGAATGAACCGATATCTGCTTCGCTAAAAATAGTTTTTCACCCATAAAAAAATTCCCATTGCACATTCCTCACATTTAATACATTTTTCACACTCAAGTCATTATAAGATACCTTTATGCAGAGTATCACGTCTCTATCTCATTGGAAACTAGCAAATCAATGTGATGAGTGAATGAATGAACCGATTTCTACTTTGCTACGGACAGTTTACATCCATGAAAAATTTCCCATTTCACATTCCTCACATTACGGTCCTTTTTCACACTCAAGTCATTATAAGGTACCTTTATGCACAGCTTCACGTCATTATCTCGTTGGAAACTAACAAATCAATGTGATGAGTGACTCAATGAACCGTGCTTTGCTAAGGACAGTTTTTCGCCCATGAAAAATTTCCAATAGCACATCCCTCACATTTCGGATTTTTTTCATACTTAAGCCATTATAACAGTGGCGTCGGAAGTATTTTTCAGCTAGGGGGGCAAACTGCTGTCTTGAAAAAAACACGGGAATGTAACATAGGCTAGATAATACGAATATATGTTTGTAATGTAACAATAATTTGATTTGATTGGTTAATAATAATAATAATAATAATAATAATAATAATAATAATAATAATAATAATAATAATAATAATATAATGAAGCTGTAAACAGTTTCGTGAGAATGAATTTCCATCTATGAGAGGCATCTTAGTTTACATCCCTAGAGGCATCTTTAGATTAATTAATCCCGTGTCAGTTTTGTGCTGGATTTTGGTCTGGTGCAGAAATTTTCAACCACTGAAATCAGAATTAAAAATGGTCACATGGACACAATTACAGAATTTTAAAGCTACTTAAATCACCTGGAAACGATGAAATTAAAATTATATTTTTTCAAATCCAGTTTTAGTGTTGCAGTACACTGTAATATTAGAAATTGTAATATTGTAATATTTAGAACTACAAACTTTGTAGCACTTTGTAGTAGAAAATAACTTGAACATTATAAAACAGGCTACATAATGAAGTAAAAAATAAGAAAATATTTTTTCTACCTACTTCACTTCGTGCCAGAAATGGAAAAATGGAGTTGATTTTAGTTTAGCGTCCCTTTCAGCAGCGAGGCTATATGAGACGTGGACCTACTGATTAACGTGGAATCCGAACCACATGAGCTCCTGCCGGGAATCGAACCCGGGTCTCCCACACCAAAGGCGCGTACGCTAACCGCTTAGCCACGAAGGAGCTCAAATGGAAAAATGGAATTTTCACTTAAGACTTCATAAAATGTATATAGAAAATTCAATTCCACTAATTACGAGAGTTATTTGTATTTTTTACTACCCTTACTTCAGTATATCCAGTTTATTACATTTACCTCTCTTCCTAATCTCATTTTCACTTCACTTCACATAATAAAGTACGACACAATAATAAGGAATAATTCAGTTTATATTGAATTTTAAGTGCTATTGTGTAATTTAAATAATTGGTTATATAACGCATAACATTTTCACTTACGTAATTCTACATTTATTTCTTTTCAAAATTGACCAATAGCATCTTTTCTTTCGCTTGTCTTTGATATTAATTTCCCTTGCGATGGTGTTTAAATCTAAGTCTGGTCGCTACATATATGCTACAACAGCAGATGAGCCAATCTTTCCTGCATCATGGACGTCCTCAAATATGTCTTTAGACGACGCAAATAGCTGAATGATCTTTCGCAAATGCTCAAGAAGCTGACATAATGAGAACGAAAGTCCCTAAACGAACAACTTGGTCGAGAAGGCTGCGAACAGTTGGGGTTTCAGCACTAACAGTTTTTAATATTCTGGTGGTCGTCAGCGACTCAGTCGTCATCAAAGTAGGTGGAAGCAGCCTGAGCTGAGCTCATAATCTATCCAGGTTAAAATCCGACGCGTGAACTCTCAATTCCTGCTTCAAATAATCACTTGAGAGAGGCCCACCAGCACATATAGTTCCTTCACAAAGTATATTCTAGAGTTTTATGGGTTGTTTGAGGCCTGGTTGATTGAAACGACGCTGTACTTCATTCAACAAATAGTCAATGATTTCGAAGTACATTTTTGGAAGATCTGATACAGGTTCAAGGGTAGGTGCTATAGAAGGATTATCAGTCTGCTCCAACCTAATTGGTGTTCGGTTTGATCTTGATGAAGTGGGCAATTTTAAGTGTAGTCTGTCTGTATTTTCCTTTGCTTCCTTATAGATGTTTTCAAATGCACTGTCCGTTCGTAGGTTTCTCAGAGTATCCTCTAGATAGAATTGCTGCTGCTCTTTTAGCTCCAGAAGCAGAAGCTTCAGAATTTTGAAGCAGTTTCGCCAGTTGCCCGCAAGATACAAAAGCACGTATACTGACTATCAGAAAAAATATCATTCCGAATTTGTTCATTCTTTTCAAATACCCTTTTAGAATTACTTTTTGATCATCATTTGGACCACTTGTATTACTGATGATTCTTTTCCAACGTGATTTGAATTCGTTTGTAGTAGATTGAAATCTGCTTAGAGATTTTCGCCTAACACACCAGCGAGTAGAACAAAGAGGCAGCAAATGTTTAGGATCACTTTCGTTGATAGTTTTACAGGGTTCAAGAACAATGTCGGCGTATGTTATCTATCGTTTTGCAGAACCCAGATTGATGTTTCAAACGTGGCCCGTACGTCCCACAAAGATTCGCATTTTCGTGCTACTTCCTGCAATGGAAGATCTAATGCATGATTATTGCAATGAATGTATACAGCTTTCGTAGTGTTGCCACGAGACGAGACATTTCTCGTGTCTCGTCTCGTCTCGTCTCGTAAACGAGACGAGACACGAGACGGGACAGACCCCTTTTAGACGAGACACGAGACGAGACAGACTGCTTGTCCCGTCTCGAAAACGAGACGAGACACGAGACGAGACGGGACGTCTCGTGAAATGTCTCGTCTCGTCTCGTGTCTCGAAAATGAAAATGCTGGCGGGAATGGCCAAGATTGAAATTGCCAGTGGTCATATAGATTGCAAAAGGAAAATCCCCTTTGTGAGAAAACATGTTGAAAAGCCTTCATAGAAAAGTGTCCTCGGTTTATTGAATGAAACAATCGTGATACATGAGCTTCCAGGAATATCATCCTTAATGTCTTGTCCGCAATTCCCCTTGCTGTAAACTGAGGAATTCTCATTTTTTTCATTTCTGGCTGGAATGATGACAAACAAAATCAAAGACATGGAAGACTTTTTACAAGGTCAAGAAACCGAACTACCACCACCATCTATTCAATTTGAAAACTGGGCAAGGTCTATACTCATTACAGGTTGTAGCTCAAAGTTCTGGCTGAGATGGCGGAAGAGAACAGAACAGACTACACTTGTCTTTATTCTCTGGTGACGGTATTCTTTTTGCTATATGAACCGAAATGAACCGAAAACGGCAATTGAAGTACGTCATCTTGCAACTAAAATTTTGTTTTTTTTTCTCTCTCTCTCTCTCTCTCACACACACACACATAAAAACACACTTTTACCATTTTACCAATCGCTCGCTTATTATACAGCAGTCATGTTGTAAAATTCACCTCTTCGTTTGGAAGGCGGGCGGACGACAAAAGAAGCAAAGATATCGACGAACCCTTCAAATTGTTTGCTTTCAGCAAATTTATGATACTAACAATAACACTTTAAATGAAGAGATTTTACAGGGGGACCTTCGTTTTGTTACGCGGAAATGTTTGATCTGACCAGAGTGCGAAATTGCCCTCTGCTTCCATGTTGTGAGGAGGGGAATACTTCCCTTTCCTAGTGAATAATATTCATTAGGACCTGAATTATCTTCAGAGATGGTTTCTTACAGAGTGTAAAGAACATTTGGTATAATATTCATGGAACTCCGTTGAAAGCAGAAAATATCATGAAAATGATCAAAATTCAAACATTGAAGAACATAATTAACAGAAAAGAAATAGGATACCCAAACCATATTTTTAAACTTGCCATAAAATGTATATCCAATATTTTTACTAATTCCTTACTCCCATGAAAATATCCTCGGGAGGATATTCTCTCCAATTTTTTTCAGACTGAAATCCTTTTATCCCGTACGATTTCTCCCCCTGACATAATAGGAAAAAACAAATGCTGTTAAAATCCATACACATGACCCTTCCGGGACTCAACCCAGGTCCTTCAAGCCGATGGTCTATCGCCGCAGACCGCTCGGCTTGGTATGAAGATGTACGTTGTATGATTGCGAATAGATCACGACAATATAAGAAACTTTAATCCAAAATGACCACCCAAAAATCAACTTTTTTTTTTACCACTAGCTAATTTGGGTGTACTGTCATGAGTTTGTTACACAAACGGGACAACCACCATATAGTGTCATACAACCCCGATGTTATGGGAACAGATTTGTACCATGGAGGTGAAGACTGGTCCCAAGCATTCTTACGTCCGATGTGTCGTTCAGCTCCCATTACTATGGCACTTTAAGTAGAGCTCACTGTGCAGTAACATATAAAATTTCAATCAAATACTTTCCATTACTCAATAAAATTATTTGGTTCCGAGCTTTCTTTTTTTTAAAAAATAATTGCAACAAATTTAAACATGCTAAAGTGGAAAGTAGTTTTTGGATTGGTGTGGTTAACACTGTGAAACCTAAAGGCTGGAATATATGAAATCAAAGTGTACATACATATCTATTTCTCTATTTATCTATATATCTTTCCATCTCTCTCTCTCTCTCTCTCTCTCTCTATATATATATATATATATATATATATATATATATATATATATATATATATATATATATATATATACAGACACTATAAAGCAAGTGGGCTGATAGTATACGATAGTGTCGGGGATGGTGACACCTTTAGATCGAACTTTGCTTGTCGTGTAAACATTATTTGACATTAGTGTCTTCATCTTCGACGTACCTATGAGTAACTTACTGTATATTCGTGTATTGAAACTGGTTAAACAAATTTCAATGTCTCAGAATGTTAAAAAAAAAAAAAAAAAAAAAAGCCAGGGTCGAGAAGCCTCAGACAACTAACAGCAGAGATATATTATCTTGTAAACTATTTGTCCTTGCCTTGTGAGCTTACTTGATTTTATTTTTAAGACCTTTAGGCAACTTTGGCCCACCCCGAATAGATGATGATGGGAACATTAGTGGAATGAAGAAAGTGGTAGGATATTAGACAACTTCGAGAAAACACACACATTCGAAAAATGAAATGAAATGAAATCTTTGAGTTTTATGTCCCACGATTATGCCGGTTAGGCTAAAGGAGACGGTGATGATGAGTAATGAATGAAATGGTGGAATGAAGAAAGTGGGAGGAAACGGGAGAACCCCGAGAAAACCCACGCACATGGTGTTTGTCCACCACAAAGTTCACTTGGCGGGGGCTGGGATCGAACCCGAGAACTCAAGCACCAGAGGTGAACGCTTTACCACTGAGCCATCGACAATCTGCTTGTTAGACTTAAGTATGATAACGATTTTTCTTGGTCAGTTTTGAAATACTCAGCAAGAAGTATCATCTCTTTATCAGCATGCAACATCTTTTCCATATCGACCATGTTAGTTGGCAATTTCGACTCATGGAGAACAGAAACTTCACGCCTTCGATAGGGAATCTTGTGAATAAATTATCAATTAAAGCCTGATAAACTGATGATTTCTAATTGTTTATAAATTTAATTTTTGTAATTACACGTGAAGGTTTGATGCCATTCCCAAGTTCCCTCCCCCGTCTAGAAAGCGAAAGGGAACGAGGTTCCTGGAAAGTGTTCATAGGTGAATAGGAATTTCCCTCCTTCTTCCTGTTCAATTACCACATTACTGTTTGCCCTGTGCCAAATTACGATGAATTTCAATTAAATTATCTTCGATACTTTTGAGTGGAACAAAGGATGAAATTTGAAAGTTCCAAATCAAGGTAAGTGTACGAACGTAAAGAAAAAATAGTGTAAAATTTTCCATATAATTATGCGTACAATCCAAACTTAAAATTTCCGTGTAATTAATCTTACAGTACAAATTTTATGCCTATTTTAGTCACAACTTTATGGGTTGATTGTCCTGTGCTGTAAGCGCTCTATATAATAAACATAAGCTTCAGCAATTATTATAGTAGAAAGCAATGGATATATGAAGCCAAACACTATATTTTTTACTTCTGATTTTTTTCCTTAAATAACATCGATCGTTTTCGATCATTTTTACAAAGCAACTCACTACCAATTTTCCATATATAGAATGTGCCCCCCCCCTCCCCCATAAAGGAGAATTTTAAAAACTGCTAGGATGTTTATTTTCAATAAACAGTTAATACACTGAATTTCAGCTCCGTAAGTTTAACGGCTTGCGAAATACTCATTTTGTTTCGCAAAAATTCGAATCCTCACTACCTCCTTAGGATATTATGCATTATAATGAAAGCAATATAACATCCCAGTTTGGATTAAGGCCTAACTATATACCAAAAGTCATTTCATTTGACTTTGCAATTTGACCGTGATGATCAGGCACACATAGTTACATTCATTTTTTCATATAATAATTTATATATTACAGTGATTCAAAAATGTATTTTTTCCAGTAGTTAGCTCCTCTAAAAACTCACAGATCTCGAAAGCCAAGTAGTAGTATAAGTCTTATTGCTATTCTTACAATTAAAAATATCAATATCCAAAAGTTCCTAAAGTTTTTTTTCACTTGGTTAGATTTACTCATCTCAGGTAAGTAGACAGAATTAAATGGAAAAGGAAGGGAAATGAAGGTCTTGAAAGTAAAACGAAGAAAAATTTACATTCTTCAGAATATTCTGTCTACAGTGCAGTGAGCAGAGTGGGTCGGTAGATCATACTGAGCCGGTGGGCTGCAGTAAGTCATGGTGGGTGGTAGGTCGCAGTGGGTCACGGTGGGTGGGAGGTCGCAGTGGGTCAAGGTGGGTGGTGGGTCACATGCTGTTGACCCACGATCCACTGATTTACTCAGAAAACTTGACCCACTTGACCCACCGACCCACCAATCTACTGACCCAATCCATCTCTGTTCTTGTCTTGTGTGTTCAGTGTAATAACTTAGTTGTATCTTGATTAGCATGGTGCAGCCTGCTAGATTTTACTTTCGTTCCCATGGTATGCTGCTATATTTTTTACGAGACAAGACGAGACAAAACGAGACAAACGAGACGAGACGAGACGAGACGAGACGAGACGGGACAGAACCTCTCGAGACGAGACACGAGACGGGACGAGCACATTTTTTCGAGACGAGACGCGAGACGGGACATGCTTTGCACGAGACGAGACGAGACAGCCTGAAGTCTCGTCTCGTCTCGTCTCGTGGCAACACTAAGCTTTCGGATGTTGAGTCGAAATTACCTTCTGCACACCATTCACTCGTCCTGACATAATAGCTGCACCATCATGGCACTATTCGCGTATATTTTCTGAATTCAGGTTAAGTTTCGTTAGAATATCTTTGATCGTGAATTCTGTTTGTGCCATGTGGGGTGATCATTCCCAAAAATATTTTGTTGGGTTTGATGAATCAGAGTCAAAACAGCGCATAGAGAGACAACAGACAACTGTTCTTTCTTTGAAATATCAGTCGTGGAGTCGGCTATGATTGCATATAATGGAGAGACTTTAACTTTTGCTACCAAGTCTCTCTATATTGCATGTCCCATAATCTTTAAAATTTCATTCTTTCAATCAACACTAAGCCAGTTATCTCGCCGATTAATCCATTGATTGAGAACAGGCACATCCATTTTTCTTTCAGCCAGGAGCGACATCAAATTATCCGTACTATGCAAATGTCCACTGATTGCTTGACCACTGCGAGCTAAATATCTAACACTACTAGTTATTATAAGCAGTGACTGTCTTCCTTATTCTTCTTTACGAACTTGGTCTGAAAGGAGAGCTTAAACAGGTATTCACTACCACTACCCTTTCACTACCACTGGGACATATGTGTCCCACGATACATTCTCGGAGGACCTGTGGTAATTTACATCATTTTATTGCTATGAATCGATGTTCCACTAGTAAAGAGAAGCCTGCTAATGGTTCACAGAATTGTTATGAACATTATCAAATAGACAGTAGTGGAAGTGAACGTGAACAATGAAAGCGAGGAACAATGTGCTAGTGATAAAGCAGTGGTTGCATGTATTGTCATTTGGGAAAGGATGCCGAAATGTACAACATTTGTAATCATAAATACGACCTTTTTTTTTTTTGACAATATTCGTATCATAATTGAAAATACAAGATGATCATTCATGTCACTACCACTGGGGCATATAGGTCCCACGTAAAAATATGAGTGGAATACATAACCCACCCTTCCCACATCGAAAATCGAAACGGCGGAAAATGTTATGTATGTATGTTTGAAAATAAAGTAGCCATATATTAATGTTTCTCACTCCGAAAAAAATGGTAGTGAAAGGGTTAAACGAACGGAACGACAATAGAGTTCGCATTTTTCATGTCCTCTGAATTATTAATCCTACCTTATACATTTTTCCTTCTCACTATAAAAGTTACTGCATTGTGCATATTGTTTGTAAGAACATTAACTTTATGGAAAATGTATTTAGTTCCTAAATGTCCTGTTACTCATTTAAACTGTAATATTTTTCAAACTTTAAAACCTAGCTCGACGACTCGTTTCATATTGCAGACTTACGATTACTTAAACAACAATTTTAAAAAATTTACAGTGTTTTGAGAATGTACACCAATGGAAATAAAGAGAATTTTCACTTATTTTTCCTAACTCTTTCTGTCTAACATGGGGGCAGAAAAAGCGTCCCTTGTTTCAAAGAGAAAGATGAATCTGGAATAGAGAATTTTTTCACATTACCATAAAATGCAAAATTTAGTTCTTATAATCAGTGTTGTGTGATGTTTTTAGTCTGAAAGTGAGGGGGCAAAACGAGTATCTTGCCCCCTCTGAAAATTTCAGGAGGGGCAACTGCCCCCCTTGCCCCCCCGGTTCCGGCGCCCCTGCATTATAAGGTACCTTTATGAAGAA
Source organism: Thermobia domestica (assembly GCF_964235325.1). Taxonomy (NCBI): domain Eukaryota; kingdom Metazoa; phylum Arthropoda; class Insecta; order Zygentoma; family Lepismatidae; genus Thermobia; species Thermobia domestica. Next base: position 142,374,693 of record NC_137470.1, read on the forward strand.
TTTCACGTTTATATCTCATAGGGAAGTACCTAATAAGCTTGATGAGTGAGAGGACGAACATATTTATGTTTGGCTAAGGTCAGTTTCTCGCCCATAAAAAAATTCCCATAGCACATTAATCACATTTCGGACTTTTTCTGTATTCTAGTCATTATAGGGTGCTTCTATGCAAAGTTTCACGTCCATACCTCATTGGGAAGTACCTAATCAATTTGATGATTGAGAGAATGAAACGATTTCTCCTTGGCTAAGAACAGTTTTTCGCCAATAAAAAAAATTCTCATAACGCATGCCACACATTTCGGAATTTTTCTATGCTCGTCATTATAGGGTACCTCTCTGCAAAGTTTCACGTTTCTATCTCATTGGGAAGTATCTAGTCAATTTGATGAGAGAGAGAATGAACCAATTTGTGTTTGACTAAGGACAGTTTTTCGCCCATAAATAACTCCCATAGCACATTCCTCACATTGCGGTACTTTTTCCATACTCAAGTTATTATAATTTACCTTTATGCAGAGTTTCACGTCTCTATCCCATTGGGAAGTACCTAATTAACTTGATGAGTGAGTGAGTGAAACGATTTCTTGCTTAGCTAAGGACAGTTTTTTGCCTATAAAAACTTTCCCATTGTGCATTCCTTAAATTTCGGACCTTTTCCATACTCAAGTCATTATAAGGTACCTTTGTGCAGAGTTTCACGTCTCTGTCTCATTGAAAAGTACCCAATCAATTTGATGAGTGAGTAAGTGAAACGATTTTTTTCCTGGCTAAGGACATTTTTTGCCCATAAAAATTTTCCATAGCACATTTCTCAGATTTCGGACTTTTCCCATACTCAGGTCGTTATAGGGTACCTTTATGCAAAGTTCCACGTTTCTATCTCATTGGGAAGTACCTAATTAATTTGATGAATGAGTCAGTGAAAAGATTTTTTTCCTGGCTAAGGACAGTTTTTTGCCCTTAAAAAATTTCCCATAGTATATTCCTCAGATTTCTAACCTTTTCCATACTCAGCTCGTTATAGGGAACCTTTATGCAAAGTTTCAGGTTTCTATCTCATTGGGAAGTACCTAATCAATTTGTTGAGTGAGTGAGTGAATCGATTGCTTGCTTGCCTAAGGACAGTTTTTTGCCTATAAAACTTTCCCATACCACATTCCTCAGATTTAGGACTTTTTACATACTCAAGTAGTTATAGGTTACCTTTATGCAAAGTTTCACGTTTCTATCCCATTGCGAAGTACCTAGTGAACTTGATGAGTGAATCGATTTCTTGCTTGGCTAAGGACTGTTTTTTGCCCATAAAAAATTTCCCATAGCACATTCTGCAGATTTCGGACTTTTTCCATACTCAAGTTATTATAGGGTACCTTTATGGAAAGTTTCAAGTTTCTATCTCAAAGGGAAGTACCTAATCAATTTGATGAGTGAGTGAGTGAAACATTTTTTTTTGTGGCTAAGGACAGTTTTTTGACCGTAAAAGATTTTCCATAGTACATTCCACAGATTTCGAACTTTTTCCATACTCAGCTCGTTATAGGATACCTTTATGCAAAGTTTCACGTTTCTATCCCATTGGAAAGTACCTAATCAATTTGATGAGTGAGTGAGTGAATCGATTTCTTGCTTGGCTAAGGACAGTTTTTTGCCTATACAAAATTTCCCATAGTACATTCCTCAGATTTCGGACTTTTTCCTTACTCAAGTTATTGCTGGGTACCTTTATGGAAAGTTTCAAGTTTCTATCTCATTGGGAAGTACCTAATCACTTTGATGAGTGAGTGAGTGAAACGATTTTTTTCCTGGCTAAGGACAGTTTTTTGTCCATAAAAGATTTCCCATAGCACATTCCTCAGATTTCAGACTTTTTCCATACTTAGGTCGTTATAGGGTACCTTTATGCAAAGTTTCAGGTTTCTATCTCATTGGGAAGTACCTAATCAATTTGATGAGTGAGTGAGTGAAACGATTTTTTTCCTGGCTAAGGACAGTTTATTGCCCATAAAATATTTCCCATAGGACATTCCTCAGATTTAGGACTTTTTTCATACTCAAGTTGTTATAGGGTACATTTATGCAAAGTTTTACGTTTCTATCTCATTGGGAAGTACCTAATCAATTTGATGAGTGAGTCAGTGAGTCAGTGAGCCTGAAAACTGCATATTTTGGGGGTCCAGTACTCGAATATGGTTGAAGGTAGGAATGTGAGATTTGGCATATGAGTACATCTGTGGGATATCTCCTTACGTTCTAAATTTCATGTTTCTACCCTTAATAGAATCGTTTTTACAGAGTCTCGAAATCGGCGATTTTACCCAAAACTCTTGTTCGTGTATAATATGCTTACGGCAGTGCAGGCCAGTTTTAATTTTCTTCGCGGAACTTGGCTGCCATGCACTGCCGTGCATGTTGACAACCATCATCATGAAGTTCGTTTCGAACAAGAAATATTTATTTTAAATAATATAGTTAGGACAGATTTTTTCACCCCTCAAAATTTGCCGCCCCGTGTTGTATATACATATGGCAGATCTGGCCCTGAAGTACACTACTTACCCGGTTATAAGACGAGGTTTCTCCCCTCGATACTCGTCATTCGAAAAATACACGAATACTTCTGAGGCAAGAGGAGAAAAGGTTTAAATCTATTGAGTTAAAACAAAAGAAAAACAATAACAACAAATCCACAAATGTTCAAAAATGTTTTTTAAACGAAAAATTACGGTATACTAAGATGGAATTATTACTATGTTACTCCTCCTCACCTTCCAATACAAGTTTGTCTCTTCAATAAATTGACTTAACAAGTAGAAGGTCAAGTTTTTAATACTGCAAATAAAAGAAGAGTGAAAGAGGCTGAAATAGAATTTATAAAACTTTATCGTATTTACGGGACTTCAAAGACTGCTCCGTTTACCATAAATAATTACTGTATTTTTTTATTTTTATCATAACAAAAGGCATTTTTTCCGCACTATTAGAAATAAAAATTTAAATTGTTTCGTTTCGCCCCAATAGGTAAGATTGAAAAGAACACCTTCAAAAATGAAACTGAAATCTTTGACGGAATAACAAGCATAACGTTTATACCCGTTAGGCTAAGGGAGCTGTTCTGATCATTAAGGCAAGTGAATGATGATGGAAGAATTTGTGAAATGAGAAAGTGGAAGGGAACGGGAGTACCCGGAGAAAACTCACGAGCATGATCTTGTCCACCACAAACTTAGTTGGCCGGGGATTGAATCAGGGACCCCACACAACAGAGGTAAGAGCTCTACCACTGAGTTTCTGTGCCCCACAAGAGCACCTTCAAATTTGGTAAGAACAAACATACTTGAAATACATTTTTTTGTAGGGAAAGTTCGAGAAGTTTAGATTAGAACGCAAAGAGTGTGTTAATTTGGCCCTGATCGTCTTAACCTGGCTTAGGATTAACAGTCTGTCTTTTCAGGCAGTTGAGGCGTTCCGGGTAATAAAAGGCGGACTCAGTATAAATTACATGTATTCTGAACTCTTGAAAGTTTGACTGAAACTACTCGAGTGGTAGTACGAAACAATTCTGTGGTGAGTATTCGTGCTTGTACGTATAATTTGTTAACATCTTTCCTTTTTCCCTTAGAAAATACAGATTCAAAATAAATGGACGATTATATTGACTGCTCAGAGTGAATTTTCTGGAAACAAACCTTTGTTGAGTCGTCTACCCGGAACGCCTCATATGATGCATTGCTCTCTACAGTTCATGCCTTGCTTCCACATAGTTACCACAGTGGCTGCATTTTAACAATTTTGTGTAGCTGTAATTTTAGCAGTGACTCTGCGTAGTGTAATCGCTAACGCTCTCAGCTTCGGAGACAATCGAAAAAGTGTTAAAGCTTTTTCAGACTAGCCGTCCTGAGTGATGATTTCTTCGATTTTGCTCATTCACATCAAGCAAATGCCGGAATGATACCTGACATAATGGTCCCAGTCCCAAGCCGCTTCCTTCCTTCCTCATATCTTTGTTACTCCCTAATCCCTGGATAGTGTAATCGCAGAGGAACATCCCTCATACGTGTGGATTATCATGACTATAGGTCAGGAAAGTCCATGAATCTAATTCTTAGTCCTAATCCAGTAAGTTTAGCAGAAATAGTAAAGTTGACAGTTCAATATTGATATAAATTATTCAGAGACAATGTTACAGTATTTCTTGATTTTACGAAGATCCTTATATAATCAAGATTAGAGATTTGAGTCACTGTTCTTTTCCCAGGCTGCAAAAAGTACTTCTTTTTCCACCACGTACTTCTGTAGCTAATCTGCACACAAATGTAAACAAAAAAAGAGCAAGAAACGAATCATGTATTAAGTTTAGGAACTAAGGCGTCATTATTCATTCAGTTTTTAGGTGATTATTATTGTTTCACATTCCTCTAATTATTTGGTCGTCTCTGTCTTCCAATGTAAGTTTGCTTACAACGTGTTCGGAATTGGTTGTCTTCACTTCAAACCTTGCAACAGCAAACATACGACAACTTTTCAAAGAGATTTATGCAACAATATTTTCTTCATTGACTTCTTAATTACATGTAAGTGTACAGATGAAGAGTGGCTAAGCAAAGGTGTGAAGAATGATTGCGCCAATATGCACTTAATTGTCATGACCTGACAGTAAAATCAACGTCTGCTTCCAATTGAAGGTTCAAATACAGTTATTTTGTTGAGTTTTGCACGTGAAGAGCGGACATTGTGCAAGTTTTCATTTTGGAAATTAAAAAAAAAAATAACAATATAAGAAGGTGGCTTCACATGCTGGGCGGTAGGCAGCTGAAAGAATACATGCTGGTTTCTTTTTAAAAAAAAGAAAAAAAAGAACATAATCGGAGGATGGAAGAAGTAAGCTGATGATGTGTTTTCTTCTGTTTAGTGATTAAAAGGCAACTAGTGGAATGTAAGGGGGTGGATGGAAGAAACTGGTTTGGCAGTCAGAACGATAAGTACAAAAGGCCTGCAGGTGCAAAAGAAGTAGGTGTTTGGTGGAACTGAAACAACACCTGATTCCAAACAGAGCTTGGTATCATTATTACGAATATTAACCTCCACAATTTCCTTCAGGTTGCCTTAAGTATGATTCTTTTCTGCATATATACATATACTGTATAACGTAAAAGTAACGGATATTTCGTTTGATTACTCACATAAACATTGGTTATGTAATTATTTTCTTGTTATGCATTACTCTGAGATGATTTACTGGGATTCGCCTACTGAAGTGAATGCAGACCAAACAATGAAAATATATGCACTGACCACACAAAGCGTGATGTTCAACTTTTTCTTCCTAGTTACAAAAATCATTTTAATTTGTTCAGACTCGAGCACTTATTAACAAATCCACCTAGCGATATAGACAAATGTTTAGGTGCACAGCCAGCTGATTCTCAAAAGCTCTATTGCTGCCTAAAACTTTACGGAACTGTCTGCAGTCTTTTCTGTTTCTTTTCAGATTGGAGTAATTCTTGCTCATCGCCATTTCCTAAACCCTACAGGATGCAATATTGTTAGGGGGACTTTAAATTCAACAAAGAACAAAAGGAAATGAGAATCAACAGATAATACAAGAAACCATTGATTGAGTGGGGAGGGATGTTGTCATGGTGGTAGGACAGAAAGATGGTGTATGATTCTCATGAGCTCATGAAATAAATAAAAGTGGAGAGAAACAAGTCGTTTTTTTAAATAACAAGACTAATTCGTTAATGAGTACACTTTGTTCAAGCAGGGCAAGAGAAACACATATACATAAATGTTCTAAATGTAACAGGAAGCATTTTGAGATAGTTGAACACTGAAGAATCTTCATGAGGCATAGTTCTTCTCTAATTCTAACTTTGTGCTGGCAAAGTACTTTATACTAAGGCTGCCCAGAAAGTACCAGACGTTTTAGCATATCGCGGAAGTCGGCGTTTGCCATATTGGCGTCAGAACCTTGCCACACTCACAAGGGAGGGTCACGAAGTGGCTCCGCTGAGATCCGAACGAGACAATTGGGTTTCCATTTGATATGTTATAACTAGACGAATCACAAAGTTATACATGCCACCGGGCGGAATATCGTGAGTTACAACATATTTTGTCATGTGAAAGCTACAAAGCTGGCAGAATAGTTTGAACCGGGCCATTTGTTCGGAAACGGTTGGTTAACTGGAAAGCTCGGTGAACACGTATCCCATCATTTTCAAGGCCACACTTTTTTTTGGGATAAAAAGTTTATCCCCAGGGTCCCCCGCAGAGTCCCAGGTGGGGTCCAACAAATTTCAAATGGCAAGAGGGGTTAAGTAGCACATCGTTTGAAAGTTGTTGTTAAATGAAAGAAGACGGAGCAAGTCTCGACTCTCTACGACAACCCTGTGTAAAATGACGGCGGATCAAAACATAAACTAAGGCTTAATTGAAAAATATATGGCCAACTTGAATCCAAGATGACCGCTTAAAACCTATGTCGAGAGGATAGGCATACTAAACTGCTGAAGCTACGAACACCAAATATGGTATAAATGTTGATCAGTAGGTGACGAAAAGATGCGAAATGTCCAAAAACGAGATATCTTGAGTTCAAAATGCCGCACTATGTATCGAACACATGTCCAACTCAAGCCACTGGTGTTGGAGAAGCAAAATGTGGTATTTACGCTTATGGTCAATAGTAGATATCCACAAAATATCAAAGAGTATCATCTGTAACCAGTGGTGCTATTCAGTCGGTAAGCACCGGTTCGGACGAACCGGTTGTTAAAAAATTTCGAGTTCGCAGAACCGTTTGTTATACCGAAATAAACCTACATACACACACATCATCATCATCATCAGCCAAAACGTGAAAGAAAGAAGCCAAACAAAGTATGTGTTTAAACCTGGCAGAATTCATTTTCAGAATTTCAGATTAAACCATGCAGATCGTTTGTTTACAATTGTTCTCATAAAATTTTCGTTTATCCAGGATTTATAAACAATTTATATCAAAAACAAAATGGGCGGTGGCAACTTCACGTACCAGAACCCATTTTCGGCAATCGAAAATAAACCATGTAGGTAAGATTTCAATATCTTTTGTATTTCTATTAGCATAGCAACTGTTTGCATTGCAAATTTCAGCTGGAAGAACTTGTAGAATAAGAATTTTTCACATCCAAAAACAATTGACCTATTTGAAGGACATTACTTTGCTCTGTACATACGAGAAGATTAATGGAGTGCGGGAGGAATGGAAAATTTTATTTTAAGTGACTTTGTTCTTAGAAATTCTTACAGCTACAGAGTTAAGTAACATCTCTCAGAAGAATATATAGACGTTTATTCTTTAATCTCAAATGCTCAGATATCAAGAATGAAAACTGGGATCATATGAGTGAAGTACTGAGGGTTATTTGTATTTGAAACTCATACATAGCATTGTTAACAATTGTAGATCCATTGCTGGATGAAGGTCTTTTAAATACTTTTTGACAACCATATATATATATATATATATATATATATATATATATATATATATATATATATATATATATATACAGAGAGAGAGGAAAGGAGAGAGAGAGAGAACCGGTTGTTAAAATATAGAATAGCACCACTGTCTGTAACTCAATATGGCTGCCATCGTGAAGAATGAGTTTGTGTATAAATATACTATTTCTTGGAATATTGTGACCAAACCAACAAAGTTTGACGCAGCTCGATGTACTGAAATGATTTACATATGGTTTGGTACTGCTCACCAATCTTGTAAATAACTTTTTTCGTATATTTGGTATTGCTTGAAATATTGCGATCAAAACAACAAATGGCATACCAATGTAACCATCACGAATACGTTACAATAGAGCCCCCAACATGACTAGTGCAGCAAGTCCTTTACATACGAACTACGAATGAAAAAATTAGAAAAATACCCGAAAGTACTCAACTTTTGTTTAGCAGTATGAATATGAATAGGAGGTCAGAGTTGTGTGTTCATCGCATATTCGTTATATTCACGTAAATGATATCATGAGAACCGTGACGAACGTGCATTAGGAACAAAACATATATGTGTTGTTACGGAATGAAATAATAGTTGAAGTGAATAGAAATTCAATTGTTCTTTTGTCTTCCTATTGTTTCTAAATACATAATAGAGGAAAATAGAGGTTTAGATTTGTGCTGTTATGAGTAGAGATGCAAGGGCTCGGAAAAAACCGGCTTTTTTGGAAAAAAAACTCGGTTTTTTCTGCTTTGCTTTTTTGCTTCGGAAATTTTGGGCTTTTTTCAAAATACTGCATTAAATTGATAAAACAGACTTTGTATCGCTTCTCTATAACACAAAAAATCATTTAATTAGTGGTTGATGCTGATAATAATATAAAACATCGAAAATAAACCATGAATTTCGAAAAAATATTTCAAACAATTTTTCTTCAACATATTTACATTATGAATTCCACAGGATTAACCAATGTATATAATAACAATTTTTTAACCTCCTATATACAAAAGTAAGCAGAGTTGGCAAGAACCGTGGTTGTTTTTGAAAATGCCAAAAACCCGTTTTTCTGGGGATGTTTAAACCAGGCTTTTTTGGTCTAAACCAGGCTTTTTTGACTTAGATTTTTTGCTTTATGTATTTATATTACATATTCACAGAAATAGCCTGTGAATATGTAAATTAGTAAGTTTGTTTCGCCTTGATGTTATTATGCAACAGCGGGGTTATGCCGAAAGAACTCCCATAAGCTTAAAGAAGTGCGGTCAGTAAATTCTTAAGTTGAGAATCTCCCGCCCTAGCCATTGGGAAAATCCCGTCATTACTTGAAATGTAAGACAATAACGGGAAAATCCTGTTATTGCTTTGCATGTAAAATTTAAAGGTCAACGTACCATAATCAGTACGCTAAAACTGAGGTATTAAATTACAAATTTAGTACGTACATATCTCTGAAAGTCCAATCCAAGCTAATGTTGGAAGCTGCGCAGGCAATCGATAAATTTTGCCAATTTCTATCAATATATTTAAGCAATATTGGCTTCTTTATAAAACAACACGCATTTAGGCATGTAGAAATATACAATTTGGTTTGTTTCGTATATTTAGGCTTAACATCCTTATGAAATACCGAGGTTATAAAGGAGAAGACTTTCGCTTAAACTGACATCCGAACCGCTACTTGGGTTACGCATGAAAGAAGGATTGTGGTTCGACCGAGAATTGAACATGGGACACCTTGATTAAAAGGTGAAAGGGAAATAAAACTATTGCAGGTGGTTTGATATCTGGAAACGTTACCATGAAGTTCACACGATTCGCATTTTTCATTCTTTTTATTTTTGTGGTTTAAACCAGTTATAAAAAAAAAAAAAAATTGGTGTAAATCAGCCAACCCTAAAAGTAAACACTTCTTTTTAAAGAATACACAAATAACTAGCAAAATAGTATGTAGTATTTTTACTTCAAAATATTCCATACCCTCTTTTTGAAACAAAATAAAATTAAAATAAAACATAAGAGAAATACTTAGATTTATATGATACACTTAAAGGCTGCACATCTAGGGCTTTTGGTTCTGTATATTCTTGAAATTCTACAGTTAAGTTTTATAGAACCACCATCACAGTTTACCCAATCCTCAAGTTTTCTGAATTTTTAACAAGAGGGATTCAACATATCATTACGGAACTCCCCCCCCCAAACATGACTGAGTGATTAGCTTTTGCGCTTCCATCGGGAAGTCCGGGATTCAACCAGCATTCGACCATTCTGACAAAGCTTTTCTTCATTCCATCTGTGAATGTAGAAATAGTGCGTGTACTGTAAGTTGAGCGACTTCCTTTTTTATTGTTTTTAAATCGTTATTATTACTAATTACCAGCAGTGACGGTTTTGCGAAGGTTAGGGGGGCGGTCTTTCGCACTGAAGCCCGTTCCCCAAAGTAACGGAATGTCTGCAACAAACGAAATATCTATTATTTATGCCTTTACTCATAAACTTTAAGCTCCCGTCAAATAAAAATTACGAATGTTTAAAAAAACTAAACATTAGTAAGAAACCCTTCCCAAAATACTTTTCTAAATCCGCCACTGATTCTCAGTATAAAATGATTTTTAAAGTTGTATCCGGAAGATTATTGCTAAACATATAAACGAAACGAAATATTAGTTATGCCTGTACTCATAAACTTCAAGCACTTCCCAAATAAAATTAGGACTTTTTAGGAAACGAAACAATCAGAAAAAACCCTCCTAAAGTACTTTTCTAAATCCGCTACTGATTATTTGTATAAATTGGTATTCAAGGTTGTGTCCGGAAAATTATTGCTAAATCACTTCACAGCTACAGTATAACAGAAATGTGGAAGTACGGTTTGACGGATATATTGAAAAACGTACGCTTTGACGGATAAATAGAAAAACGGGCAAGTTTAAATTTTGCGCTAGAAGCTAGAGTACTAAAAGCTCTTAGAAATGAAACACGGATGACAAACTAGAGAAGAGAAAAGATGTCGATAACTCAAAAGTTAAAATAAAGTTAAATAGCCTCTAAAATTACCCTCAAATACTACATTCTTCATGTTAGCTTTAATTCGTAAAACATGTGCTCCATCCATCTTGATGGTGAATTTCAGAGCGAAATATCACATTCAGGTCATGGAATTCTTATCTAACTATAGAATATACTATAAGAAAGCTATTTAGATAGAAAAATCATGAAGTTGAAAAAAGCCAAAATTTCCAAAATTCTCGGTTTTTTTCCAAAAAAGCCGGCTTTTTATGTGAAAAAAACCATCTATTCAAAAAAGCCGGCTTTTTTGCATCTCTAGTTATGAGTGACATAGGTTTTGAGCGGCCATCTTGGATTAAAGGTGGCCATAGACTTTTTATTTAAGTTTGTGTTTACACTTTGACCCGCCGCCATTTTGCACACGATTATCGTAGAGAGTCGAGACTTGCTCCATCTCATTTCATTTAACAACTTTTAAACGAAGTGCTACTTAATCCCTCTTGCCAATTGAAACTTTTTAGTTAGAGCTCACCTGAGACTCTGTGGGGTCTGGGACAAGTCGTTTTAACTTAAATCGTTGTACTTTGATAATGATGCCACACGTCCGTTCCCGTTTTCACATTTGTCTTACCGTTTCCGATTTATAGGGGTGCCCGTGGGCTTTTCAATTAAGTTTTTGTTTACATTTTGACCATTTTACACAGGGTTGTTGTAGAGAGTCGAGACTTGCTCCATTTTCTTTCGTTTTACAACAGCTTTTAAACGATGTGCCTTGTCATTTGAAACTACAGTACTACACTACGCACCCAGCTGTAGTAGCATAAGGACTGTGACACTCTTACTGTGCTTTCTGTGACGTGTTGCAAGATACGCTGCAATAGAAAATCTCTTATCTTTTGAGATCCTTTCTGTGATTAGGTTTCTGTTGGCAAAAAACCACAAGCTAATTGAAATCCATTGCCAACTGTCTGAGGTGTATAGACAATGAATAATGAGTAAAGGTCGAGTGAGACAATGGTGCATTGATTTTAAAAATTGATGTTCCAATGTTCACGATGAAGACCGCAGTGGTAGGCCTAGGGTTGTATCTAGTGAATTGGTGAAGCAAATCGACAACAAAATTCGTGTAAATCTACCAGCGATGAAGACATGGCTCGCTACACAACGCTTTTTATACTGACGCCGATCTTCATGCCGGTATAAGCCAATGGTTGAAATCGCAGTCGGCAGATTTCTACCACGACGGTACTGGAAAAACTTTTGCCACGGTATGCCTTAATTTGCATGGCGATGATGTGGGAAAATAGCTTAAGTGTTTACCTTTCAAATGTATATAATACAATTTGGTTTGTTCATTCTCTTACTTTTTTTTTAAAAAAATTTGAAACGAGTTACCTTCTGTACAGCTCTCATATATATATATATATATATATATATATATATATATATATATATATATATATAAATATATAATTACAACTAGAAATATGTAGAAATATGAAAATCTACAGGAGGTGAGAAATTCTTCCAGTCTCATTAGCAACCTCCTTAAGTCAGATTTCAAGCATTTTTTAGTGTTACGCAGTCATAGTATAAAAACTACAATTTGAAAAAATAATTTTAAGTATAATGAAAGAGTATTTGAGAACGTTTAAAGATATGAAAGTCATTACACAATATACGCTAATAATAAATATGGTTTATGTATTAGTCTAGCAATTTAATATATTATACATTGAGAGAAAGGAAAGTTTATTTTTACTCTAGAACATGCAGGGAGTCGGAATTTAGAAGGATTCTGTGTTACATACAATATTTTCTGTACCAGGCCATGTACAGGTTACTTGTTTAGCCGGGACCAATAGATACAGCTGCAAATAGACAGAAGTCATGTTTGTCACCCATTGGCACGTGCAGATCCAGAAAATCATAGCTAGGATCTATGTACTTTGATGAAGATTATCTGTTTTTATCCGAACACTACCGAGTACCCTTCTCCTGTAGAACTAGATTTTCGTTCTGGCCGGAAATACACAAATCAGGCGACATCAGAGCTCAATAGTAAAATAGTAAAGGTAGACACGCTTGGACACATTGCTAGTTGCTCTTCTATACTAATTTACGGACATTTAATCCAATGCAACTCTTTCAAAACATATCTGTCCATGAGGTCACGAGAAAAATGTTCTAAAATTTGGGATTCTTGAAATACTGATTATGTCAATAATAAAAATGTCTACACTTGAATACATTCCTAACCAGGTCGACTCTACCATACAAGCAACATATATAGATGTGCATTTGCACGGGGTGGCAAAAGCTGTCATAATTATTCAAAATAAATATTTCTTGTTGAAAACATACTTCATGATGATGGTAGTTAAATTTACTAATCTGACCTATTTCAATACTACATTGATAAATCATTTTTAAGCCGCGTTAGTTTACGGTCACATGGACAGTACTAAAGCAAATGGTCAAATAAATCCCAGCATGAATTGCTTGATTGTTGTCAAATAAAATAACTCAATTCTTGAGCAGTAGCGAACACCTGTTCCATTTAGTTAGTTATCACAGTTTTGATATGAAAACTACTCTTGTCTTTGTCACAAACAAGTTCCTTATCATTGAAGGTGGAAACAAGTCTTTTTTTAAAAAAAAATAACAATTGTAGAAGGAAAATCAAGAAATAAAAATAAAAGAGCAAGTTGCACTGGAATTGCAAACTGGTATATTGAGATTGAAGCCCGATATTAAATTCTATAAAACAATTATTATCTTTCGTCTGCAGGTGTGTTTGCTTTATCTTTCACTATGATAATAGATTATTATTTAAAGAGAGAAACAGACACAATGAGACTGTGGTTGTAGTGTTTAGGCCTTTCTGCGTGTGAGTGCCCTTTCCCTCCCCTTTGTTGATCATTATGAGCCAGCATACTTAAAATCATGGCTTTTAAAATCTGCTCTTTCTGGAGAAAGGGGAAGTGCGGCGAATGATGGCATTGCACGGGACGGCAAATTGCCTAGGGCCGGCCCTGTTCCTAATTCCAGGGGACGTTAAATTCGATGGAACTCTTTTAAAATATGAGGTCACGAGAAGAATGACCCCGAATTTAAGATCTTTGAAATACTGCTTACGAATATGGTAAAAGTGGTCACGCTTGAATACGTTTTTAATTGCACTTCTGTATTAATTTGTGGATACTAAAAAAAAAAAAAACTCTTAAAATGTATCTGTCAATGAGGTCACGGTAAAAATGAAACTGAATTTGGGATATAAATAAATATAGTCTAAATAACACAATATGAAATGATTTGTCTTGTAACTCTATGGTTGGACATGTTTGAAAATGGTTTCATTAGATTGAGGGTTTACAAATTGGTGTCAAACGTGCAATTTGAAATTGATTCAAGCGCTGGCACTTTTTACTAGTAGCATGATAGGTATTTCTTTACAGAACGATAAGAGAAAAATAATCCTTCCAGAATCAAGGTGACTCGAAAAACCTTACTTGTCGTCTCGTTTCGTAAGCAACACCACTTGTGAATGATTTTTAAAGAAATGAAAAACAAGTAAAGAACCGAAATAATATATTTTATATATACACTACGTATGAGACCTGCCATTTTCTTTTCTTCTCAGGCTGTACACAGAGTGAAATATAAGATAAATACGCTCATGTTTTAAACAAAAGAAATACATTTTCTGGCTCAAGATAACTTTTTTGTTTTATCTGTTAGCTTCTTGAGTATGATTGCCAGCTGATGACGTATGTATCACGGGATCTCTTATACCGTGAACTCCTGTTACGTCGCTGAGTAAATCTCGGAGAACGCTTGGCGCTTGGAGTATATTACAAAAGCAATTTGGCATTTTGTCCTCTACCATCCCACCCACAGTGTTTTCTGAAAGATCATATTATGTGTGTTGTCGTAAGGAACATCCCCATGTATTAGTAAACAATTTAATACAGAAGAATTCGGAATGTATACAGGGCGGACAATATATGACCGCAGCACCATTGCAATTGTTCTAGTTTTTACTTCGATCATGAAATAAAATTGACTATGGTTCGATTTTAGCCGAGTACATTTTAAGTTTAATTGCTCAATATAGGCGTGCCATAGCATTCTACAAGTGGTTCTAGTTATCCTGGACACTGGGAATCAGGGTGTCTTAGATGACCGATGTTTAGAAGGGTACAAATGCTGTCTTTACTAAATATTCACGTGCCGCGTAAAAAAAAAAAAAAAAAAAAGAGTTACTCTCACATGAGAAACAATTGTTTGTCATAACCAGTTTCTAAGTATGTATTTATCTGTACATTTTACTACAATATATGATGAAATATTGTTAATATATACTATTACTATCAAAAACACCTGGCTGTGTTTCTGTTTCTTCACAATAATTCTTTTATTTCATTGTTTGGCTTTTCTAAAAGTAATATATAGGCCTATAACAAGTCATGTAACATAGAAATGATGTGTAGTGAGTCAAAATGGGTATATATATGGACCACCTGTAAGGTATGGTCAAAACTTGGAGAAATCGTTTGCTCATAATTGTGCAATTGAAGTTTAAAATCATGGGGAAATTATGAGTAGTCCTGTATATCCATGATCCTGTATATCCATATATATATATATAACTAAATGAGCTGACACAAATTATTGTGCACTTTCACCTAATACGGGCTATTTAGATATTTTGCCCACCCTTAAAACAAATAAACTCTTCTAGAGACAGTAAAGGGAATCATACGTTACTTACATGTATTGGATAAAAGAGTAATAAAAATGTTATTGAATTTACTCCATTAACGACTCCCGCTATAGCGTGATACTAATAACTGAAATACAAATTTTCGTAACAACTCTTTGTGGGCCTGAGTCGCTCTCAACGCCATCTGTTAGCGAGTGGCTGAACTATGTCCACTCTATCAACTAACACGTGGTCAGCGCTCTGCATAACTGCATCTAACAGATGTATCAGGAGTTTTCTAGTCCTAGTAGCCATCAAGTCTTTTATTCACGTGGCTCCTTAGTTTGCCTCACGACGTTCGGTGGACCCCGGCATCGGCCGGGATCACGCTTACATAAGTCCAATGCTGTAACCACTACAGACTGCGGTATTCCCCAATACTAATAACTACAGATAAGACTTAAAGATACTCCATGTTATTATTATTATTATTATTATTATTATTATTATTATTATTATTATTATTATTATTATTATTATTATTATTATTATTTTGCTATTAAAATGCTCAAATTAGCTTGTTCTGCAAATAAAACGTTTAACAAACACTCCTAAAAGAGTTTTGGTTGGACCTTTTTGCACAGATTTTTCTTTGCAACCATCTTTCTGCGCCTTTTCTCAATGTCATCATTCTTTTGTATTTATTTACACCTTTCTGTTTACCCTTCTCCGCATTTTATATCCTAACTATATATATATAACTAAATGAGCTGACACAAATTATTGAGCACTTCCTGCAGGGCTACAATCATTAAATTTGGCATGATTGTAGCTTTCCGGAGCTAACCTACAGCAAAATTGAAAAGTGAATACTTTTAATTTTTCGGGGGTCTAAAGAGGGGATGAAGATTTACTCCATGTAATTTAAACGGGCCTTTTTTTAGCTATAATCTCATGTTTTAGGTACTTAGAATTGGAATAAAAACTTGAAATTCGGTATGCTTGTACGTTTTCGTTAGCGTTATCTAAGTCAATCATCACAATTAAAAATTCCCAACCGTAGAGTGGTTTTATGGGGAACTGAAAAATCTTTCCCATGTTATATATATGGGGCGTCTTCTACACCCCAAAATGTTTAAGCACTTCCGGCAGAATTAGAATGATGAAATCTGGCATCATTGTGGCCTTCCAGAACTAACCGACAGGAAAATAGCCAAAAGTGAATATTTTTAATTTTTTAGGGATCTAAAGGGGCATGAAGAAATTCCCATGCTATTTAAATGGGCGTTTTCTTGGGATACAAAATCTTTTAGAGGGTTGAAAAAGGAAAAGAAACGATAGAATTGTAGGCTCAAGGAGTGCGAGGCCGTAGGCCGAGCAAAGACAGAGTGTGGGGGCAAAGACCCCGTATGGGCAGATTCAGGAAATATGAAAAACAAGTTCACGAAATTCACTGTTGATGCAAGGGTCGATAGATAAGAAATGCAAAGTCGTAGGCCGAGAAGACTCGGGGGTCTGGGGTCGGAGCCCCCAGCTAGCCAGAAGCTAGTCTATGATATATAAACAAGGAACACCGAACGTGTGCGGCATCACATTACTTTCGCTTGAGGGTAGTCCCATTAAGCGAAAGCTATTGACTACAAAGTGCAAGAAGGTATATACAAATATCAAACAGACCAATAACAGCTCAGAGGTGCACCGGGTCCTGATTCTCCCCGCAAGAAAAAACTTCCTAACTCAACACACATGTGTACACTTTTTCAATAAAATTATACTTGTTTAACACGGAAATAATTGACGTAACATGAATATTTGATCTTACATTTCATCTGTTTTATTTCTCTTGTAAAAAGAATCTAGTTTTATTATCAACGAACTTGAAAAGTTCGTTATCTATGTCTGTGAGTCTGTCTGTCTGTCTGTCTGTTATTTTCGATTCTTTTTTTAAATTTTGAACCCTGCATTCTATAGAGCATCAAAAACTAAAAGAGAAAGTGATTAAATTTCTCGCGTCACTCTTACCATTCCAATTAATATCGGAACCAAAATGTTTACCATCCTCTTAGGTATTGATTAACACCAATATTATCTCTCTATGACTTACCGTTCCAATGATATTGGCCAAAAATGGCCAATTTCCCGATATTTAAGGAACTGTAGATCGAGAACTACAGGTATAAGTTGTAGAGAGATGATATTGATGTTGATCAATATCTAAGAGAATGGTAAATATTTTGGTACCAAATAGTTACCGGTGGCCACTGTCCAACTGGCCACTGGTTTGGGTAGCGGCCAGTTGGCCAGTTTCCACCAACAAATATAGGCACGAAAATGTTTAACATTCTATTAGGGATTGATTAACACCAATATCATCTCTCTATAACTTACCAATCCCGTGATATTGGCTAAAATATGTCCAATTTCTAGATATTCAAGGATCCATAGCTCGGGAAACATAAGTTGTAGTGAGATGATATTGATGTTGATCAATACCTAAGAGAATAGTAAATATTTTGGTACTAAATAGTAACCGGTGGCCAGTGTCCAACTGGCTACTGGTTTGGACAGTGGCCACCAATTGATATCGGTACGAGAATGTTTAACATTCTATTAGTGATTGATTAACATCAATATCATCTCTCTATGACTTACCGTTCCCGTGATATTGGCAAAAAATGGCCAATTTCTAGATATTTAACAAGCCATAACTCAGGAAGCATGAGTTGTAGAGAGATGATGTTGATCAATACCTAAGAGGATGGTAAAATATTTTGGTACCATAGTAACCGGTGGCCACTGTGCAACTGGACACTGGCCAACTGGACACCGTTCCTCAAATATTGGCCAAAAAAGTTTTAATTTCTAGATATTTAAGCAGCCATATCTCGAGAACTGTAAGTCATAGAGAGATGATATTTTGCTAATTTTTGCGAGAGAGAGAAGAAGGTGTGGATAAAAAGAATTACTTTTACATGTAGGAACAATGACAGTTATCCTTCTCGCTCCATCTCTCCATTCTTTTTAAGTTCGTTCTGGCAATGCTCTTGGAGCATTCTCAACTGTTTTTTTTAAATATATATGAAAGTATTTTACAATTACTTATAGTCTTTCCACGTGCAGAATAATATCCGTTCAATACTACATGGACGTAGTAGCTTCTAATATTGGAACCTTCCAAAAAGCTTGGACACTTGCAAACAAAAATTTCTGAGTGCGCGCCTGCTATCACCAATTGGTTTCTTGAGTGCTTTTCTGCATACAAATATATACTTATTACCCAGATGGTTTGATTGCTTGCTTGATTTTTGATTTTAGTGTCCCATATAGCACTGCGAGTGTATAAGACGTGGGCCCACAGCTTAATGTGGGATCCAAACCGCTAAATCTCCCACTGGGAAACAAAGCCAGGTTTCTTGTACCGAGGGCGTGCAATCTGATCATATAACCTTACTTAATGACTGCACACGTAATCTTAGTGAAAACAAAGTTGAAATAATAAATGTTATCTGTTTTAGGTTTCCTGGTCTAGTGACTTTAATGACTCTATATTCTGGGACTTGTTTTAGGCCGGAGAGCTCCTTCATGGCTAAGCAGTTAGCGTACGAGACTTTGGCCTGGGAGACCCGGTTCGATTCCCGGCGGGAGCTCATGTGGTTCGGATTTCACGTTAATCATGTGGTTAATCAGTAGGTCCACGTCTAATATAGCCTCGCTTCTCAACGAAACGTTAAACTCAAAATCATCAACATCATTTTTTTTTTTAGGCCGCCATTTGAACAAATCACTGAATTTTGAATCCTTATATGTGATGTAATTAGTTTTGGAACTGTTTGAATTATTATTTGCGTCTGAAATTTTCATATTTTCTCCCAAAAATTTCGAACCTTTTTAAACCAAACTTTTACACATTTAAAATCATCTTTGTATTTTTTTATACAAAATTTTACTCTTTTTAAACCAAAATTTTGCACATAAAATTTCTAGCTCTACTGATAACTAAGACATTTCTATGAAAATGTATCCTTCACTGTTAGACAACCCGAATAACCCTAGTATAAAGTGTGTTGCATATCCTCTAGGTTTTATAATTGAAAATGCTTTAGAAAACAATGTAAGTCCTAAATACAAAAGTTACTGTGACAGTAGAGACAAAATATAGTAAATTGAGCCCAAATGTCCCAAAATAGAAAATATTATTGCCTAGAAATATAAGCTAACATATAACAAAGTATAAAAATCTAACTAAGGCATAAACGTATTTAAAAAAAATAACATAAATGAAGGTGGCACTTACATTGATTTCTACAGCGAGTCTTCAATTATTTTAATATATGGATAGCCACCGTTACAGGTGAAACTGTGAACAAATTAATTCATTAATGAACTCCTCCAAGATAATTGCTCTGACTATCTATTGCAAAAAGTCCTAATTCAAAAATTCGCTTTCGTTCAAGTTATCATGTGGAAGAAACGACGTACGTACTAATTTTCCAATTTTATCAGCTCAGTTAGCCTCATCCTAATAAAAAAGTTCCACTTTAAATTACAGAAGTCGTTTAATTTGTCACTTTGAAACCGACAACACAAAATCCTCCAGTTAAACGTCCCAAGTTTTTGCCCTTTTCAGGCTAAGGGAGACAATGATTAAGGCAAGTGAATGGTCATGAATCAATTAGTAATGGAAGGAAATGGGAGTATCTCGAAAAAAAAAACCGCGGACATCACCGTAGTATTTCGGAACAAATATATACACTCTTTTAACACGTTATAATACGTAAATTCGTGGTGGATGTCATCGTATTAATGGGTTTACTCGAGATCTCCCGTTTCCTCCAACTTTTCATTCTATCATTTCTTTCACCATAATTTACTCGCAATATCTACCGTAACTACTATTGGTTAGAAAAAAGTGAGATGTCAGTAAATGTACCATGCTACACCCGCTCTTCTGTAAATAGTTTTTCGAATCCTTTGTCCTGATCTTCGTTTTCAGATCAATTCTGATTTCTGTATCTCTGCAATTGTTTGTTTATCATTTTTGTTAGTATGACACTTATGTTGCTTAGATGACCATTATCAAATGATATTAACTGTTAAAACTTGGTTTGCAAGTGTTACAAACCACTTTTCTTTGATTTTAAACTGTTTTATGTGTGGTTGCATAACTGCAGATATTAAAATTAGTGATAATGTGAAATTTACAAATGATAATACACATGTACAGGACATACCAGCTTAATAAACCGATAATTAGACATTTTATATCAAAATATATCTTATTTTTCTCTATATGTGCTTAAATCAGGATCCCGATACCCCAGCTCCCTCTATAAAATTCGTTGCGTCGTTACGACCTAACACCGAAACATGGATATTTAGATAGAGAGTGTACTAGTTCCTCTGATATTTCTTGAACCGCCTTTCAGGGCCGGATCCAGGATTCTCTGAGGGGGGTGGGCCAATAACTGAAATGCCTTTAGGCATCTGTGATGTGAATGAGGAATTCCTTTGGAAATGCTAAGTGTGTACTCTCGATGAATTCTTTTCCTTCAACCTTCAGAAAATTGACTTAAACTATTGGTTTTGCAACATTCACTATTACTTCTCGCTTTAGCTAGTGTATATTCACAACGAAGGGGTGGGTGGGTGCACGTGCGCCTTTGCACCCCCCTAAATTCGGCCCTTTAATATGTCTTATAGTTTTCGAGCTAGGTAGCCTCAAAGTTACTCTTTCCTCGTTTTCGGCATCGTATAACTTTGAAACAACGCGGTTTTCGTCCTATGTTCACATAAACTTTTTTATTTGTTTAGGTGAGAAAATTTCACCAGTGGATTTTGGCTACATAATAAATGAACACCCTATATATATATATATATATATATATATATATATATATATATATATATATATATATATATATATATATATATATATCAGTTAAATAATAGTATACGAGAGTGAATTAAAAAGTTCGTTGTCTAACTAAGAAGGAAGAAATTATTTCATGTTTGTATACAATAGATGCGTTGCTATATCCATTGGTAGTCACTATGTAAAGTTTCCTTTCTCTATTTTTTTAAAGTGCCTGAAATTTGTTGTTTCACCAGGGAAATGCGCGCGTTCACACATCTCTTGCATCCATGGCAGAAATTGTTCCTGCGGGTTCGAACTATTGCCACACTTGCCCTATTCGCCTGATCTGGCCCCACCAGAGTTTCACTTGTTTAGAAAGCAGGAAAAATGGGGGAGGAGTTAGCAATTTTCTTCGGATGCAGAGGTAAAAAGTGCTGTACTGGTATATTTTGCAGGGCTCGAGGAACTACTTTTTAAAAGTGGTATATAAGCGTTACCGGGAAGGTAGTCTAAATCTATCTCGGTAGAGGGGATTGCGTGCAAAAATAAAACGTAACTTATACAACTATTTTCTAATTTTTTGGGTCAGGCCACGAAGTTTCCAATCTACCCTCGTATTTATAACATTCTTTTTTTCGTTTTCTTAAAAAGAATACATGACGACAGTTTGCGAGCTTTCATAGCCAAACTATTATTGTTATAAGACCATAATTAAAAGAAAATAAATTAAAAAAAAAAAACGAAAAACTACAAACTTTGCTTCACTTTTCGACAAAATCCTGTGGACGCCCGTGGTTATTACAGAAACGTAAATATGTTTCCTGATTCGTGAAATTACATTTGATTGTATATTCAGCATTAAAACAAAATTATCGTGATTAGATTTATCACTTATTTCGAAACAGTCTTGTTTGTGTGTGTTATTTTTTTTCTCCTGAGAAATATATTGGCGACTGTTTAGAACAGCTGAGCGTCATGTGAGTTAGTAATATTAAGTAGCAATGGAACGCGAACAGCACGTTTGAAAGCTAACAGAAAAGCAGGCCTGAATGGAGATAAAAATTACTTAGATGCTTCTCTTTCAAAAGAGTGGGTTGACAGGTATTTAGAAAAAAATAAAGATAAAAAATACCTCCTAATTTTAAACTCCGTACTGAAAGAAAGACCTATGTATAGTTACGACACGCATAATACTTCTCTTCTTGTACACCCACAATACCAGAGTGATGACCGCTAGCAGTAGTTTTTGGACCCACCATAAAGCAACTCGGGCTTGTGCCAAAGATGTTCCGCGTCCATAAGACCACCATTGTGAACAAAATATCTGTGATGAAAGCGTGTTACGTGCCGTCGCAAATGGAGTGCTACGGCCACACGTAGGTTTATACCCGCTGAAATATTCCTCTAAAGTTGAAAGTAGATATAAATTTAGTAGTGTGTTAAATTTGACGATATAAAACAGTAATCAAGGGCTGTAGTAACAAATTGACAGGACTATTGTTTTAAGTAGAGATTTTGGTTTACATAGCTCTTTTGTGTTCCCTAAGATGACCGGATGTAAACGGACTTCCGAACAGTAGAATGCATAAGAATTGGAAGTCTTATAAAACGGCTATATCTGTCTGTTCATCCGCTTATTGACAGATATCGGAGCTAAAATGATAAGTGACACCGAAGAGTGGATTCAATTCACTCTTCCAATAATAAATTCAATTTCCTCTTACCGGTAAGGCTTAGCCTCTATTCGAACTAGAAGTGGTAAAAATCAATCATTTCTTGTTTTAACGTTGATCATTGTAGGGGATTGTTCTCATATTTCGTAACTCTAATTTTGACTAATTTTAAACCCTTTGCTCGCCCTTTTGTCACGTAATGCTCTTTGATTTTTTGTTTTTCAACAATTTTGCTTATTTTGGAGGTTATTACAATAAAAATACTAATTTTAATTTTCAGAACTTTCTATTACAAAATTCTTGTATTCTGAATAAATTTGAGAGGGCGTGGTTTCTCAGTGGTAGAGCTTTCACCTCTGATGCGTGAGGTCCATGGTTCGATCGCAGCTCGCTTCAAGTTAACTTTGTGGTGGGCAAACACCGTCTGCGTGATTTTCTCGGGATATTCCCGTTTCCTCCCACTTTCTCATTCTGCCAATTTTTCCACTACCACTTTCATTCATTTCTGATCATTACCGTCTCTTTTAGCCTAGCCGGCATACTCCTTAAGACGGAAAGCTCAAAGATTTCATTTCATTTCATTTCTGAATAAATTTGTAGAGTTGTTTTCGGCAACAATCAAAGTATTAGAAAATGGTATTATCGTAATAATATTTTGACCCCATAAGGTTGTTTAATTAACCCGACTTAATTTTTCGAAACTACATACTATCGTTTTCCGAATGAGATTGCGCCCATCATTTTAGGTCACCGATGGTCAGCAAGGAGAAAATACTGTCGGAAGATGCAGGTGAAACAGGATCTAAAAAACTGACATCGACCTCTTCTTCCGGGATCCAGGATTCTTTTTGTATTTGAAGTATTTGACGTTTGCCAGTTCAAAGAGGTTCTCTTCCTCGACGACCACAGATTCAATGTGGCTAAGTGGGTGTACATTTCACCTAAAATGGCGAACACAAATCTTATAATTTATCTGTTGTAACAGTACGAGATAGTTGCAGAAGCTTAAGTGGAATAACGTGACATGAACGGAAAGGACGTGCAAAGAAGATACATAGTGAATAATTTGTATAATACTACCTCGGATTTCAAGAAATATTTTTTTCCGCAAAGAAAGAAGAAAAGGAAAAGAATGAAAGAAAAGAAAAGAGAAGAAAAAATAAAACAAATGACTTTTTATTTCGTTGACCACCTAGTGTCATATAAAAGGTATTTTTTACAACAGAAATTGGGAATGTAAAGAAATAAAGAAAATATTGAAGAATTAAATCCTGAAAATATTGCTTGTGCCCAGAAATTTAATTCAAATAATTGACTGAATTAAACTCGAGGAAGGGGCCACGCCTTCACTTTACCCCCTTGCGAACACCGTGAGCAAATATCATCTTGTGTTGTCGTGGAGGGCAGGGTGGCTCAGTGGTAGAGCGCTTACTTCTGGGGCGCAGGTTCCCTGGTTCGATCCCGGACCAAGTAAGTTTGTGGTGGACAACATCGTGTCTGTGTTTTCTCGGGGCACTCTCATTTCCTTCCACTTTCTCATTCTACTAATAGATTCATGATCATTCACTTCCCTTAATCATTGTCTCCCTTAGCCTGAAAAGGGCAAAAACGTGAGACGTATATCTGGAGGGTTTTGTGTTGTCGTTTTTAAAGTGACAATTTAAACGACTTCTGAAATTTAAAGTGAGAACTTGTTTATTAGAATGAGGCTAACTCAGCTGGATAAGATTGGAATATTAGTACGTACGTACGTTTTTCCACATTACAACTCTTGAACAAAAGCGAATTTTTGAATTACGACTTTTTGCAATAGATAGTGAGAGCAATTATCTTGATGGAGTTCGTTAATGAGTTAACATGTTCACATTTTCCCTGTAACGGTGGCTATGAATATATTAAAACAATTATAAAACCTTGAGGTATATGCAACACACTTGACACTTGGGTTATTTGGGTTGTCTAGCGTTGCAGGATGCATGCTCATAGAAATTTCTTATTAGGGAAGTCTTCGACTTCATATCGATACTATGCTCAATCGACTCATTTTAACATACGAAAGATTTACGCAAACGGTGAAGTCCTTAATCGGAAGTGTGTTCGAATTGCGAGCGTTCCAAGCGCAAAATTGAACAGATTTTGCGAATAGTTTGAAGCTACCACTTTTTGTGATAGACGATTCATTTTTGATATATTGAGCTCCTCCGTGGCTAAGCGGTTCGAGTACGCGCCTTTGGCGTGGGAGGCCCGGGTTCGATTCCCGGCGGGAGCTCATGTGGTTCGGATTCCACGTTAACCAGTAGGTCCACGTCTCATATAGCCTCGCTGCTGAACGGGACGTTAAACTCAAAATCAACTCAACTCATTTTTGATATCGGGGATTTTCTTGGGTACCCAAGACATTGGTGAGGTAAAACATAAGCAGTTTGCAAGATAAGGGCACTTTTTGAGGGGGGTGAAGGGTAATGGCATGTTACAATTTGCAAATTGCCTCCAATTTGGTACACAGTATGGATAAACTAATAAAATATATTTGGCACGTCTCTTCCACTGTATTATCATTCAAATATCACTTTCCTGTGTGCCCACCTTCAAACTGAACAATGACTTTTGTCTCCGAAATGTTTTGCCATGCGTGCGAAGTTCAATGAAGAACGTCATGGAATTCATAATTAATCTTGTGATAATCTATATGTGATGTTCTTCCCCTTCTGGAGATAGGAGTGAGACCAATATTTTCTTAAAAGGCTCTGTCACCAAAGTGTTGTTTGCCCGAATCAGCTGTCCAACAAAAATTTTGCACTGGGGCGCACAACATAGTATCATATGTTGAAAACAAAAATCAGTTTATTGTTAAAAAGAAGTTAATCCAAATTAATTATCCACCACAGGCTGGCATTGACAGTAAATACAAATATCAGTTTATACCACCGGCATTTCATTTGTAGTCAATTGCGCGGAATTGGAGCTTCAAACTAATAGCACTGCGCCAGAGCAGTCGGCTGCGGAACTATCCTGAGTGGTATTACGAACCGTGTCGGGCTATGCTTATGCATTGCTGAAGACAGTGTTTAAATACTTCATTGCTTGCCATGTTTTTGAGTTTTCAGCGAACTAAAATGCCGATTGTGGAAAAATAATGGCCAAACTCCAGGGACTATGTGAAAATATTTAGCGACAAAATAGGCCGAAAAATTAAAAAAAAAGAAAAAGAAAAGAAAAGAAAGAAAGAAAATTATTAGCGGTAATGTCCGCTCAAAGCTTTGAAAAAGGTGGCTTTTATTCTAGAGAAAACCGATGTTTGCATTCATTGTCGCTAGTCGATTGTTTGTTTTTTGGCCACATTTATCGTTGATTATCGTAAAATATTCCCTGAAGTTTGGCCACTATTTTCCAACAATCGCCATTAAAATCCGTTGACAAATTATTTAAAAAATTCTAGCGATGAGATATTGAAACACCGTCTTTCACAGAGGCCGACTGGGCCGTTTGTGAACAACAAATTTTCGAGCATGTTCTTTGGACTTCAGTTTACCCGTTTCCAAATTTCTATTGTTCTAAATCAGAGTCAGAATGTGAATAAACTTTATTTTTCTATGAAAATTAAAATCTAAAAACAGAACATAAAATTCAGTACTAGATGAATATTAAACAAGTTTGGTGTTTAATATCTTATTTTGCTCTGCAAATCGTGGATTGCTCAGTCGTAGAAAATATTATTCCACAAAAAAGAGTTTATTTTCTTTCACATGCGAAACTCCTTAGAAGAATAGAGTGGGTAATAATTCAAAAGTTTTCAATCGTATTCTCAGAAATAGTGGGAACGCTAGGGCATTTTTAAATGGTGGGTACAGACGCTAACAACTAACTCCAGAAAAGCTTCGTGTGCCGCAAATACAATGCGGTGATAGCCACAAAATGGAGTTTTATTGTATTGTAATACACACAGGGTTCGTCACAGTCATGCTGGTGTCTAGTAGTAACTTAGTAACTCCGAATTCTTTCTACATGTTTTGCAGTATATTTTAAGTAGAGGGTACAGTGTACCCTTTACGGGTTATTTTCCAACAGTAACTATGTATTTGTTGAACAGAATTGATGTACAGAAGAAAAATAAATCCAGTTATTATTTGATGTGGGTTTCACAAGGGCACCTTATATAAAAGGTGCACTGTACCTTTTACGGATCTTTACCAATAACAACTGTAGGAATTTATTATAACAAACTTATACCTTTATTTATAGTCTGATGTTTTAGAAGGCTCACTGGGACATATCCCACTGGGCCAGCCTATACCTAGCTTGGATACATTTTAAATTAGACTTTTTATACCAATTTGAGGACAATGGTGAATGCAGTGGAACTAGTTTCAAATATACGCGTCCTCATAGTGCCTAGAAAAGTGATTTCAAATTTGGGTATACAGCAAATTTAAATGTTCCAATTTTGAATTAGTTTTCCCTTCTGATTCCATGGACAGATATGTTTGAAAGTAGTTTCATTAGATTCACGATTCTCAAACTAGTATGATAAGTTTAATTAGAAATCTATCCAAGTGTAAAGCATAACTTAAAACATCCCAAATTTGGAGATATTTTTCTCGTGATTTCATGGGCGGATATGTTTAAAAATAGTTTCTTGGGATTCAGTATTCCCACTTCAGTATGAAAAGAGCAGTTAGAACCTTATCCAAGTGTTGGCACTTTTTACGAGTGACATAATGTTTAGTTTAGTTTATATATATATATATATATATATATATATATAAGTGCGTGTATGTGCAGTGAGACATAGTGCCTGCGAGGTTGGCAACTCAACGTATTTTCCAGTCTTCGAGGTTGTATACGTTTCAGAACTTTGTATTCTTTTGCATTAACTTTGATTTTTCTGTGCGAAGAACGGACATGCCAGCTAGCTTCAGAATCGACGATGGCAATGACAAAGACATTGCTCATCATTATACATTTCAGACATTTCTTTAGTTTCAAAGATTTTACTTATAAGTGAATAAGACGTTAGTAAAATCAAAATAACTGAAATTCCATATTTAAGAAAAGAAAGGAATACTTCCCATGTAAATTAGTGGACTCAAAAGCAAAACAGTGGCTCAGGCATTTAACATCCTTAAGAGGCCCTTTCACTGCGAAATTAAAATACCGCTAATTTTACAATAATTGTCTGATATTTTTCAATATATTAAAGGTAATCGAAAAGTGGAACAATACCTCCCTAGACAATATATGTTACGTGAGATACCGTTATCACGACTCACTTATCTGCTTTCGATTTCCAACCATTTAGAAAATCGGCATTTATTTTCGTGTTTCTAAATAACTACAAACGGAAAGCTACTAGGTGACTCGTGATAACGGTAACTCATACAAAATAACATTGTCTAGGGAGGTCTTGTTCCACTTTTCAATTATCTTTATCTATTTGAAGGTATCACGTAATTACTGTAAAATTAGCGGTATTTTAAATTCGAAGTGATAGAGCCTCTTAACAACCAATAGCCACAGTTGAGTCGTAATGTAAGTCACATTAAGCCAGTCACCCATTATTATTATTATTATTATTATTATTATTATTATTATTATTATTATTATTATTATTATTATTATTATTATTATTATTATTATTTCTTAAAGATCAATTTTCATGTCTTTAATTTCGGCTGTTCAAAAGTTGTTTTCGGCAGGTGAAAATTAATTTTCAAGTGCCTTTATGATCAGCTTTTAAAATAGTGTCTTTCCTTGACAAGTATCTGGGTGTTAAGAGTACTACTAAATTCATATTCGATGAAGTGGTTCCCAAAACAAAGATCAGTCAGTAGATTTTCGTTTTATATTTACATGTCACTCGACAGTTAGTATTTTGTGTCATCTACACTCTTAATTTCTTACCCTGTATTTCTGAACCATCCAGGTCGGTAACGTGTCTATTTGCAAGTTAGGCGACCTAGATTCAATCCCCGCTACGGGTGTGGTTTATTTCCAATTTTATCATCATTTCAACACGGCATAGGGATTCAGATTATTTCTGTAAACTTAAGACATAAAAGCAGCCTAAGCATGTTTTTTTTATTAGTTTCTGTACGCATCCTTTTAAAACACCGAGGTTATGAAGGACGGGGCATACTGTTAACATAAGCCCCGAGCTAGAACCGTGTCCCCTACAGTTGCCAGGTTCACCAGCATCATGCAAAATCAATTCTCGCAGTAGGCTGTTCAGATTTCCACACTATCTTGCTTCCACTTCACCGGTTCTGACACTCACCTTCCATACGTGCCGATGTGTAGTATTTTATCCGTACCGCGTGTGGGTCTTACTAACATGCCCCAAATAGGGGCATATCTTAGTGCGTAAATTATATTGCCCTAATTTTGTCATTTTTAATCACTTGTAGATGCATACGAGTTGGGCTACACAAACTTTATCATTGCCTTAATTTTATGAAAGTCGTAGAGATATTAGTTTATGTAGTAAAAATGCGCATTTTAGCTGCTATTTTGTAGCACAGTCTTTCTTGTTTTCACTGAATTCAAAACTATTTTTTTTTTAGTTTGTTACGCTTCACAGCAGATTTTCTTGACTTTATTCTGATTAACCTGTTATTGTGGTCAAATTCCTAGCTTGTATCGAGTCTCTGATGTGATACAATTAAGAAGATCGTAGCCCTCAGTTTACGAAAACTATAGCAAGCTGGAACATTGTTTATGTACCTTTTTATTCATCCTGCCCCGCCAAGATTTTTTTGTTTCATCTTCTTCCTTTACACTTGCCTATAGAAGATTCTTTTAATTTGCAGCTGAGCCCCGAGGACGAGTACGGCTACGCTACTAGTCTTTACAAGCGTCAGTCCCAAGACGGTAATCACCGTCCACGCTGGCTGCCAAACCGAAGTCTATAATTTCTGAGATGAAGAAGCCACCGTTAATAACCAGAGACGAGTCTCCCTAAGGCTCAGCCATTGCTACTCCCTACAAGATCCTTCCTCGTAACAACCTTCGTAGGTGGATGTGAGCGTGAGGCATTTATCATTCTTCGATACATCAGCTCCTGCGTCTCAACACCGTGACTGAATGAACAGGTTCAACCTCTGTAGTCTAACAGGTAAACCCAATGTGGGCGTTGCAACTTGCTTACATTTGGTGTGTTCTTGTAACCTTGATAAAGAAAGGTGTATATGTATATAACGATAACAAAAAAGACACCTGCAGAGGGAAATTTTACAATTTATTCTAGTTCAGTTCAATAGCAAAGTTGTCCTCAATTTGTTTGCGTTTTATCTTCTAAATGAGAGCAAGAAGAAAGACAGTAAAAATATGAAAAAAAAGGTTGAACGTGAATGATAAAAAAGGGAAGTATATTTTTATTTCATATAAATTATACAATGTTAGCGTACAACTACTATAAGAAAAAAGTCAAATATCATACTTATATGTCATAGAATGTGGGTAGGTAAGAGAGGGAATTCATACGGAGCCCGCGATGTTTTGATTGATTGTTGTAGAACTCGACGAGACAAACAAAACGATATTAAACTTTTTGAAATCTTTGCTTGGAAACATAGGCAAAATCGGTGTAGAACATGGGGAGGGAAATCCATATGGGGTCTAATCATACAAATACATTTGTGAGAATTCCAATTCCTTCTTTTAACGCCTTCTTCGCCCAAAAGTAAAATAATAATAATAATAATAATAATAATAATAATAATAATAATAATAATAATAATAATAATAATAATAATAATAATAATAATAAGGGAGCTCATATGGTTCCACGTTAATCAGTAGGTCCATGTCTCATATAGCCTCGCTGCTGAACGGGACGTAAAACTCAAAGTCAACTCCACTCAATAATATTAATAATGAAATGTGCAAGTCTCATAGTGAACTCTCTCGCTCAACTCCACCCAAAGAAAACATTCAAGCTACGCATAGGCTTACAAACATTCACACGCACACTTGAACTCATTCACACTAGGCAAATGCCGGGATGGTACCTAACTTATAGGTACCAGGCCGCTTCCTTCCTTCCCCAATCATTTCTTCCTTCCCTTTCCCCGGATAGTGTGCTCGCCGAAGGACGTCATAACGTGGGCTAAATGGCCTTAGATGCCGAAAGCCCAGAAAACTAGAATCCTAAATCCTGTACTTGATGAAATATAGCTTTTTGAATTGCATATGCATGACTTCTTTTAAGCTGATATGGACAGCCACTGAACGGTTTCTCGAATTCGAAATCGCGTGTGTTGAAATTAAGCTTTGCCACGATTTTGGAAAGACCGAGCTCTAAAACTATGCAGATTTTTCTTACAAGTCGATATGAACATTTTCCCTTGTTTTATGTGAGGAATTAGCTCTTACAGTTTGTCGGTATAGCTCATTAACACCCTATATTATATATATATATATATATTCAGGGTGAGGCAAAATGATGTTAACAATAAATGAAGGTTTACTCACAAAGCAAGGAATCCCGCTTAATGTACTTATGTAGTCTGTCCATGTTGCCAGGTTTGCTGGCATACACACGATCGTTGACCATGCA
This sequence comes from Thermobia domestica, assembly GCF_964235325.1. Taxonomy (NCBI): domain Eukaryota; kingdom Metazoa; phylum Arthropoda; class Insecta; order Zygentoma; family Lepismatidae; genus Thermobia; species Thermobia domestica. The sequence continues at coordinate 142,405,998 of NC_137470.1, forward strand.
TACAACAAAAATCACATGGTATCGGGCCGGTAGAACATGAACAGAATGTCCAGTTCCATGCGCACAATTTCCAAGATAAGTTGTGCAGCATTCACACATGCTTGTTTGTCCGCGTTTGTGAGATGCTGCACAATCTGCAAGTAGTATGACTTCATTCCGATATCACGGTGTAAAGTTCTAACCACGATTGAGAAATGTTAGTCTCTAGAGAAAGTCTGAGGGGGGACTTGGTTGGGCTGGCTACCATCGCTCCCTGGAAGAGGATAATATTCTCTTCAGTTCGGAAAGAGCTCTTTTTACCATCATTTCCCCTGTAATCGTCTTGAACGGACCCCTTCCTTACAAACTTCTCGTAGATCCTAGCAATTGTCAGGCGCGAAGATGCATCCCGTCCGGTCCAGGCCATGAGTTTTTCTTGTACAATGCTTGGGGACTGAAAAATCTCCATCCAGGCAGCTATTTCTAATCGTTCCCCAATGGAATACCTCGATCTCGATCAAAATTTATAACACAGATGAGGTTCAGGCCTGACATGGCTTTTATCATATCACTTTGACGGTGCAACTTAGGGGAAGATATTTAAAAATGATCGGAAATAACCAATATTAGTTTCGAATCTATAGTTTTCAAAGTCGCTGAGTTAAACAGTGACACTTTCGATCCCGTTTACATCCAGATTCAGCCCTGCAACTTGGGGGACGGGAAGAAGGAGATACATAAAAATGATTAAAAAATGACCAATGTTAGTGTCGAGTAGTTTTCGGGATAGTAATAAGAGCAATGACACTTCCGATCCCATTTAAACCCAAATTTTAGCCCTCTAACTTGGGAGAGGGGAAGGTGGAAATATATAAAAGTGATCGAAAATGACCAATATCAGTTTAAAAACCATAGTTTTGGAGTCGCTGAGATGAACAATAACACTTGTGATGTCGTGCTAGAAATATAGAGGGATATATATAAAATCATCAAAAATGATCGATATTGGTGCCGAATCCGTAGCCTTCGGGGTCACCGTGATAAACAGTGACACTTCGGATGCATTTTAAAACAAAATTCAGCCATGCAACATGAGGGAGGAGGAGGGAAAAGAAATATAAAAGTAATCGAAAGTGACCGATATCGGAGAGCGCTTTGGTAACAGTAAAAAGTGACTGAACTATTTCATTAAAAAAAAATAGCTCAGCTCAGCGGGTAATGGATTCTGGTATATATATAAACCAACTTCGAAAAAGCTCTAAGCACCAAAAACAATATTTTTTTTAAAAAAAAAAGAGCTAACAAAAGAAAATAATTTTAAAAATTGTTGTAACGTTACTATAATCATTTCAAAAATAAAGTATGTTCCGAATCAAACAAATAAATAATAATAATAACATTACAATTCATATAATTTTATATTAGGCAACAATTTGTTGATTTGGAATTGACTTCGATTTTTCGTTCATAATGGTAACGTTTTAGCATTTTTCAAAATTATTTTCCTTTTTTTGCTCCTTTATAATTATTTTTTAGCACTTGTTTTGAGGTTAGTATGTTTTTGTAAAAAAAAAAAAAATTCCTGCAACATCCTGTAACTAATTGTAACTCGTTTAGTTCCCGAATTAATTGGTTTATTTATTTTTCGACTTTTAGGGTTCCGAAATTTATTTTCGCAGGCGGATCTGCAAAGTTATCGTTACGCCGCTGGGTCATTCAAAAAAGATATAAAATAAAGTAAAATATTTCGGGTGGATGGAAGATGAAATGAAATATTTCAACCTGAATTTCTACGATTATGACCTTTTAGGCTAAGGGAGACGATGATTAAGACAAGTGAACGATGATGGAAGAATTGGTGACATGAAAATCAGGGAGGAAACAGGAATACTCCGAGAAAACCCACGATGTAGTCCAAGACACGATGTAGTCCAACACGAACTTACTTATCCGGGGATAGAACGAGAGACCCCAAGCACCAGAGGTAAATGCTCTACCACTGACTATGAATGATTCCATATCAGGACTAAGTACCTGGGAGAAACCTATATATCGTCTGAAAGCTCTTGCTATGAGAAGTACAAAACCGTTTTCAAATCACGGGCAAACCTGCAACTTGACCCTTTAATGGGCCGGTTTGTTGTTTTTGACCATATGTATGGCATATTCGACAGAATAAAAATGAATGTTACGCGTAAGCCATCATGTTCCTGTTTGGCTCATTGCTAGAACGTGACTCGAGCAAGGGTTTGATAATATCACTTTGCACCCAGACATACCCATTTGGTCAGTGTTGCCAACGAACTATAAATACAATGTGGTAGATGGTTTCTGTACCACTGGATGTATATAACAGACAACCTAGAATGGTTGGGAGACGGTAACACTCAACTCCTTTTTGCTATAGTGTCGTGTGATGTTTCTGTCAAGCTTGGTGCATAAACGTTTCATCGTACGGAAAATACTTTACAACTTCTCATTTTACAATTGGTTGGCAACACTGACAAACTGGGGTACTTGGGAGAGGAATATGTCCACAGTATATTTTCTCTAATGACGAATGATGTTTATCCCACGTTTCATGGATATACATCCAGTGGTACAGAAACCATCTTTCACATTGTATTTATAGTTCGTTGCCAACACTGACCAAATGGTTATGTCTGGGTGCAAAGTGATATTATCAAACCCTTGCTTGAGTCACGTTCTAGCAATGAGCCAAAAAGGAACATGATGGCCTCAGACGCTTATGCGTAACATTCATTTTTATTCCGTCGAATATGCCATACATAGGGTCACAAACACCAACAAACTGACCCCTTATAAGGTCAAGTTGCGGGTCTGTCCATAATTTAAAAACGGTTTTGTACTTCTCATAGCAAGAGCTTTCAGACGATATATATTTTTCCCCCAGATACTTGGTCCCGATATGGAATCATCTCTAGTAAGACACAGTGTCCCTTCATGTAGATGGAGATAGACGAAAGATTTTGCATAATGATTCGCATGAATTTGGATGGATCCACATCCGAAAAAATTATTCTGCTCTGTCTTTAAGTTATGAAAAGTTCTTGTGTCAAGTATTTACGTAACTCCAGTGAAATTGTACCTCCATCATCAAGCACCCAAAAGCCAGAAAAAAAAAAAGAATATTTCAAATACTTTTTCCATAAATCTTATTCTTCCCGTGGAAAGAGCGGACACTACCGCTAGGATTAATAAAATGGAAATAGGCCACAAAAACGTTTTATTTCCACGTGAATGAAAAAAGCAAATCTTCAAAGAATCGGATATACGAGAGTCGTTACTGGAGAATGGAGAGATAAGCGTAATAGCTTACATAAGAAACAATACCATTTACATGGCAAGTAATGCTAGTACTGTAGATAACTCGTATGAATGTCGTCCGTTAAAAAAAATGCGAGCAAAACATACACAATTAGTCATATGATAGGCCCTTTAATGCCTGTGTCATTACGTTTATGTTATTAACAGTTCATTTGTTGCACATGAGTGTGGTTAATGTTCCAGTGTTACCGATTTGACATTACGTAAAAGTTCGCCATTTGAAACGTTTATCGAAGACAATCGGTCACGTTATCAGACATACATTCATATAGTGCTCAATTAAATGGTTTAGGACCGCAATATTTGGATCTGGAAGGAAGAAGAAATCGATTGTTAGTACTTTTGTTTAAAGACAGGTAATTACAATTTGAAGATAAACTTTCTTTCATTTTACCAGTAAAGCCCGTCTTCCGGGTAGCCCTGGACAGAGTATTTTTTAAGTTTCATTTGTAAGTTCCCCTGGTTTGGCGGTAGACATGTGCACATTTGTGGGTGAGATGGATCCTGTTCATAAAATTGCTGTTGTAGGCGAGCGGAATGTCGGGAAAACTGCGTTGTCTGTCCAGTATGTTTCCAAAGAATTTGTAGACTACTACGAAACAACGGAGCTGGGAATTTACAAAACGTACGTGTACATGGTCAATCACTCTTCGGAGATTAATATTATCGAGAGCCCCGGCAATGACCTTCGAGCTAAAATGTGGCTTAAGGAAGCTGAAGGAGTTGTTTTGGTGTTTTCCATTGATGACCACAAATCTTTTGACGTGATTGACCATTACAGGCACGAAATGCTGCACCTCAAAGGTACTGAAGACATTCCTATGATCCTTGTCGGAAACAAAAACGATCTCTTTGAGAATCGTGAAGTAAGTGTTGATGAAGCAGAGTGGAAGGCGTCGAATTGGAACATACCCTACATTGAGACGTCGGCTCGTAGGAGAGAATTCGTAGATGAGACTTTTCAACACATTATCTACGAAGTTATCTGCCGTTCACAGAACGGCACTTTTTAAGATTACCCATCAGAATAAAAAAATATCAGTATCGTATATTGAGAATAGAAAGGAAGTTATTTTTTAAAAGGAAAACCCCAAAAAATTTTGCTCTTATAAGTAGCGGTACTTGAGGGAAATCAGAAAAGTTACTATTTTGTCGCTAAAGTTAAGGCAGGAAATGTTAGCTATCCCCCTATTTCTTGTGTATATACGTTGTGATACTTGATAAGCTTTCTTTCCTTAGGTCCTAGCGATAATATATTTATCTATGTAACTTTCCTCACAGGCCGCCCTGGGTCTTATCATTTACATACACCAAAAGTGGTTTTATAATTTCCAAAGCTAGTAAAAATAAGATAAAAATATAGACATTTTTAGGTGAACATTGGTGCTTGCTCGAGATTTTTATAAGCCAACATCTGTTTCACCAGTTTTAGCACTTACACCATTAAGCTACTCAACTGTGTATGGTGTAACCTGGAACAGTATTATGTATTAGCTTTATAGTGAACTTTTTTAGTCTGAGGGTAAATATTGACACATTTATTGTATTGTAAATAGCTTTCCTGTTAGAATAATAGTAAAATTAATTTTTGACAAATACTAGAAAGTATTATAGAAAGTAAATGAAATAATTTATTAGTAATCTTGAAAATATTTTCTTAGAAGTCAGTTTTGAATAATTTTTATAAGAAAGAAAAAAAAACTTCGTAGATTCATAGGATAAAGTTCTTTAACGTCCACTGAAACATGTTTTTGGTATAAATTGAGGCAATTTTCTTTTAAAAAAAGCTCTCTATGTGTATTATGAAATACTTAGAAGTTTTCTATAAGAACAAATAATATCATTTTGTAGAGAATAGTTTACTTTCACTGGTAAAATTCAATTTTAAACTACGTATAGAATACAGCCACAATGACTATGACTCTGCTTTCATTGAAGTCCCGTAGCTTCGGGTGGTCAGAGGACTCACAAGTAAACCTTACATTTGGGTGAATCGAGTTGCTGACTGAGAAACATATGAGAAAGTAGTACTAAATGTGGTCAGTATTTCAGTGAAGTTGTAGGTGCGAAGCTCCAGGGGTTTACGAGATACAGCTACCAGAACATCACATGGAAGTACAGAATAGTCTTCATACAGTTGGAGGTAAAAGCTCTGTAAGACCTCTTGTAACGACAAAAGGTGAATAACAAATATATGGGTACATATTAGGACTAGGGGGAAGTCATATAGTAAGGGTATACCTGACTGCGGCCATCTTGAAATCCGCCATTTTGAATTAAAGTTAAGTTTTTAAAATAGGAATAGGATCATGTGATACATGATTTAAGGCGCAAATTTAATCAGAAGAACAATGGTGACGTTAATTTTGATTTACGCGCAATTGGTAAAAAGTTACAGGGAAATTAAATATTGTTGCAGCATATGTATTAGCCCTTTACCCCACCTTGTAAATTTTGTGTTAATGATAATAATTAAATAAAAAGCAGGTTGATAAATATTAGGTCTATGGTAAGAGTTGCCTTGATGGCGGCCATGTTAAAATCCGCCATGTTGAATCAGACAAAAGTTTTAAACAAAATGCATAACATTGACATCTTATTAATAGCAAATTTTACCATAAATCCAACGGTATAACCATTTTTGCTTTATCATTAACCAGCATTTGTTATCGCATAAACAAGTTGCTAATTTAAGGAAAAATAATATGCCATAGACATAATATTTATCCACCTGCTTTTTATTTAATTATTATCATTAACACAAAATTTACAAGGTTGGGTAAAGGACTAATACATATGCTGTAACAATATTTAATTTCCCTGTAACTTTTTACCAATTGCGCGTAAATCAATATTAACGTCACCATTGTTCTTCTGATTAAATTTGCGCCTTAAATCATGTATCACATGTCCCTATTCCTATTTTAAAAACTTAGCCTTAATTCAAAATGGCGGATTTCAAGATGGCCGTCGTCAGGTATACCCTTACTATATGACTTCCTCCTAGTCCTAATATGTACCCATATATTTGTTATTCACCTTTTGTCGTTACAAGAGGTCTTACAGGGCTTTTAGAGGGCTTACAGGGCTGTATGAAGACTATTCTGTACTTCCATGTGATGTTCTGGTAGCTGTATCTCGTAAACCCCTGGAGCTTCGCACCTACAACTTCACTGAAATACTGACCACATTTAGTACTACTTTCTCATATGTTTCTCAGTCAGCAACTCGATTCACCCAAACGTAAAGCTTACTTGTCAGCCACACCCCTACGAACTTTGGCCGTCTTAAAACATACAGAATGTTGTTTATTGGCTCTTCCTGCCTTAATGTTCTGGATACGGGATTCAAAACACACCACCATATTGTATTGTGACCTATATTTACGAAAAAAAAAAACAGAAAAACATTTGTAGGTTTTATTCTCACAATGTGACTATTCAACAAGCATTTTCCCTGTCAGGGATCAAGTCATTGTGTTCTGTCCGTATATACTTACGAGGAAGGTCCATAAACCATGAGAGTTGAATTTTGATGAAAATTTGTGACAAGATTCAGTTCGAGTTGCTAAGTAACGTAGTAATAGTCACTCGATGCGCAAATGCTTCGTTGAGCTGCTACACCGACGCCATCTTGAAATCCTGTAGGCAATGTCCAAGAATACCCTTTTAGCACAAAAATAAAAAAGCTTTTGATAGATCTGACTTCAATATTGTAAACCAAGGTAGATCATCTATATGTGAGAGTACTTCCAGTGCATGATTGCCATCTTGAAAGGCGCCATATTGAATCGCCGTCAAATATGATAAATGGCAAGGGGGTCATATGGGGTATCAAATAGCACTGGAATTTACTCCTGAATCCATTTCCGTAACCAAAGTTTACATATCTGTTTTCACTTTAGAGTTAAGAGCTCTCTCGCTCACAGGAACATATAAAAACTGAGCAAGTAAAATTTGTGTTATAAAATGCGGTCGTGCGAACACTTGCATGATTTTAACTAGTGCAGTAGTAGTCACTTGATCTACAATAGCCATTATACCTATCAGATATGAGACTAGTGAGAGATGTCGTTAATTAAATTGAAATTTCTGTAGTGAAAAATGGAATATCAGCGTGCTACAAGTTATACCTATTTCAAAGTGCGATGGAATAGACTGCTGGTGGATGAAACAAATGCCTAATAGTACTAACAAGCAGAGAATACCAAAGGGATTGTTCGGATATATATTAGAAAAATGATATAAACTGATACATATTAATTGAACGACCAAAATGGTTCGGACTCCACTATAATCAGTAGGTCTACGTCTCCTTTAGCGTAGTAGGCGTGTGGGACGTTGAATTGTATCAAACCAAAAATCTATTTTAGGCAATTTTACGTGGTCCATTATAGTGTGTTAAGGTTTCTTCTCCAATCTAGAAACCTTACGCCATTATTGTTGCAGAATATTGCATTCTTTTCCAATACTCATAATTGACATCCTATAATTTACCGTGCACATTACGAAGTTAAAATACTTTAATGTATTTATTGACAGTTTCTCTAAATACAATCGATTTATTGCTGCCGCATTGAACAATGAAGGAGATTTAAATTATCAGTTCACAGCCAACTCTTAGAAGATACACCTGGAAACTTAGAATTCACTTTACTTTTGTCTGTTCTGCTATTAGTGATAAGAGAATGCATGCACACCTGCTAAGAATATGTGTCAGTAAAGGTTATTACAAGATTCAATTCCAAGTTGCAATCCATAAAACAGGCCTCTTTCTTGCTTTTCCCTTCAATATTAAATAATTAAATATATGCATCTTTTCACATTTAACGATAAAACGCTTGCTTATAATAAGGGCAAGACTAGTTTTCATATCAAAACTGTGATAAATAATTGATTGTAGCAGGTGTTCACTTGTTCGGTGTATAAGTTATATGGCAGAATTTTCATAAAGAAAATGCATTCTGTTGTGTATCATCAATTTTGTGCGCCAGTCCTAAAGGACATGCTTGCATATCCATGTCAGAAATGTGAGTACGTAACAGGAGCAATAGTTGGTTCATTTACAAATGTTCTGAAGACTAGTAGCTAGAAAATAGTGTCTGTGGTTATGAAGATTGTGACGAAAGTGCATTTGTTAATTGTTTACACTGCTCCATAATGCTGTGTGCTAATCACTACGTTTTGGATCTCCATCATCACAACTGAAGAGCAAAAGGTTAGTAGGTTAATATTTGCTTATGAGCAATAGTTTATATTATTTTTCTAACATTTTTTCTATCATTTTTCTATTAATTTTCTAATAACTTCAAGACATATTCTTGTAAAATTATATGTGCCGTTGCACCTAACTTATATTACAGCATTTAAATGCTACGCATAATCGCAACACACACAGACTCATATATATAGCGCACTTTGAAATAGGTATAATTTGTTACAGTGCTGCTATTTCATTTTTCACTACAGGCATTTCAATTTAATTAACGACATCTCTCACTAGTCTCATACCTGATAGGTATAATGGCTATTGTAGATCAAGTGACTACTACTGCACTAGTTAAAATCATGCAAGTGTTCGCACGACCGCATTTTATAACACAAATTTTACTTGCTCAGTTTTTATATGTTCCTGTGAGCGAGAGAGCTCTTAACTCTAAAGTAAAAACAGATATGTAAACTTTGGTTACGGAAATGGATTCAGGAGTAAATTCCAGTGCTACTTGATACCCCATATGACCCCCTTGCCATTTATCATATTTGACGGCGATTCAATATGGCGCCTTTCAAGATGGCGATCATGCACTGGAAGTACTCTCACATATAGATGATCTACCTTGGTTTACAATACTGAAGTCAGATCTATCAAAAGCTTTTTTATTTTTGTGCTAAAAGGGTATTCTTGGACATTGCCTACAGGATTTCAAGATGGCGTCGGTGTAGCAACTCAACGAAGCATTTGCGCATCGAGTGACTATTACTACGTTACTTAGCAACTCGAACTGAATCTTGTCACAAATTTTCATCAAAATTCAACTCTCACGGTTTGTGGACCTTCCTCGTTAGTTGAAGACAACCAATAAACTTGAAACTTGGAACGCGGATACCATTTCCCTTAAATTTTCGATACAGGATACAGAGTTAGAATTACACATATTAAATTAAAGTAAATAATGAAAAACGAATTTGATAATGCACGAGAATGAGACGAAGAGATCGACATGGCCTTTTTTAAAAAAAATATTTATTTATTTTGGAAGGGGTCATCTTGAATATTGGCCACCATTTTAAGGTAAAATCCAGTTAAGTGTCATTGTAAATGAGACATGAATATTTACAATTGAATCAAGAAATATTGAACGTTGAAGCATCTCAATCAAAATTCGTTACAGTATTGCCTGCTTTTAAGATTAAAGTTTTTTTTCTTAATCTTGATCAAATTTCTTGAGCAAGAAGAGTTACTTGAAATATAAAGTTGAAGAAGGACAATACTGTCAATGCGGTAATGTTCTTTTATGATAGCAATGCCAGTTCCATTGAATACGAACACAAACATAAAATTTACCTGTTGATATTTTTTTTTCACGAATAAGAAAATATTATTTGAGATATCAATTCCAAATAGAAAGGCATTCTATTATTTAGTATTTCAAATTGCATTGAAACATAATAGCAAATAAATTTTAATAAACATTAAAGGTTAGCCCGCTAAATATATATATGGCGAACCTGAAAGATGTGCACAAAATCGCGAGATAATTCGTGACATCAAAAGAAGACAAAAAAAAAAAAAAAAAGTCATCATGCAATTTGTCGAATTTCGCGTCGTGTACGAATGACAGGGGTGCCAACTTGGAACCGACAGTCTAACCCTGACAATAGGGACGGAACAGAAAGATGTGCACAAACTCCGTGAGGTGAAGATGCTGTGTTCTTATTTAGTCGAAATGTTAATACACAGGGCTACGATGTGCATTGACGGAGTTTCTATTCCTACGAAAAACACTATAATTTTCTGGTATTGATCTAGGATCATGAGACAATTGGGGAGCTTCCTGAATTAAAATACAGCAAACTTTAGTTCATACAGCCTGAAATAGCGGTACCTGGAAGCTGATATGCTGGCCACGCATCACCTAGTTGGATTGTGCCTTCTGGCCAGCCATAGTAATTGACGAGTTCTAGTAGAGTCCACAGCAGAAAAAAGCAACATGAGTATTTAAGTTTATTGTAAAACGACGAAGTCTTTTACTCCAAAATAAGTGTGCAGGGGAGGACGACGAAGTTTTTCCTGGCATGACTCGTGCCACTTAGACGTTATGTTGATTCCCTGCGCTGTTAGGGGTAGTTTCGCAATAAACTTACCAGTATATGCTCATGTTGCAGGTTTTTTGCTGCGGACTGTACCAGAGAGTTCCGTTTTAGTACTTCTTTCTCCTAGTTAATTTCATCAATATTTAAATACCGTGTAACTAAAAAAAGAATGACTTCCTTGTCATTTGTATCTTCTGCAATTAGCGTCATCTCTGTGTTCTGAAACATCACTAAACTTCGAGCCGCAACAGCTCCACCATGAAGGACTCTTTCTGGCCATACAGTGCATTCAGCCACTGACGCGTCATCAGTGCAACGGCCTTCAACTATATATTTCTGACCTTACAGTATATTTTGCGAAAAGTCCCTTTACACAGTAAAGTATTACGAGTTACTGCCCTTTCTTACTTTTATTAATATTTTTTATAAATACAACATAACGAAATTGTATTTGTAGTGTTTAGGACTTTCTGAGTGCGAGTGCAGTTTCTCTCTCCTTCGTTGTTTATCAGTGGCAGCATACTTAAAATCGTGGCTTTTAAGATTCATTCTTTCTGGAGAATGGGGGACGTATATATTGTAATATATTGATATGGAATGTATAAAGACCCTATTAAACAAACGAGACTCAAACATCCGTAATTAATATTGTTTTGCAATATCATATATATATATATATATATATATATATATATATATATATATATATATATATATATATATATATGTAAAAAGCTCTTACTTCATTCTACGACCCAAAACAAATGGCATAACTTTGAGACAATCATTCATTCCAATGCATTAGCGTCACACAGAATGTATCAGGAAACAACGATAATTTGAAACCGAACCTCCGTTTGGTGAAAACAAAACCTTATTTGTTAACAGCAGAAAAGCTTTAGATGAATGGAGAAGTAACATTCAAATTAACAATTTAAATGTAAGAAGAATTAATTGTAAATGCAAGTTTAGCTACGAATGTACTCTATAACTAAATGACAATTTTGAAAATGCATTAAAGAAAATTAATGTTTCAAGAAGAAGAAAAATAGTTAATTCAGACTCGCTATACTAAACCCTGTTAATTCTACTTTCATTAATTTGAGAGAAGAATAAAAGCATACATGTTATTTTACATACATAATATATAATACACAATAGTGCTCATGTCACATATTTATCTATATCATTGTTGTCTCAAATATAATTTTGTCTCTCAGAACTTTTCTTTTTTCCGTTTTATTTGCTCTCCTCTTAAGTTTTTCAAGGTGGACTTGCTGGAATTACCAGAACAAGTCTCAAATGTCCATTGTGAGCTCCAAAATATAATTACATTATGTATGTATATAAGCAATTACATATATGTTTATTTTCGTGTACTGTCTAGACTTTGTAAACATCACTTTCTTGTGGACCAACTTTTCATAACAATATTGCATGTTCTTTGCGTTAGTTTATACTAGTGATCTCGTATTTCTTGTCCAATTATTATCTTTTTTTAAAAAAAATAAATAAATTGACTCAATTACAAATAAAATTAGGATTTTTTTTAAGAATAGAAAAAATATTCACAAATTATCGATTTTAAGATCTAATGTACGCTATATGAATTTACTGTCTCCGTATAAGTGTTATTTATCCTGTGACTGCAGAAAGCAAGTCTTCTAGAAAACAAATGAAATGAAAATGAAATGAAATCTTTAAGTTTAACGTCCCACGGTTATGCCGGTTAGGCTAAAGGAGACGGTGATAATGATAAATGAGTGAAATGGTGGAATGAAGAAAGTGGGAGGAAACGGGAGAACCCCGAGAAAACCCACGAGCACGGTGTTTGTCCACCACAAAGTTCACACGGCGCGAGTTGAGATCGAACCAGGGAGCCCAAGCACCGAAGGTGAACGCTCTACCACTGAGGCACCGCGCCCCCTCTTCTAGAAAACATTCTGAAACAAAATAAATATATAAATGTTAATTTGAGTACTGTTGTAAAGCAATAATTCTCTTCTTATGTGTAGCGTTCATCTTTGGTGCGTGGGGTCCCGGGTTCGATCCCTACTCGCTCCAAGTGAACTATGTGGTGGAAAAACACCATGTGCGTGGGTTTTCTCGGGTGTTGTCTCGTTTCTTCCCACTTTCTTCATTCCACCATTTCATTCATTTCTCATCATCACCATGTCCTTTTGCCTAGCTGGCATTATCGTGAGACGTAAAACTTAAAGATTTCAGTTCACTTTATTCTCCTCTTATGTGTCGCAACTCATGGTGGGCCAGGAGAAAGTGTTTGATGAATTTTTCGTATCAAACCTCACTCCTAATGATATTTTTGTTACTAAGAGCTGAATTGCTGAAAATTTTGCATGAGATCATGAAACAACATTTTCAACCTTTTCCAATGAAACAAGCTGGTGTTCTCGCATTCAAGGGTCAAATTTGAACACAGCATAGCGTGTTTATGCGTGAAAAAGAAAAAAAAATGAAATCGAACTGTCACAGTTTAATTACGCCAATTATGTTTGTTCTTAAACTTCAGTACGTGCTTAATTCGATAAATTTAGTTTCTGGAGTGACAGTTTTTTTTCTTTTTATGACATATTTTTGAGTCCAAGCTTGATATTCTTCAAACTGCCTCATAGTCTTGAAAAGTTATAGAACACTGATGAAAATAATTCCTTTCTGTAATATTTTGGAAAGAATATGTTTTAATGGCGTATTGCTGACGTTGACTTAGAATAGTACTTTATTAAAATACGAGGGGTAATCAGAAAGTAGGATTACAAAGCCTGCAGTGAAACGTGTATATATTATTTCTTACAACCAATACAGCCAACAGATATTACATATATTAGTTTATTTTTCGACATAGTCATCATATCAATAGAGGTACTTGTCGAATCATGCAATGAGTTTGAACATTTCCTCCTGGTAAAAATCATGTCTTTGCGAGTTCAGCCACATTGTCACGAAGTGTTTCACCACTTGATATGAAGCAAAGTGACGGTCTCCTAGGTGCACCTTCAAGTGCGAGAACAGGTAAAAGTCACTTGAAGGTCCTGGCTGTAGGAGGGTGCTCCAACTGTGTTCAAAGCTATGGATGTCGTACTGGCTCAGCTAACGGGGTCCTCTACCAACGTTTTTTCTACCACCCGCAAACTTTCGACACGATTCTGCGGTACGCTGGCGAAACATTACAATCTTTCTGTAAACTTCTACTAACTGCTTGTAAATTTCAGCCGCGGTTACATGTTTCGCCCACAGAAATCGAATAACTGAGCGGATTTCTTAGCGAGATCATTTTCGAAACGAGTGGCCAGTTGTGTTTACCTGCAACTAGCGCCGTATGCGGAACGTGGCTGAAACTCTGCACAGTTGCCAACTCCATGTATTACAATCACCACACGCTTCCCGTTCCTCTATAACAGACGAAACTCCAGAAATATCGTCCTTGTAACCTTAGTTTCTGATACTCCCTCGTATTAAGATTTTTGAAATAAAATAAATTGTAAACGCTATTCTTCACAAATGATATTTCAAAAGTATTATTGAAAGATAAAATAAGTGGATATCCTTTTATCAATTTAAAATGGTTTGGTTAAATATCCTTTTGAAATGGAACAACACTCTAAATATTCTCAAGTAACTACAGAAATTTTTGTGCAATTTACATCATTTTGTACAAAACGTATTTTTACGTTTTCTTTTTCATTCTATCATGAACAAAGAACAATTATGTATGTTTCCTAGTCTTTTGTTAACAAAGTACCTTGATTAATTTAACTTTACAATTACCAAAGATAAATAATTATGTAAAAATAAATACAAATAATACTCATTAAGACTGAAATTGTAGTTTCACTCGTTATTGTTCTTTTTACTTCTGTTATTTTGTTTTGTATTCTCGAATGTATTAAGAGTTAAACTGTTAGTATTTGTTATCCGTGTATTATCAGTTATTTATATTTTGTGTTACCAGATATTAACTGTTTGTATTAAATATAATAAACTACCAAAGCTGTAGTGTAAATGTACCTTACTTTGTATGATAAACAATAAATATAATTATAAATTAATGGTAATGAGCGGTATTCTTTTTAGCGCCACAGAAGTTCCTGTTTTTCATTTGTCTCAAAAACTACGCATGATAATTTACTCCCAATGTTATTTTGTTCAGGGGCAGGATGGCTCAGTGGTAGAGCCCTTACTTCTAGTGTGTGGTCTTCCTGGTTCGATACCCAGCCAAGTAAGTGTGTAATGAACAACATTGTGCCCAGGACCGGATCCAGGATTTTCTGAGGGGGGTACACCAATAACTATCAGTACATTTGAATCAAATTTATTTTTTTAAAATGCCTTTAGACATCTGTGATGTATATGAGGAACTTACTTAAACTATTAAGTTTAGCAAAACCGCTTTTTTTTAAAGCCCGAAACGGAGAAATGACATGAAATTTTAGGAAAGTATTACCATTTTCACTGCCAGTTTCTCACTTTAGATAGTGTATATTCAGAACGCAGGGGGGGGGTGCACGTGCCCCGGTGCACCCTTTCTAAATCCGTCCCTGATTGTGCCCGTGAGTTTTGTCCGTGTGCTCCCATTTCCTACCAGAATCACATTCCACGAATTGTTCCATGATCATTCACTTGCCTTTAATCACTCCTCTCCCTTAGCCTAAAGGACATTGTCATGGGACGTTAAGCTGAAATACAGAAACAAAGATTATTTCTCCCAGCTCGATGTGATCTTTCGAATTAAATTTTTTTTACGAGGTGTGTTCAAAAACTATCGTACCTTTGGTTGTCAAAAATACATTTATTGGTTTGGAAATCCGAAACACTATTTTCCTTCAAAGTAGTCTCTTTGGTAATGGACAAACTTCTCCCAGCGTTTCCTCCATTGTTGGAAAGACATGTGAAACGGAGAGTTTGGAATGATGATCAACCGTACCATCGCATTTCTCATGATGTCTTCTCTTGACTCAAATCGGGTCTCTTTTAGTGGCATTTTCAGCTTGGGAAATAACCAAAAATCACACGGAACCGTGTACGATGAGTAGGTAGTAGTTTTGTAAAATTTCCGGAAATTTTGAACCTGTTGGTAAAAAACAGTTTCTTCCGGTTTCTTTCCGGATCTTTTTTAATTGGGAAAATAACAAAAATCTTTGTTAGAGATTAATTTTTCTAGTAACGGAACAGTTTTTTTTTTTTTTTTTTGGATCGCGTGAAAAATGCAAGTTGAGAAATTTCAATATTGAGAATACTTAAAAAAGAAACATTTGAAAATAAAACTGTTGTAATTATTCTTGAAAATTAATAGTCTACATTCATTTCCTTTATGTGCTTTTTAGTCGTTTATTCGTGGTTGGGCATTGATTACAGAACTTTTACAGTTGCATACACATCTACAATCATGAAGCGTTTCTGTTGCAACAAATAGGACTCTTGAATGAAACTGAGTTCTTAATGTGCTCTTTGATAGGGTAAAATTTTCTTAATTTTAACCAAGTTACTTGTTAAAAGAGAGAAGATTAGGCAAATTTCACTAATACTGATGCGCTAAAACATATAACTATTGTTTTTTAATATTCTAATATAGACTTTTATATAAACTTTATGTACAAATTTTTGTATGTAAACAAATACCTCTCCTCTAGTGCGACACAATATCTATAAGATGAAAGTGACTATATTAGTAACTTAACAACTCTTGAATAACCAGACCGATCTGGATGAACATAGATGGTTTTTATCACTTCACTTTCAAGGTGCAATTTAAAGGAAGAAAGGAGAATATATATTGAAAATGACCGATATTAGTGTGGCATAAATAGTTTTCGGGTCACTGAGGTGAACAGTGACACTTACGATGCCGCTTAAATCCATATTCAGCTCTGCAACTTGGGAGAAGGGGGAGATATATATATATAAAATGATCGAAAATGACCGATATTAGTGTCGAATACATAATTTTCGTTGTCGTTGAGATGAACAGTGACACTTCTGATGCAATTTAAATAAAAATTCAGACTTTCACTTAGGGGAGGGGGAAGGGGAGATATAAAAATAATTGAAAATAGTTGATATTAGTATCGAATCCATAGTTTTAGGGGTCGCTGAGATGAATAGTGACAGTTTCGATGCCGTTTAATTAAAAATTCAACTCCTTAAGTACTCCAAAAGGGGGAGAGTGAGAAGTAAAAGTAGTTGAAAATGACCGATATTAGTGTCGAATTCATAGTTTTTGGGATCCCTAAGTTCATTGGTGACAATTTTTGTGCCATTTATGTCCATAATAAAACGTATTCTCTCCGTGCGAAGAACGGGTATGGAAGTTTCACATGTTAAATTCTTTAATATGTTTGTCGCTGCTCAAATTTATTCAGTTGTGTGGTGTATGTATATGTGTAAATAAGATCATGTCTCTTTTTGAGTTGTTCGAAAAATATACAAATAATAAATTTTTTTTTATACCAGAAATCAGAAAATTAAAACGTAAAATTAAAACCTGTTGCTTTAAGTATTTTTTCTGCTAGCGATTACATTTTATATATGCTGCAGACGCGTTACAGCAAATAAGATTAGCATCATTCGAGGAAATAATTTCTAAATTATATTTTTTGATCAAAGATTTTTTTCTAATGGATTCAAAATTTCAGAAATTTTACACAGCACAAGAAAGATAAGTATTTCGTTAAAATATTTATTTGATTTTAACATACCAGTATTAACTAAAATGATTGTTGTCCCGTTGTTTTAACACTTCCCTGCCATAAAGTGGGAAGTTTATAAGATTGTTCAAAATAATTGAAATACGCTTAAATTAATTAATCTAACTAGAATTATATTTTAGTATCTTTTGTAGCCATAATTCCATTCTATCACGGTGCTAACTTTAAAGGAGTGGTAAAGATATACGTATTTGTTGTTACAAATTATCCCTATTCTCATTCAAGAAACATAAGTGATCAGTGACCTTAACTGTAATCTAGTAAATATAAAATAGTTTTCATTTTAAAAGTATAGTAAAATATTTTATAATTTCAATTTTTCGCATTTTTCATTTTTATAAGCTCGAGAAAATGGTAAAAACGGTTTTATTAAACCCAAAATTTCCGTTTTTTTTTTCAGGCCTTCACAACACTAGTAGGGAATCTGACGACGTACATGAATGTTGCGTTTGCCTATTGAAACCGGAATCAAATTTTGCGGATATTCTCTTCATGCAGTGGCGTAGGGAAGGGGGGGGGGGCGGAGGGGCCGCCCCCCCCCAAAGAGGTCCGACAATGTACTTTGGTACTTTGATGTTTGTAATTTTTTTAATATATTTTTATGTTTATATATTTTTTTGTTTGTCATTTTTCTATATGTACCTATAACAGCACTTGGCTCCCCCCCAAACACACATCCTGGCTACGCTACTGTCCTCATGCCTACATTCTCGTTCAAACTTCAACATACCGATCCAATTGAATGGTTTCCACTTGCACCAAGCTTTTGTCAAAATTTGATTCAATATCGCTGGTCAAATTTTTCTGTCTTTTTACCAAAAAAAAAAAAAAACTGCAATCCGACAACCGCTCATTACACGTCTTCAGTCGACTGATGCTTTCTGTGGGAAAAAATCACGACTGAACATGAGTGTCCCCTCTACATCTATACTGAACAAAGTCTCCCGTGCTTCATTGGTTCGATACTTTTGAACACACCTCGTATATCTGGACAACATTTTACTTAAATAGAGTTTAAAAATTAAAAGTTGATGTTAATTTTAGTCGATATGTCATTAATTATACTGTGTACTGATATCTTGATACTGTCCTAATAAAAAGCTTGATGAGAGTATATCTAGCACAAGTTTCACCTCAATAAGCGACTTTTTTTTTGTACAGTATCAATTCTTTAGATTTACAAATATACTCGCTTTTTTCCATTTTTCGAAAACTACGCATGAAGTTTCACAGTTACCTATATAATTGTGTTCTGCTGAATAAAATCTATCAATTGGTATGTATCATCTTTCGACATTTTCCCGTTAAATGATAACAAAGCTGAAGAATTATTTGGACGGGTTAAAAATTACAATGATGTAATTACATTTTATCTGTTTCCACAAATTAACGTAAAAGGTACTATCATGTAACCATGGAAGTTCTTGCGGTTTCCGTTACCAATCAAACACGGCCCCAAAAGTCTTAAATGCCCATTTTATTCTTCGATAGTCACCATTCGCTCAAATGGCATGTTCCCAAGGAGAGACAAGCTTATAAATGCCTTTTTTCAAAAATAAAATAAAATAAAATAAAATAAATAATAATAATAATAACAACAACAACAATAATAATAATAATAATAATAATAATAATAATAATAATAATAATAATAATAATAATAATAATAATAATAATAATAATAATAATAATAATAATAATAATAATTTTTTTC
Source organism: Thermobia domestica (assembly GCF_964235325.1). Lineage (NCBI taxonomy): Eukaryota > Metazoa > Arthropoda > Insecta > Zygentoma > Lepismatidae > Thermobia > Thermobia domestica. The sequence goes on from NC_137470.1 coordinate 142,425,074, forward strand.
TGGAGTCCAAAAATTGTGATTCAGCCATTGTGACATTGTCATGTTTTCGGAACTCCTGCTCACGCAGATGCAGTTATCCATGGCCAAGAACATGTAATAGTCCGATGGGGCGACGTTCTGGAAATAGGATGGATGGCAGAATTTCCCAACCCATATTTTGATTGCCTTTTTGGACGCTTTTGCCGTATGATGTTTGACAAAATCGTGGTGAAGCAGAACTCACCTTCTGTTGACCAGTGTTAGCTGGTTCTGTAGCTGAAACTCTTTGCAATTGTAACGAATAGATCTCGGCTGCTAAAGTTTTTCTTTTTTCTGGATATTCATAGAGGACTATGCCAGCACTGGTCCACCAAACACACAACATTACCTTCTTTTGGTGAATATCAGGTTGAGAAGTCAATGAGACCATGCTATAATGCTTCCAAAATGTCTTGATCCGTGGCAAAAATGCGAACTAGAGCTCACACCCTCGACACACCCACACGTTAAGCCAATGAGGGTTCAGCTGTTGCTAAGCAAGAGATTCTTAGCAAAAGGGAGTGGATATTCTTTCATCCAATATCAGCACTTGGAATGGAAGCCTAGGTGTCAAGTCAATGTGGCATATCTATAGAAATCGACCAATGATGTTTCCTCTTTCAGTTATCATATATGATCCATTTTTCGTTACATGTCAAGATTTGGTCCAGGAACGAGGCTTTGTTATAGAGCGACAGCAACGACAAGCAGGTGTTCAACCATTGGAGCTTGTTTCCCTCGGACAGGACATGAAGAACCCACTTGCTTAGCTTCCACGTCATCCCAAGGTTATGAAGGCGTGACCAAATGGTTTCGTCAGATACTCGAAACCTGTGTGCATGCTCCTGGCAGGTTTGATGAGGATTCTGCTTTATTTCCTCCTCCAGCTTGACTCTGTCTAGCGTGGATGGATGACCAACACCAGCCTTGTCTTCAAAGCTTTTGTCTCCGAAAGATAAGCGGGTGAATCACTTTTGAGCAGTCCGTTCACTCACTGACGTCTCTCCAAACGCGGAGCATATTCTTCTAGCGGCTGCAATAGGTCTTGAGGCTGCAAGTTTTTGTGGATAGAAAATTTTCTCGTCGCAGTTTCTAAAATTAAATCAAAGGACCCATAATTTATTAACTGAACTGAAAGGTATATATTATTTTATTGTATTTATTTTATTTTTTCCACTTCCACTTACAGTGGCAGATGTAACTCGGAGCTAGGTGATACTAGAAACCAGATGTAACCCGGAGCCGGGTTTTTATAGTAAACATTGCCTCTTATTCTTTATTGGAAAATTTTTGAAACATTACACATAGTTTCAGCTGCAGTTATTTTTGTTATGCAATGTGTAAAATCTACTACAACGTCCAACCTTAAAAGAACATCCATCGGGACAGAGTTAATTCGGAAACTTCTGCAGGACTCGTCAAAAATTGTAAAACAATTTGCAAACACAGACAATCCACGAATTGGTTCTTTAATAGATCACGATTACGTGTTGTATTACTGTGTGCTGGCAATAAAATATAAGTAAATAAAGACAAAAAGCCACAAAGTTGTGTGTGTGTGTGCTTTCTCTAAATTTACGCGAGAAGCAGAAGTTAATTATTACAATTTCTTGCTATTTCTTTCAAAGTTTTGCTGGATAATACATATGATTGGTAATCGGTGAGAAGACTACTCATATAGGTAAAATTAATATCCAAGTTCCCCATATTCACGAAATTGCCACTTCTTTGCGTGTTTTCCGCCAAATTTTTTTCACAGTACGAAAAAAAAGCTATTGAATTGAAGGGCTAATTCAAAATTCCAAACTTTTTTTTTAAAGAATGCTATTTACGATACATGCATACAGTAGAGCAGCTTTTTTTTTTTTTTTTTTTTTTACTAGCTTCACCTGGTGGCATTATTCTACTGCTTAAGGAACAGGTAAGTTGGTAGATATCAGAGGCGTCATCTCAGACTTCACTTGAGAGGGGCAAGAGCACCACCGACAGAAGACTTTCACTTTTTGTACTAGTATAATAGTACACAGTCGATTAAAGTATATGTATTCCTCAAACTCTTGGGAGAAGCAATTGCCCTCCTACCCCCTAAATGACACTTATGGTAGATATACATGAAACAGATATAAAATGATTTGTGTAAACTCATGATATACCTAACATAGTGTCCCCTCCCCCAGTTTTTACCTTTTAGATCCGCCACTGTCCGCTTAAATATTGATGATTCATGTCATTGTCTTACATTTTCTACATCGATATTAATTGATATTGAGGGAGTGGCTTCGCTTAATACCAAAACCATTGCTGGGAAAAATATACGGACCTGGGTAGAAGTAAAATGGAGGAGATAATAAACCAGACTACAATTAGTGGACGCATTAAAGCGGGTAATTAGCGTTTCAAGACGAAGTGTTAACACGAATCACAACGTGTGTACGTTACATGTGAAAATTGCCAGATTTTTTTTCTTTCCTTTCTTATGACTATTGGATGCAAACAGTATTTCGGAGATGCAAGCGTTATCTTTATGTACTTCAAATGGCTTTTTTTTTCTTCGTTTCATGACTCAAGTCAAATGGTCATAAATACCAAATAAAATTATCCGTCGTAAAATAAACAGGCTATTCTTTCATTATTTTTATGTTCTCTTATCACATTTTTTTTTTTTTTTTTTTTTTACGTTCGAGTGACGATATAAAAGAATAAGCATGGTGATCGTTAGAAAAAAGAAAAATCCAATTCGAAATCCAACGGATTTGCATGTTTTATGACTCCTACAACCGAAAAGAGATTTGTTGATGTTTATCCATTTGTTTGTTCGTTCATTATTCTGATATAATTTATGTAGAGTCTTGTTCAAACAAATCAGTCTAGTTTCAGTGTGCGAAACCACGGTAGACTTCTAAACTTTGCGAATTCAATACTCAAACTTGAAGTAGTACATCTCTAATTAGTGGTTGCAATAGAGTAATAAGATTAAAGATAGAACCTCTTCCTCGGAAGCTTAATCTATAACGAAAGCCATTACTCGCTATCTCTTAAGCGTGGTTGCTACGTTAGATGAATACTGTAGCTATCATTAAAAAAAAATCTTGTAACCCTACCATATTTCACCATGTAAACATAGTCTTGAAAGGGACACACAACATTTTTTCCATCTTGCAAGGAGTTGAACCATGTGCAACTTTCTGGGACGTCTTTCTTGCAGCCTGCTATCGCCCTCCCGCTGGCATAAAGGAAAAAACAGTTTCGCCGCTTCCGAAAAAGCGGATTCTTTTGGACAGGAAGAGGAAGTGCGCCAAAATACAAGTTTTTAATGAGGAGGTTCACTGTTTGTCCACTAGAGTGCAGTGCTGCATGTGTGGAGATCAGAGTTGGCGTGGGTCAATGAAAACTTGACCCACGACCCACTGACCCACCACCCACCGTGACCCACGACCCACTGACCATTACACACTGTGACCCACTGTGACCCACGACCCACCATGACCCACTGTGACCCACCACCCACTGTGACCCACTCTGACCCACCGTGACCCACCATCCACCATGAACCACTCTCATCCACTGTGACCTAATTTTAAAATCCGCTCAATAAATTTACGTGAATAAAAATATACTTTACAAAAAATTAAGCTAGCGACAAATGCGTTCCTGCATAACACTAGGCTCAGTCTAAAATATATACAATTCTTACATCGATCGATCTTTTCATTTCTAAAAGCGTTTTGACTACACCCTTCCAACTTCCGTCCGTTGATACACCACTTATAGAGTAGCACTTACCAACTGAATCTGGTATAGGCTTATTATTATATTGTCACATTTTTCCTTATTGAGAAGGATGTATGTGAATGACCTCTCAAGACGTTGTCAATTTCAGTCATCTGCATCTGTCCATCAATCTCTTTTCTTGGAAACGACTGCGGCAGAGTTGGCGTGGGTCAATGAAAACTTGACCCACGACCTACTGACCCACCACCCACCGTGACCCACGACCCACTGACCCACCACCCACCGTGACCCACGACCCACTGACTCACCACCCACCGTGACCCACTCTGACCCACCATCCACCATGAACCACTCTCATCCACTGTGACCTACTCTGACTCATCAAAATCCATCGTCATCAACTCTGAACACGATCCACGGCCTCTTCTCTACTGACTAAAGGGTTTACACTTGTAATAAAACAAGACTGACATTGTCACTAATTGGAAAAAATGAAATGAAATCTTTGAGTTTTACGTCCCACGATTATGCCGGTTAGGCTAAAGGAGACGGTGATGATGAGTAATGAATGAAATGGTGGAATGAAGAAAGTGGGAGGAAACGGGAGAACCTCGAGGAAACCCACGCACACGGTGTTTTTCACTAATCGGAGTTTGAATTTCTAGTTAATCGCTCATGCACTACTCTGTTACACAAACGGTGGACCTGACCTTTACGATATAAAATGGTAAAGTATTTGTCAGTGAGGAAATTGAAACAGTTCGAGGTGGGGGGAAATTAGTGTGTGCCTAAAATATACTTGTACTAAGAGAGTATTTTTGCAAGTGTTAATTTCTGAACGCATTCCAAAAGAAACTTCTATTCGCAGGAAAATACCCCTGTACAATATGGAAAATGTTATGGTTTCTCAGTTCACAGTATTTTTCTCACAAAAAACTTGAAAAATCAGTTGTTCATAGGGTATAAAGTGCTCGGGTACCCTATGTGAGAGCATTTCCATAAAGTATGCTCATAATTGTAATTTGTGTAATCCCTAAAACACCATGTTAAATTTAACCCTATATTGCGCAATTTATTAATTGTTTCGGGAAAAAAATATTTAGATGTTTTTTCTTACTGTATTCGCGTATCTAAACCAAACTAATAATAAATTTTGACTTTCACATTTACCATATGACGTCAGTAGAATTGTGTATTTGAATTAACATTGCGCAATTATGAACCTTATTTGTTTAATTTTTCATTGATATCCAATACAGAATTTTTTAGACGTTACTGACTTGCTTTACACCTAGTATTGCGCAGATTTTCATAACATGCTTTAGTAAACAATATGTATTCTAAGGTATGCTGAAACATAGTATGTTTAATCTGAAATTAGTAACATATCTTTCATGGATCACACCTATTATGTATAGAATGATAGTAAACAATTTTTTTTTTGAAGTGAAACACAATGCCGTAAGACATGTTATTAGCAACTTGGCGAATTCTATAGGATGAACTCCAATACAATCTTGTCCTTGGTATGCGAAAATGGGCATGAACATTACGGTTCCTAAATATTTCTAATTCTAACTTAGTTAGTTCCAAAGATTTATTGGGTTCCTTCTGGTTAGAATATAAAATGCTTTCACGAACGATTAAATCCAGAATATCAGCACTAAAAACATTTGGAAATATTCAATTGGAGATCTGATTTCATTTAGAGAAGACAAACTCGATTTCTATTGTGGTGACTGAAGAGGTGGATAATTTCTTGTTATTCTTTTCCATTATGTCTGACGACTGGCAGTAGTTGTAGCCTGACTGGAATTGGTATTTACTGTTTCATCTGAAGAAAGAAAAAAAGCAAACGATTCTTTTAATTTACTAATCTAAAAGTATCTATTTCAATGAAATCAATGTAAAATACTGGAGTACAATAGTTTTGAACATATCTTCTGACCCATTTGAAGTTTCAGATTTAGGATGCCATTCTTCATCGTCTGAATCTAGAACTCCTAACTCTATCGCTTACCTGGAGCTGCTACCCTCACTGTCGTCAGGAGGTATATATGGCTGAACGAGTCGTTTTTCCGAAATATATTCTTGCTCACCTGTTAAAGTAATATAAGCTTTTACAGTCTTCAAGAATCTTTATCGGCAATAAATCGGTAAATAATACTAAAGAGTAACAGAAAGTAAAGAGAGAGAAAGAGTAACTGAGGTTTTCAAAATAACACAAAATCGAAAAAAAAAAATAGAGAAAGATGTCTGAAATGACGTTGTTACGTTTAGTATTTTTTTTTCGTGTTCAACTTCATATTATTTTTATTCATAAGTTGGTAACACTGAAAGCATACACTGCACGCAACAATGCTTTCCATGAGCCAATAAAAATTCCAACAAAATTCAAAGAAAAGAAGGTAAGAAACCAACCTTTCAAACTTTTCATTAGGCCTATCGAAGAAATGTTTGATTCTTAGTAAGAGGTTCGTAGTTGCGCAATGTTAATCAGAATATACAAACATATTTCGGACGATCAAATACAAAACGAAATTAGTGTGATAAGTTACAAGTACTTAAAATAAACAACAGACAAATACCTTCTAGAAAAATATTTTTTCAAAGAAAAATTTCCCTTTTTTCGACTCCTCTTGCTTCAAAAATAAACAAAGCAATGCATTTCACCTACGCTGTATCCGCCCTCGCAACAGAAACTGCTGGAAAACCTCTCCTTCCGAAAGAGATGCAATTATGAGTGTTCATAACAGATGGCACGGCATAAAGGAAACCATCTGAAACAGAAGTGACACCATCTACGGTATGACTTTCAAAGTATCACACTCAACATGGTTTGTTAATTTGGATTAACACTGCGCAATATAGGGTTAAGTTACAAATACGCATAATTGCAATTATTATGAATATTTATTTAAAGTAGTTTACCTAAAGCAAAGAAGAGACTTACTAAAAATTAGGTAGAAAGTTGAATAACACAAATAGGCCATTAGTAATACAAGTATACATTATCCATAATTCGTAATTTTCCACCTTAAAACAAATTTCCATCCTTCAGCCAAGAAATAACTAGCTCGTCTACTTTGAGCTTGTCTAGCGGTAGGTCTTTAACATTGATGAACAACAAGCTAGACAATGTTTGAGCACTTAGTATATTTCTAATATCAGTCATCTGTAAATTCATAAAGGAAAATCCCCGTTCGCACTCTGTCGTGGAAATTGATAATACTTCTACCCGATTTCTGCAACTCCTCATCGACAATCTGCTTGTTAGACTTAAGTCTGATAACGATTTTTCTTGGTAAGTTTTGAAATACTCAGCAAGAAGTATCTCTCTCTCTATCTTTGGATTAAGGCCTAACTATATACCAAAAGTAATTTCATTTAACTTTGCAATTTGACCGTGATGATCAGGCACCCATAGTTACATACAATTTTTTATTTAATAATTTATAGGAGCTCTTTCGTGGCTAAGTGGTTAGCGTACGCGCCTTTGGCGTGGGAGATCCGGGTTCGATTCCCGGCGGGAGCTCATGTGGTTCGGATTCCACGTTAATCAGTAGGTCCACGTCTCATATAGCCTCACTGCTGAAAGGGACGCTAAACTAAAATTCACTCATTCATAATAATTTATATATTACAATGATCCAAAAATGTATGTTTTTCCAGTAGTTAACTCCTATAAAAACTCACAGGTCTCAAAAGCCAAGTAGTAGTATAAGTCCTATTGCTATTATAACAATTAAAAATATCAATATCCAAGAGTGCCTGAAGTTCATTTTTCACTTAGTTAGATATACTCACCCCAGGTAAGTAGACAGAAACAAATGGAAAAGGAAGGGAAATGAAGGTCTTGAAAGTAAAACGAAGACAAATTTACCAGTCTTCAGAAGATACTGTCTACAATGCAGTGAGCAGAGTGAGTCGGTAGATCATACTGAGTCGGTTTGTCGCAATGAGTCACGGTGGGTGGTGGGTCGCAGTGGGTCACATGCTGTTGACCCACGACCCATTGACCCACCCAGAAAACTTGACCCACTGCGACCCACCACCCACCGTGACTCACTACGACAAACCGACTCAGAGTTTTTGTTTATGCGGAAAAACGTTGTAAGGGTTAAAGGTGCCTCCTGAAATACTATAAAATACGCTATACTGTTTGTGCTTGTTGTTTATCTGCCAAATTTGAAGAAATCGGATAGAGACACTTGTGAAACACGAAAGGCCTTATTTTACATAGCCAATATCTACATACAATTTCATTCGCTTTGGTCCACTCCTTCCGCTACTCAAGGCCTGGGTCCACTCAACAGCTTTTTTTCTTTTCAGGAAAATACGAAACACGTATTCCCTCATCTTACCTCTACAATATTTGTACACATTTCATTCAATTCGGTCCACTTCTCGCCTTTCGGGCGTCAACTTTCAAAATTCAAGATGTTACCCCACTTGACCCACTGACCCACTCCATCTCTGGTGGAGATACCTTTCTTGCTTTCAAGAAGTTGTAACATCTAAACAGTAAATAGAAAGATCGGGTTGCAAGTTTTTCCTTTCTTTTTTTCATTTAAAATGGAAACCTACCATTACTGATTTTGTCCTCTGGCAATAAGGGTTGAAACCGGAAATCCTGAATCAGAAAGTCAGTCAGTCATGACTCATATATAGATATAAAACAAGTCACTTCCGTTTCACAGTAAGAAAACATAGTAGACTTACAAACTTTGCAAATTCAATATTCAAACTTTAAGTAGTACTTCCATAACTATTAAAGATTAGAACCTGCTTTTGATGCTGAATTAAAAAAAAAAACAAACAAAAAAACGCGTTATCTTTTACAGTTTTTGCTCTACGTGTTTAATATTGGAAACCAGAAGTATTCATTCATGTCTATCACTTTCGGTTCAATTAATGAAACACACGAATACAATTATACATGAAATTTATTCTTGCAGTATTGACTTATTGCCATCTAGTTCCGTTTTACCCATCTATACGACTAGTGTTGAAACCGGAAATTGTCCACCATTTCCAGTTTGAACAAATACGTAGAAGTCAAGACAAAACTCATTTTTGGGACGCCGAATTCATGTCAAAAAATGATTCTTGCTATCTTTTATTAATGTTGCTTTATTGAGACCAATATTAAAACCGGAAGCAATATTAAATTTCCAGTTTTTAGAGAGTTTTTACTGGTGGACATGAGACGTTAAATCGGAGCTTGCTCTTGGTTAAACGATTAGCGTACGCGTTCTTGACGCCGGAGAACTAGGTTCGATTCTCGACCAGAGCTCGGAGGTTGTTCGGATCTAGCGTCAAGCAGTAGATCCAGATCTCGTATAGCGTCATTGCTGGAAAGAATGCTAAACTCAAGTCAAAACCAAAATCAACTTGAGACGTTTGATCGATTTAAAAGCAATTTATCTGTAGTACTGAATTTGTATGCGAATCAAAGTTGAAATTGGAAGCAATATTAAATTTCTAATACTTCCGGTTTGTCAAGAGTGTTACTAGTGGAGATTGTACCTTTTCTTGGGACGTTAAATCAGAGCTTCCTCTTGGTTAAACAGTTAGCATAAGCACCTTTGATATGGGATACCTAGGTTCGATTCCGGCGGGAGTTCATTTGGTTCGGAACCAGCGTTAAACTTTAGGTCCAGGTCTCATATATCCCCCTTGCTGAAAGGAACGCTAAACTCCTTGACGCCGGAGAACTAGGTTCGATTCTGGACCAGAGCTCGGATGTTGTTCGGATCTAGCGTCAAGCTGTGGATCCAGATCTCGTATAGCGTCATTGCTGGAAAGAATGCTAAACTCAAGTCAAAACCAAAATCAACTTGAGACGTTAGATCGATTTAAAAGCAATTTATCTGTAGTACTGAATTTGTATGTGAATCAAAGTTGAAATTGGAAGCAATATTAAATTTCTAATACTTCCGGTTTGTCAAGAGTGTTACTAGTGGAGATTGTACCTTTTCTTGGGACGTTAAATCAGAGCTTCCTCTTGGTTAAACAGTTAGCATAAGCACCTTTGATATGGGATACCTAGGTTCGATTCCGGCTGGAGTTCATTTGGTTCTGAACCAGCGTTAAACTTTAGGTCCAGGTCTCATATATCCCCCTTGCTGAAGAGAACGCTAAACTCAATAATGCGCGGGGGTTTGTGGCTCAGTGGTTTGTAGTGGACAACATCGTGTCTGTGGGATTCTTTGGGTACTCCCGTTTCCTCCCACTTTTTCATTCTAGCAATTAATCCATCATCATTCACTCGCTTTATCATCGTCTCCCTTAGCGTAACGGGCATAATCGTGGGACATTAAACGCAAAAAAATAAATTCATTTCATTTCATATCTAGCCTACTCCCAGCAAAATGAGTTTCAGTTCCACATTTTGAAAGCACAGTAGGCTTCTAAACTATGGTATTTCCTTCTAGCTTAAAGTCCCAGGATTATGCAATTTCCGGTTGCAAGAAAATAAAAAAGTCTCAGACGGAATCATTTCTCCAGACACCGGTTCCATTAAAATGAAAAAAAAAAAAAAATTCTCACTATCTCTTCAAAAATGAAAGTGAAATGAAATGAAATTTCTGGCTTAAAGTTCCACGATTATTCTCTGAGGGAAAGGGAGACGGTGATGTTCACAAAAGAAATGGTGTAATGAAGATAGTAGATGGAGACGGAACAATCCCGAGAAAACCCACGCACACGATGCTTGCCCACACAAAGTTAATATGATGAGATGAAACCAAAGACTCCACGCACCAGAGGTGAACACTGCACCAAGGAGCCAGCGCGGTTTCCCTAATTTTTTTTAGAACTATTAATATATGGAACCGCCGTTGATGCCATCCTGCAAAGGTGCCGCCAAATTGTTTCACTGATTCTCAGCATCCCTTTCGCGATGCGGGAGTGCCAAGCCCATCTGATAATAGTTCTAGGACACCACCAGAAAATAACGAAGAAGCACAAATTTTGTCGAGGTTTTGTATTTTTTATACAACTTTTCCGGTTAATTTTTGAATGGACCCTGTAGTATTCAGATATGAAGGTTTCGCTACTTCATTTATGCAGAGTTAATGTATGTGGTTTGCGGATTGCAGCGCATCACCCATATGACTTGTTAATTCATCCAATTGACTCTACGTGCTGGTCTGTGTGTAGAAGCTATGGTCATTGGCGTTACTCATGAATTAGTTGGGATATCGGAGTAATTTTGCAACGAAACTACGAAATGGTATAGAAAATGGTGTTATAGAATGATGAAATAAATATAATGACCGCTCAAGCATTTTCGACGTACGCATGTACGGACCCTCATAGTGCGTCTAGAGGTAGTTCGACGTACATGTATACGTCCCCTGTAGTACTGACGAAATGATACATATTCTGTCATCTTTTGTTTTCTCACATGAACGAAAACGCATGTCACTCAAGGGTAAACTGCAATGTGTTACCAACTATTGGTTTTCCTTCTCATTACATGAAATTACGTTCAATTTTGTGACATTATGCGAAAATTACTGTTTTGGTGATTTAAAATTACCGCCTCTTGCATCAGCTGATGGGAATTTGACTCCCGGCTCAAGGGGTTAAATAAGTAAGAATGGAATTAAGTTGTTAAAGCAAGATAAAGAACAATATAAAAGTAAGTATTGGATAATTTACAGCTACTACTATAGAACGCTACTAAACTCTACTCTAAAATTAAACCAACTCTACAGTAGAAGCTTACGTTTAAACTACAAAAGCAAAAGTATATCAAACAAGCAACGTAAGGAAACATTAAAGTGTTGAACTACTATATTAATATCTAACTACTTTCTACTGCAACTACTGTGCCATCTTCTAACTCTAATGCCACTACAATATTGGTATTTAACTACCACCTAATATACACTACGATGAGAGGATATAAAATGCTATTCAGAAAGTTATATTCAGTGTTGCCAGATATGAAGAATAAAAAGTAACGAGGTTGTACTTTAAATGTAGCGGATTTGAACTATTTGTAGCCCAAACATTACAATGAATTATTTTGCAACTATACATTTTTACTAATGATGTAATACAGATCCTTATCGATTTAATAAAAGAACACCCGGAGATAGAAATATTTCAGACGCCTGGGTTGGCAACGGTCAGACAGCGACCACAGCTTCGGGTTGTTGTCCCCGATATGTTAGTACAAACTCCATACTACAATAGGAACAGTTAAACGACAGTGTGCAGTAAACTGAGCATGATGGTGTGAAAAAAGCGATTTTACTGATTACAAGGAGAGACATGTTTCTTTAAGTCAGTATTGAGGGTTCCGGGACACATTTTACAAAGTTTACAGTACACTTTTGCATTGTTATTCCTCTCTTTTTAAGTCATTTACTAATTTATTTATTTGCGAGTCATAAAATTAGCGTTTTATTATATTTACTCTACTTACTCATTATGTTGATATGGATAATACTGTAACACAATTTAATTTGGAATGTTCAGGTTTATGCATCTCTATTCAACTACTAGTTCTAAGAATTAAGTGAGACAGCAACAGAATCAGTGATACTGTACCAGCGCAAACTCAACAAATGTTTGGTGCTGATCGGATGTCAGATATGATTAAAAGGCAGTAAAACAAGAATTGAATTAGTATCGAACTACTGTAAAATTGATGTTCACTGCGAATAGAATATTGAAGAAACAAAACTTTTATTGTATTACATAAAGGTAATGTTTAGTAATTTTATGTATGAAAACGACAGTTATAGCTCACAGATAATTGAAAGTAACCCAAAAGTAGAGTTTTGCTCAATATGAAATTTTGGTAGCGAGGACACTTAAAAATCGCTCAATCCGCTACTTGTAGCCAAATTTGGCAACACTGATCGTATTCTGCATTGAAGAAGACAATATCACATAAGGATGTCGAAACCTGAAAGAGAAACTAAATTTTGTAAGATTCATGAAAATTCTGAAGTTGTTAATATCAAGGTTGATTGATTTAAATCAATGTAAATCATTATTTAAATCGACATTAGAATCGAGTGTTTTTTTTTAAATCAATGACTTAAATAAAATTCATTTTGCTTAAAACATAAATAAAATGCTTTTAAAGAAAATTCTGACCATTGTGGAACAGTAATCGAATGTAAGTCTGAAACTCACATCTTAATCCGTAGGATCTTAATAATAGAAGCTCAAACGAAGTAAACATTTTTTCTTTCTTTCTTTCTTTTCTTTTTTTCTTTTTTTTTAGTTTACGGTTAACGGGGCAAGAATTTTGACAATTTGTTGATTGAATCACTTCACATTGTACAGAGACTTGAGGAAAAAGCTTGAATCAATTCAACGTTCAATACTCAGATTTTTAGTTCAGAATTGTCCCTAGTAACAGAGACAACTTGCAAACCACTTGCTGTAAGCTTGAATTGCAAGTTAACCAAGCTTCCAGCCAGTTTGCAAGTGCAAGCATGCCGCTAACTGGATTCCAGTAACGAAGTTACATGGGGGTAACCTTGCATTCAGTGTTCCATTCAAGCTTGACGCAAGCGTTTTATAAGAACAAGTCATGTCAATAGCCAATGAAAAATCAGTTATGCTATGACGCTTGCAAAGGATCTAAAGCATCGCTTGCAAATACAACAAAAGGCAGATGTACAAAAGCATACGTTTTAAGTGCAAGCGTAGAAAGCCAAAAGCCAATTACGCACCAACTGGCCGAAAACTCTCTTGCTACTAGGGGTATATATCGTGTTAATACATGTTCCATTTAATAAATAACCGGAAAAGTTGTATTAAAAATACAAAACTTAGAATAAGCAAACGTTTGGGCTTATTTGTTATTTTTGGTGGTGTCCTAGAACTATTATCAGATGGGCCTGGCACGCATTCCTCGCGAACGGAATGCTGGGAATCAGTGAAGTTAGATGGAGCGGTGGAGAGTTATAAGATTTCTGTTAGTTGGAGGGTTGAAACCAATCGAAATTCACCGTCGGATGGCAGTGAAATATAGTGAAAGTTGTTTGAGTCGAACACAAGTGTACGATCACCGTAATACGCTTGTTTTCTCGTATCAATTCATCAACCCTCGCAAGATAGAGCGACCGGGGCTTTGCAAATCTTCGACAGTTATTACAGTCCGTTTAAACGTATCTGCCCACTCGTATACTTGTGTTCGTCTCAAACAAGTTTCACCATATTACACTGCCTCCAATGGTGAATTACAATTGGTTTCAACCTTTCTGCTAACCGAAATTTAATGACACTCCCCTGCTCCATGTTGCTGCAAACCTGCAAGGGTTCCGCCATCTTGTTTCACTGATTCCCAGCATCATGTTCGTGAGGTAGACGTGCAAGGCCCATCTGATGATAGTTCTAGGACACCACCAAAAATAACAAAGAAGCACAAACTTAGTCAAAGTGTTGTATTTTTTATACAACTTTTCCAGTTGTTTATTGAATGGTCCTTGTGTATTTAAAATGTAGAGTGAACCATCAGTTTAATTGTACATTAGTGGCTAATAAACCGGATTTGCCACATAAAAAAAAAAAAAACTCTAAAACTAGTCAAGTCCAAGTGATCAAATTTTAGCCAGTTGTTACTACGTAAATAACAACTGTTTTGTTCAAATTTGATACTTTTCTAATGGTAATGTCCCGGTTAAGATCTTCCAGAGTAAACATAGATAATTTTCAAGATTTTGCAGTGTTTGAAGATTATAAGAACAATAGGATGAAATTCTTAGGTATCAAACGTTTTTTGGAAGTAGTATACCACAATCTACAACAACAAAAGAATAAATAAATAAAATAAAACAAAATTAAAATAAAGACATTATTATTTTCACTAAAATACAGTATTTAATGTCAAAAATGAAAATTTATGTTTTTCGAACTTTAATTTTCAGCAACTTTTAAAGGTATTTGTTTTGTAGTGTCGTAGGCTAAATTGTGCACTAGACATTAATTGTTGAACATTTAATTCACATTCAAATTGATTTTATTTGAAATCATTTTTTTTTAAAGTAATGAACCTATAGAGTATTTACTACAATTCTGTGTAAAGTACAAGATACACTAACACGCCTATAAAATTCCCGCTTAAAGAAAACTGAAAATTAAAAAGAAAGACTAAAAGTTTGTTTTGCACTCCGTAGGTACAACTTTGTGTACAGAAACTAAAAAATAAATAAATTTTGTGAGCAACGTTTTAATCTAAATATGAGTGATTTCAAATGGGTTGACCGTTATTTGACAAAACAATATCACGCTGCTATGGCAACGCTGCAGAATCTTGATAACTTTAGTGCGATTAGTTTTGTCAGGCGCTGTAGACGCATGCGCACATGCTACTGACGCTTTGTAGTGGAGTGTGGATGTTACGTGCATGATTCATATGTCGTATGCTCTTCTCGGTTCTGGTGGTGATTGAAGACAAACAGTGCTGGACAAAGCAAGTGGATCTCATTTATTTGATTGTTTTTTTATAGTTTTACCAAGTGTGAGAAGAAGTGTTAGTTTTCATAATGGCTGCAGGAGGATCTACTGATTCTGCTTATAAGATCATTTTGTTGGGAGCAAACAATGTTGGCAAAACCGCTTTGGTTGTCTCCTTTGTTTACAACGATTTTTTGGGGTATTACCAACCGACCATGATTGGATCATATAAAACAGGCGTATGGATGGGTAACCATTTCAAAGAAATCGATATTTTTGACTCTTCAATTGACCCAATATGCCCTAATATTAAGGACAGTTGGATAGACCATGCTGATGGATTTATGATTGTTTTCTCCTTATCCAACTACCAAAGTTTCTTAGCTCTTGACTCATTCAAGAACCAAGTGTTACATATGAAGAATGGTAAAAATGTTCCTCTAATTCTTGTTGGTAACAAATATGATCTCAAGGAATACCATCAAGTTCTTTCTTATGAAGGTAGAATGAAGGCTAAAAGTTGGGGAGTACCTTAC
Organism: Thermobia domestica; assembly: GCF_964235325.1. Taxonomy (NCBI): domain Eukaryota; kingdom Metazoa; phylum Arthropoda; class Insecta; order Zygentoma; family Lepismatidae; genus Thermobia; species Thermobia domestica. The sequence goes on from NC_137470.1 coordinate 142,440,790, forward strand.
TTTGAAGTTTCGGCCAAAACCTTTGAAAATGTAGTAAATGCCTTCTCTTGTATTATTAACAAAGTTGCTTTATCGAAACTTACCGTATATCAAGGCACACCATAAAATAAAAGCCAGGTAAGAAAATCATAACTCAAAAACACTTTTATATAAGTTCTAGGAATTAAAAACCAGAACCGCAAATTCTGTTTTATCCAAATTCTCCGTGATGTTCAAATTTTTGTATGTAGTTTGCAGCAGCGTCTCTACTTCGACATTAAATTCCTGAAGAATTTACACATAGTAATACAATCTTTTTTTAAAAAAAGAAATTATTTGCATTGACTTTTGTGAGATGTTATCTGATTATTATCATCTGGCGAATGTCCACTGTTAATATTATTATTACCGTGGTTCTAAAAAGCAAACTCACAAAACGAAATTTTTTACATTCATTAACCACAATAGTTTGGAAGCCAATTTTTGACGAGAAGTATTAGAAAATTGTCTTAGATATTGTAACATTTTCAACGTTTGATAGTATTGTTGTTACTGATTCTTTAGACATATGAAACATGTGTGCTACTTCGTTTATACCATGAACTTTACTAACTTCAATATCGGTAAATGTTCCGAACATATAGCAATTTTACTCTTGTAACGTTTTTTTTTTTTTTGTTGTTGTTGTTGTTGATCAGAGACTTTATGTTGCGTCACGTGATCAAACTAACTTAAAAATTTCGTTACTGAATTCTCTATGTTTGTGTATCTGTCTGTCTGTTATTTGCGATTTTTCAATTTTGAACCCTGCTTTCGATGGAGCATGGAGCATCTATCTGAGCAAGTGATTAAAATTTTCGCGTCACTCTTACCGTTTCCGAGACATTGGCCAAAAAATGGCCGATTTCCAAGAATTTAAGGAGCCATATCTCAGGAACCATAAGTTATAGAGATATGATATTGGAATTGATCAATACCTAAGAGGATGGTAAACATTTTGGTACCAAATAGTAACCTGTGGCCAGTGACCACCAATAAATATCGGTACCAATATAATCTCTCAGTGACTTACGGTTCCAGTCTCCCAAAATCGGAACTATTTTTTGGCCAATATCACGGGAACGGCAAGTTATAGTGAGATGATATTGGTGTTAATCAACACCTAAGACGATGGTAAACATTTTGGTACCAAATAGTAACCAGTGGCCACTGATCAACTGGCTACTGGCCAATTGGCCGCCGTTCCCCAGATATTGGCCAAAAAGTTCGAATTTCGGGAGATTCCTATCTCGGTAGCCACTCCTATCTCGGGAACTGTAAGTCATAGATGATGTTTTGCGAATTTTTGCGAGAAACAGAACAAGATGTGTATAAAAAGATTTACTTTTACATTTAGTAACAATCATAGTTATCCTTCCCGCTCCATCTCTCCATTCTTTTAAAGTTCGTTTTGGCAATGCTTTTGGAGCATTCTCAACTTTTTTTTTATGAAGGCGAAGAAAGTGTTTGAAAATATTCAATACATTCGTGAAGAAGGGATATTATGTTGCAGAAAAAAAAACACGTCGCCATTTAGAGTTAGGAAGATCGTCAACAGGATATGACTCATAATGAATTTAGCAGAAAATTCAATTCTATCATGAAGAACCTTCCATAGGAAATACATACCACATTTTTTTTTCTATAAATGAATGTAACATTAATACAAATGCACATCAAATCATCAAAGATGATAACACTGAGTAATAGTCCAGTTTGAGATAAGACTGAAATTTACTGGATAATACTGCATACCTAGACTGAATGCAAGTATAAAGAAAGTAATCAATAATTATTCAGTGAATAGCGTTATTATTCAAGTTAAAATTGATGCTAGTACTTTTATTTATATTTAATATAATTTTTAACTTTACAACTTAATATTCCTGTTAAATTTGCATACACCAGCACGAAAAAAATTGTAATATTCTTCAGAAAATTAATTATGGACGTGTAGTAGAAATATCTATTGATTAACTAGAATGATGAGTAACTTTTGTATTTGTTTGTTTAGTCAGAATTTAAAAAAAAGTTGAACTGTATGCTAAAATCACATACACAATTAATTAGTAATTTTCCTGTTCTTATTGTCCAGTTAACGAAAGCTGACATTTGACATGGACAAAACACATGATGCACTGGAGGCGCTGTTGCCAGATGGTCTAAAGGTAGATACAACAACCCTGGTGACAAAATTAGAATATTTATAAAATCAAAATTCTATAATCGTTATTATATAACATGACGATTTTTAACGAAAGATTTCAAAATAACAAAAATAATAGTGATTGGAATATTTGACAGAAGATCCAACACTCAATTTTTGACATCAGCATGGTCAGTGATCTTGGTTGTCTATAAAAACCATGAAAGAATATTACAGAGATTTTCAAATAGCTCCTCCCTTCATAACTTCTTGTAAATAGCACGTGTAGCTATCTGTCAGCCACCACTTTTCGTTAACAGCACAACGAAAGAGAGGACAAGTCCAGTTTTTCGCAGATTGCGTTTTCGATCAAACTGGTATGGCTGCTGGATAAAGGAAGCCTCTTCGTATATGATTCATGTTTATTTTTCATTCAATACGTTTATATACTATGGGTGATCAAAAATACGGTGAATAATTTTATTAGAACCAAAGTAATAACCATACATGGAATTTGATTTAGTCTCATCCAAAGCACTGTCCTTGGCTGGCAATGCACTTATCCCAACGTTGAATCCATGACTGGAAGTATTTTTAGAATACTTGGTTTGGAAGGGCATTCAACTGCTCTGTCGCGCAGTGTTGTCCAAACATTTCCATTTAAGCACGGTTTTAATTTTTGAGAAGAGCCAGAAGACTGGAGAACAAAGCGAATGTAGACAGACAGGAATATTTTTTCGGCTAAAAACTCGCGGATCAAAAGCAAGCTGGTGACACGGTGCGATTTCATAGAGAAGAAGGAAGCCTTTTGCCCTTTAATCGGTGGTTGAAGTGCTTTTCATGGACCTATACAAGATGCTTAATTCTTCACAGAGTTCTCGAATAGTCATTCGCCTGTTTGTACAAATGATTTGTGACACCTTTTGCACGTTTTCATCTGTTTTAGACGTGGGAAGACATCTTGATTATTATTCGTTTTCAACCGACTACTTGCTGCTTTTAAATTGCTCATACCACTTGTAAATAATCCTCAATACCACTGCTTCATCGCCATACACCGATTTTGACATTTCGTGAGCATCTTTGGCACATTTTTTTGCAGCTTAGAACAAAACTTAATGTTGGAAACATTCTTACCACGTCCTCACAGTTCTCCCTCTGGAAGCCAACTACATGTCACAACTCGTTCAAACTCGATGCTGACTGTACCAAAGGTTTAGGCTCCGGGCTTACTAGTTGAAATTTTTGCAATATTGATAGATGGCACTTTTCAACTACATTCACCAACTTTTTTGATCACACCTTGTAGCTACTTTTCTTGGTTCGGAAATTTAAACCAAAATTGCAATTCTTTCTTTCATTATATGCCTTGTCGGTAGTTCAACACAAAACGCAAAAGTTCCATGTGTAGCATGTGTTTTGGAGCCTATCGGAAAGAAATAACACCTGAAGGACATTATGCCTGGTTCATTTATGCTATCGTATGACTTGAAGCCACCCAGGAAAGAACTTAAGTGTACCTAGGATGGAATGTAGGAAATTATAAATATGAAATTTCATTATTTTTCTTAGTCTCGATATTCCTAAGCGATAATTAATATCGAGTGGGGGCCGCAGTATTACAATGAAATTTGAAATTTACCAAAAACAGACTTTGCATTATTTCACACATCATTTTCATATTGTTGGTTTTGCATCTAAACCAGCCAGATTTAAAATAACAGTAAGATTGGCAATAGGTGGATGATAATAAGCTTGCAATGCTAATGACATAGATGAAAAAGATATTATGTGTTTTGAATGTTTAATGAAGGTATACGGCGTGAGACATCTAAAAATATCACTTGAAATCTGGTAGAAACGATAAATGCTAGCGCTATGCAGTTTGTGGTTAACGGCAATATCAAATGGAGCTCATCAAACGGAGGCATAGTGTGGTAGGAAAAATATAGACAACTGGGCCATGAGGAACGAAATTAAATTTTTGTAAAGGAACGATAGGAAACATGAATTACATGATAGGGTACATGCGGAGAAATACAACGCCGTTTGTTTCGTGATTCTACTGTACATAGTAACGGAGATATGACTATAGGAATGGTTTTAAAGAGAGAAATTAGTGATCCACATGACCACCAGTAGTTCGGTACGTGTGACGTCTGAGAGAGCAATTCTTGACGCTAAGCAAGCTGCGATTGCTGAGCCACGACATTGTGCTAGTTCATAACAGGCAGTCGCAGTTGCAAAACTGATTACGATAGTATTTACAAACTCAGAAAAGCCAACATGATCCTGATCTATGTAGAATGCAGGAAGAATGCCTCGGAAGCCTGCCGTATGTACACAGAGAGATATCTGGACAGACGGCAGTCATCACGTCGTCCTTTCGATAAGCTCTGTGAAATTAAGGGACACCGGAAGTGTAACATTGCGCCGTGTGCGGAGCAAACCGATTACAGGTGAAATGGGTGCAACAAATGTTCTAGATGCTGTTGCTGTGAATCCACACATTAAATCCCGTGATATTTTAGAGACGGTGGTATGAGTCAGCGAAGTGTATTACGCATTCCGCATGCAGTTAAGTTCACACTTATCATATCTCCATCCATCAGGAACTACATAGGAATAATTTTGTGAATCGCGTTCGGTCTTGCACATGGGTATTACGACACTTCAGATTTGTCGTGTACCTATTCACCAACGAGGCAACCATTACCAATTATGGAAATGTTAACCTAAGGAACATTCACTATTGGTTTATAACATATCCACATTGGCTTCGCCAAATGGAACGCCAGTGCCCATGGAGTGTTAAAGTCTGGTGTGGATTAGTGGGTGAAAATCTTGGGTCTTTTCCATACATGGGACACTGAATGCTGACCGATACAAACACTTTCTAGGAAATGATCTGCTAACATTATTAAAGGACATACCGCTTCAAACAACGAAGGAAATAGTACCAACATGATGGGTGCCCAGCACATAGTGCACGATGCAGCTCGTTTGTCGGTGTTTATAATAATAATATGTTTCTCAATTGGTGGATAGGACGGGGAGGGCCTGTCAAAGGGCCGGATTGTTCTCCAAACGTATCGCCGTTGGACTGCTTTTGTCTGGGGGGGAAACTGAAGGACATTGTCTACTGGGATGTGCCAGTAGCAATAGACGATATGGAACAACGCATTACTGCAGCATGTAGAGCCACTTCACGTGCGATACTACATTCTGTGAAACGATCTTTGCGTGTGCGTA